>NC_141105.1:31912461-33112461 GCF_041138505.1 Cibotium barometz | reverse complement strand
CTTCCTCACATCATAATCTGTATAAGTCCATGCCTTAGAGACCTTCATCAAATGCATGCGATTCTGGAAGCTCCACATGAGCCAAAAAAGGTGAATGGTAATTACCATGTTGGGATCAAGAACCTTGTGCATTGTGGGAAGCATCCATACTTCATGAAGAAGGTGGGATGCAAGTCGCTGCGGGCAGTGGAGGTATCCAAGGGAAATTGAAATGTAGCTTTAGTCTCTTCTCCAACTCTTACTCAAATAGGTCCAGAGCCCATTATCGTTCTATTAGGAAGTAAATAGGGCTAACTGTGAGGTACCTGGGGCTTAGTAGTATTCCTTCTAATACTTAGCCTAGAGACGATAGGGTCACCACATAGGTTGTTCACCCCATGACTTCATGTGCGATCCGAGCAGATCTAACTTATAGTCTCTTGTAGCCCGTCGGTCTCTCTTGTGATGAGCTCTCAAGCCATTGAGTTCATGTGTGATCCAAGTAGATCTGGTGTAACATACCCATCTTCACTAAGAAATGTCCATGTAATAGATGAATTTATGAGTTTTTATGATATAAAAATCAATGATTTTATTAAATGAGCCATTTCTACTTAGAATCTTCAAATTTCGAGCCCAAATTTAAAATTTGCATGCGATCTTACCCTAATATAGGATTTTACAGCATCCAAAACGGACACCGGATCAAGCTTATACATAAATTTTGGTTATTTTTAGTTAATAAGCGACGACCTTTAAACCTTAATAAATGCACGACCAGGCATCCGATTGACAGACGGTCTGCACCCCAACGACCAGAGAAACATCCCAGATATAAAAAAAATTTCTCCCCGGACGGGTCCCGTACGTAAATCAAGGCCGATGCCCCTAATTTAGAGACCTCGTCCCAAAAAAGGGATCGTACACACTTACCAAGGTGCCCGTACGATGGCCGCACAAGAACCAAAGGTCAGCCACCCACTGTGTGGTCCACACGCACCACTACGTGGACACCCATGCTGCCTTTGACCAAATAAGGTACATGCGTGGACAGCCATGTTGCCTTTGACCAGATACTAAGGTACATGCGTACCACTCCTTTCCCTGTTACCCGCCACTGTACCTTTTCCCCAGAGCCATGCAGGCCACTGATCCACAGCCTTTGCTGGCACACCGTCCTTTCGACCTTGCTTTGCGCAGCACCGCCCACACCCGTACCCCATAGCTATATAAATCCCTGGGGTGCTCCATGGATAGCACGCATTTCTACATAGCCTATACTCTGTCGTGTCGTTGTCTGTACCGCCATCTATCCCTGCACAATGTACTTGCTGAGTGCAGCCACCCCTTACTATCGCCCCTCTCAACACGCCCTCATTTTCCACTTTTCAGATAAGGCAACTTTCTTCTACTCCCTCCTTGTAGTGTCTTCTCCCCCTCTGTGTGAAGAGACTTACAGCAGCACCCTTATCCCCTTCAGCAAAACGTTCATCTCACGAATTCTCCCCCCCCATTTGCGCGGACATTAGCACAAGAGGTTTTGGCCTTAGAGAGGGTTCATGCGCTGTAGTCTTTTGCTCATACGATGAGCAAATGATCTCAGAATTAAGATCTGACTACTAGAGCATTTCGACCGTGACAGCGAGCCCTACAAGGCGACATCCAAGATGGCCCCATCCCAGAAATGCCAAAATATAACCTCGGGAGGAGTGCACAACAATGAGATTAGAGAAGATGCTCCTAATGGGACCCCCACCCTCCCGTTACAAGCTCCTCAAGGAAATGGTGGCTAGGTTAGCTTGGTTATCTTTTAAAGAAGAATTTTTTTTAATATTAGTGTTAATAAATGTGTATCTTTTCCTTTTAAAATAATGAAATAAAATTGTATGAAGCTACCATTTGAAATAAAATTGTATGAAATAAAATTGTACGAAGCTACTATTTGAAGTGTTGTTGTATTCAATGATTTGTATTGAAATTGTTATCTTTAAGAGAAAGAGTGCAAGTTTTTCCTGGCTTCGATGCTAACTCTGTTCCATGCTTGTGTAGCCGGGCGGCATCGTTAACAAAGCCCGGGAATGGCCCAAGGTATCCCTCATACCATTGGGATAATAAGGTTCACACCGATTCAGGCGAGAGATTATGAGGTGTATGGTCCCGTAGGGTTTTGCCCAGCATGTAGAGGTTGGAAGGCCAAATTCTAGATCATCGGCAATATAAAGGAAAAGAATAAGAGAGCCAATTTGGCTTGTATGGAATTGATTCATGTATAAATTTTTTTTTATAATTCTTATCTTTGGTATTATTGTATTGTGGAAAAATGTTGTTTTAACAAACCTTGTGAAAAGGGCCTTAATTAAAAAACATGTTTATTTATGTCAAACAATGTGGTATAAGTAATTAGAAAACAAAATTGACACGTGAGTAGGGTGGAAAGTGGGAGGATGGAATGCCCCGATAGCACCATCCTACGGATGGTGGGTGGACCCGATTAGTCAGGTAGCTTTTCAACAGATTAAGTGCAACAGATTAAGTGAAAGTACGCTAGATAAATAGGTTCTCAGCAGGCAATTCTATTCTAGAAGACTAGGCCAGTGGCTGTGCCTTGCATGGATGGGGAAAAAAGCATTGTCTCTAGAAATCAAGACTAGTAGTTGCCCAATTTATGATCAATTACCCTAGGGTGATTTGATTTTTAGAAGATCACGCTCCCCCTATGGGATAGGACTAGGTCTTACCTATGAATCGTATCCTTGAATCTCTGAATGGTCAGTGTCGATGAAAAGGAATTTTTCTTCAAGTTAAGACTTAGTGGACAATTAAGTGTTTTTCCTATTTTGGAAGGGAGGAACCTTACAATTGGTACCAGAGCCGATCATAGCTCCTAGGACTTGCATTTTTAAGGACTGTTTTGCAATGTATGTCTCACCTTACATAATGCTAATTAATAAAAACATCCTACTAAAAACAAGTTGAATTGATGTTTGAATGATTGTAGGAAGAGGAAGATGCCTACTCGAAGTTTCTAGTTTTCCAATGCATCTTTGAGACTGCTAGTCACCCCTCAAATTTCGAGTTCCGTGACACCATGGTGCAGATACTAGAGAAGATGTCTCTCCCCCATTTCTCTCGTATCAATGCGGTAGATATTTTTGGAGTCGCGGGCCGAGATATTTCTTCATCCGAGTGGATCGAATTGGGGATTCGTTGGATTGAAAAGTTGAAGATTATTTTGGTTCGTCGGTACTCCCAAGGCCGACACCTCTGTGACTATAGATGGGATTCACATACCTCGGGAGGATCGCTGGGTGTATGACCGAGTGATGCAGATCTTACCTGCTGACAGAGTAGCTATGTTGGAACCTACCCCAATCCAGAGTCTACCACGCTTACCAGTTTTTCAAGTCTTAGAAACTACAGCGGAACCCCCATACTTCCACCTATGTGGACCGCTCTACCCTTATGTCATAGTCAAGCTTAGGAATTTTCCTTGATGGCAAATAAGACTAATTATATTAGTCTCAGATCTTTGTAATAAAACTCATCCTTGTAAATATTTGAAATTAAAATGATTTCAATGTTTTACTCTCCAAAATAAGCGTTGTACAAGTATGAATCTTGTAATCTTAAAATTATTTTTACAATGATGGCCAGGATGATTAGCCTCCACTTCCCAATGTGCTTTACACTGATATCCAGGAGAAGAAGCTCCTGCTCAAGCAAATGCTCCCTCCTTTAAAGGAGAAGGTTCAAATATTGAGAAGGATGCTGAAGTCTGGTGGATTGAAGCGATGGACAATTATTTCTCTGCTATCGGTACTGGAGTAGAAAATCAGTCTATGCTTGCATGGTTTTGCCTCATCGGAGATGCTAAACTCTGGTGGAAATAGTGGTGCCGTGACAAGGGAGTCACCGAGCATTCTCAAACGTGGGAAGACATCAAGCAGGCCGTGAAGGAAAGATATCTTCCCCCATCCCATGAATCCAAAAAGATGAATGAGCTTTTTAGTCTGAGGCAGTACAGCTTAACTCTTGAGGACTACTATTCCAAATTTATAACTCTTCGGAAGTATGCCCTAGCTATGATGACTACTTCCCCAGCAAGTGGCTTGTTTCTTCCCCTTGTGATGAAAGAAATGAGGACTGACAAACCTAAGCCTCAAAAGAGATCTTACCCTGAGGAAAATCCTAAAGATCAACCCTACAAGAAACCCCAACAGAATTTCCCCTACTACAACAGAGGGCAGCAAAGCAGCTCTTTTGTCCCCCGCATGTATGCTGCTTCTTCTAGAGAAGGCCCTCTGTGTTTTGAATGCAATGAGCCGGGACACTTTAGCGCCAATCTCCCAAGATGGCAACATCATTTCCCCAAGGTGGCAGAGGAAATCAAGGCCGTGGAACCCCTATCCACCAAGGTGCAAGAGGCAGTGGATGTGGCAGAGGCCGCGGAGGAGCAGTTGGACCACCTGTATTATAAGTGAAGAACTGACCTTGGAAATGGCTGAAGTAGAGCGCGCCACCGTCCATGCGGCAGTAGAACACCAAGGTCCAAATATACAATTTGGTGTAATCCAAACCCTAGCCACTCATCACGGTAAGCCATTCGAGCTTTTGATTGATTGTGGCAGTACCCATTCATTTCTGTCTCCTAGGTGTTTGCAAAAATTAAACTTGGGTCAAAAAACAGCTAGAAGAATGACTGTAGAGTTAGCTAGTGGGAAAGAAGTAGTATCTCGCCACTTTGTAGGAAACCTTGATTTTGAACTGGGTAATGAGCAAACTCATGGCCACTTTCGAGTCTTGCCGTTAGGAATTTATGATGGAATCCTTGGGATGGATTGGTTAATTGCAAACAAAGCTAGCATTCACTGTAACCTTGGTAGTATCACTTTTGAAAATAAGCATGGCCAAGTAATATCGGTTCAGGGGATAACAGGAAAACCTAAATCTAGGGTAGTCAAGGTAAAACATCTTCTCAAGGGAGCACGTAAGGGTCAGCAAGTTTTCTTAGTCAAGCTCAACAAAGCCATTGAACCTAGTAAGGAGACAGAACCCTCTTGACTCTAAGAATTCTCTGACATCTTCCCCTGAGCTTACAGGGCTACCGCCTCCTCGAGAAGTCGATCATGAAATCGAGGTGATCCCTGGAGCTCAACCCGTCTCAAAAATGCCCTATAAAATGTCCCTTCCTAAAGCCATTGAACTTAAAGACAACTTTCCCAACTCATTGAGCAAGGATTCGTATACCCCAGTAGCTCTCCTTGGGGGGCACTTGTTCTTTTCCAAAAAAAGGATGGAACTCTCCACCTCTGCATGCGAGGGCTAAATCAAGTCACTGTCAAGAATAAGTATCCTATCCCTCGCATCGACGAACTTCTTGACAGGCTTCATGGGGCCAAAGTCTTCTCAAAAATATATTTGAGGTCTGGTTACTATCAGATCAGAGTCAAGGAAGCAGATATACCCAAGATAGCCTTCAATACCCGTTATGGCCACTATGAGTTTACTGTAATGTCATTTAGGTTAACCAATGCTCCTGCAACCAATGGTTACTATCAGATCAGAGTTAAGAAAGCAGATATACCCAAGACAGCCTTCAATACCCGTTATGGCCACTATGAGTTTACTGTAATGTCATTCAAGTTAACCAATGCTCTTGCAACCTTCAACCGCCTAATGCAAGATATATTCCGTCCTTACTTGGATGAATTTGTGCTTGTTTTTTTTATGACATCTTAATCTACTCCAAATCAATGGAAGAGCATGAGGAGCATGTGCGTAGAGTTCTGCAATTGTTGCGTAGACACAAACTCTATGCCAAGAAGAGCAAATGTACTTTCTTTACTCATCAAATTGAGTATCTTGGGTTCATCGTCTCTCCAAAGATGGCATCTCAGTAGACCTCGCCAAGGTCAAAGATATTCTGGAGTGGACACCCCCTAAATTAGTTTGTGAAGTTCGTGGGTTTTTGGGAATCACGGGATGGTATAGGATTTTTATCAAAGATTATGCCTTGGTAGCTGCACCTTTGACGGATCTTCTTAAGAAGGATTGCAAAATAGTGTGGCTGCCAATCCATCAAAACAATTTTGATCAGCTCAAGGTCATTATTACTTTTGTCCCAGTCCTGTAACTTCCTGATTTCACCAAGGAATTTGAAGTGGTTAACTGATGCGAGTCATCTAGCACTTGGTGGTGTCTTAGGCCAAGAAGGAATACCAATCACTTATACTTCCTGTGCAAGCTGAAGCAATATGAAGCAAATTATGCCACCCATGATTTGGAGCTCTTAGCAGTTGTTCATTGCCTCAAATTATGGAGACGTTATTTCTTGGGGGGCAAATTTCAGCTTGTAACTGACCACAAAAGTCTGAAGTGGATCTTCACCCAGCCTAACCTCTAACCTCAACATGCAACAAAGGAGATGGATTGAAATTCTATAAGAATATGACTTCGACATCAAATTCTGCCGAAGCTCAGCCCTAGGTATTGTGGTCTCTATACAGTTATTTATCAAGTGTCTAGGTAAAAGTGCCTATAAACTTTAGCTCCCAGCCCATATCAAAGTCCACAATGTATTTCATGTAAGTTTGTTTAAAACCTATGTACCCAGTCTCGATCATATTCTTGATGATGAACAAGTTGTAATCCCTACTCAAGGAGTCCATGAATTACAGCCCAGTAGGATCATAGATTCTAGGGAAAGGCAACTCCAAAATAGAACTCCTATAGAACATATAGTACAGTGGAAAGATTACACTAAAGAGGATGCAACTTGGGAAGATGAAGCTACACTCTTAAAGGATTATCCCCAATTCATGTGACGAGATGAGGACATCTCAATTTCTTTAAGGGGGGAAGGATGTAACATACCCATCTTCACTAAAATAGAGAAATGTCCATGTAATAGATGAATTTATGAGTTTTTATGATATAAAAATCAATGATTTTATTAAATGAGCCATTTCTACTTAGAATCTTCAAATTTCGAGCCCAAATTTGGAATCTTCGTGCGATTTTACCCTATTATAGGATTTTACAGCATCCAAAACGAACACCGGATCAAATTTTGGTTATTTTTAGTTAATAAGCGACCTTTAAACCTTAAAAAATGCACGACCGGGCGTCCGATTGACGACTGGTCTGCACCCCAATGACCAAGGGAATATCTTGGACAAAAAAAGAATTTGCTCCCTCGAGCGGTCCGGCATGCAAATCGAGGTGAGCGGCCTAAATTTGGAGACCCCGCCCTAAAAGAAGGGACCGTACACATTTACAAGGGTGCCTGTACGATGGCTGCACAAGAACCAAAGGTCGGCCACCCACTGTGTGGTCCACACACATCGCTACGTGGATACCCATGCTGCCTTTGACCAGACAAGGTACATGCATACCACTCCTTTCCATGTTACCCGCCACCATACCTTTCCCCCAGAGCAGGCCACTGATGCCACTGATCCACAGCCTTTGCCGGCACACCATCGTTTCAACCTTGCTTTTGCGCAGCGCCCACACCCATACCCCACAGCTATATAAACCCTTGGGGTGCTCCATGTGCAGCACGCATTTTTGTGTAGCCTATACTCTGGCTGTGTCGCTGTCTGTGTACCGCCATCTGTTCCTGCATAGTGTACTTGTTGAGTGCAACCACCCCTTGCTGTCGCCCCTCTCAACACCCCCTCATTTGCCACTTTTCAGATAAGGCAACTTTCCTCTACTCCCCCCTTGTTAGAAGGCAATGTCCTTAACTCTTCTCTCCCCCCCCCTCCCATGTGAAGAGACTTACAGCAGCACCCTTCTCCCCTTCAGCAAAACGTTTTTGTTAAGGACATCTCACAAATTCCCCCCCCCCATTTGCGTGGACTTTAGCAAGAGGTTTTGGCCTTAGAGAGGGTTCATGCGCTATGGTCTTTTGCTCATACGGTGAGCAAATGATCTCGAAATTGAGATCTGACTAGAGCATTTCGACCGTGATAGCGAGCCCTACAAGGCGACGTCCAAGATGTCCCCATCGCAAAAACGCCAGAATATTATCTCGAGAGGAGCGTGCAACAATGAGATTAGAGAAGATGCTCCTAATGCGGCCCCAACCCTCCCGCTCCTCAAGGAAATGGTGGCCAGGTTAGCTTGGTTATCTTTTAAAGAAGAGTTTTTTTTAAATATTAGTGTTAATAAATGTGTATCTTTTCCTTTTAAAATAATGAAATAAAATTGTATGAAGCTACGATTTGAAGTGCTGTTGTATTCAATGAATTGTATTGAAATTGTTATCTTTAAGAGAAAGACTGCAAGTTTTTCCTAGCTTCGACGCCTCTAACGCCGTTCCGTGCTTGTGTAGCCGAGCGACGTCATTAGCAAAGCCCGGGAATGGCCCAAGGTATCCCTCATACCATTGGGAGAATAAGGTTCGCTGATTGAGGCGAGAGATTATGATGCTATCTAGTTCTGAGGGCCCAGGCTAGTACGGTGAATAAGTCCACCCTAGTGTATAGACATCCCTCTGAGGGGCAGGAGGATCGACAGCGACAAAGCCTGAGAGGGTGATAGGCCATCTTGAGTCCTCGCCAACGGGGGCCGACGATGAGGTGTATGGTCCCGTAGGGTTTTTGTTGAAAATACAAGTGAATAGGGTGTGTGCGGGAACAAGCCCTTGGTTAGAGGCTATAAAAGAGAATGAGTAAATGTGAAAGAACCTGTGAAAAGGTGAGAAGAATCTACTGGGAGAGAGAATAAAGGATAGCATGAGAAGATTTAGGAAGTGTGGAGATATTCTGGGAAGTGTGGAGATATTCTGGGAAAAGTAAAGAGGTGGAGAGAATCAGGGAAAAGAGGTGGAGTGAATCATGGAGAAATCAGTGGGATTTGATGCTTGATGTAAACTCTATAAATTGAGGCATTGCTCTAATGAGAATTTTCTGGTTTTTGAGTATCCATGCCTACATTAATCTATTTGCTAATTACCCACTAATTATGTCTAATGTCTTAATTATTTGCTAATCACTATGTTAATGATGTTGATTCTAGTGTTTGATCCACCATAGCTCATCATAATGCTCTAATTTCAACATGGTATCAGAGCCATGCCTAGAATCCATCAGGTTTATGAGCCCATTATCTAATTAATCAAGATTAGTAGATAATTAGAAAATAATCAATTTTTAAAGAAGCTTCTGTACCCCCAGTCGGTGGAGGAGCTTTAGCTCCTTGCATACTTTAAATTAGGCCAAACCCTTCTAGCCCTAGCTAGGTATCTCACTTGTCTTCAAGCTCATTAAATCGGCGTAGCAAACCGTCGAAGCGTTTAGGAGAAATCGTCATTTTTGCTGGCGTTAATTTTCTGAGGAGTTTTGCCTCATTAAATCAAATCTCTCCAATTCCTCTTAGCCCCGGGGGTTTTCAAGCATGCTCTACAAGCTGGTGAAGACAAAATTCAGTTTCATCAAGTCTACAGTGAGATCCAAGCTCTTCATCAAATCTGCAGGTGACTTTGGTAAAACAGAGATTAAGCTTTCAATATTTGGTCAAATCTTGTGTTTCTTGGCTTAATCCTCTACTAGACTCATTGCTATTGATGCCTTTGAAAGAATTTGAGCTCATTTGAAGTCTAAGGCACCAGATCTAGACTCCCTGCATACTCTGTTTTCTACACACAAAACAATGGATTAATTTACTAATTAGTGATTAATCAGTGCTAATCACTGTATTTTGGTACAATTGAGGGTTCAAATTAACCATTAGGTATCTGATACAAATCCCTATAACTTCAGATTGCAATTCGGGGTTGGTTTGATACTCTAACCATTCCATACAAATTGGTTACCCTTGATTTAATGTAATTTCTGGGAAAATTATGCTGATAAATTTGTGATAATCATCATTTTGCATTTAACCCTTGGTTAATGCCTGTAAATCTCACTCAAATTCAAGATTATTCACAGCCAGAGTTGCATTTGGGAATGTGCATAAGAATGAATGCTATACGCATTATGTATTGGGCACATTGCATCAGTGTAAAAATGGGATCAGACACTGCCCTTGTACACCAGAATAAGGCAAGAGACCTCCCGCATAGATTTGGGTTTGCATTGCATAATGACAAAAGATAAACAGAAAAAACCCAAAAGAACTGTCAACTAAATGTTTAAACATGTTGCTCACATGGAGCAAAAAGACCTGACGGACGAGCTCATGGCCCTAGCCACCATGAAAGAAGAAGAACATCTCCTTCCAAGAAGAGGATCCACACCGAGAAGAAAAGCTAGAGGAAGCATTGAAGGAATACATGGACACGAGAAGAGAAGCTGCCCCAAGAAGACTGAAAGAAGAGACCGACGTGTGGAGAGAAGCTGCCCCACGACAAGAAGACTGAAGACAAGAGAAGATGTGAGGCTCCAAAGAGTGAGGAGCCATGTGAAAATCTCTGAGAGAGAGAGAGAGAGAGAGACCCCACAACCCAATGTAACCTGCCCCAACAAAGTAAAACCACCTCTGAGCCACCGATGATGTAGGCCACATGGTAGATGTATGTGTGAGCACTTTAGTCAAGGTCACGAGCAACTATAGTAAGCCTTGGACACATAGAGAGAGAGTGTGTCAAGGACTATGAGTTTAGGGACTCGAGGCACTGGTCGCGCAGGCTATCAAGTAAGAGAGAAACTTGATATAGGGTCCAAGTGTGCTAAGATAACTTGAGGGGAGGTGTAGACACTGGTCAAGTAAGGGGAGGCAAAATTGGTATAGGGTCTAGGTGTACTAGGATTATTCACTTGAGGGGAGGTGTTGAAAATACAAGTGCATAGGGTGTGTGCAGGAACAAGCCCTTGGTTAGAGGCTGTAAAAGAGAATGAGTAAATGTGAAAGAACTTGTGAAAAGGTGAGAAGAATCTACTGGGAGAGAATAAAGGGTACACGAGAAGATTTAGGAAGTGTGGAGATATTCTGGGAAAAGTGAAGAGGTGGAGAGAATTAGGGAAAAGAGGTGGAGTGAATCATGGAGAAATCAGTGGGATTTGATGCTTGATGTAAACTCTATAAATTGAGGCATTACCCTAATGAGAATTTGCTGGTTTTTGAGTATCCATGCCTACATTAATCTATTTGCTAATTACCTACTAATTACGTCTTAATTATTTGCTAATCACTTTATTAATGATGTTGATTCTAGTGTTTGATCCACCATAGCTCATCACAATGCTCTAATTTGCTAATTACGTCTTAATTATTTACTAATCACTTTGTTAATGATGTTGATTCTAGTGTTTGATCCACCATAGCTCATCACAATGCTCTAATTTCAACAGTTTTGCCCAGCATGTAGAGGCTAGAAGGCCAAATTCTAGATCATCGGCAGTATAAAGGAAAAGAATAAGAGAGCCAGTTTGGTTTGTATGGAATTGATTCATGTATATTTTTTTTTAATAATTCTTGTCTTTGGTATTATTGTACTGTGGAAAAAGGCTGTTTTGAAAAGGGCCTTAATTAAGGAACATGTTTATTTATGTCAAACAGTATGGTAGAATTTTTGACGCGAGTAGGGTGGAAAGTGGGAGGATGGAATGCCCCAATGGCACCATCCTATGGATCCGATTAGTCGGGTAGCTTTCCAACAGATTAAGTGAAAGCCCTACGCTAGATAAATAGGTTCTCGGGCAATTCTATTCTAGAAGACTAGGCCAGCGGGGGACAGCGGGCGGCTGTGCCTTGTATGGATGAGGAAAAAAGCGTTGTCTCTAGAAATCAAGACTAATAGTTGCCCAATTTATTGTCAATTACCCTATGGGTGATTTAATTTTTAGAAGATCACGCTCCCCCTACGGGATAGGACTAGGTCTTACCTATGAATCGTATCCTTGAATCTTTGTATGGTCAAGGTGTCAATGAATAGGAAATTTTCTCTCCAAGTTAAGACTTAGTGGACTATCTTAAGTGTTTTCCCTATTTTGGAAGGGGGGAACCTTACATCTGGCTTATAGCCTCTTGTAGCCCTATCGGTCTCTCTTCTGATGAGCTCTCGAGCCACTGGTTGAACTTCTATTCTAGTTAAAGTTTGATGAGGCAAACATCAAGGCGATTGGTGGTGATCTTATTTGTATCCTGATTCCCGAGTGGGGTGTTTCCTCTATGCCAAGATGCTAATGGCTTTGCCAAGGTCAATTCCATTGTGAAAGGGTCATGCTTAGGGGACACGCTTGTTGAATGGGTAGTCAGGGGGGTTCATCTAATGCTCTTCTTTGATGAGGGGTGTTGGGATCTTGCTAGCTTCTATGACATCCAGAGGCAAGGCTTCGACATATGATGTGAGAAAGGGGTGGTTGTCTTATGAAGCTGAGACTTTGGTGAGTCCATTTAGGACATCCCATAGAGAGATAAGTGCTGGGGTTGGATGAGAGGGGTGATGGTGGCATTGAAAATCTAAGGGGTGTAGTCCATGGAGGAAGCATTTGGAACTTATGCAATTGATGAGGGGTCATATGGAGAAGGACTATTGGGGAGCCTCACTTAAGCCACCAGCTCTTTGTTCCTTGTTGAGTGTCCCTCCTTTGACATATCCTTGCTGTTCAAAGGCATCATCATCATCTTTGTCCTTTTGGTAGTGTCAATTGTCTTCTTTCTCTTCCTTTACAAAGCACTCACTTCTCATGGATTGATAAAATTCATGGGCCTCCTTGTATTCTATCATTTAAGATATCATGGGGTAGGTCACATGCATGGAGTCAAATAAGTAGCATTTTCTAGTGCTCATCATAAGTTTTAGAGCTACTTCCAAATCCTATGATACAATGTTGGCCTCCATAATGAGATGACTATAGGCTTCATCCCATGACATACCATCCATGTGTGTGCATCCTTTAGATGGCTCTATTGATGATGTTTATGGAGTCTAGGTATAAGCATAGCTCATCAGGAACAAAAATATCAATGTAGTCTTCCTCATCTAGGTAGTTAAAGAAGTTAAGGACACTACACTAGGACTGAAGTTTGAGGTAGAGCACATGGTGAGGGAAACAAAATATGGTGGAGGGTTCTGTGAAGGAATGATTGTGTTTTAGAAGAAAACCATGTGTTTTGGAAGAAGAGCATGGCAAGGGTGGAGTGGGAAGTGTAGGGCACCTTGGAGAAGATTGTGTGAAAGGTAGAGGTGGTGATCTCTTCATCAATGCAGATGCTGATTGGAGAAGGTTAAGTTGGAGGCTTCAGTGCTATAGCTCGAGGAGTCCCAAGGGTGGTTGGGGAGGGATGTGGCAAGGATAGGAAGGTTAATGGCCACATCCATCAAGATGTCAACCTTCTTCTCCATCTCAAGGATGACTTGCTCTTGCTATGGCCTGGTTATCCTTTTTGTAATATGTTGTCCTATGAGCTAATCAATGGTAAGATCCTTTACTTTGATGGCCCTCCAAAAATCCTTATGCTACTCATACTTCTTGTTGTTGACTTTGTCCACAAGCTATTACCTATTTCATGCCATTTTTGGCCCTATGTTTGCACCCTCATTGTGCTCTAGATCTATCAACCTCTATTTACCTCTAGCTCTCTTTATAGGTAATTGATCTTGGAGCTAGCTTCAAGATCTTGCATTTGAAACCTCATTGCTACAACCTATCATTGATTGCAATCATGACATTCTTTTGCAGCCTATCATTTGCAACCTCACTGCTGCAGCCTATCATTGACTACAATCACAACATTCTTCTACGTTTTCAGTTTGGGAAATGTTTGTATATGCCAAGAGGAGTGCTTGTTGGGCATACTCCTTTTGTCTAGCCATGAATTCTATCATGTTCCTAGCAAGGTTATGGATCATAGAGGTAAAGGATATGACATTCTTTTGAGTTTCCAGTTGGGCAATGTTTGCATATGCCAAGAGGAGTGCTTGTTGGGCCAAATTTGTTAGCTCCTTTTTCCTAGCCATGAATTCTGTCATGTGCCTAGTAAGGTTATGGATCATAGAGGTAAAGGATATAGGGAAGTTTGGGAGGTGATGTTGGGAGTTAAAAAGATGGCCTTGGAGAAGCTTTCAATAATTGAGATGAGGTGACCCTCTTGGATCCACCTATGTTTTAGTAATGTTGTGCTATGTAGTCTCTTATCAAGTGAAGAATATACTATCCTAAAAATGGAATGCATGCCTTGACCTTTGCCAGTACTTCCTCATCCACACGTGTGTTTTTGTAATGTTCTATTGTGTAGCCTCTTATCAAGTGGACAATCTACTACCCTAAAAATGAAATGCACACCTTGAACTTCATGGTACTTCCTCAACCATAGGGAATGATCTGTAAGATGGGTCACCAAATTGGATGTGCTTCTTGGGGGCCTCGTTGCCCAGTTGTCCTAGGCTACCACCTACCATGTTGGTGTGTCCATCAAGTTTGTCTCACCAAAAAGTCAGCAAAGGAATTAGTGGATGATTCTTGAACTATATCCTTGGCTTTTCTTGGGTTGTGTGGGGAGTCTATAGGGGAGGGGCTTAAGGGAGCCTATTGGTCATGCTATGGAAGATTATTGCTTAGGGTGGCAAACCCTAGTGATTGTACAATTTAGAATCCATCACTCCTAGTATTCTATACAAAGAAAGACTAGAATTATTTTTCTAAAAGCATCTAAGCTCTAATACCACATAAGAATATAGCACAACAAAAAGATACATAGAAAAACAACGTGCAATAGACAATGCAATGGATAGATAATTTAAAAATTCTGACACATGTAAAGTATAATGGTGCTATCCACCCATGCACTTTGAAGTAGAGCTTAGATGGTAATCTAGATAGATTTCGGATGGAGGAAGTACTGTGTAGAGTGTGTGGATACTCATAAGCATTGGGGGGATACCTTAGCTTCTTGTGATAATTAGACACGTATCCAACATGAATGGTTACACAACATAGATACGGTAATTGCCCTTAAAACATGGATAACCAACTATCGCCCACTAAAATGAATCCATATCATTGAGCCAGGGGTTCAAGGGCAAGAGCCCTTGAACCCCTGCCAGGGGGGATTCTAGTCCTCCAGCCCCCCAGCCCTTGTCTGACCATATCCTATGGTCACAATAACAACCCCATCGAAATCTAAGCAAGTGTTCCCACTAAAGACATGTGAATGGCTTCGCCTCATAATGGGGGCCTTTAAAAATGTGCACCAAACATAGATGTGAGATATATGTTGAGAGGAAAGCATTGAGTGTATACTTATAGCATCATTTTTTCTCTCATGTGAAGGGTCTACCAAGGATGCAATTGTAGGAATTAGGCTACTAGGAAAAGTTCATCACCCATAAATGAGTGGAAGAAACTTAGACCAAAATTATGGATTCTTAGATTTTGTAAAAGCCCCATGGTTTTGCTGTGGCCCACCAATCAATAAGCTTGACTACTATTAGATTGGTAGTGTTAAGTGAAGGTTGTCCCTACTTCTCCTAACACTACTTGGTAATGATGCTAGCCCCAGCCCCTCCATCTAAGATAGTTGTGACCTAATTATCCTTGTACTTTTATAGGGAGGATGGCATTCATTCCATCACTCTTAAAGTAGTGGCCTAGCTCATTAACCAATACTTTCAAAAAATCTTGGTGAACTACCTCTTCCATTAGTAGTTTGTTCATGAGCCAACTCATTTGAGGAGTCTTGGAGGGGTTGATCTTCCATGCTTGATATTAATCTGTCCATTCAATCCTTTATAAACTTCCATAGGCTTGGGTTTCCTTACAACAAGGAGCCAACCAAAATCTGGACTTGGGAGGAAAGGAAGGTTGTGAGTCCTACTATGTCTCTAGGTGTATGTCCATTATCACTCACATAGCTTTTGGCGGGGCCGGTAATTGTATATGGAAGGAAAGAAAGGTGGTGAGTCCTACTATGTCTCTAGGTGTGTATGTCCATTATCACTCACATAGATTTTGGGAGGGCCAGTAATTGTATATGGAATGTGTATATGCCCCTTCGATTGTCGTTGAGATATCGACTAGTGCTATGGGCAAACATTGAGCCCCCTTGGGTGATAGCTTCCTTACTTATGCCACTGGCATGGTTGGTGAGATTATGGTTGATATGCTTCTAGTAGATGACAGGCTGTGTGACAACCAATTTGGAGTACTAGTTTTATGGCATAGTTATAGCGCCATCTCATATAGTTGGGTTCACACTATATAGTTATGGCATAGTTATAGTGCCATCTCATATAGTTGGTGGGTTCACACTATATACCAAACATTGTATGTTATTGTAGGAGAGTACTTTCCCTTTATGTATGTACTCTTATCTTTTAGCTATATGGTTGTAGAGAAGAGAAGAAGATAGAAGAAAATTTAGTCATCCATCTCTCTCATGTCTTGCACTCTCTTGTGTGTGTGTGTGTTTGCTTGTAAGGAACTCAAGCTCTCCCACTTCCCCACATTCTCTTTATGGTATCAGAGCTCCGGTTCATGTGAGAGCTAAGGAGGAAAGAAAGAGGAAAGAAAAAGAAAGGAAGGAATCAGTACATGGGTAAGAGCATCATCATCTCTTCCCCTTCTTGTTTAGGTAGAACATCCCCTCAGTAGCTCTGGGAGCTACACATCTCCGATTAAGGAGTTTTCTTCACAAGCTTGGAGGTGCTTCTGTGGTGCATAGTACTTGGTCTTTACGTTTTACGGCTAGAATCATGTTTCAGGCATGTTTTGGTCTCCATTCAATCATTGCAAGGTATTTTCTGTAGTTTCGAGAAGTTTTGGTAGAGAACTATCTGTGGTTCCTTATGCTATGGAGCAAAAAGGTTATAGATGCTATAACCCGACGACTCATGAGATGCAAGTAAGATGTTATCTTTGACGAGATGAGTAGCTAGTATGCACTAGCATGGTGAAGGCAATAGAAGATGTAGATGTAAAAAAGTGTTAATGTTGCACCACATGAAGAGTGGCAATAGAAGATGTAGATGTAGATGTAAAAAAGTGTTGATGTTGCACCACATGAAGAGTGGCAACATCACAGGTTCTTTGTGGACCTGGAGAGTCCTCTAACAATGGATACAATATTAGTCCATGGTCAAGTAGGTTGAGAACAGATGTAGGTACACATGTATCATGCAAAGGGAAGGAAAATGTACATCAACCTTTTGTGTATGATCTGTCATCATGTCACTCATATGTGAATGGTGACTCTAGTGGCACTAAGCAAAGTCTTGATGAGGAGCTTGGCATTCTATCTATGGTTATTCCTAGTTTAAGGAGAACCAAGGCTATTTTGAGGACACCTGACAGATTTAGGTGTATGCAGATCTACGAGGGTTAGGTACCCTGTTGACAAGTTGCAATATGATGGATATATAGCCCATTATTATGCTTACATGGTTAAAGAAATACATGGGTTGGAGCCCACTTATTTTAAGTAGGCACTTGGAAATAAGAAATGGGAAGATTCCATGAATGAGGAGATGGCAACATTGGATGAAATGTAACATGGGAGTTAGTAACTTTTCCTAAGAAGTAAGTTAGATGTAAGTGGGTGTAAAAGGTCATGAACAACACTGATGGTTGAGTGAGAAGGTATAAGTAAAGATTGGTTTCCAAGGGCTATGCATAGACTTATGGCATTGACTATGAGAAGACGTTTAGCCTAGTTGTAAGACTGGGAACCGTGAGAGCTATCACATTGCTATGGTTGCAAGAAGTAAAGGGTTGGTCTTTACATCAGATGGTCTTTACATCAGATGGATGTAAATAATGCCTTCTTGCATGGTGATTTGCCAAGAAGAAGTATACATGATGTAGCCACTAGGTTATGAGAGTAATGCACAACCAGATTTTGTGTGTAGATTACGCAAAGCCTTGTGTTGTCTTGAAGCAGGCACTGAGACAATGGCCAAAAAATATGGGGAGTATCTTGTTACCGTTGTGGATTTCAAATATTGGGGAGTATCTTGTTACCGTTGTGGATTTCAAATATCCAATGCAGAGTTTTCACTTTATGTGAAAAAGATAGATAGAGGGATCATGCTATTAGTCATCTATGTGGATGACTTGATTATCATCAGTGATAGTGATGCTGACATACATGATGTTAGGAGGCTTTTGAAGTAGAAGTTTGAGATGAAGGATTTGGGTGAGCTACGTTATTTCTTGGGCATAGAGGTGGTGGGATCACCTCATGGAATTTTGTTATTATAGAGGAAGTGTGGCTTGGACATGTTGTCCAAGTATGGTATAACAGACTATAAGCCTACTTCAGTGCCATTTGAGTAGAACATAAAGCTTTTTATAAATACATGTGAGCTTTTGGAGGATCCCACTACATATACATGTGTATAGTGGGTAGCTTGATCTACATGAACATTACTAGGCCAGATTTGAGCTATGCTATTGGACTTTGTTGAGATATTGAGCTCAACTAGGTGGACATTGATGACTCGCCTAGGTGATAGCTTCTGCATCTACACCACTGGCATGGTTGGTGAGATTATGGGTGATATGCAGCCAATGGGATGACAGGCTGTGTGAGCCATTTTGGATTACTAGAGACTGGCATAATTATAGCACTAGCTCATTTAGTCAGGTTCACATTACGGGTTCACATTATGGACCGACTCTTGTATGTTGTAGTAGTTGAGTACTAACCCATATAGTGTATACTCTTATCTTTATGTTATGTTGGTTGAGTAGATAAGAAGAAGACAGAAGAAAATTCAGCTATCCATCTCTCTCTTGTGTCTTGCTCTCTCTTGTGTGTGTGTGTCTTGCTCTCTCTTGTGTCTTGCTCTCTCTTGTGTGTGTGTTTGCTTGCTAGGGTTTGAAGCTCTCCCTCTCCCCCACATTATCTTTATGGTATCAGAGCCTAGTTTGTGTGAGAGATAAGGATGCAAGCAAGAAGCAAGAACAAGCAAGGAAGGAAGCAGTACTACACGGGTAAGAGCATCATCATCTCTTTCCCCTTCTTGCTTTAGGTACAACACCCCCTCAGTAGCTCTGGGAGTTACACATCTCTGATTGAGGAGCTGTCTTCGCGGGAGTGGAGCTACATGGTAGGTATATTGCCCTACATTAGATAGCATTTTTCTAGCTAGATTTGCATCTCGGGCACTTTACGAGCCCCGTTTCATCACTATAGGGTATTTTTTATAGTTTTTTGGAAGTTCTAGTAGAGAATTGTTTCTGCTCTCAAAATTTGGTTATTGTAGTGCAAAAGTGCATTTTGGAAGTGCAGACAGGATTTGCACATGTATTGTTGATACTGGGTGTATGTACATATACTCTGGTCACATTTGGTGACACAGGCTGTGCTGAAGTACCGCTGCTCTCTGCAGCAATTACATGAGATACTGCTGTATTACCAGATGCATACAGAAGTTGTCTGTTTGCAGGTTATTTGATTGCTACAGGAAAACATGCCTAACAGAATTAATCAGATTGTTAGTGAGAAGATGGATAAGAATAACTTCCATGCCTGGAAGTTCAGAATGACCAATTTTCTAATGGGTAAAGGATTTTGAGATTATGTAGAAGGATCCAATGAGGAGCCTCCAAAGTTATCTGAGGAGAATGCCACTCCTGCAAATATAAAGGCATTCAAGGATTGGAATCAAGGTGCAATAAAATTCATGTACTGGCTTTCAATTAGTGTCACAAACACTATGATAGGACACATATACAAGATGCAAACACTCTAGCAGTTGCATGGCAGAATCTGGTTCAAATGTTCCAGACTAACACAAAGGCAAGGAAGTTGCAGTTAAAGCAAGAGTTGCATACTGTGGGAAAGAAAAGAATGTCCATCAATGAATATGCCTTAAAGATCAAGGGCATTGTTTAATAACTTGGGTCTATCAATGTATCAATGGAGGATGATGATTTGGTGAGTGTCTGTCTAAATGGGCTTGGTAAAGAGTACAAGCCATTCAAGACCTCCATTGCAGTCAGGGAGAATATTCCCAATGTTTGGGACTTGATATCTATGATCATAGAAGAAAAGGCTTTAGGTGATTCTTCTTCACAAACCAAGAACACATTGGAACAGGCTTTCTACTCTAATTCAAGTACAAGCAGAGATAGAGGCTGTGGTCGAGGTCAAGGTGGTGGCCGACAAGGAAATTAGAATTCTGGACAACAACAGTCCAATGATTCATAACAGCAATCATACACACAGGTGGAAGAGGCCATTCTAGAGGTAGGGGGAGCCAAAGAGGCCGAGGTGGTTTGGCAAAGAAATCAAAATGAAAATATCATAGAGTGCTATTACTATGGCAAACTAAGACACATGGAAAAGGACTGCTACAAAAAGAAGAATGACATTAAAAGTGGGAAGTTGTAGCAAGACAACTATGCATCATCTGGCAAACATGGAGGTGATGACAGAAATGAGCAACTGTTTGTGATGTAGCACATGCTTAGTTCTATAACAGGGGATGTGTCAGGATCCCAAGATATATGGTATGTAGATTATAGCACCTCTAACCACATGACCGGTCATGCAGAGTGGTTTAGAGATATGCAAAAAATGGAAAAACTAGGTTATGTAAAAACATGTGTGATGATACTGCGCATCCCATTGCACATGTTGCTAAAGTGCCATTGTCTATGTAGGATGGCAAAATGAAGTACTTGGCTAATGTGCTTCATGTTCTGAATATTACAAAGAACTTGGTGTCTGTTAGACAAATGGTTCAGCAAAAATGTGTATCTTTTCCTTTTAAAATAATAAAATAAAATTGTATGAAGCTACGATTTGAAGTGATGCTGTATTCAATGAATTGTATTGAAATTGTTATCTTTCAGAGAAAGAGTGCAAGTTTTCTTGGCTTCGACACTAACTCCGTTCTGTGCTTGTGTAGCCAGGCGACGTCGTTAGCAAAGCCCAGGGGAATGGCCCAAGGTATCCCTCATACCATTGGGAGAATAAGGTTCGCTGATTGAGGCGAGAGATTATGATGCCGTCTAGTCCTGAGGGCCCGGGCTAGTGGAGTGAATAAGCCCACCCTAGTGCGTAGACATCCCTTTGAGGGGCGGGAGGATCGAGCGAAGAAGCCTAAGAGGGTGACAGGCCCCGGCATGAGTCCTCGCCAACGGCCGACAACAATGAGGTGTATGGTCCTGTAGGGTAGCATGTAGAGGCTAGAAGGCCTAATTCTAGATCATCGTCGGCAGTATAAAGGAAAAGAATAAGAGAGCCACTTTGGCTTGTATGGAATTGATGCATGTATTAACTTTTTTAATAAATCTTATCTTTGGCATATTGTACTGTGCAAAAAGGTTGTTTTAGCAAACCTTGTGAAAAGGACCTTAATTAAGGAACATGTTTATTTATGTCAAATAGTGTGGTAGAATTAATTAGAAAAAAAAATTGACGCCGTGAGTAGGGTGGAAAGTGGGAGGATGGAATGCCCCGACGGCACCATCCTACGGCAGATGGGTGGACCCGATTAGTCGGGTAGCTTTCCAACATATTAAGTGAAAGCCCTATGCTAGATAAATAGGTTCTCGGGCAATTCTATTCTAGAAGACTAGGCCAGCGGGGCTGTGCCTTGCATGGATGAGGAAAAAAGTGTTGTCTCTAGGAATCAAGACTAGTAGTTGCCCAAATTATGATCAATTACCCCCTATGGATAATTTGATTTTTAGAAGATCACGCTCCCCCTGTGGGATAGGACTAGGTCTTACCTATAATTCGTATCCTTGAATCTTTGCATGGTCAAGGTGTCGATGAATAGGAATTTTTCTCCAAGTTAAGATTCAATGGACTATCTTAAGTGTTTCCCCTATTTAGGCAGGGGGGGAACCTTACAGCATGCTTCACATACCTTATGCATATAGTCAACCTTAAACTTTGGCAAACCTACAATAATATTTTGGGCCTGCATAGACTTCAGTCACTGTGCATTGGCATGAACAATGCGCTTGTGCCATATGTCAATATCTGCAATGACACCTATTCCATGCGCAAACATGGTTGCCTTTATCTCAGGCATGTTCACATCCAAAGTAAACATCCTGCCATTTCTGTTACCCTTTGCAACCAAGCGTCACTTATTTTTGAAGTCTTCCACAAGACATCCTTGAGGATTAAACCTCACTTGCAGATCACGGCATCAATTTTGTTTTCTAATTAATTCTACCACACTGTTTGACATAAATAAACATGTTCCTTAATTAAGGCCTTTTTCACAAGGTTTGTTAAAACAGCCTTTTTCCACAGTACAATAATGCCAAAGACAAGATTTATAAACAAAGTTTATACATGAATCAATTCCATACAAGCCAAACTGGTTCTCTTATTCTTTTCCTTTATACTGCTGATGATCTAGAATTTGGCCTTCTAGCCTCTACATGCTGGGCAAAACCCTACGGGACCATACATCTCATCGTCGGTCGTTGGCGAGACGAGGACTCAAGCCCGCCTGTCGCCCTCTCAGGCTTCGTCCCTCGATCCTCTCGCACCTCAGAGAGGGATGTTTATGCACTAGGGTGGGCTTATTCACCGCACTAGCCTGGGCCCTCAGAACTAGACAACATCATAATCTCTCACCTCAATCGGCAAACCTTATTCCTCCACCAATGGTATGAGGTATACATTGGGCTATTCCCGGGCTTTGCTCTAACGCCGCCGCCCGGCTACACAAGCACGGAACGGAGTTAGCATCGAAGCCAGGAAAAACTTGCACTCTTTCTCTTAAAGATAACAATTTTAGTACAATTCATTGAATACAGCATCACTTCAAATCGTAGCTTCATACAATTTTATTTTATTATTTTAAAAAGAAAAGATACACATTTATTAACAATAATATTAAAGGAAAAAGAACTCTTCTTTAAAAGATAACCAAGCTAACCTGGCCACCATTTCCTCGAGGAGCTTGCAATGGGAGGGTTGGTGCCACATTAGGAGCATCTTCTTTAATCTTATTGTTGTGCGCTCCTTCCCTGAGGTAATATTTTGGCATTTTTAGGATGGGGCCATCTTGGACGTCACCTTGTAGGGCTTGCTGTCACGGTTGAAACGCTCCACTCAGATCTCAATTCCGAGATCGTTTGCTCACCGTATGAGCAAAAGACCACAGCACATGAACCCTCTCTAAGGCCAAAACCTCTTGCTAAAGTCCACGCAAATTGGGGAGGGGAGGGATTTGTGAGATGTCCTTAACAAAAACGTTTTGCTAAAGGGGAGAAGGGTGCAACAATAAGTCTCTTCACACGGGTGCGAGAAGAGCTAAGGACACTGCATTCTAACAAGGCGGGAGTAGAGGAAAATTGCCGTATATGAAAAGTGGCAAATGAGGGTTGTTGAGAGGCGCAGCTGCACTATAGCAAGTACACTACGCAGGGATAGATGGCGGTACAGACGGTGACACGGCAGAGTATAGCTACGCAGAAATGCGTGCTGCCTCCCATGGAGTACCCCAGGGGCAAAGCACGATCGAAAGGACGGTGTGTTGCCAAAGGCTATGGATCAGTGGCCTGCATGGCTCTAGGGGAAAGGTACGGTGGCGGTTAACAGGGAAAGGAGTGGTATGCATGTACCTTATCTGGTCAGAGGCAGCATGGGTGTCCACGTAGCGATGCGTGTGGACCACACAGTGGATGGCCGACCTTTGGTTCTTGTGCGGCCATTGTACGGGCACCCTAATGAGTGTGTACAATCCCTTTTTTGGGGGCGGAGTCTCCAAATTTGGAGCACTCGCCTCAATAATTTGCGTGCCGGACCGCCCGGGGAGGCGAAAATGTTTTTTGTCCGGGATGTTGCCCTAGTCGTTGGGGTGCAGACCGTTCATCAATCGGATGCCCGGTCGTGCATTTATTAAGGTTTAAATGTCGTCGCTTTTTAACTAAAAATAACCAAAATTTGCGTATAAGCTTGATCCGGTGTCCGTTTTGAATGCTTTAAAATCCTATATTAGGGTAAAATCGCACACAGATTCCAAATTTGGGCTTGGAATTTGAAGATTCTAAGTAGAAATGGCTCATTTAATAAAATCATTGATTTTTATACCATAAAAACTCATAAATTCATCTATTACATGGACATTTCTTTATTAGTGAAGATGGGTATGTTACACATGCCAATTGGGTAAGCAAGCCAAACATGCTTTCCCACATGAAAAGCACGTTAGTACAAGGTCATTGGATGCATACATTCAGATGTATGGGGGCTGTCAACCAAGACTGCAACAATTGGCAGGTTGCAGGTACTATGTTACATTCATTGATGACCATACTAGGAAAGTGTGGGTTTATTTCATGAAGGAGAAAAGTGAGGTGTTTGCTCACTTTCAGAGATTTAAAGCCTTGGTCAAGAAGGAAAAAGGCATGCAAATAAAATGCCTAAGATCAAATGGTGGGAGAATATTTCTCTAATGAGTTTAATGATTTCCTGAGAAAGTAGGGAATCAAGAGGCAGCTTACATGCAGATACACTCTGCAGAATGGTGTTGCAGAAAGGAAAAGCAGGCACGTTGTAATGAGCAAAAGACCACAGCACATGAACCCTCTCTAAGGCCAAAACCTCTTTGCTAAAGTCCACGCAAATTGGGGAGGGGAGGGATTTGTGAGATGTCCTTAACAAAAACGTTTTGCTAAAGGGGAGAAGGGTGCAACAGTAAGTCTCTTCACACGGGTGTGAGAAGAGCTAAGGACACTGCATTCTAACAAGGCGGGAGTAGAGGAAAATTGCCGTATCTGAAAAGTGGCAGATGAGGGTTGTTGAGAGGCGCAGCTGCACTACAGCAAGTACACTACGCAGGGATAGATGGCGGTACAGACGGTGACACGGCAGAGTATAGCTACGCAGAAATGCGTGCTGCCTCCCATGGAGTACCCCAGGGGCAAAGCACGATCGAAAGGACGGTGTGTTGCCAAAGGCTATGGATCAATGGCCTGCATGGCTCTAGGGGAAAGGTACGGTGGCGGTTAACAGGGAAAGGAGTGGTATGCATGTACCTTATCTGGTCACCAGAGGCAGCATGGGTGTCCACGTAGCGATGCGTGTGGACCACACAGTGGATGGCCGACCTTTGGTTCTTGTGCGGCCATTGTACGGGCACCCTAATGAGTGTGTACAATCCCTTTTTTGGGGACAGAGTCTCCAAATTTGGAGCACTCACCTCAATAATTTGCGTGCCGGACCGCCCGGGGAGGCGAAAATGTTTTTTGTCCGGGATGTTGCCCTAGTCGTTGGGGTGCAGACCGTTCGTCAATCGGATGCCCGGTCGTGCATTTATTAAGGTTTAAATGTCGTCGCTTTTTAACTAAAAATAACCAAAATTTGCGTATAAGCTTGATCCGGTGTCCGTTTTGAATGCTTTAAAATCTTATATTAGGGTAAAATCGCACACAAATTCCAAATTTGGGCTTGGAATTTGAAGATTCTAAGTAGAAATTGCTCATTTAATAAAATCATTGATTTTTATACCATAAAAACTCATAAATTCATCTATTACATGGACATTTCTTTATTAGTGAAGATGGGTATGTTACACATGCCAATTGGGTAAGCAAGCCAAACATGCTTTCCCACATGAAAAGCACGTTAGTACAAGGTCATTGGATGCATACATTCAAATGTATGGGGGCTGTCGACCAAGACTGCAACAATTGCAGGTTGCAGGTACTATGTTACATTCATTGATGACCACACTAGGAAAGTGTGGGTTTATTTCATGAAGGAGAAAAGTGAGGTGTTTGCTCACTTTCAGAGATTTAAAGCCTTGGTCAAGAAGGAAAAAGGCATGCAAATAAAATGCCTAAGATCAAATGGTGGGAGAATATTTCTCTAATGAGTTCAATGATTTCCTGAGAAAGTAGGGAATCAAGAGGCAGCTTACATGCAGATACACTCTGCAGAAAGGAAAAGCAGGCACGTTGTAGAAGTGGCACATGCCTGATGGGCTGAAAAGAATATGCCACATTACTTTTGGGCAGAAGAAGTAGCAACTGCTGTGTACATTATGAACAGGATACCCACTGCAGGTGTTCATGGTATGACTCCTAAACAGAAGTTTATAGGCAAAAAATCGGATGTGTCTCACTTAAAGTGTTTAGGTGTATTGCATATATATGTGTTCTTGATGAAGTGAGACTAAAGTTGGATCCAAAGGCAGAGAAATGCATCTTCATTGGTTATGCTATCGAGAAAAAAGGTTATAGATGCTATAACCCTACCACTCGTGAGATGATGCAAGTAAGCAGAGATGTCTTCGATGAGATGAGTAGCTGGTATGCACCAGTAGTGAAGGCAATAGAAAATGCAAATGTAAGAAGTGCTGATGTTGTACCACATGTAGAGCAGCAACTCACAGGTGCTTGAGTTGACCTAGGGAGTCCTCGAGCAGTGGATCCAATGGTAGCCCACGGTCAGGCAGGTTGAGGAATGATGCAGGTACACACGTATCATGGAAAGGGAAGGAAAAGGTAGATCAACCTTTTGTGCCTGATCTATCAGCAGGTCACTCATATGTGGATGGTGACTCTAGTGGCTCTGAGCAGAGCCTTGATGAGGAGCTTGGCATTTCGTCTGTGGTTACTCCTGGTGTAAGGAGAACCAAGGCTTTTTTGAGGACACTTGGCAGTGATCCAGGTGTATGCAAGTCTACAAGTGTTAGATACCTTGTTTTGACAGGTTGAGATATGATGGATATACAACCCATCATTATGGTTACATGGTAAAAGCAATACAGGAGGTTTTGAGCAGGCAATTGGAAATAAGAAATGGGAAGATGCCATGGATGAGGAGATGGCAGCATTGGATGCAAATGCAACATGGGAGTTAGTGCCTTTGCCTAAGGAAAAGAAGGCAATTGGATGTAAGTGGGTGTATAAAGTCAAGCACAATGCTGCTGATGGTTCAGTGAGTAGGTACAAGGCCAGATTGGTTGCCAAGGGCTATGCACAAACTTACGGCATAGACTATGAGAAGACATTCAGTCCCATTTGCAAAAATGGCAACCGTGAGAGCTGTCATTTCTATGGCTGCAAATGAAGGGTTGTTCTTTACATCAAATGGATGTAAAGAATGCTTTCTTGTATGGTGATTTGCAAGAAGAAGTGTACATGATGAAGCCACCAAGTTATGAGAGTGATGCACATCCAGATTTTGTGTGTAGGTTACGCAAAGCCTTGTATGGCTTGAAGCAAGCACCCAGAGCATGGTCAAAAAAGATCGGGGAGTATCTTGTTACCATTGGATTTCAGATATCCAATGCAGATTTTTCACTGTGTGAAGAAGACAGATAGAGGGATCATGCTATTAGTCATCTATGTGGATAACTTGAGTATCATAGGTGATAGTGATGCAAACATACATGATGTCAGGCTGCTTTTGAAGTAGAAGTTTGAGATGAAGGATTTGGGTGAGCTGCAGTATTTCTTGGGCATAGAGGTGGTGAGTGTTAAAATTACAGCAATGTGATGAGCTATGGTGGATCAAATGCTAGAATCAACATCATTAATAAAGTGATTAGTAAATAATTAAGACGTGATTAGTGAATAATTAACAAATAGCTTAATGTAGGTATGGATAATAAAAAACCAGCAAATTCTCATTAGGCCAATGCCTCAATTTATAGAGTTTACATCCAAGCATCTAATCCCAATGACGTGATTAGTGAATAATTAACAAATAGCTTAATGTAGGTATGGATAATCAAAAACCAGCAAATCCTCATTAGGCCAATGCCTCAATTTATAAAGTTTACATCCAAGCATCTAATCCCAATGATTTCTCCTTGATTCACTCCACCTCTTTTGCTTGATTCTCTCCACCTCTCCTAGAATATCTCCACACTTCCGAAATCTTCTCATGCTACCCTTTATTCTCTCCCAGTTGTTCCTGCACACACCCTATTCACTTGTATATTTCAACACCTCCCCTCAAGTGAATACTCCTAGCACACCTGGACCCTATACCAAGTTTCTCTCTTACTTGATAGTCTGCGAGACCAGTGCCTAGCAACCTCCCCTCAAGTTAACTTGGCACACCTAGACCCTGTACCAAGTTTCTCTCTTACTTGATAGCTCGCGACCAGTGCCTCAAGTCCCTAAACTCATAGTCCTTGACACACTCTCTCTCTCTATGTGTTCAAGGCTACTACAAGTGCCCGCGACCTTGACTAAAGTGCTCACACATACATCTACCACGTGGCCTACATCATCGGTGGCTCAGAGGTGGTTTTACTTTGTTGGGGCAGGTTACATTGGGTTGTGGGGTCTCTCTCTCTCTCTCTCATAAATTTTTAACATGGCTCCTCACTCTTTGGAGCCTCACGTCTTCTCTTGTCTTCAGTCTTCTTGTCATGGCAGCTTCTCTCCATGCGTCCATCCCTTCTTTCAGTCTTCTTGTTGTGGAAGCTTCTCTTCTCGTGTCCATGTCTTCCTTCAATGCTTCCTCTAGATCTTCTTCTCAGTGTGGATCTTCCTCTTGGAAAGAGATGTTCTTCTTCTTTCATGGCTGGGGCCATGAGCTTGTCCGTCAGGTCTTCTTGCTCCATGTGAGCAGCATGTTTAAATGTTTTGTTGACAGTTCTTTTGGGCTTTTGATGTTTATCTTGTATCATTATGTAATGCAAACCTAAATCTATGCGGGAGGTCTTACCTCTTGCCTTTTTCTGGACAAGGGCAGTGCCTGATCCCATTTTTACACTGATGTAATGTGCCAAATACATAATGCATATAGCATTCATTCTTATGCACATTCCCAAATGCAACTATGGCTGTGAATAATCTTGAGCTTGAGTGTGATTTGCAGGCATTAACCAAGGGTTAAATGCAAAATGATGATTACCACAAATTTATCAACATAATTTTACCAAAAATTACATTAAATCAAGGGTAACCAATTTGTACGGAATGGTTGGAGTATCAAACCAACTCCGAATTGCAATTTGAAGTTATAGGGATCTGTATCAGATACCTAATGGTTAATTTGAACCCTCAATTACACCAAAATATAATGATTAGTATTGATTAATCATTGATTTGCAAATTAATCCTCTGTTTTGTGTGTAGAAAATAGAGTATGTCGGGAGCCCAAATCTGAGGCCTTAGAGTTCAAATGAGCTCAAATCCTTTCAAGGCCATCAATAGCAATTCTAGTAGAGGATTAAGTCAAGAAACATAAGATTTGACCAAACATTGAATGCTTAATCTCTGTTTTACCAAAGTCACCTCTGCAAATTTAATGAAGAGCTTGGATCTCACTGTAGACTTGATCAAATCAAATTCTGACTTCACCAGCTTGTAGAGAATGCTTGAAAACCCCTGGAGCTATGAGAAATTAGACCAATTTAATTTGGAGTAGACAAGATCTGTAAATTTCTCAGAAAAAAATACGCTGGAAAAAAACATAATTTCTCCTAGATGCACCGGCGTTTTGTGCTTCTGATTCGACTGGCTGGAGGCTGGAGTACCATTGAAGTGGCTATCTATGGCTAGAAGGGTTTGGGCTAATTTTGAGTGTGCAAAGAGAGGGAGCTCCTCCACTGGCTGGAGGTACAGAGGTTAGTTGAAAATAACTAAAAATTTTGATTATTTTCTAATTATCTACTAATCCTAATTAACTAGATAATGGGCTCATAAACTTGATGAATTCTAGGCTTGGCTCTGATACCATGTTAAAATTACTGCAATGTGATGAGCTATGGTGGATCAAATGCTAGAATCAACATCATTAATAAAGTGATTAGCAAATAATTAAGATGTGATTAGTTAGTAATTAACAAATAGTTTAATGTAGGCATGGATAATCAAAAACCAGCAAATTCTCATTAGGCCAATGCTTCAATTTATAGAGTTTACATCCAAGCATCTAATCCCACTGATTTCTCCTTGATTCACTCCACCTCTTTTGCTTGATTCTCTTCACCTCTCCCAAAATATCTCCACACTTCCTAAATCTTCTCATGCTACCCTTTATTCTCTCCCAGTAGATTCTTCTCACCTTTTCACAGGTTCTCTCACATTTACAGATTCTCTTTTACAGCCTCTAACCACCAAGGGCTTGTTCCTGCACACACCCTATTCACTTGTATATTTCAACAGTGAGATCACCTCATGGCATTTGCAGAGGTAGTATGCTTGGACATATTGTCCAAGTATGGTATGACAGGTTGTAAGCCTATTTCAGTGCCATTGGAGCAGAACACACATTAGGGAAAGGTTGAGGTCTATAGGGGCCCTTTAAGCTGCCATATTATGATTTTAATGACTTTTTTTTAAAACGTTAAGTTTCTTTGACTTTAGATACCTTCTTGTTCTTCAAACGGCTAGAAGTTTGAATTTCAAAGTTTCCCACCAAAATTGAATTTGAAATCCAGCGAACCAAACTATATCATGTGACATATCTATGGAAAGAGCTCGACGAGTAGATTCTGGATCTGTAATCTCCGACAAATTTTGAGCTCATATGTAGAAGTTATGGACGTCCAAAATTTTAAAAGCTTTCCCCCCCACTTTTTGGAAATGAAAAGTACAAAAAGGCATCTTCTAAAGAATCTTTTGACCACCTTTAACCACCCAACATTTTTGTATACATGGCATCACACGATTGGCTCTTTTCCTTAATAACCTTTTAATCACATGGCATATTAAAGGGCCCCTATAGACCTCAACCTTACCCTAATGAAGCTTTCTGCAGATACAGGTGAGATTTTGGAGGACCCCACTATATACAGGCGCATAGTGGGTAGTTTGATCTACATGACCATTACAAGGCTAAACTTGAGCTATGCTATTGGACTTGTGAGTCAATTTATGTAGGCCCCTAGGAATACACACTTGGATGCGGCTAGACGAATCCTCAGGTACATAAAGTCCACAGTTGATTATGGACTTTTCTATGAGGTTGGTATAGAGATACAGTTGCATGGGTACACAGATGCTAATTGGGCAGGTAGTATTGTAGCAGACAAGAGATCTACCAGTGGTTTTATGTTCTCATTTGGGAGTGATGCTGTGAGTTGGAGCAGTAAGAAGTAGCCAATAGTTGCCTTGTCGAGTACAAAGGGAGGGTACAGGGATGCTGCAATGGCAGCTTGTGAGGTAGCTTGGTTTTGGAAGCTACTTAGTGACTCATGGGAGAGCCCATGGATAGGTCAGTTGTCATATATTGTGACAACATGAGCAGTATACAATTGGCCCCAGTAACCCAGTATATCATGCTAGAACAAAGCACATTGAGGTGCATTATCACTTTGTGAGAGGGAGAAGGTTCTAGCAGGAGATGTAGATCTGGTATATGTCAGCACAAAGGATCAGGTGGCTGACATCTTCACGAAGGCATTGGGCACAGAGAAGCTCCACAGGTTTAGGAGCTTACTTGGAGTGCAGTGTGTGGAGTTGAGCTCGAGGGGGAGTGTTTAGATATCGAGCTCAACTAGTGCTACGGCGGACATTGATGACCCACCTGGGTGATAGCTTCCACATCTACACCACTGGCATGGTTGGTGAGATTTATGCGGCCAGTGGGATGACAGGCTGTGTGATAGCCATTTTGGATTACTAGAGACTAGCACATAGTTATAGCGCCAGCTCATTTAGTTGGGTTCACATTATGGACCGACCCTTGTATGTTGTGTAGTAGTTGAGTACTAACCCATATAGTGTGTACTCTTATCTTTATGTTATGTTGGTTGAGTAGAGAAGAAGAAGATAGAAGAAAATTTAGCTATCCATCTCGCTCTTGTGTCTTGCTGTCTCTTGTGTGTGTGTGTTTGCTTGCTAGGTTTGAAGCTCTCTCTCTCCCCCACATTCTCTTTAGAGTTATGAGTTAGTTTATGTAGGATCCTAGGAAGCCACACTTGAATGTGGCTAGATGGATTCTCAGGTACATAAAGCACAATTGTTTATGGAATTTTCTATGAGACTAGTATAGAGATATAGCTACATGGGTACATAGATGCTGATTGGGCTAGTAGTGTTACAGAGACAAGAGATCTACTAGTGGCTTTATGTTCTCATTTGGGAGTGCTACAATGATTTAGAGCAAGAAGAAGCAACCAACAGTTGCCTTGTCGAGTACAGAGGTAGAGCACATGGGTACTACTATGGTAGCTTGTGAGATAGCTTGGTTTCAGAAGCTACTTGGTGATATGGATGAGCCCATGGATAGGGCAATTGTCAATTATTGTGATAACATGAGTAGCATAAAGTTGGCTAGTAACCCAGTATACCATGCTAGAACGAGGCACATTGAGGTGAATTATCACTTTGTGAGGGAGAAGGTTCTAGCAAAGGTGATGTAGATCTATTATAAATCAGCATAGAGGATCAGGTGGCTGACATCTTCATGAAGGCATTGGGCACAGAGAAGCTCCACACAAGTTTAGGATCTTACTTGGAGTGCAATGTGTGGAGTTGAGCTCGAGGGGGAGTGTTGATATATGTACTCTGGTTGAAGCCTAGTATATTTAACCTACTGAAAATATAGATATCATGGAAATAGTCACTCCCTAGATTGTCTAGTTCTAACCTCGATTATCACAGAAAAACACCTAGACTGTCTAGACATGACACGGAAGACATTGTAAACACTCTAAAACTGCATAACATAGAGAATACATGAGATTGTTGAAAAAGATTAGTTCTTCTTTCAAGATTCACGTACCCTTCATATATCTAGGTTGCATGCCAAACCACTAGTGAAGCCCCACTTTCCCTTGATTACCATAACAAAAGGAAAAATTTATTGGACCTTCATCTAGTGCAATACCAGGATCCAACCAATCATCTCGCATGGTTGTCTAGCAAATTGTATACAAAAAAATCCTAATTATCTGCTAAAACTTCACTAACCAAGCTTGTAAACTCATCAGCTTCAATTTCTTTCCCTATCTTCTTCACATGTTTCTAAACCTGATCATCTAAATTACTAGTTTGCTTCACATTTTGATCATCCAGATTCAAAATTTTCCCAATTTTTTGTCTGACCAGTGCTACAATCCTCAACACATTTTCTTCCAATGTTGCTGCTAACTCCTTCTTGAACTTTTCCTTCTGCTACAATACTTCTTCCAAACCTTCACTCACAAAAGAGAATATCATATGGTCATTCTGTCCTTCACCAAAATCCACACATCATTACCAAATTTAACCATAACACACTACATCTCATCTAAATATACATTAGATACAAGAACCCCTTCAATATCCACCTCAACCTCATTTTGAAGAACTATTTCTCCACCTATAATAATGGAATCATTCTTCTTTGTAAGAGAACATTTTTTGCCTTTAATTCAGCATTTGCTCTGTTGTCATTCTTTGCAACTCCTCCTGCACTTTCTGACTCATTCCTCCTTCCATTCTCCAAACATTTTTCCAGGCAATTTATCCTGCATCATGTCCTATGAAACTTAAGCCAATTTCACTCTCAACTCTTCAATCTAATCCTTATGCTAGTTTTCCATGCACACCATCTCATTTTTTAGCTTTACCACCACTACACTTTCTGCATCTCTAACCAACTGCTCCTTAGCGCATCTGCAATTTTCGGCACTCTGACAAATTATTAAGAGAAAAATATCCCCTCGGGCCTACCGACTCCCCAAACTCTTTAACCATGTCTTTATCTGAACACTTGCAGAAGATTGAAGCACCCTTGATATTAACTGAGCTCAAACAATAACTCCAAGAATCACCTCACCCCCATTCTTTCTTAGAAAATCAAGTTGAAACAAAGCATAGATATTCCCTTTACAGGCATGCCAGGGTAAATTGGCAAACTGCCACAACCCTATTTTCCTCAGCCAAGCCTCATTCTCCTCCATTGACAAATCAAGCTCTACTTCTGAGTCCTGAAATGGTGTAACAGGAAGAGAAAATTTTCCCTTACCCTTGTTCATCATTAGTGATGACTCAGCCACACGAGCAACTCCACCTTTTGCTCATAAGTAACTGGTGACACATCACTCGCCTTCGCTACCACTATTGTGCTCTTGACCACCCTCCTAGGAAGTTTCTTCTGGGCAGGCACCTTCGGACGCACCATTTCATGCAACAAAGAGTGCAAATAGTTGCAATGCTCTAGCAATGAAGCTTGCATGCAGGACAAACTTTCACCTTTCACCTCAGGTGAAGTATCTCCTTCATGCATGATGTTTTGAAGTATGCACCCATAAATTGAGGCAAACGACTATAACTTCCACACAAGTGATTAAGGCAAAAATCTTTTGAAACACAAACCCCATTCACACCTACTTCATGACCCATAATTGTTTAAAGCGTGAAACTATTAACTGGAGTTTTCACAAAATTTCCTTGACCATCCATGAGCTTAAAGGTACCCTGACCTAGATCCTGGGCAATTTGAAAAGGACCTTGTAAGATTCCTCCTCAACCTGAATAATCAGTAAGCTTTTACTTGAATCCCTTGTAATCATTCCCTATTTCAGAATACAAGAAAATATTATTTTTCCTTATTTTTACCTAGAGAGAAGAAAAATTCTAGAGAGAGGTAATTCAATATTGAGATATTTTTGGATACAAAAATTCTCCTAATATCTAAAATATATTTCCCTGAAATAGAAGTTCAAAATAAATTCTCCAAGGTGCATTAGGAATCAATTAAAAATGATATAAGGGACCTTAGCCTAAGGGTCTAGATTTTCATATTAGTTAAAAATTAAGAGATATTACTAAAAAATGAGATATTTTGGAGAAATGATGAATTTTTGACACCTTGGTATGGAGAGGGGGACCTTTGAGGTAGGCGCCTCTTTCACATGTGTGGAAGGGAATTTTTAATTCAAAAAATTGTGATATTTTTATCTCTCCTCTCTCCTGGATCAAACTGGATCAAAAAGGGGAGCCAAACTCGTCCAAATCTTGTCCAAATTGAGTCAAACTCAAGCTCAAAAATTCTAGAACCCAGTTGGACTCAGTTAGTGGCCTCCCTCACCTATAAATAGACCCTCATTCTTTTGTATTGTCATCTGTGAGCTAGACCATGCCACATTGCTAGTATTACATTAAAATAATCATATTTTCTATTATCCCTTAAATTTTCCTCTACTTTGGGGAGCTTGGAGCTTCTCTCTCTCTCTTCAACAACTCTTGGAGCTCTCTTTTCCACTTGCTAAATCAATTGATTGGTTGGGGGCTTCACTTCTAGAAAAAGAAACAAGCTAATCCTTGAGGTAAGAATGAATTTTATGGTTTTTTTTGTTAATTTTCTCAAATGACTTCTCTTCTCAATCCCTCTCAAGCTTGAGAAGTTTTCTAAATGGTTGTTTTAAATTCAAATCAAGCTTTCCCTAAGAATCTCAATGTGTAATCGAGAAAAAGTTAATCTTTATGCTGATTTAGAATGCTTTCTTATGTGTATCTCTCTCTCCAAAAAGAACAGTCATCTCCTATGACTAATTCTTGAGAAAAAGAATGCTTCTCATTGATAATTTCTTATTTCAAAACCAAACTCTAGGCTTGTTAAGCTGGAGATTAAGAAAATGGTATTTTTATGATTTTGTGTTAACAAAATAATGGTTAATTCTTTTAGATTATTTATAAGTACTTAAAAACTACTTTGATTGATTCTAAATGAGAAATAGATTATCCTATCAATTTGGGAAAAGAGGAATAATGGAATTAGCTTTATCTAGTGGGATAATAATAATTAAGTTTATGATTATGGTTAAAATTATGATTTAAATTCATAGTTTAGATTTAACCTTAAAAATAGATCTTCTATCATATTTTCATTACAATGTTTTATTCTTTTTAAAAAATAAAAAATTATCAATAATAGTAACGAAGCTATGGTAAAATTTTTAGAAAATAATACATATCTTATTTTTATGCATAGTGCTAAAAGCGGACTTCCTATTCTAGGATTGGACATTCTATGCAAAAAGAATGATTTTCATCATATTCATGGAAAATAAATTTTAAGTATCTATGTAAAAATATTTAATTAAAAGAAAAGAGAATTTTTTGGTAAATTTATTTTTATGCGAAAAGAGGAATTCCCATGATAATTAAGATCCAAGTAATGAAATGGTAAAAGAGGAATTTTTGGCATATTCAAAATAATGGATATTTTTATTTAATTTATAAAAAGAGAGGAATTTTGGATAAATCTATTTTATGTATAAGAATTTTTAAATGATAAAAGAGGAATTCCCATGACATTCAAAATTCAATCATTTAAATAGAAAAAGAGGAATTTTAAGCATATTAAAAAAATGAATATTTATATTTAATTAAAAGAGAAATTTTTATCGTATTTTAAGTAGAGAAAGGTTTAAATTAATTTTTATGACAAAAGAGGAATTTTCACCATAATTTCACATAGAAAATTAGGATTGATAATTAAATTGGTGGAAAGAATATTATTAGATATTCTATGAGGGTAAATCACCAAAATGATATTTACCCAAAATTGGATTAATGGAAGAAGAGTATTTTTATAAAATCCTGATATTCTCATAAGAACTATTTCTTAATCTATTGTGGTTAGGAAGGAATGAAATTCATAAAATTAGAATTTCCCTTACAGTTAGAAGTTCAATAGATTTTTATCTGAAGAAAATCCTTAGGAATCAAAGTTAGAAGTAAACCGAATAATTTTGGTTAGACCCCGATTGTGAGAATGGCGGCCAATAGACTACTTGCCCATCTCTCAAATCTGAATCAAGCAAAAACCTCGAGACTAACTCCAAGTCTTGACACAAAGAATAGACTACCGTTGAATTAGCGTAGTTTACCCTTAACCGAAATCACCAAGAATCTAGTTGAAAATTCAGTCAAATGATGGGTAGATAACCTTGATGAGAGATCAATGATTCTCATTAAGAAAATCTAGATGACGGGGAAAAAGGTTTTGTGGAACCAATTTTGAACCAAGAATTTTAATTACATAGAACCTCTGTTTTCTTTTAAAGGACTATTTTACGCCAGAATGCTGGAGCAAGCATTTGGTATGTATTTAACTAAGGAGAGACTCGTTTGCAACAATAGCTAGCGGGGAGTTCTCGAGGGACGTCGCTCGCGTGGCAAAGCCTGCCTCGGTATGGTTAAAATGGTGCACTTCCGTACGATGGGCGAGGACCGACGAAGTGATCCCTGAGTGAAGTACTAGGACACCTAAGTAGGATCCTAGAGGGTTCTGACCAAGTGATGCACGGGCTCGTGGTTACTAGGCACCCATGCGTACGTCGAGGAAGATACAGATGAACTGAAAAGAATTACTTTTGTGAACTAAATTTTGCTATTGGATCTCGTTGGAGAGTCCGGGTGATATATTTTGTAAAACAATGGACTCAATATTTTGGAGGATTATGATCATTAATTCTATGATTTCATTGAAAGATTGTTTTAAAGCAAGCCGAATCTGTTAAAATGGTAATTTCATATTGGGTGTGTAAGTGGTATGACTACTTTAAATTTTGCTTGAACCGCCGGTTAGGAGACCTAGGAACTCTTTTCCTCGGTACCTGGGCAAAACATAACCAAATTTTTATAAAGGAATACCACCAATATAGTGGTTGGGCGGTTGGCTCTAACCCATGGGTAGGCTGCATCAAGGGATTCCTGTGATACAAATAATTACGATTAAATTATGTTAGTTAGATTAAGTCCTAGTAGGAAGACCCTTGTTCTATGGGAGGGAATCAGCCGGCTGTGCCTCGCAAGGATGAAAAAAGCGGTGATTCTATGGACCAAGTGCAAGTCTCTTCCTTGATCTAGCCATGTGACTTTCGGGTTCGGTCGGATCAGTTTGGTTAGTTAAGACTTTGACTCGTTAGATCAATTCTTCTGTTAGATGATTTTCCTAGTGGAATCACCTGTGCCTTCCGGGCGAGGGAAGTTTTTTCGGGTTCGGTTTCGGAGGAACCACTGGGCTAGTCTCTTGTCCGGATATCCATGGGAGAGGCCCCGAGTGTGGATCCCTACCCCGCACGAGAGGCTGACGCTACTTCCGCTGCGTCAGCGCCCTCGGAGGGGACATTGCGGAGGGGGCAGGGTCTCACAGCTGGTATCAGAGCTTTGTTGAAAGCTAATAAGGAAAAATGAATTCTTATCATAAATTTATAATAAAAACTCAGAAAGAGCATTTACATATTGTATTTTCATTCCTTAAGCTTCATTAATGAAGATTTTTAATCAAAGAATTTGGTTTTTTAGATGGAAGTTTCCTGTTTATCCGATATTCGCGCACTCACCCAGTCACAGGATATGACTACTTTCGCCTTCGAGCATATCATCTCTTTCGAGGATTTATATTTCCCAGACCGAGCGGAGAGACGGTAGCACAAGTGGTTTGCAGGGCAGTATGTCCATGCCTCTTGCGACCAGCGCATGATGCTGGGGGAAAATATCTCGTTGGCCATGATTCTGATGAGGCTAAAAGTAATTCATGGTGTTATTCTATATCACCCCATGCCTGAAGTTTCAGACTTTCCTGCCATATCTACATACTCCTTAGCACTTTATTCCAAAGGATAAGATAGTAGCTCCCTTGGTAGTGAGGGAATGTTTGTAATCGGGGCATGTCTGTAGCCCAGTATTGCTGTCTTATGCATTTCCCAAGGAGGTTTTGACTTTCTAGAGCCAAGATTCTCTATCTACATATTGCAACCTTTATCTAAATAAAGATATGTTTTGTGGATAAATTTCCTGTTATATAACTGGTTGTTTATTATATGACGAATTGATGAAGCGAAATCTGTTACTTGGACATATGTCATAGATCTCCAATAAGATCGCTTATCTTGTTTAAGCAATTATTTTTCGAACCTCTTAAGTCTTAGGATCTCAGCCAGATCCTCTCTTTGATGAGGAAGAGCTTGACCTTGACGTTTGCAAGGCTCTTCATAGAACTCAGCCACCAGGACCCTTCAAGGGTGAAGGGGAGAACTTGGGCAAGGCTGTGGAGAAGTGGGTTGAGGCCATGGAGGAATATTTTGATGTCACCGGATACAACGAGAGGAGCAAAATGGCTCTCGTTAGGCTGAATATTGTGGAAACAGCCAGGGTGGCATGGAGAAACCATTGTGATACCAACCATCTGGATAAGAATACCCAATCGTGGAATGATCTCAAAGCCTATCTAAGGAAGAGATTTTGTCCCCCGAATTTTTAGAAACCAAGATGAATGAATTCTTAGAGCTAAACCAGGGGAGTAAAACTATTGAAGAATATCATCAGGCATTTACTCTTCTCCTCAAGTACTCACCACCGCTAGACAAAGATAAGCTGGATCCAAAAGCTGAAAAATGTGTGTTTATTGGGTATTCCCTTGAGCAAAAGGGATACAGGTGTTATAACCCTGCTACACGTGAGTTGAGGGTAAGCAGGGATGTTGTTTTTGATGAGATGAGCAGTTGGTATGCTGCTGAAAAAGAAGCTGTTGGGACTGATGTGAGTGGAAATGTGGTTGCACAGAATGCAAGTCAGCAATCACAGTCTTTGAGTGGACCAGGAGAGTCCTCATCTAGTGGTTCTGTTGATAGACCATGGAGTGGTAGGCTGTGTCATAATACGAGTCTTGAAAATGTGATTAGTACATCACATAAAGGCAAAGAGAAAGTGATTGAGCCCCTTAGTATGCCTGACATTTATGCAGGGCATTCTCATGTTGATGGAGAGTCTAGTGGCTCAGAGATGAGCCTTGATGATCTTGGGATACCAACTATGAGAACACCTCGTGTCAAGAAGACTATGGAAGCCCTGAATGCAAAGCTGCGAAGATCTGGGAGAGTGAAGAATCCTGTGCAGAGTTTTCCCTATGATGGTTATCTGGCACATCACTATGCATACATTGCAAAAGTTAAACAGGTTGTAGAGCCCACATGCATTGATGAGGCTGTCGAAAATGTGTGTTGGGAGAAAGCTATGGATGAGGAGATGGATGCACTATATGGAAATAAGACTTGGGATTTAGTGCAATTGCCTGAAGGCAAGAAAGCCATTGGATGCAAGTGGGTGTACAAAGTAAAACATAATAATGATGGAAGCATAAGCAGGTACAAGCTAGATTGGTAGCCAAAGGATATGCGCAGACATATGGCATTGATTATGAGGAAACTTTCAGCCCAGTTGCCAAGATGGCAACAGTGAGAGTTATGATAGCAGTGGTTGCGTCAAAGCAATGGTCTTTACATCAGATGGATGTAAAGAATGCATTCTTGCATGGGGGATTTGCAAGAAGAGGTGTATATGCTGCAGCCACCTGGTTATGAGGATGTGAGTCACCCCGAGCATGTTTGCAGGTTGAAGAAAGCCTTGTATGGCTTAAAACAGGCACCAAGAGCATGGTCTGACAAGATTTTTGAATATCTTGTTAGTATTGGCTTTCATGTAGCCAATACAGATTTCTCGCTGTATGTGAGACACATGATAGAGGGGTTGTGCTTGTTGTCATCTATGTAGATGACCTGATCATTACGGGGGACCATGATGCAGAGATCTTTGATGTAAAGATCTTGCTTAGACAGAAGTTTGAGATGAAGGATCTGGGGGAGCTCAGATATTTCTTGGGCATTGAGGTGATCAGGTCACCACATGGTATTGGATTACTGCAGAGGCAGTATGGCTTGGACATGTTGTCCAAGTATGGTATGAGAGGCTGTAAGCCTATCTCAGTGCCAATTAGAATGGCAAGTTGAGTGCAGATTCAGGAGAGATTTTGGAGGATCCTACTATGTATAGGCGCATAGTAGGAAGCTTGATCTACATGACGATCACCAGGCCAGATTTGAGCTATGCTGTTGGGTTGGTGAGTCAGTTTATGCAGGTTTCTCGGAAGTCGCATTTGGATGCATTGAGATGCATTGAGATGCATACTGAGGTATGTGAGGTCTACTTTGCATTGTGGACTATTTTATGAAATTGGGACAGAGATATGTGTACATGGGTACACATATGCTGATTGGGCTGGTAGTATCTCAGATAGAAGATCTACTAGTGGCTTCATGTTTTCTTTGGGGAGTGCTGCTGTGACTTGGAGTAGCAAGAAGCAGCCTACGGTTGCTCTATCCAGTACAGGGGCCGAGTACAGAGGTGTTGTTATGGCAGCATGTGAGGTAGCTTGGTTGAGAAAGCTACTTGTAGATTTGGGTCTATCAGTGGATAGACAAGTTGTCATTTTCTGTGACAACATTAGCAGTATACAGTTGGCTAGGACCCAGTTTTTCATGCTCGCACGAAGCATATAGAGGTCCACTACCATTTTGTCAGAGAGAAGGTTTTGGCAGGAGATGTTGACCTTGTTTATGTTAGCACACAAGATTAGGTCGCTGACATCTTCACCAAAGCATTGGGTACAGAGAAGCTCCGCAGATTCAGGGCTTCGCTTGGTGTACATGAGATGGAGTTGAGCTCGAGGGGGAGTGTTGAGATATTGAGCTCATCTAGTGAGGCGGTGGACACTAATGACCCGCATGGGGGATAGGCCCCACACTTACACCACTGGCATGGTTGGTGAGATCATGGGTGATATGCGGCTAGTGGGATGACAGGCTGTGTGACAGCCATTCTAGAGACTGGCATAGTTATAGCGTCAGCTCATTTAGTTGGGTTCACACTATAGAGAACCCTTATATATGGTGTGTACTCTTATCTTTGTATATGGTGTGTACTCTTATCTTTGTATATGGTGTGTTGAGTGTTGTGTGAAGAAGAAGAAGATTTTCAGTCTCTCACCTTGTGTGTTCTCTTTAAGGGTTTTGTGAGTGTGTGTGTGTGCTTGCAAGAGCACAAGCTCTCTTCTCTCTTGCATCTTTTCAAAAGAAAGTTTCATGTAAGAAAGCACGGCTAGCGCAAGTGATCTAAATGCGGATGTCAACATGATTACGTTAAAACCATCCAAGATATCATCAAGGTTGGTTTTAAAAAGTTCATATATTTATCTTTGATGTTAAGTGGTCCAAGGTAGTCACAACATAAGCACATGCAACCGACGAAGAGACAAATCCGGATTAGTTCAAGTGGACTCCACAAAGATATGGACAGACAAAAAGGACACATTTGTACTACCAGGGCATTGTGAGCAAGTGATCTTTAAGGAGGGCCCAAGAGATTGTCGATGGTGGTTTGTAATCCAAGTGTCACCACGTTGTAAACAAATATATGAAGACATGGAAATAGCAAAAAATGAAGTAGAGATTGGTGCAGGCCATCAACAAAAGCAAGGGCTAGACGAAGGTATAGAGATTGAACAATTAGACACAAGAGATGCCTCAAACATTACAGGTGGTGATACTGAGGACGAAGAGCCAGAAACAAATGAGGAATTAGGGCCAGAGCTTGAAGATTTAGAGACTAACATAGATGCATCTTCTAGTCCTACACGATTCGAAGATGGAGGTATTTTCCTTGAAATAGATCTTCTTGAGGCCAATGATCTTTTTGAAGATGAGAGAGTTGATAATGATCAACAAACATGCAAATATTCTCATGACATACCGAACTTTCCTCTTTTTGTTGGTTACATATAGAGGTCTCTAACTTACGTCTAGATCTGTCTATGCATGCATAGGGCTCTCTATGCATGTATAGTGCTCTCTATGCATACTATGCATGTATAGAGGGCTCTACCTTATGCATAGATGTCTCTGCGTGTTCTATGCATGCATATACATGCGTGCTCTATGCATGCATATACATGAGTGCTATGTATGCATGAACATTTCTCTCTATGAGTTTTATGTATGGATATAGCTCTAACACAAACTGCAAATACTTCAACAACAGTACTAGCAATGTCCACTGAATACAATTAAGATAGCTACAAGTAGATCCTAGATGACAAAGAGACTTGCAAAGTGTATGAAAAATGGCAAAGTGTAGAGTGTAGAAATGTTATTGCTCTGCCAAGGTTGCAAATGTTGATGCTGATGAAGCTATTAATGATGAGCTCAAAGATGTGATGTTGACGATGGAGAAGGGGTGATGACCAAATGCATGCACACTAAATGTATGCCATTGCACTACTAAAAACCTAAAATCTAGTTCGAAATGACTCCCCCAAGGACGTTTGCGAATACCTTTTACTATGTGAACGGGTTGAAAACCTGAAATCGGACAAAGACAGTTTGAATAGAGTAGTTTGAACGGGCTAAAAACCTAAAATCAAACAAAGATAGTTCAATTGGGTTGAAAACAAAGCAGATTGATGAGAATGAGTGAAGTACAAGTGAAGAGACATGATAAGGTCACTTATACACTCACTCATAAGAGTGTACATACACATGCTTAGAAGAAAAACCTCTTAAGGGAAAGAAAAAAAGTGCCCCAACCCATTATTAGCCTACGTTCATTTACACATCACTACCATATAAATAGCTAGAGCAATATCGTAGAGCTCTCTAAATGGCTATAGCATTATAAGGCTCGCATCATAGGGCTCTCTATGAGCTCTATGCATGAGAGATTTGTGTTTGTATTTTGTGTCAGAGATTCGTATTTGAATTATGTGTCAGAGATAGATTCTTCTTTGCAAGCTTGTGTGAGAGATTCTTCTTTGCAAGCTCATTGTAAGCTATGTAGCCCACATTTGGGCTAGTTTCTAGTACATTCTATCGAACAAATTTATCTTCAGGACTATGGCTTTTTTTTTTGGTGATCGGAAGCAAAAGACGATTGAGAATTTCAATTGCGACTGATTTTTTTTTTGGGTGATCTTTGCGAAAGGAGCGAAAACTTTGGTAGTCTTTGAGAACCGAGGGCTTTTCTAAAATACACGTTGAAATATGGAGGAGGAGGCTGTTTCACTGGTTCAAAAGAACGGTGTTTCCTGACGCTGGAACATACGGCATTATACGATGCATCTTCCAAGATACATTCCACGTTTGATGCATTGTTCAAGGGGTACGCAGCTACGCTCTCCTTTTCAAGGGTTGAGGTCTGGTAGAGACAAGGGGGCTGTAATTAGGTCAACTGGGAGCGTGTGGGTCCGGGGGAACAACTCCGCAGACTCAGCACCGTGGCCTTCATTCAAGGCTGAGGCTGCCAGGCACATGCCCACAAGGCCAATGAATCTCTCTTTGTGCCGTTTGGCCGCTTTGCCCTTTCATTTTGTCATCCAATAGTTTTTCCGCGCGAACGCCAGCCACGTTATCACTTCTTCCCCCCCCCTCTCTGTAGCTGCCACTGCACTTTCCTCCCAAACACGAATGCCACGTTCTCTTCTCTTTTTCGTCTCTACATTCCAATCTGCACGGCTATACACTGCTCTCTTACTATCAGCTGCAAAATCGGAACCCATATCTCGCTTTCCACCGACAGCATTAGCAACAAAACATTTCTCTCTTTATTCATGGCTTCTCAGCAGCAGGTCCCCTCTCTCTCTCCCTCTCTCTCTCTCTCTCTCTCCCCTCCTTTATAGTTGCAATGTTGCATCATGATATTAAACTTCCTTTTGCTTCGGTCCCCCTACATCTTAGGATCCCATGTCAACCCCATCTTTGCAGGAGCAATACCAATCATAGCCAGCTAATCACAGGTTTACCACACCATAGGACTTAATTGAAGCTTGATTTATATTCATAACCAGTGTCAACTTGAAGTACGAGATGTGCTGTCTTAGTGTTGGTTTGGGTTTGTAGGTTAACTTAGAAGACCAGATTGTTATGTTGTAGGTCACCCTCCTTCCTCTGTGTATTGTTGCTGTGTATTGTTGCTTGAGATTCTCCTTCCTCTGTGTATTGTTGCTTGACATTGGTCCTTCATTCATTAGAGTTTAATATTCATCAGCTTTCGATGCAATGTGCCATGCAGAGGCTCGAAGCGTGGGAGTATAATCCTACGGACGAGGATCGGAGGCTTGAACATAAGTATTCTCCAAACCGTCCAGTGTCCGCGAAATGTCTGGAAGGTGTAACCGCCTACATATAATACTTACTTCATCAACGATCTCCGTCTTAGATTGTCTCTTTAATGATTTTTGTGAGTAAGGTTATGATGCTAGTATTGACGCGTGATTTCATAGTAGCTGTTATTTAGCTTTGCTCTTGTTGCATGCAGACTTGGGCGTTCTAAGCTGGAAGATCGATGTTGAGGATTTTGACTCTAATCCAACTCTCGAGAAGATCAAATTAGCACGAGGCTATAAGTCTTGGGTAGGTTCATCTTGTGCGATGCTGCCAGTAAACATGTTCCCGGGCTAAATTATCTTTTTCATTAATCTTTTTTCTTTCATGGGTTTAGGATACCGTTACTGTGGCACCTGGGTTAATGGAGAACTACGAGGAGAAGATCAGCCAATTCTTTGAAGAGCATCTCCACCCCTACGATGAAAGCCGGCTCATATTAGACGGCAGCGGTGAGGGATACTGCGCGTAGATTATCATGTGGTTAGTTATGAGATTAAGTTAACCATCGTTGGTCGCAGCAGCGATGGATATTGCGCATGGATTACTATGTTCTTAAATACGAGATGATGCTCATTGGCATTGTCCGCAGTACTGTTAACGGGTTAGTGGGGATTAAGACCGAGCTCGTACATTAATGTTGATCAGGTTTTTGGGATATACGTGGCTACGACGGAGAGTGGATTCGTTTTCGTGTGGAGAAAGGAGATATGATAGTGCTGCCGCCGGGAATGTATCATCGTTTCACCCTCGACACACAGAACTACATAAAGGTAAGCAAGGTGGATTAGTTCTGAGAGGGCAGTGTCTAGGGTCTTAATACGTAATGGTCAGCAGAGGGTCGTCATTGAGCATCTAATCCCCGCAAACAAGTAGAAAGAGTGTGGTAAAGCATCGAATTATGTAACTACATTACGTTAAGGACGTAAATGAAGGCATTGATTAGATTCTAAGAGTGTACGCAGTTAAGATACATTTAGCGTCTCTCTGTGCGATTAAGCTAACGTGGTATCGTGATGCAGGCACTTTTGCTTTTCACAGAAACTCCAACGAGGCTCGATGTGATGAGGCCCTACGGTGACGAATTGCAAGTGAGGTATACAATTAGAGGGACCCATTTGTTTGGATTGTTGGGATTTTGGCACTGTCCAATAGCATTGCAATAACGTGGAATTGAGATGAGGAATGACACGACGCAAAACACGCCATTTTGAGGATAGCCCACGATCGCACCACCACTCACACATGATGATAATGCACGCTTTGAATGCAGGAAAGACTACATGACCACCACCCTATTCAACGCTCCCAAGTGTTCCTCCAACATCCGCCATTGACGCCTCCTTGGCTTGGACTATTCTATTTTGGCCTTGCGTTTCCGAACCAAAAGTTTGTGGGGCCCAAGGGAGATTTTTTCTTCTTGGGCTCTCGAATACTTGTTCACTACACACTTGTGACTTGTCTCCACTTTTCGGTATGGGGTTGTAGAGGTACTTTAACAGGAGTTCCCTTCTCCTTTCCCACGACTTTACCATGAATTCTACTCAACTTGCACACAACATGTAACTTGTAAGTTGTGAGAGGCCACAAATTGTGGGAGAGTGTCAGAGTGTGCTTGATAGTTTGCATCCCTATCCGAACACCATCCAAACTCTCCTCCATTAAATTGATGCATGTTGGGGCTTGTGTATTTGTGGTCAAAAGGTTCCTTTGTTGTTGTACAATTCATGTAAACTTATTGCTATTAGTGTTATGGCTAGCTAAAATTATGAAGAGGAAGGTTTATTGCCATTTGGGTTGTCTCTCATGTCTATTTTTGTGTCAAAAAATGAGGAGGCGTTAATGTAGAACTACATAATCTTACTTTGACCTGATGATGCATGTATAAATGGCCTATTAAAATTGGATGTTCAATTCACCAAACAAGTGCGAAGCTTTTGGGCATGCTCTATGTTTGTAGAACAATACTCTAGTTAAAATTAGGCTTCAATTGTGTGCCTTCCATAATAATTTAACATGAAGAGGCTAGGAAAAAGGGTTGGTCTAAAAGGAATGAAGGAATGTTGTGACATAAGAAGAGACAAGCATTTCCAACATTTGGAAATTTTTTGAGGAATTTGATATAGATGGGGAATATTGACCTTTTTAAAGTCTCCCATTGCTAAATAGAATATTTTCAACATCCAAAGGAGTTACTCTTTCAAAGATTAGGGTGTGACAAACAAGGATATTGAAACCTCTTTGCTCATCTCATGCAAAATCTCGTGTCGCCTCTTATTTGAACGATGCTTTCAAATTTCGTGGAAAGTCAATATTTGGAATGCAAAATGTTCAAATGTAGTGATAGAAAACAGAAATAACTTATCAAATGAATCATTGATCCATTTAGTAGAAATATAGCACTTCATTATTATACCCTCTTTCATGCCTTAATAGATTCCTTATTAGGACAAATAGATGATTATGCAATTTCAAAAAGTTTTCTTCATTATACAATGTGCAAGTTCTCATTCTTATGGCTCATGATAGCACCAACATGCACTTTACTTACGTATGTAAAAATGCTATCATAAAGTTTTATGTCTATTTTGACGAGGATCGCATATCAAATGAGTTCATAATAGGGTGAAAACACAGTTCAAACAAATGGAAAACCAAAGCTAGACAACTTTATTGTCATCCTCTCTTGCTAGCTGATCAATTATAATATTGTTATTACACTTAAGTGCTTGAATTGGAAACGAACGATCACAATATTGTCCAAATGTGCCTCTATCGATTGTAGTTAATCACAAAGATTAGCATTATGTTTTGGAATGAACTTAACACTTAAAAACATACACTAGAAAAAGATCATCAAGCCTTAGTGGCAGCTTTAGTGGCCTTAGTAGACACATGATGAATGGTACTTATATTGTACTTTTGGTTAGAACATCCTTGCCTACTAATGCAGTGTAAGGAGTTTATAGCAGGGTAAAAAATAAGGCACCTTCAAGAATGTTTAAGTGTAAATGGGTTGGCGAATATATCTTCCCAATAAACCTATAAGTATAGAATTTGGGACGAATGTTTCAAAAAAATTTACGCAAAATGGTAGTTTCTAGTGTATTTTTGGTAAATCTTTCTCCAAAACCCCTAAAAATTGGGAAATTTTGGACGAATCTTTTGACATATGGTTTTTGTAAAATAACCTTGAATGTTTTTGAACACCCTTGAAAAATAGTCATTCGAATAGCCCCTAATTTTTTCCTTGGTTTGTAGGTGTATAATAAAATCTCAAGAGATATTCACCTAGGAATATGTAACGTAGTACATTAGAAGAATGTGGAGGAAAGGGTTAGCTTTAGCGTCTTGCAAGCAAACACACACGTACAAGAATAGATAAGCACACAAGAGAGAGGGATGACTGAGTTTTCTTCTATTCTCTTCTCTTCTCTATAAGAAGCATAACATAAACATAAGAGTATATACTATAAGGGAAAGTAGTCTCCAACTATAATGTAAAAGGTTGATCTATAGTATGAACCTACATGACACTATAACAGAATGAGGTTTTAGCAGCGAAAATAGCAGTGCTTTTAAAACTAGAAGTGTACAGAGATGTCGGATCCATTTCGATTCTAAAGGCTACAATGGGTTCGCTGCTATTTGTGCTGCTCAACAGCGAATGTACTGCATTTAAAAAAAAGTTGAGGCAGACCGGGGAGTCTGCACAGGACTCCCCAGTCTGCCCGAGCTCTCATTTTTCTTACATTAAAACTAACACAACTTCACATCATCATGGACAATTGTAATTTAAAACTTGACAAATACAAAAAAAGGACAATTGGAATTCATGATTTTAGGAATGTCAAAATTCAATTACAATACTTGGTGGAATTACATAAGTGTATGATTCCAAAAAACTCATATACAAGATAAAGCGTAATGAAAATCTATGGAGCTAGGGGCTACATTGAGGGGGTCTACATCTCATGCATTGAGATTATTATTGTTCCTACTCCACTCCCTTTACTTCTCACATTGCCATTGCTTATTGCTTGGACATTTGCACCACCATTTCTAGTTACATGATCCTAAAACACAATAAAACTAATGCAAGTGAAAATCTAATTTGCAAAAACAAAGAGATTTAGGGTTTAGGAATCTACTTACTTGCCAAGCACGGTCTCTAGTAATAACAATATATCCGTCATCTCTTAGACCCTTTCAAATAGAGCTTCCAAACCCCGTTGTAATGCAAAATCATATTCATCTTGCATAGGGGGTGGTCCACTGCTTCAAGCTATAGACATACAAACAAATGAACATTTTAGAAAGTTGTTATTTAAGATTATCTTCTTTAATTAAAAGATAAGATACAATTTGAGGCTAATATATACTTACAAATTTGAGATCTATCTTTGTGAACATTTGGGTTCCACTTAACCGATCCAAAAGTTCATCGATCCTAGGGATAGGATACTTATTTTTAATTGTTAATTGATTCAATCCTCTGTAGTCATACAGAGTCTTAACGTTCCATCTTTCTTCTTTTGAAAGAGAACAGAGGTGCACCCCAAGGTGAGACACTGGGTCTGACGAATCCTTGCTCTAACAGTTGTCTTAACTGCTCCTTAAGTTCTATGGCTTTAGGGACTGGCATTTTGTATGCACGCTATGCTACTAGGGCTGAGCTCCGGGGGTTAACTCGATCTCACGATCTACTTCGCGAATCGGAGGCATCTCAGTCAGCTCTTCAGGGAACACATCTACATACTCACTTAACCACTCTGGTTCTTTAGCCTTGCATTTTATGTCTACCAGATTTATCTTAACGACATAAACAGTTTGCCTCTTTCTGAGTCCTTTTAACAATTTAGAAGCCTTGACTAATTGCAGCACTGGGGATCCGAAAATTCCAGTTTCCTGAACTTTATTCCCGTGAAGGTCAAGGAAAGAGAGGTTTCCATTGACAATGAATGTCAGCCTGATTCTTATATGGAGCCAATCCATTCCAAGGATTCCATCATAGATTCCCAAGGGTAGGACTCTGAACTGGCACTCTGTTACGTTCCCATCTAGACTAAACTGAATAAGGTCTAACTCAAGGTGTGTGAAAAGAATCTTTCCACTGGCCAATTCCCCTTGCATAGGTTTCCCTGATTTTTGATTTAGGACTAACTTATGCAAACATCTTGGGAAAATAAAAGAATGAGTACTACCTAAATCAATCAAAAGCTTGAATTGCTTACCCTGGTACTCTGCTGGAGTCTGGAGGACTGAAAAATTGACAATTCTTCCCCTAATTCTCACTTGTGGCATAAATCTGTCCTTTTTCTTCCTCCACTTCCTCAGCTATAGTGATGGCTCTAGCTGCTGCAGTCTGAGGTGGAACTCTCTCTCTTTGGTTACCCTAATTCTGGGAGGGAGTTCGGAGACTGCTTTGTATGGAGGCTACGGGTTGGTCTGGCACTCTTCTGGGGTTGCCTTGATTTTGGCGCAAGGGACCTTGATTGGACTGATATGAAGGAGACTGTCTCTGAATTCTCGGACCCTGGCTTCCTTGTCCCACAGAAGGAGATGGGAAATCCTTGAGCTAGTGCCCAAACCCTTGACATCCGAAGCACCTGTCCTCTGCATTCTTGAAAGAGCCGAAGTTCCTGAGAAAGAGCTTCGAGGAAAAGGTCTTCCTTCATTCCTGAAACTTCCTGTCTCCATATTCTGATTGGGACCTTGGTGTCTCTTTGGAGGCAGAAGGTTGGAAGAACTTCCCAGTGTTTGGAATCTCTTGAAGGATGAGGGAGCTGGCTTTGGCCGCGGGACTTTAAAACGATAAAGGCTTTGGCGAAGTCCTTCGTCATCCTTAGGCACTTTACATATTTCCCTGTTTGCTTTTCAACCATAACTTTGAAATTCTGAAAATGAGTGAACACCTCACCCTTCTTTTTCATGAAGTATACCCACACTTTCGTCGTGTGGTCATCAATAACTGTCACATAATACCTGCAGCCTTCCATAGACATGGTCTTCATAGGACCCCATACATCTGAATGCACAACATCTAGTGCACTTCTGCTCACATTTCTGTAACATGGAAATATATGCTTTGTTTGCTTTCCAAATTGGCATGCTTCACATATTTTCTGCATACCTTCAACTTTAAACTTTGGCAGCCCTGTCACAATTCCTTTAGTCTGCATAGACTTCATTCTTTGCACATTCACATGTCCAATTCTTTTATGCCAAATGTCTGTGTCTACAACAATTCCTGAACCATTTGCAAACATCGCAGCACTCACTTTAGGCATGTTTACATTCAATGTAAACATTTTGCCCACTCTGTTGCCTTTTGCAGCCAACCTGCACTTGTCTTTAAAGTCTTCAACATAACAACCATCAGGGTTAAACTGAACCTACAAACCCTGCTCAATCATCTAGCCAACTAAAACCAGATTCTTTGTTATGTTCGGAACATGAAGTACATCTGCAAGGTACTTCACTTTGCCATCCTGCATAGACAATGGCACATCTCCAACATGGGCAATTGGATGAGCAATGTCATCCCCTGTTTCCACAAAACCTGGTCTTTCAAGGTTTTTCATCTCCTTGAACCACTCCCCATAACTTGTCATGTGGTTCAAAGCACCTGAATCAACGTACCATACATCATCTTTATGTACTGCTTCAACATTTTCAGACATGGCATTAACGACATGCTACATAACAAACAACCTTTCATTATCCTCATTGTTTCTGCTCGAGGATGCATAGTTGTTTTGCTGCAATTTCCCATTTTGCATGTCAGCCTGCTTCTTATAACAATCTGCCTACACATGTCCAGTCTTACCACAATAAAAGCATCCACGTGTATCATTATACTGCCTTTGCCAATTTCCACGACCTCTTTGACTCCCCCTGCCTCTGAATTGCCCTCTTCCACCTGCGTGTTGTTGTTGTTGTGAATTCTGGGACTGTTGTTATTGCTGCTGCTGGCCATAATTTTGATTACCTATTCGGCCATCTCCTTGGCCGCGTCCACGGCCTCCTCTACCTCGTCCTCTTCCTAAACTTGTGTAGAAGACCTGTTGCTCTATTTTTGTTTTGTGAAGACTGTTGGTCTTCACCCAAGCTCTTCTCTTCTATAATCAACATAGACACCAAATCTATGAAATTGGGAATGTTTTTCCAAGTCTGAATAGATGTCTTGAATGCCTTGTATTGTGGCCCGAGACTACGTAGACAGACTTCCACCTTACCATCATCATCTACTGAAACGCCAATAGATGCAAGGGATTCCACAATGCCCTTGATCTTCAATGCATATTCATTTACAGACATACTCTTTTTCTCCACAGTATGAAGTTCATTCTTCAACTGTATCTTTCGTGCCTTGGTATTCATTTTATAGAGTTTTACCAAGGTGTCCCATGCCTCCTTGGGGGACTTGGCATCCTGTATGTGCCCAATCATGGTGTCCTGTATACTGATAGAGAGCCAATACATAACTTTTCGGGCTCCTTGGTTCCAATCCTTGAACTCTTTCACATCTACAGACAGCAGTCGGATTGATCTCCGGTATCTCCGGTGCCTCTTCATGCTCACCTTCTATGTAGTCCCAGTAACCTTTCCCATCAGGAAATTTGTCAACCTGAACCTCAAAGCATGGAAATTGTTCTTGTCAAGCTTCTCAGCAACAATCTGGTTTATGCCATCATTTGACATCTTGCCAGACACACAAATTTACCAGAAACAGCGCTCTGGTTTATCCTACATAAACTGCTGTATTTTCTGTAGCGATACTATACTACACTCAAATGTCACAGCCAGTGCCCTCAATGTGCATACATACACCCAATGGCAACTATTGACCTCCTTGCAGCACACACAATGTCTGCACAACCAATCTATCTTCCTACAGTTCTTAAAACAGAGTTGTGCATAGAATCGATGACTTACCCCCCTCAGTGCTCGAAATCGCCTGCTTTCTGAAAAACGGAGGTCCTAACGCGCTCGAAACGCGTTTTCTACCCGAAAAATTTTAGTCCGATAGGACATTATAGTTGCCCTATAGCTTTACTCCCACGAAGAAAGCTCCTCTCAAGAAAGCTCCTCAATCAGAGATCGTTTACCGGTGCCTCCTGTAGAGCTCCCGAGACAAGGGTGTAGTCGCCAACACAAATAGTGGGAAGAGTAGATGAAGCTCTTACCCTCGTACCACTTCCTGTGCTTCTCTTGCTTGCAGCTCAGCCCTTAGCATGAGCTTGATTCCTTCCGTTCTTGGCCTCTCTGTACTGCTCAATCCACCTTTGCATACTCCCTGAGTTTAAGATGTAAAATTTATTGATCTTGTCTCATAAGGCCACATCCATCGTTCTCTCAATTCCTTTTCCTTGCGGCTCTTCTCCAACTACCCTATCATCCTCCTTTGTTGACCACAGTTTAGGCATTTCAAGGTCTAAGGTAAACTCTATGATGTACACTAGGGATTCTTGCACAAGCCATCCCATTGCCATACTTTCCCTTGGGAGAGCTCTTTGGATAGAAAACCATTTTAGTGTCTTCATGAACCTCTCCAAAAAGAACATCCAACGTGAATGGATGACCCCTGCCACACTGCCACCTCATCCACAACATGAACTAGGAGATGCATCTGTATGATTAATATGCTAGTTGGGAAAAACTTCTCCACCAATGTAAAGGGTGGATGCATGAAAGGGTATCAAAAAATAGTACTATTTTGGCAAAGAAAGATTGAGTACTAATGGTACTTTGAAATACTATTAACCATTGAAATGCTCTTTTCACACTTCTAAAAATATTATTTTCATGCTTCTTAATTAAACTTATTTTTAGCAACCCAGCCACCGTGCTTACAGCCATTTGGTAGTTGAGAAGTAATTGCCTAATTCTCTTTCTCAATTTGGCTCTTTTTTCATTTGAATGTATCATGTTCTCTCTCCTCTATAGAAGCTTATCTTTCTATGGTCCATGGTGGCCGCTCTTTCTTCATATGTTAGAGCACTGCTAGTTTAGCTTCCTACCAAAGCATTCGTACTCTTCCATGCACAGGCAGAGACTACTTATGAAGCAACTGCTACCTTTTCTTTGCACAGATAAAGAGATTTCTTATTAAATTATTGCTACTCTACTTTGCACGAAGAGAGATAGTTGTTCTTCAGTCCTATCTGTAAGTACTTCTCTTGATGTTCTTGTTAATTGTTCTACTTGCAACTCTCTACTGTGTTAGAGTCTAATCAATTAGTCCTTCTGTATTAAAGTCCATTTTGTTCTTTAATCATTATAATTTCAAGATTGCACCAATAATTTTAATATTATGTAGGTATTGTACCAGAGTGTCTAGTGCTCCATTATTATCTTTACCCCGCTTTATATTATAAAGTAATAAATCAGGTCCATGGACCAGATAGAACCAACGAGGATACATGATCTAAATTGCTTTACTTTTTCTTTTTTTTTTACAAGCAGGCTCCATGGATCACAAAGATTTGAGTGCACCACACTGTGAAGATTCTCACAATAGCAATTCAAGTGTCTAAGAGGCACAGGAAATCTGGAACTCAGGACAGCCACCTATCTCTGATAGAGGAAAATGTGTCAGTTAGGCCTGTCAATAGTACGGCATTTCAAACAAATAATGCTCAACGTTGATTTGGGAATGAAAGTTGGAGTTCTTAGGAAAGTTTTGCAACACCCGAAATGCGAGCTGTCATGCAAGCTACCACTCTTCCCATCATGGACATAAAAAGTGCAATTGTGGAGAACTTGAAGAACTCTCTTTATAATGTAAAAGGAGTAGAGAGCAAAGATAAGTTGTCTTCCAAGAGGGTTGCACTACACATGATTGCAAACAATAGCCCCATGAAATTCAGATAAGTGATAGTGAGGTTGCAAAGGCTTGTAACATTCAAGCTTGATGTTTGAAGAAACATCGGGTTGACAGGTGTAGATTTCAAATGGGAAGTGGGCACAAACTCAGGTTTGACTGTTTGAGTCGAGAGGTAGTGGACCTTGTGGTGGATTTTTGGAAGTGTAATACTAGGGTATCTCAAAATAAGAAAGACATTTGGAGAAATCGAGTCGATTGCAAATAATATAAAGTCCATCTATCCATTTTTTGGAGGTGACATCGGTACATATCTTCAACTTCATGCATGATTTGCCTTGATGTTACAATTTTCCTCTTTTTTCACATGTTTGAATCCTTTCTATTTTTTTGTGTTTTGTTTTTTCACATGCCATAGTAGCATCTCATTATCATATCAATATAGTAGAAGTGCATGGGGTAGAGTATAATTTCTCGGGGAGGTCACTCATAAATATGTAAGCATAGCACGTGGGTTCAACGGAAGGGGTTTTTCAAATCTCTTTTTTACAGATTGAATAGAAAAAGAGTGTGTTTTATTCATGAAAAAATTACAAATAAGGGGTTTTTTAATTAGGCCTTGAGGTAGTACTTACACCTCATATAGAGATTCGGCCTCCATATCTTGATCTTGAAAGATATGTTTTGAACGATGGAAAACTTGTATAACATACCACCACTTTGGATCAATTCGATCGGTGTGAAACACAACCTAATATCACAAAGCAAAAGGGTTATACTTTTACTATACTTTATCAAGATTTAATTTGGGATTGGCTGGGTTACTAACATGTTGTTGACAGTGTTGAGGTAGTACAAAGGTATCTTTCTCATCATTCCAAAACTTGATGGAATCAATTTGAAAGAACCCATTTGGATGTTTCTTCATGATTGCTTGAGCACCTCTATATATCACCTTGAACCATTTGACATCAAGATGAATAGAATAAATTCTCTAAATCCAACCTCAATGAATAGTTCCACAATACTCAAGATTGTCCTCTATGACGTTGGTATCATGTCTACTGACTCAACTTTCTTGCTCAAAAGTTGCCATCACACCACAATAAAATGTGTTTCTTTTAGAATCCACATGCTCCATGTGAAAGTGCCTTCCCTCTGACCATATTGCATTATAGAGTTTGTACTAACATTAAACAAAAGCATGACATTTAGTATATATCATGTGCATTGAACTGTTGAGATATCGAGCTCGTCTAGTGAGGCGGTGGCCACTGATGACCCGCCTGGGGGATAGGCCCCACACTTACACCACTGGCATGGTTGGTGAGATCTTGGGAGATATGCGGCCAGTGGGATGACAGGCTATGTGACAGCCATTCTAGAGACTGGCATAGTTATAGCGCCAGCTCATTTAGTCGGGTTCACACTATAGAGAACCCGTGTATGTATTTGGTTGAGTACCTTTCATATTGTGTGTACTCTTATCTTGTATATGGTGTGTTGAGTGTTGAGGAGAGAAGAAGAAGATTTTCAGCCTCTCACCTTGTGTGTTCTCTATTAGGGTTTTGGGAGTGTGTGTGTGTGCTTGCAAGAGCTCAAGCTCTCTTCCCCCCTGCATCTTTTCATGAACAAGGTATATACGTGAGATAGAGATGAAGAATGTACTTCCTTGAGGGTCACATCCTCTTGCATACTCATGCTCTTCTCTTGTGATCATCTCTCCATTTTGTGATGCCATCGATATTGCCATACGAAGCCATTCTATATTGATCACATTTGGTAGAGTTTCCAAGCTAGGTGGGAATGGCAAGCGTCTATTTGTTCTTCTGAAAGATCTTCTCTCATCCTTTCGTCTATTGATTGCATCCTTGTATATCCTAATCCACTTCTCCATGATGGGACTATTTAGAATGCAAAATGTATTCACCTTGTGGTGTAATGCTTCATCTAGTCTTTGTTGCCTTTCTTTTCCTTGAGGCGGCACATTAGTGATTAGCCGGTCATCCTCCTCATTGCTCCAAAATCATGGCATGGAAGTATCTATGCGAGATAGATATTTTGAGTTATACACAAGAGACTCTTGCCAATCAACTATCCCTTTGCCATGCTTGCTTCTAGCTTTGCTCTTTGTCTCACAAAGTCCTTTAAGGTTTTCATGAACCTTTCAAGAAAAAACATCCATCAAACATGAACAACACCACACAATGCCACTTCATCAACCAAATGCACCACAAGATGCAACTGGCTAGTGAGAATTGTTCTAGGAAAATTTTCCTCAATCATACACACTGCCTCAATAATGTCCTAATATCACACGTATTTTTTGTCTAAGCTTGTGTTGTTGTTTTCTCTTGGTTGGCTTGACGTTGTCGAGGTAAGTGGCCTTATTCATTCAACCTCATGTTTATTGCTCCCTTGTGGGTGGTGCCGGGTTTAGGAACTGGACTTATGCATAGAGATATGGGGCATTGTTATATGCCATCTAGAATGCTCCTTATGTCAGGTTAGGAGTGATTATATGCCGAGTAGGTGGTTATGCTGGAGGGGGAGCCCTCGATCTTCTCACTATCCTTATCTTGTAAAAGAGGAGTTGCCTTTGGCTTTAATAGTGGGGAGCATGTGAAAAGTCCTCAGAAGCTATCATCCAAAAGGGGCACTATCCACCCTACTTGTCTAAGAAGTATTGTAGGAGGTCTTAACAATGTTCTAATATCACATGTTGTATTCTTTGTCTAAGCTTTAAGTATGGCTAGGGTCAATTGACCCATCACAAGACCCCGATGTGGCCAATCTGCTATCCATTATAAATGAACGATATGGGCAGTAAGCTTGGTCTCAGTTTACACAGACACAGGCATGGTTCCATCAAACCTTTTCACATACACAAAGTTAATCTTTTATACATTCTATAAGTCTTATATTTTAATCTTATTTGCAGGTGGGCTTACAGTCGGGTCAATCAACACCATGGGAGCAAACTGCCCCACTTGGCCAGTCGACGTTGTGGGGGAAATCTACCCCACTTGCTCAGTCAAGGCAGACCACGCCTTTGATAGGCACGGGGCCGAGTGGTGCAAGCCCATCACGATATGGTTGTAATGAGCCTACACCACCTTCCTCTACTAGACCCACCCCCGCTCCCTCACGTCCGTCTTCACCAACATGATGACGATGGCATAGTAGGGAGTCTGGGGGGTAGTAGACGTGCTAGCAGGGGGGAGCAAGCTGCTTTTTCTTTGGCAAAAGTAGCACTAGGTCTCCCGATGCGTCTCCCCCAGGGGGCTCTTCATCTACACATTATGAGCCAACCCCCAGGATACCCATTCCACCGTTCAATCCACGCCTCCCACCATACAACCTGGATGTGGATGGTGCCCTCATGATGGATGCACAAGGAAAGCAAGTCATGAAGCATATGCATGTACTTGCGAACCTGGAGTTCGTGAACTCCTTCAAAAAGTAGAAAGCACAAGATGAACTTTCTAAGCAATACGTTATCGATGTTGTTAAGTCGGAGTTCCCCGTGCCACATGCTGGTCTTTGCTTCTCCGAGGAGTGGATGAAGAGGAAGATCAAGTTATTTCTCTCTAATAGGAGAGCAAATATCAAGAGAGCAGCAAAGAATAATTTGGAGAAGCCTAGCGCATGTACGGCCAAGGAGTGGAGGCACGCATGCAGCTTCGTGAGAAAGCACGCAGGTGCTTTCCATAAGAAGTGGCAACGAGTGCTTTCCTGACTACGGAAGCAAAGGACTTCGCACTTCAGCTTTGGCAAGAAATCCTCCTTTCTTACTCGTTTCATAAGTTATCATTTATTCTCTTTTTTTATTTCGTTTTGTACTATATTGTTTTCTTGAAATAATTGTATATTTTCTTAATTGTTTTTTGTAGAGGGAGGTTATTGGGCGTGACCCAACAAAGTAGGACTATGACTATGGGTATAGAGACCCCCGTCCGTAATTGTGGGCATGGATGCGTATGCGAGGTGTACGCTTGGATGAGTCCATTTTGGGGACTCAAGTAGATGAGGTAAGTGAGCCTAAACCATTCTCTTTCCTACGTCAAATTGTATTTTAATGCTCTTGCTTTCCTCACACTTGATGGCATGTATGTAGGATGAGGGGGGGAAGAAGAGGAGGAGGATCTAGATTATCAGCAAGTGAAGAGGATGAGGAAGCGAATGATGAAGATCACTCAGAATCCAATGAGGATTCCAGTTATTAGACACCTCTTCATTGTAAAAACTTTTTATATATATGGCCAAAGGCCCAACAATTTATGAAATATAATAACTTTTTGGGCTCAATTGCATTCTCTATTGCCATATATATAGGCAGTGATGTGTGTGAACACACTTAGGACCGCCGAGGCACTTTTTCCCTCTTTAGGAGGTTTTTTCCCTCAGCTTGTATATACGCCCATTATTCTAGGGCTAACTTATCTTTGTACATTGACACAATCTAATACACTGTGTGTTGTGTACATTCTTGCTTCTTCTTCTTCTCCAAGCTTTGTGTGCTTTTTTGCAACCCTAATTCCAACAATTGGTATCAGAGCAGGCATCGGCTCCTAGGGCCACGTCGCTAGCACCCCTCCGACTCACATTCTCCGATTGAGGTGAGCTTTCACGAGCACTTGTTGCAGGTCCCTATACGCAAAAGATAAGCGCATAGGAGTATGCGTTCTCAGAAATTGCATCTTAGGTCGTTTCGGGCTCTGTTTTTGCATTACAAGTTCTGTACATGTGTTTTAGTCATTTTGTGCAGAAACTTTGACAGTGCAGTTTTCTGTAAAACAGGCATACATATTCTATTGTGGACCGTGCTACATAGCACGAGTTGTTTTCTGTTCAGTCTTTGCTTCATTTACAGGTAGCTTTTGCATCAGTTTCAGTCAGTGGGAGCCATGGCTGATAACAGCAATGATGTATTTCGCATGTTGTCTGCTGATGACAAATTGGATGGAGACAGCAACTACCCACTTTGGGCATACATGATGTAGCATGTTTTGGTTGCAAAAGGAGTGTGGAACATTGTGCAGGGTATGGATGTACGTCCAGGTTCTGTGGATGTAAGATCTGTTGAGGATGTTGCAGGTTCTAGTAGCTCTACTATTGCTGCTGTTTTACCCACTGCTAAACAAGCTCGTTGGGATGGTAAAGATGCGTAGGCTCATGCCTTGATTGCACTTTCTGTCAAATGTAACATCACTCCACATATTCATTCAGCTAAAACAGCAAAACAGGCTTGGGATATTCTAGCTGGTTTGTATATGCAGGTCGTAACGAGGCAAAAATCTCTTACCTGTGTAAAGAGCTAGAATCGAAGATTATGCAGGAAGATGATGACATGAATGTTTTTCTTGCTGAGATTAAAGATCTCAAGGAACAGTTGATTTTTGCAAGTGAGAATATTCTTGATTATTCTCTTGTGCAGACTGTTCTTGATGCTTTACCTAAGTCATATCAGACTTTTGCTTCCACGTGGAGACTTGTTACTGAGGACAGACCTGATGTTGCCAAGTATGATACTTTAGTCAACAAGCTCTTGCAAGAAGCGCAGTCGAGGCAAAACAGGGCTAGGCAGCGTGCAGTTGATCAGGCATTTGTTGCTGCCCAGCAGAGAAGAAGTGGTAAGGCAGCCCCTTCCACTATTTCTTCTCCTATTAGTAGGTCTGTAACTTCTTCTCCTTCCATAGGTGGTAACAATAGGTCTGAGAAGGCTCTTGATAAAGGCAAGAAAAAGATCAGGTGCAACAATAGGTCTGAGAAGGCAAGAAAAAGATCAGGTGTGCAACTATTGTAAGGCAACTGATCATGTCATTAAGAATTACCCTAAGCTAAAGGCTAAAGAGGCAAAGAAGAAAGAGTCAAATGCAGCCACAATAGCGGATGCTTCTACAAATGCAGATTCTACAAATGTTGTGTAGGATACAGAATGGGCGCTTAGCGTGTATTGCCAGTATGACCCATCTGTACATGATGCATGTTTTGGCAGTTTCTGTTGACTCTGATGTATGGTATTTTGACAGTGGTACTACAAAGCACATTACCTCGCATCGTGATATGTTCACTTGTCTTGAGGCCTTGTCTTGAGGCTGTCTCTAATGGGAATACTGTCACATGTGCCAATAATGCTTCTTATCCAGTGAAGGGCATTGGTAAAATTATGCTTACTACTGTAAATGGCAACGCTTTCACACTTTCAGATGCTTTGTATGTGACAGGGATAAAGAAGAATCTATTGTCTGTCTCTGCGCTTGCTAGACTTGGACTTGTAGTCGAATTTGTGGATGACAGATGTACTGTACATGATTTGACTTCTGGTGATACGATTATTGCATCTGGCACCTTGTTTCGTGGGCTGTATAGGCTCAATTCTTATGACAAGTGTGTGGAAGATTCAGCAAATGCAGTTTCTGATGAAAAGGCAGTTTCAGATGCAAAACTATGGCATGCTCGTTTTGGTCATCTGAACTTTGCTAGTTTTCTGTGTTTGCAGAAATTTGATATGGTTGCTTCATTGCCCCCTCTTGAGGCACCATTGAAACATGTTTGTGAAGGCTATATTTTGGGCAAAATGCAGCGTTCTGCGTTTCCAAAGGATGGTTCTGTGCGGGCCACTCGCAAATTGCAACTTGTACATAGTGATGTATGTGGGCCTATGCAAACTTCGTCATTTGGTAAACACTTGTACTTCATGACTTTCATTGATGATTACTCAAGGCATGCATGGGTATATCACTGAAGGCATGCATGGGTATATCCACTGACGGCAAAGTCCGAAGTGTTTTTGTGCTTCAAACAATTTTTGCTTTGGCTAAAAATGTATCCAATTGTACTATGGACACCCTCCGTTCTGATCGAGGGGGGGAGTACATGTCTAAAGAGTTTGATGCATTTCTGGCTAGTCGTGGGATAAAACACCAATGTACAGTGCCGTATACCCCTCAGCAAAATGGTGCTGCTGAGAGAAAAAACAAGTCACTTATGGAGATGGCACGATGTATGGTCAAGAGCCAAGCTTTGCCACATGCATTTTGGCTTGAGGCTGTCATGTGTGCTGCATATGTACTCAACAGGTGTCCCACTAAGGCCTTGCAGTCTGTTACTCCATACAAAGCTTGGCATGGTAGGAAGCCTTATATTGGTCACTTGCATGTCTTTGGTTGCTTGGCCTATGCTTTAGTGTCTATGCAACAACGTAGAAAATTGGATGATAAGACTGTCAAATGCATTTTTATTGGTTACAATGCTGAGAGCAAGGGTTACAGATTGTATCATCCACAGTCAAAGCATATCTTGATTAGTCGAGATGTTGTTTTTGTGGAAGATGCTATGCAGCCTTTGTTATCATGTACCAAAGAGACAGGTATGAGCTCACGGGATGTATTTGATACGTTGTTGCCTCTGTTTACAGGTGGGAATTCAAATGTAAGTCCTAATGAGGCAAATATTCAGCCTATGCAGATTTCAAACGACATCATAGATCAGCCTATTTCTGATGCAGATTTACAGGATGTAATTTATGAGGATAGGGCTGAAAATGAGCAGGCTAGAGGTATGCCTAAATGGCTAGTGTAAACCTTGCGTGATAGTAAAATTGATGCACCTATGTCTAGTCGTACTCATTCAGGTTTTCAGCATGCCTCTTATGCATCAAATTGTTATGCTTTGGCTGTGTCTAGTATGTGTGAAGAGGAAGAACCTCTTTCATTTGATGAGGCACAAAAATCAGAAAATTGGTTGGCTGTAATGCAAAGTGAATATGATGCTATAATGAAGAATGGTACATGGTCTTTATGTGATTTGCCTATTGGTAAAAAGGTCATTGGATGTAAGTGGGTTTTTAAGTTGAAATGAAAGCCAGATGGCAGTGTTGATCGCTATAAGGCTAGACTTGTTGCAAAGGGTTATGCTCAAGAAAAGGACATTGATTTTGATGAGACCTTTGCTCCCACTTGTCGTATGACTACCATTCGTAGCATTTGTGCATTGGCAGCTCATAATGGTTGGAATGTACATCAGTTGGATATAAAGACTGCGTTCTTGAATGGAGTTTTGCATGAGGAGGTGTATGTATCGCAGCCTCGTGGTTTTGTTCAAAGAGGGCAGGAAAACAAAGTGTGCAGGTTGAAAAAGGCTTTATATGGTTTAAAGCAAGCTCCACGAGCTTGGTATGAAAAGATACATGCATATTTGACTGCACATTGTTTTTAGAATAGTCCAACAGAAAGCACTTTGTATGTTAAACGTGTGGATGATGTACATCTCATCATTGCTCTCTATGTCGATGACATGCTACTCACAGGACCAAATGAGAGTCATATTGCTGATTTTAAGGCTGATTTGAGTGCCTCTTTTGAGATGTCATATTTGGGGCATTTGCATCATTATTTGGGGATACAATTTAAGCAGTGTGATGGAGGTATTGCTTTGTGTTAGACAAAGTATATTGAGACATTGTTGCGGAGATTTGGCCTTGAAGATTGCAAGCCTATTGCTACTCCAATGGAGACAGGTTTGAAGTTGTCTTCATGATGCTAGAGATCACTTTGATGTCACACTCTATCAGACAGCTGTTGGTTGCCTCATTTATGTATGCATTACGAGGCCGGACATTCAGTCTCATAGGTGAGCAGGTTTATGCATAGCCCCAAGGTCTCAGCATTGGAAGGCAGTTAAATGCATCTTTCGCTACTTGAGTGGCACCATACATCTTGGGTTGTTTTATCCCAAGGGGAGATCATTGCCACCAGATTTACATGCTTTTTCGGACTCAGATTGGGCTAGTTGCTATGACATAAGAGTGTCCACAAGTGGTTTTTGTTGCATGCTCGGTAGCTCATGCATATCTTGGTTGAGCAAGAAGCAACCTACTATGGCCACTTCTAGTTGTGAGGTGAGTACAGGGTAGCTTTCACAGTGACGATTGAGTGTGTGTGGCTCAGACGGCTTATGGTGGCTGGCTGACTTGGGTGTTGGACAGGAGTCTGCCACCTCTATCTACACTAATAGTCAGAGCGCATTGGCACTCACGAGAAACCCAGTTTTTCATGCTCACACAAAGCACATTGAGGTGCATTATACTATGTCAGGGAGAGACTCTCAGCAAGAGAGATCAGTTTGGCATATGTGCCAACACAGGACAACCTCGCCGATCTTTTCACAAAGGTGCTTCCTCGTGAGAAGTTTGAAGATTTCCGCAAAAAAGCTTTGGGCTTGCTCCCCTTTGTGGACTAATCTGCTTCAGGCATGGCACTTCCCTATATATGAGTGCCAGCTCTCGTTCACACCATCACTCCCAGGGAGATTTATTGCCATATATATAGGTAGTGATGTGTGTGAACACACTTAGGACCGCCGGGGTACTTTTTTCCTCTTTAGGAGGTTTTTTCCCCCGGCTTGTATATACGCCTATTATTCTAGGGCTAACTTATCTTTGTACATTGACACAATCTAATACACTGTGTGTTGTGTGCATTCTTACTTCTTCTTCTCCAAGCTTTGTGTGCTTTTCTGCAACCCTAATTCCAACATTCTCCACAATGTATGTGTTTCTTATATTTGTGTTTGTGTTATAAATCTGAAACTGTGACTCTGTTTTAATTTAAGAAAAAGAGCTGGGGCAAACTAGGGAGTCCTATGCACACTTCCCAGTCTACCCCAGTTCTTTTTTGCTGTGTAGAGCATTCGCTGCTTATAGCAGCAGAAATAGAAGTCGCTGCTCAACAGTGAAATATCACTTACTGAGCGAAATTCACTACTGATGAGCAGCGAACCCGTTGCAGTGAAAATAGCAGTGTTTCTAGCAAGCAAATGATGGCTCGACACCTACCTACACTTCTAGTTATAAAACGCTGCTATTTTTGCTGCTAAACCCTCATTCTGTTGTAGTGAAAGAGAAAAGTGAGGCGTTTGCTCACTTTTAGGAGATTTAAAGCCTTGGCCGTGAAGGAAAAAGGCATGCTAAAAAATTTCCTAAGATCAGATATAGTGGGAGAGAGTATTTCTCCAATGAGTTCAACGATTTTTTGAGAAAGAAGGGAATTAAGAGACAAAGATTTCTTGAGAAAGAAGGGAATTAAGAGACAAAGATTTCTTGAGAAAGTAGGGAATCAAGAGATATTTTACATGCAGGTACACTCTGCAATAGAATGGTGTTGCAAAAAGAAAAAAATAGGCACATTGCAGAAGTGGTATGTGCCTTGATGGGGCTAAAAAGAATATGCCATACTATTTTTGGAGAAAAGTAGTAGCAACTACTGTGTACATTATGAACAGGACACCCACTATAGCTGTTCATGGTATGCATCCCCTAAACAGAAGTTTACAGGCATAAAACCGGATGTTTCTCACTTAAAAGTATTTGGATGTATTGTATATGTGCATGTTCTCGATGAACTAAGAAAAGGGTTGGCTCCTAGAAGAGAAATGCATCTTTATTGGTTATGCTATGGAGCACAAAGGTTATAGATGTTATAACTCTACCACTCATGAGATGCGAGTAAGTAGAGATGTTGTCTTTGATGAGATGAGTAGCTGGTCATGCACTAGAGATGTTGTCTTTGATGAGATGAGTAGCTGGTATGCACTAGAGATGAAGGCAACAAAAGATGTAGATGTAAGAAGTGCTGATGTTGCACCACATGTTGAGTAGCAATCACAGGTGCTTAGTGGACCTGGAGAGTCCTCTAGTAGTAGATCCAATGTTAGTCCATGGTCAATAAGGTTGAGGAAAGATGTAGGTACACGTATCACACACACAAAGGGAAGGAAAAGGTAGATTAACCTTTTGTGCCTGATCTATCAACACGTCACTCATATGTGGATAGTGATTCAATTGCTGTGAGTAAAGCTTTGATGAGGAGCTTGGCATTCCATGTAATATCCCTCCCAAGCCATGTATGTATGTGTCTCTTTTAATATAGATTTCAATTAAAAAAAGAGAGTGTAATTAGAAAGAGTGAGACAATAAGGCTAGAAATATTAGAAAAGTGTTAGAATAAAAATATTAGCTCCAAAAATCCTAAAAGAAATAAGAACATAAGAATAGTTCTATTAAGAGATAAGTATCCCCAAAAATAGAATTTCGATTTTAGGTGATAAGAGGTCATATTTAGAGTACTTTTACACATTTAGAGTCCATGCATACTAAAAATGTAGAAAAACAACGTGTTTCCAAAGATGGCGCGTTTGTGGCTATATACACACGTTTTTGCCTATTCTGCCTGCACAAGCTTGTAGACCAGATGCCTTCCCGTTCTTTTGACTGGTTATATGACCATATTCTGAGTTTTTATCAGAGAGTTATGGCCGAAACAATTTGCTATTTCTGTTAGGGTCTTTACATAGAGAAAACTGTGAGAAGACAGCAAGTAGCCTCAAGGTAATCCTAGAGTTTGAGATGCATATATCTCTTCATTCTTATCTAATATCTCAGAAAATAAGCTTAGATTGCTATAGTCTTTCGGAGGAAGAGACCAAAACTCCATAGCTTTTCTTTTAGAGAAAGAATAGTATATCGTAGCCCTGTAAGAGAAGGCTATTGTGCCATAGATCTTAGAAAGAGAGAAGAGTCACAGTATGAGCAAGAGGAGATAAAGCTTGGAGATGATTGGATGATTTCAATCATAAGAGAAGGTATTAGAAGGCTCTATATTCTAAAGCTCTTGTAAAATAACGAGCAAAGGCAACGATAAACGACAAATTTCTATGAGGTATATACATATTTTGTTTTTCAATTATATATCATTCTTAGGGGTTGAGGTATGGCCCCGGCTTCTCTATTAATTGTTAATAGTGATCTATTTGATTGATTTACTATTTAAAGTTTGTATTCTTTTAAGCAATATCATATGCCTTAATAAAGAATGTCTTATCGCAATCTCAAGTTGAAATGCTAAAATCTTTGTGAAAAAGATTGTTTTCTTAAAGAAGGTGACATGGATCCTAGTCATATGGTTTAGTGAGTAAATGGATTGTTATCTTGGTTAAATTAAGGTACAGGTACAACTTCTCCCTGCCTTGACGTTGCCCCGTTCTTGTGCTTGTGTAGCCGGACGGCGGAGACGTTAGTAAGGCCCGGAGTTGGCCCATGGTATCCCTCATACCATTGGGAGAATGAGGTTTGCTGATTGAGGCAAGTGATTGTGATGATGCTGCCTAGTTCTGAGGGCCCAGGCTAGTGCGGTGAATTAGCCCACCCTAGTGCGCAGACATCCCTCTGAGGGGCGGGAGGATCGAGCGATGGAGCCTGAGAGGGCGACAGGCCAGCTTGAGTCCTCGCCAGCCGGCCAACGATGAGGTGTATGGTCCCGTAGGGTTTTGCCCAGCATGTGGAGGCTGGAAGGCCGAATTCTAGATCATCGGCGGTATAAAGGAAAAGAATAAAAGAGCCAGTTTGGCTTGTATGAAATTGATTCATGATTAAACTTTTTTTTTATAAATCTTGTCTTTGGTATGATTGTATTGTAGAAAAAGGCTGTTTTAACAAACCTTGTGAAAAGGGCCTTAATTAAAGAACATGTTTATTTATGTCAAACAGTGTGGTAGGATTAATTAAAAAACAAATTGACGCGTGAGTAGGGTGGAAAGTGGGAGGATGGAATGCCCCGACGGCACCATCCTACGGACGGGTGGACCCGATTAGTCGGGTAGCTTTCCAACAGATTAAGTGAAAGCCCTATGCTAGATAAATAGGTTCTCGGGCAACTCTATTCTAGAAGACTAGGCCAGCGGCTGTGCCTTGCATGGATGAGGAAAAAAGCGTTGCCTCTAGAAATCAAGTCTTGTAGTTGCCCAATTTATGTGATCAATTACCCTATGGGTGATTTGATTTTAGAAGACCACGCTCCCCCTGCGGGATAGAACTAGGTCTTACCTATGAATCGTATCCTTGAATCTCTGTATGGTCAAGGTATCGATGAGTAGGAAATTTTCTCTAAGATAAGACTTAGCGGACTATCTTAAGTGTTTCCCCTATTTGTGGAAGGGGGGAACCTTACATTCCGTCTATGGTGTAAGAGAACCAGGGCTGTTTTGAAGGATACTTGGCAGTGATCCATATGTACATAGGTCTATAAAAGGTTAGGTACCCTATTGACAGGTTGCGATATATGGATATACAGCCTGTCATTATACTTACCTGGTTAAAGCAATATAGGAGTTGGAGCCCACTTCTTTTTAGCATGCACTTGGAAATAATAAATGGGAAGATGCCATGAATGAAGAGATGGCATTATTGGATACAAATGCAACATAGAAGTTAGTACCTTTGCCTAAGGGAAAGAAGGAAATTGGATGTAAGTGTGGGTGTATAAGGTCAAGCATAACACTGGTCGCAGCAGTGAGAAGATATAAGGAAAGATTGGTTGCCAAGGGCTATGCACATACTTATGGCATTGACTATGAGGAGACATTCAGCCCCCAATTGCAAGAATGTAAACTATGAGAGCTGTCACTATGGCTATAGAAAACAGTTGGTCTTTACATTATTATCAGATGGATGTAAAGAATGCCTTCTTGCATGGTGATTTGTAAGAAGAAGTATATATGATGTAGCTACCAGGTTATAAGAGTGATACACACCCAAATTTTGTGTGCAAGTTATGCAAAGCTTGTACGGCTTGAAGCAAGCACCCAGAGCATGGTCAAACAAGATCGGGGAGTATCTTGTTACCATTAGATTTTAGACATCCAATGTAGATTTTTCACTTTATGTGAAAAAGTCAGATAGAGGGATCATCCTATTAGGCATCTATGTGGATGACTTAATTATCACACTGGTGAGATAGTGATGCTGACATACATGATGTCAGGAGTTTTTTGAAGCATAAGTTTCAAATGAAGGATTTGGGTGAGCTACGATATTTCTTGGGCATAGAGGTGGTGAGATCACCTCATGGCATTTTGTTACTTGTAGAGGCACGAGGCACTTTGGCATTTTATTCCTTGTAGAGGTACTATAGCTTGGACATGTTGTTCAAGTATAGTATAACATGTTGTAAGCCTATTTCAATGCCACTGGAGCAGAACACAAAGTTGTCCATATATTCAGGTGAGCTTTTGGAGGACTCCACTTCATACATGCACATAGTGGGTAGCTTGCTCTACATGACCATTACTAGGCCACCAGACTTGAGCTATGTTATTGTACTTGTGATTCAATTTATGCAAACCTAGGAAGCTACACTTGGATGTGGCTAGATGGATTCTCAGGCACATAAAGTCCATAGTTGATTATGGACTTTTCTATGACGTTGGTATAAAGATTTAGCTACATGGGTACACAAATGCTGATTGGGCTGGTAGTGTTGTAGACAAGAAATCTACCACAATGGTTTTATGTTTTCATTTGGGAGTGCTGTTGTGAGTTGGAGCAATAAGAAGAACCCAACAGTTGCCTTATCAAGTATAGAGGCAAAGTACAAGGATGGTGCTATAACAACTTGTGAGGTAGCTTAGTTTCAAAAGCTACCTAGTGATATGGGTGAACATGTGGATAGAGCAATTGTCATTTATTGTGGCAACATGAGTAGCATATAGTTGTCTAATAATCCAGTATATCATGCTAGAATGAAGCATATTGAGGTGCACTATCAGTTTGTGAGGGATAAGATTCTAGCAAGTGATGTAGATCTAGCATTAGGGAAAATTCGGGCTCCAAATGGGCCCTTTAAGGGCTTTCTCTCTTCCTAGAATCTAGGAATAGTGCAAAAATAATATTATTATATTGGGTTTATCTCTCTTCTTTTCGAATCTAAATTCACCTTTTTCCATGTTTTCTAAAGAGATTCAATGCTTATTTTATTCTAGTGTGCTTAAATGCGACGTAACTTCAACCACTGTGAGTGAACATTCATAAATGTGAAAAGTTAGTACTCTATAAAGTAAGAAAACAAGTACGATAACATTTCTGACATATATGACTATGCAACTATATTTCTAACATAAGTACAACATGGAATTTGAAGATGTTGATTGTAAATAGTGGCATTTTTTAAAAGAACTCAAATATGTCTTAAAGTAAACTTAGTATTTTGAAAAGTTTTTTTAACACGCATAAACACGCTTAAGTTCTATTCTAGTGCATTTTCATGAACTTACGATGGTTGTCATTGGGTGAGTTTTCCTCATTCAATAGCCACTCTTCTCCATTTGAATTTCCCTCCATTCAAATCTTCAATCTCTCAAGGAAGCCTCTAAGTTGTCACTCGAATCTCCTATGTATGGGTGGAAGGATCAATTTACCCACCTGATCCCTCGACCCTACAACCACCTAAATTTTCAGGCCTAACTTCTTTTATTAAATATGTTTGTGAGGGAAAGTCTAGCTTGCTTGGTTACACAACAAGGCTTGCTAGTCACGTGCAAAGCGTTTGGATATTGTCACAAAGGATGTTGATGATGAAGGAAGCTTAGATCAAGCAGTTGAATGCTCGACTGTCTAAAACCAATAAGTTGGCAGAAGTTTCTCATGCTTGAAATTTACAAAACCATGAATTAGAACAAAAACCAAATTGGATCTAGAGGCCAAGAACAATAAATTAGAAGTGGTATTAGAGAAGATAGTCAAACATGAACCCACCTCTAATTTGGATGCACGTGAACGAGTAAGAGAACAAAGACTACTTACTAAAGACTCCATATACATGTTGAAATTGATAAGCTAAAGAACCTTAAACCCAAAAATGGAGCACTCTCACAAGTCTTGTCAAGACAGATGGTGAAGTTTGCACTTTCTCATTCAAAGTTCTAAACAATTAGTGATGATCATGTTTATGCACGATTGCAAGATGTGAAGAAAACATTTAGTACAACTAAATCTCAAGGTATTTGTGACAAAGTTGGTCTAATTAGATAATCCTACGAAATAATCTACAAACAAATGGGTACATGTTTTAAGTCCGCATTGTAGAACAAAAGGGTAACTCCGTTGTTGTGGCAACAATTGAATAACAATATCCTTGAACTCATTGTGAGCCTAAACACATAGTTCACTCGCATGTATTCAAACATTTTGTTAAAGAAGTGACCTTCAATCAAAATCCAAACAACAATTATGTCTTAGATGTGTGCAAATTGCAAGCTGCAAATGGTGAAGTTCTATGATATGAATGTTTAAGAATGTGGTGACGCACTGAAATTTGTACTAAAACTTGATGAGAGTGAAATTGTGAAGAATCAAAAGATAGAAAGAGTAAATTTGGCATTGACAAATAGGGCATTATATCTTTCCATAAAGCCAGTTGATCCTCAGTACTTCAGTGTTCAATCCAAAAATACAATTTGGTGGCTTGCAACATTTGAGATTCCAGAGGATCATGAGATCCTAAAGATGTTTTTCAATCTAACAAAGATTGCTATTATGGTTCAACGTAAAAAATCAAGTAAAATTCTACATGTGGATGGTTTTGGAGACTACTCAGTGGAATGGCATCCTGCAAGTGATCTGAAGACACTAAAGTGCATGTTTGGTGTCTTGAATGCAGAAAATGTAGAGTTTTCTTGTTTGTATTGCATGCGCTCAAGGAAAAAGGGTAAGAATGGAAAAAAGGCATGTAGTATGCATACTGGGAAGGATGGTGCACCAAATGATCAATTCATATGGAATGGAAAATTCATGGTTATGGTGGATCCAAACTGGGACCGTATACTTGATATTCCTTTAACATGAGTTCATCCTTGTACACTACATGCTGGCTGTCCCTGCAGAATTGTGGAAATTTTGGTTTATGAATATATATGTTTTGCATATAAGATGCAACCGACGTTAGAGGCCCAAAAGAAGTGTGTAAGAGAGTGGAGGAGGTTCTTTTATACATGGGTCTACACCACAAAAGTGGAAATCAAGAAAGATGAGAAGAGGTCAGGTGCAAGTGGAAATGTGCCGTGCAAACCAAGTATTAGTGGAGCCAAGGCTAGAAAATTTTTGTCACCACCAAAGAACCATGAAGGCCATTTATTAATTCTTCAACCATGGAAGTATGAGGCATGGAGGAAGTTACACCTGGTTGTCCCAGATTGTAGTAATAATGGAAAGAATAGAATTGCAAAGGCTAATGTATAGATTGCCTTTGATAAGTTTGATAAACTTCTATAGAAAATGACATTCAACAAAGAAGATGCCAACGACTTTAAAGAAGCTATGACCAGGTTTTACAAGTACTTGGTGGAAGCATGGACATCAAGCAGCATAACACAATATATGGTAATATCACCAATTTTGTATGTTCTTATGCTGTTCAGTGATTCTTATATTGAAAATAACCAATGTGCACATGATGTTGTCATTATTATTCCAACAGGCTCATTGTCCCTACTTTGCAAATCAGGGAAGCTTAGCTATCTGGTCTACCCAAGGGAAGCTCATTGTAGGTTTTAGAAGGCTGGGAATCCATGAAGTCAATGAATTGAGGAAATTACTCATGTGGTGGTATAGGAGGATTTCAATTAGGACAGAGGAGAAAGAAGCCAAAGCTGATAGAACACATTGAATTTATGGTGCTTAATGCTTTGGATATTGAAAATTTGATTCTTCAATAAAATTCACAATTATAAATCACCGACTTGAATAAATTTTTTATTGGTTTCAATTTATGCTTCACTATAGTCACCACCTCCCATGAATACTTTCAAACTTTCAAACTTCGAGACATTAATAACATGGATATAACAATATAGCCAAATAAAAAAGGCCCTACTCATACTTCATGATCCATGGTGAATAGTTTTACTTCAGAAGTGTCATTGTATTACATTAAAAAACTATTTTTTTACAAGAGATGGGAGTCTACTACTACTCCTGATCCTGCTGACTAGCATCCTCTGGTGTGTAAAGCTTTGCCCTCTTTAAAGATGGCTCGGCATCATTCTATAACAACTGTAAAACTAGTGGAACTCTTGGTCTTTTAAATCTGAGAAGCTCCCTTTTGCCATATTCACTTAGCATCTTGGGATCACTAATCCCACGTGTTAATCCATATGCGGTGTAGGCTAAGTAATATTTGGTCCTTACAGCATACACTCCGGGGCCCTACTTGAAGATTCGTACCGCTAATTGCTTCTCCAAAGCATGATTTTGTCTGTGTTCCACCTGCTGGATCCCCCAAGGTATCTAGATAATGTCTTGATTACAAACAATGGAAATTCAGCTTTATCCTTTGAAAAATTTTTGTGGAATATAATGAACTATGGAAATTTTAGCTGCTTAATGTACTCTCCCAGTACTGAGAGTCCTCCGACTCGTGATCTTGATGCACACAAGAGAAAATCTTCCTTATACACCACTAGCTATAAACAAAGTTGTCCATAACCTAATAAAACAAATACAATATGAAGCTTCATCACAATATTCAAAATTATTGTAATCACCTCTCTGATGTCAAACAACACTTGAATTTTAATAGGACATAATGGTTGTCACCTATTGGATATGCATGGAGGACTGAGGTCAGAATGTGCTTTGTTTCCTCTTTCACAACGGGGCCCTTGTCAAAAGCTATAACAACTTGGGTGTCTTCTCTTCTTATGGCATCAATATCAAGCTTAACCTTGTTCTTCAATCCCAAAAGCTGTAACAATTTAAACTTGGCCGACTTTGTAAAGGAAGTCGAACAATTTCTCCTTAGGAGTTTCTTCCAACCCAGTATCGGGTTGTTTGACCTTGATCTCAAAAGGATGCATCTACAAGCAGAAAAAATATATCAAAACAATTACTAACTACACAACAATGAAAGAGTAATGGACATTTGCAGTTACAATGCGAAAGTCAGGTACAACACGATTCATAGTGGATGTTGGCATGTGAAGCTTGATATCTCATTGTGCTGAATTAAAATATACACGGTCTACGTTTCACAAATATGCATTAGAAGCTAGCGATACTATAACTTTTCATTACAACGCAACTATGGGCCAACCTCAACATTAGGGGAATTATGAGCTCATTTTGGGATCTTCTAAGAAGTTTCATGCTTTTTCTCTCTCTAAAAATTAGGGCCATGATGGTGAGCCCTATCAATCTTACTTCAGAACCCCTCTATGTGACATATCATTGAGAAACTTATGATGAGTAGATTTCAAATATACAATCTCTAACAACTTTCAAGTAGTAATGCTCAAGATACACCACAAAAATTATTTAAGATGCCAAAATGTAACGTTACATGCCACATCATCACTTTTGAAATTACTTTTTGGGAAGCTTCACTATCCTATGTTAGAACCCCATCATGTAAATATACCATTGGAAAGATCTTGAAGAGTACATTCTAAATCTACCAACTCCGAGAAATTTGGGAATGATGTGCTCAAAGTTTACCATGGCCCCATTTTTTAGAGAGAGAAAAATCATGAAACTCCTTAGAGGGCCCCAAAATGAGCTCATAATTTCCCTAATGTGATCGACCATAAGGTTCCATATTCAAGCTATACTGATTTGCATTGTTAAAATTTAAGCAAACATGACTATGAGCCAACAATTAGGAATAGGGCTCCATATTCGAGCTTAAAAACTATTCTATATTACAAGAGTACAACACGATTTAGTTTAGATGTTGGCAAGGGAAGCCTTATATCATGTTATATTGACTTACAATATACAAGGTCTATATTGCACTAATATGCAACAAAACGGTCTCAAAAGCTCATGATACTATAGTTTTTTATTACAACGTAGGGTTTGACAGTATGGTTCCATGTTGCACAAATATGCAACAACCACGTTCTGCTAGCGATCGGATGTAGGGTTCCATATTCACGCTATACTTACCTTCTATATTGCAAGTCAATACAATGCGATGTATGGTGGATGTTAGCAAACAAAGCCTTATATCGCATTGTACTGAATTACAATATACAAGGTCTATATTGCACAAATATGTAGAAAACACTAAAAACATGGCTTTTAAAACTCACAAATTGAACCTATTTTCATTAGAATGCGAGTATGGGCTAACAATTTCCCATAGGTTTATGAATTTGTGCTATATTGACCTTGTATAATGCAAGCTAGTACACTGCAATTTAGGGTGGATGTTCTCTAGTGAAGCCGTACGTTGCATTATACTAACACTCACAATCATTTTTCAATTATACATGATTTGCATAGGTAAAGAAATGATGCTCACAATCATTTTTCAATTATGAAAAAGAACATTCTAAGACTGGCAAGACTTGAGAACTCACCTTAAAATTGACAAAGGGTTGGAGACTATAGGGATCAATATCGGGAAGATTATTTCCTAGGAGAAGTGCCAACACCGATCGCACCATCTTGCAAAGGACAAAGAAAGAGTATAAGAAAATAGTTGCATGGGGGAAAAAAGCTAGGATTTTCTAAAACGCACGCTATAAATAATGCATGTGGGAGTGCATGCGTTATCTCGCAGTCTTTACACGTGACAAGGATACATTGGAGGCAGTCCCCACATTCTTTCACATGAGTGATAAACACCTGTCACTCATGCATTCAATCTCATCATCATTGCATGTCATGTGCACCTAGCACCATTACTTCTGACATCATCATTCAATGCAACACCTACTTAAGGTGGGACCTCTTCTATTAAACCCAAAATTATCGAATTAATTGGGGTGAGCTTTTCTTAAACAGCACGTCTTATTTTCGTATATCTTTGTCAGTGTGATCTTCTCTTCGTTGTCTATGCCATCTCATCTCTTCATGGATGACATTTTGTTGACAAGTAAGTTTTCATTTCTCAATCCAATGTTTATCAACTTGCGCCATATCTTCTTCTTCCTTGGCATGCCTCTTCTGCATGGACTCTCAAGACATTCCTAACAATAAACACAACACTCCAACACCACTCTTCCTATAGTACGATCGCTACAACATGAGGACAATGCACTTATGGGCTCTTTTGTCGCATTGTATTGATTGTACATGTACTTGTAAAATAGGTGTTTAACATGTGTAGAGTTTTCTTGATTATGAATTCAATACAACGTGATATGTAAGATTCAATGTGTTAGACGTCTTCCTGTCGTGTTGTAGTGAATTTTATCTAAAAATTTCTCCTTATTTGTCATTTGAGCATATTTTGGCGAGTTGGAGTTTCTTTGGTTGTGAATGTAGTACAACGTGATGTATGGGTTTAAATGTATTGGTTGTTTGCATATCGTATTGTAGTGATTTTTATCCAAAATTTGTCCTTATTGGTTATTTAATTTGGTTATTTAATCTGATTTTGCATGTTCGAGTTTCTTTCATTGTAAATTCAATACAATGTGATATGGGGGATTCAATGTGTTGGATGTTATTGAGATATCGAGCTCAACTAGTGCTACAGCGGACATTGAGATGACCCACAAGGGTGACGGCTTCCGCACTCAAGCCACTAGCATGGTTGGTGACATTATGGTCAATATGCTACCAGTGGATGATAGACTGTGACAGCCACTTAGGAGTACTAGACTTATGCATAGTTATAGCGCCAACTCATATAGTCGGGTTCACACTATAGACTGACCATTTTGTATGTTGTTTTAGGAGAGTACTTTCCCTTTATGTATGTACTCTTATCTTTTAGTTATATGGTTGTAGAGAAGAGAAGAAGATATAAGAAAATTAAGCTATCCATCTCTCGCCTTGTGTCCTGCACTCTCTTATGTGTGTGTGTATGTTTACTTGCAAGGAACTTACGCTCTCTCTCTCCCCCACATTCTTTTTATGGTATCAAAGCTCCAATTTGTGTGAGAGCTAAGGAGGCAAGTAGGAGGAAAGAACAAGTAAGAAAGGAAGCGGTACATGAGTAAGAGCATCATCATCTCTTTCACTTCTTCGTTTAGGTACAACACCCCTCGATAGCTCCGGGAGCTACACGTCTTCGTTCTGCAATCAGATTTGTGTTTCGAGTGCGTCTCAGTCTCCGTTTTGCTACTCTGCAATGTATTTTATGATAGTTTCGGGAAGTTCTGGTTGAGAACTGTCTCCAGTCAAAATCTAGTTATTGCAATGCAGCATTGCGTTTTGGGAGTGCAGACAGTGTTTGCAAATGTATTGTTGACATTGGGTGTATGTACATGTACTTTGTTCAAATATGGTGACCTATAGCTTCTGCTGAAGTACTGTTACGATAGTCACAGAAGAAATTACTCTATTATAGGTTGCATAGAAAAACTTCCTATTAGAGCTTTTTGATTGTTATAGGAAAACATGTCTGACGGAATCAATTAGATTGTCAGTGAGAATCTAGATAAGAACAACTTCCATGCCTGGAAGTTAAGAATGACCAATTTTCTTATGGGGTAAAGGATTTTGGGACTATGTCGAAGGAGACAATGAGGATCCTCCTGAGTTGTATTGCCACTCTAGCAGACATAAAGGCATTCAAGGATTGGAACCAGGGTGCAAGGAAAGTCATGTAGTGGCTTCTAATTACTATCACATATACAATGATAGGACACATACAGGATGCCAACACTAAAGTACTGTTGCGGTAGTCACAGAAGATATTGCTATGTTATAGGTTGCATAGAAAAACTTCCTATTAGAGCTTTTTGATTGTTGTAGGAAAACATGTCTGACAGAATCAATTAGATTGTCAGTGAGAATCTAGATAAGGACAACTTCCATGCCTAGAAGTTAAGAATGACCAATTTTCTTATGGGGTAAAGGATTTTGGGACTATGTCAAAGGAGACAATGAGGATCCTCCTAAGTTGTATGTGCCACTCTAGCAAACATAAAGGCATTCAAGGATTGGAACCAGGGTGCAAGGAAAGTCATGTAGTGGCTTTTAATTACTATCACATATACAATGATAGGACACATACAGGATGCCAACACTCTAGCAATTGCGTGGCATAACATGGTGCAAATATTCTAGACTAACACAAAGGCAAGAAAATTATAGCAATTAAAATAAGAGCTGCATACTATGGAAAAGAGAAGCATGTCTATCCAATAAGTATGCTTTAAGGATCAAGGGCATTGTTGAATCCCTTGGGTCTATCAATGTATCGGTGGAAGATGATGACTTGGTAATAATAAGTGTCTGTTTGAATGGGCTTGGCAAAGAGTACAAGCCATTCAAGACCTCCATTACAGAGTCAAGGGGAATATTCCCAACTTTCATGACTTGGTGTCTATGCTGATCATAGAAAAAAAGTCTTTAAGTGAGGACTCTTCGTTTGCCAAAGTTTAAAGTTGATGGTATGCACAAAGTATGTGAAGCATGCCAAAGTTTAAAGTTGATGGTATGCACAAAAAGTATGTGAAGCATGCTAGCTTGGTAAGCAGGCTATAAACATGCTTTCCCACATGAAAATCATATCAGTGCAGCAAGATCTGTCAAATTCTTTGAGGACATCCCAAATGAAGAAGGTTTGGAGGGAGATCCCCTAGCACTTAAGGACGTGAAGAAGCTATGTCCTTCCCACTTTGTACGTGACACTTTGTTCTGGGATAAGTGGTCGAGCAAAGGAGAGGCCCCCCGTTGAAATTCTATGATCTTCAACATGTGGGATTAGCCAACGTCTTACTTCTAAGGCTTATACAAAAAGAGATAGCAATGCCAAACAACAATCAAATGACATTATGTTTTATTCAACAGTGTACGTCTAGTGTACGTCTAAGATATCCTAAAGAGACGAGTAGATTGGACCTCTCATCCAAAGAATGCAAGAATTGGTCCCAGTAGACCTAAGGAACAAGCAGCTGCAAGAAGAGAAAATATTCCTTTGCTAGTACAAAAGCATCCTGTCATCTTGTTACACAATGAGCATGAGAAGATCATCAAGATGGTCAGCCAAGGGATTGTCCTTGCAAGCTAAGGATAAACAGCAAAGGGTGTGACTGAGAGAATTGCTTGATTTGAAGCAGAGGTTGCATCATTGCATGCAGAGAACCAAAAGCTCCATGCACTGATTGCACGTTATCAAATTCCAAACAATGTGTTAGCTAAGTTGTTCAACATTGATGATCTACTTAGAATCCCATCAAGTGTTGCTATTGGTGCTAGTGGTGGCCACTTACAAGGTGCTCGCGGTGGTTATTTAGATGGAGGCATCACCCAAGAGGATGCACAAGACTTATCTTAGTGACACAAACTCTTTTTTAGTGTAGAGTCAACAACATTTAGTTGTAAAAGATAATTTAAAGCTATAATGGCAACCTTTGTTTTTGAAAATATATACTTGCAAAAATTAGATTACATGTTATTAAGTAAGTATATTAAGTTGCATTACATGTTAATGAGTGATTATATTTCAAGTTGCATATGATTGTTAGTGAGTGAAAACACATGTTGATGAGTACAAGTACATTATTCTTCTACAAGCATTGTTCCATTAGGATTTTTTTGGACCCAAAGAGGGCCTCTTGGATTAACTTTTGATTAGGAATGGACCAATAGGAAGAGGGCTGGGTGCACATTTTTGACTTCTTTGACCCTAGGGGGCCTAGGCTTTGGTTTGCTAATGGGGCCTAATTACTACTCTTGTCCCCCTACCTCTTGGCCCCAAACTTGGAGGTCCCCCCACCTAGAATCGCGCAGATTAAAAACCCTAAAAATTGAAAATTTTTAATTTTTTTCCCAAAAGTGTGTTTTCCCTCTCAAACTTCCCCCCAACATACTCTAGGTTTGGAAAGCTCATTTTGAACCTCTTCCTTCCTCTTCTAAGCTCTCCATTGCTGCAGAAACTCCATACCTCTCAAGCTCTCCCTCCTTGTCAAGCTCCCTCAGTCTCAAGCTCCCTCTCCCTCTTTCTTCCTTTTCTAAGCTCTCCATTGCTGCAGAAACTCCATCCCTCTCAAGCTCTCCCTCCTTCTCAAGCTCCCTCCCTCTCAATCGCTCTCTCTCTTTCTCTCAAGCTTTCTCCCTCTCCATTGCTGTAGAAACTCTATCCCTCTTTAGTCTACTCTAGGTTCAGGAAGCCTATTCTCAAACTCTAACCCTCTTTTAAGCTTTCCATTGCTGCACTGAAAACCCTGAACTTTCTCTCCTCTCCACTCCTCTGTTGTAAAACAAGCTTTTCTTTTCCCTTCTTCTCTTTCCTTATCACCATGGCCTCTTCCAGTAATGTGAGAAGACCTAGGGAGAAGGTGGAAGAGCTTGTGTTGCATAACACAAGAGATGAGAATGGAGTTTGGGCTCCAACAAGATTCAGGGTTGGGGCTTGGGTCTACATGCAATCAAGCTCTAAGGGACCACATCGAGTGCGTCAATTGGGGAATCTGCTACATCATTGGAAGGGGCGGCTACAAGGCTTCAAGCATACTAAGAAGAAAGGACTGGTTGCCATAGTGCAACATGTGTATACCCTTGGAGACCTATACATTCAAGGCCAACGACCAAGGTTTCCTTCAAATTGTCAGTGTAACATAAACATAGCTTTAACAACATGCTAATATTGGATTTTTTGTTTCAAATTTTCTTATGATTCTCCATTTTCTTATGTCTCTCTGCAGATATTTTCCCCTCTAATTATGTTGAGGAACAACCACTCCAAAGCCTCACTGGAGTCTTCTATGCTATGCATGCATCCATTGGAGAGGCAATGTTTGTATCTCAAAGCCCAAGTGATCTTGTATAGAACAATATCTTTTTCTTTTCTCACTCATATTTTGTAGATAAAAAACTAGGTTTATTTGGCAAGCTAGAAGAGATCCCCAACCCCCCTCTTAACAATCCCGAATGGCCCAAACCTGATGCTTGGTCTATCTTATGCTTAAAGTTTAAGATGGTAAGTCATATCAAGACATCACTCAAGTTTTCAAAGGCATCTAGGTCAGTAGGGCTAAATTGGTTTTGTCCCTTACATGTTTTTGTACACATGTTCAATTCCATGCCAATGCACCAAACAAAAACAATGTATATTTAAGGAGGTACGGTCTGACCTCATTCAAGGATTCCCAGGAGAGAGGGTTGGGAGGTTAATGAGGGGTCACATCAAGGTGATGTGTACAAGTTCAATGTAGTAGATTCTACAATGTCTTTCAGGTTCTTGAAGGCACGCTCTATTTTGTACATGCGTCTGCATTCCCAAAGATGGATGCAAAAGCACGGGACATAGATCCCACTTCAAGCCTCAGAAGAAGAAATTATGCCTATTGAGTAGCTGTGATGATGCAAAATGGATGGATTGAGCGAGTGGCAGCAAGTAAGCATTGGAGCCTAGCAGACCTGCATCAAGACTTTAGCATCATGGGCTTTGACAATGTGGAAGAGTCAAGTTTCAAGTTGATGAGAAGAAAGGCATGATCTGATTCCACTACATGTCTAAAATTAACCCTTACACTTTCTGGTTTTTATGCCACTTTCTATATTTTTAAAGATTGGGAAGCGTAAGGAGAGGACAACCATGGTCTTAGAATCATGGCAAATGGGGGACCTTGAATTTTCAGCAGCAAGGTGCATAGCCCTACCAACACATAGTAGGCATGTGGAAGAGCTTGAAGATGAAGTGAGTATATGGGAAAATAGCCTCTGTTTTGATGCACGTGAGGGGCAAGAGTTTCAGGATCGAGGTGAAGGCAATGACAAGCTTTCAAGTCAACAAGGAGATGGAGATCAACATGAAGTAAATGTCACAAGAGGGGCAAAAAATGAAGACATTATAACAATTTTAGATTAGATGACATGCTTGTAATTTTGTAGCAGGCTCTTTTTTAACCAATCTTTATTTAATTGAATGAAAAGATGCAGGGGGGAAGAGAGCTTGAGCTCTTTTAAGTACACACACACTCACAGAACCCTAATAGAGAACACACAAGGTGAGAGGCTGAAAATCTTATTCTTCTTCACTCAACACTCAACACCACATATCAAGATAAGAGTACACAATAATATGAAAGGTACTCAACCAATACACACGGGTTCTCTATAGTGTGAACCCAACTAAATGAGTTGGCGCTATAACTATGCCAGTCTCTAGAATGGCTGTCACACAGCCTGTCATCCCACTGGCCGCATATCACCCAAGATCTCACCAACCATGCCAGTGGTGTAAGTGTAGAGCCTATCTCCCAGGCGGGTCATCAGTGTCCACCGCCTCACTAGAGGAGCTCGATATCTCAACACTCCCCCTTGAGCTCAACTCCATCTCATGTACACCAAGCGAAGCTTTGAATCTGCGGAGCTTCTCTGTACCCAAAACTTTGGTGAAGATGTCAGCTACCTGATCCTCTGTGCTGACATAAACAAGGTCAAGTTCTCCTGCCAAGACGACCTCTCTGACGAAGTGGTAGTGGACCTCTATATGCTTTGTGCGAGCATGAAATATTGGGTTCCTGGCCAACTGTATACTGCTAATGTTGTCACAAAAAATGACAACTTGTCTATCCCACTGATAGACCCAAATCTGTAAGTAGCTTTCTTAACCAAGCTACCTCACATGCTGCCATAGCAGCTCCTCTGTACTCGGCCTTTGTACTGGATAGAGCAACCGTAGGCTGCTTCTTGCTGCTCCAAGTCACAGCAGCACTCCCCAAAGAAAACATGAATCCACTAGTAGATCTCCTATCTGAGATACTACCAGCCCAATCAGCATCTGTGTACCCATGTACACATATCTCTGTCTCAGTCTCATAGAATAGTCCACAATGCAAAGTAGACCTCACATACCTCAGTATGCGTCTCAATGCATCCAAATGCGGCTTTCGTGGAACCTGCATAAACTGACTCACCAACCCAACAGCATAGCTCAAATCTGGTCTCGTGATCGTCATGTAGATCAAGCTTCCTACTATGCGCCTATACATAGTAGGATCCTCCAAGATCTCTCCTGAATCTGCACTCAACTTGCCATTCTGATCCAATGGCACGAAAATAGGCTTACAGCCTGTCATACCATACTTGGACAACATGTCCAAGCCATACTGTCTCTGCAGTAATCCAATACCATGTGGTGACCTAATCACCTCAATGCCCAAGAAATATCTGAGCTCCCCCAGATCCTTCATCTTGAACTTCTGTCTAAGCAAGATCTTTACATCAAAGATATCTGCATCATGGTCCCCCGTAATGATCAAGTCATCTACATAGATGACAACAAGCACAACCCCTCTATCACCATATCTCACCATACAGCGAGATATCTGCATTGGCTACATAAAAGCCAATAGTAACAAGATATTCAGAAATCTTGTCAGACCATGCTCTTGGTGCTTGCTTTAAGCCATATAAGGCTTTCTTCAACCTGCAAACATGCTCGGGGTGACTCACATCCTCATAACCAGGTGGCTGCAACATATACACCTCTTCTTGCAAATCCCCATGCAAGAATGCATTCTTTACATCCATCTGATGTAAAGATCATTGCTTTGATGCAACCACTACTATCACAACTCTCACTATTGCCATCTTGGCAACTGGGCTGAAAGTTTTCTCATAATCAATGCCATATGTCTGCGCATATCCTTTGGCTACCAATCTAGCCTTGTACCTATTTATGCTTCCATCACTGTTATGTTTAACTTTGTACACCCACTTGCATCCAATGGCTTTCTTGCCTTCAGGCAATTGTACTAAATCCCAAGTTTCATTTCCATATAGTGCATCCATCTCCTCATCCATAGCTTTCTCCCAACACACATTTCCAACAGCCTCATCAATGCATGTGGGCTCTATAACCTGCACAACCTGTGGGCTCTATAACCTGTGCCATATATGCATAGTGATGTGCCACATAACCATCATATGTAAATCTCTGCATAGGGTTTTTCACTCTCCCAGATCTTCACAGTTTTTCATTCATGGCTTCCATAGCCTTCTTTACACCAAGTGTTCTCATACCTGGGATCCCAAGCTCCTCATCAAGGCTCAGATCTGAGCCACTAGACTCTCCATCAACATGAGAATGCCCTGCAGAAATGTCAGGCATACCAAGGAGCTCAACCACTTTCTCTTTTCCTTTACGTGATGTACTAATCACATTTGCAGGACTGGTATTATGACGCAGCCTGCCACTCCATGGTCTATCAACAGACCCACTAGATCAATAGCTTCTTTTTCAGCAGCATACAGCTGCTTAGACAACATCCCTGCTTACCCTCAACTCACGTGTAGCAGGGTTATAACACCTGTATCCCTTTTGCTCAAGGGAGTATCCAATAAACACACATTTTTCAGCTTTCGGATCCAGCTTGGTTCTTAGCTCATCTGGCACATGCACATATGCAATGCATCCAAAAACTTTCAGATGAGACAAATCTGGTTTTCTCCCAGTAAACCTCTCCTCTGGAGTTACATCATGTATGGCTACAGTTGGAGTCCTGTTCATGATGTATACTGCTGTAGAAACAGCCTCAGCCCAATAGCTATGCGGCATATTCTTCTCTTCCATCAATGCTCGTGCAATCTCAGCAATCTGCCTGTTTTTTCGCTCAATAACTCCATTTTGCTGCGGAGTGTATCTGCATGTAAACTGTCTCTGAATACCATTCTGCTTCAAAAATTCAGAGAACTCATTGGAGAAGTACTCTCCCCCTTCATCTGACCTTAGGCACTTTACATATTTCCCTGTTTGTTTTTCAAGCAAAACTCTGAAATTCTGAAAGTGAGTGAACACCTCACTCTTCTCCTTCATGAAATATACCCACACTTTCCTTGTGTGGTCATCAATAAATGTCACATAATATCTGCAACCTCCCATAGACATGGTCTTCGTAGGACCCCATACATCTGAATGCACAACATCTAGTGCATTTCTGCTCACATATCTATTTCATGGAAATACATGCTTTGTTTGCTTTCCAAATTGGCATGCTTCACATACTCTGCATACCTTCCACTTTAAATTTTGGCAACCCTGTCACAATTCCTTTAGTCTGCATAGACTTCATTCTCTACACATTCACATGTCCGATTCTTTTATGCCAAATGTCTGTGTCTGCAACAATCCCTGAACCATTTGCAAACATTGCAGCACTCACTTCAAGCATGTCTACATTCAACGTAAACATTATGCCCACTTTGTTGCCTTTTGCAACCAACCTGCACTTGTTTTTAAAGTCTTCAACATAACAACCATCAGGGTTAAACCGAACCTGCAAACCCTGCTCAATCATCTGGCCAATTGAAACCAGATTCTTTGTTATGTTCGGTACATGAAGTACATCTGCAAGGTACTTCACTTTGCCATCTTGCATAGACAATGGCACATCTCCAACATGGGCAATTGGATGAGCAGTGTCATCCCCTGTTTCCACAAAACCTGGTCTTTCCAGGTTTTTCATCTCCTTGAACCACTCCCCATGACTTGTCATGTGGTTCGAAGCACCTGAATCCACATACCATACATCATCTTTTTGTGCTGCATCAACATTTTCAGACATGGCATTCATGACATGCTGCATAACAAACAACCTTTCATTATCCTCATTATTTTTGCTTGAGGATGCGTAGTTGTTTTGCTGCACTTTTCTATTTTGCATGTCAGCCTGCTTCTTATAACATTGTGCCTGCACATGTCCAGGCTTACCACAATAATAGCATTCACGTGCATCATTATACTTCCTTTGCCAGTTTCCACGACCTCTTTGACTCCCCCTGCCTCTGAATTTGCCTCTTCCACCTGCGTGTTGTTGTTGTTGTTGTTGTGTATTCTGGGACTATTGTTGCTGCTGCTGTCCATAATTCTGATTACCTGTTCGGCCACCTCCTTGACCGCGTCCACGGCCTCCTCTACCTCGTCCTCTTCCTGAACTTGTGTAGAAGGCCTGTTGCTCTGAACTATTTTTGTTTTGTGAAGACTGTTGGTCTTCACCCAAGCTCTTCTCTTCTATTAGACACTAAATCTGTAAAGTTGGAAATGTTTTCCTGAGTCTGAATAGACGTCTTGAACGCCTTGTATTGTGGCCCGAGACCACGTAGACAGACTTCCACCTTATCATCATCATCTACTGACACACCAATAGATGCAAGGGATTCCACAATACCCTTTATCTTCAATGCATAGTCATTCACAGACATGTTCTTTTTCTTCACAATATGAAGTTCGTTCTTCAACTGTATCTTGCGTGCCTTGGTATTTGTTTCATAGAGTTTAACCAAGGTGTCCCACGCCTCCTTGGGGGACTTGGCATACTGAATATGCCCAATCATGGTGTCCTGTATACTAATGGAGAGCCAATACATTACTTTCCTGGCTCCTTGGTTCCAGTCTTTAAACTCTTTCACATCTGTAGCAGTCGGATTTATGTCCGGTATCTCTGGTGCCTCTTCATGCTCACCTTCTATGTAGTCCCAATATCCCTTTCCCATCAAGAAATTCGTCAACCTGAACTTCCAATCATGGAAGTTATTCTTATCAAGCTTCTCAGCCACAATCTGGGTTATGCTATCATTTGATATCTTGCCAGATACACAAATTTACCAGAAACAGCACTCTGGTTTTTCCTGCACAAACTGCTGTATTTTTTGCAGCGGTACTGTAGTACTCTCAAATGTCACAACCAGTGACTTCAATGTGCATACATACACCCAATGGCAACTGTTGATCTCTTCGCAGCACCCACAGTGTCTGCACAGCCAATCTGTCTTTCTGCAGTTCTTAAAACAGAGTTCTGCAGAGAATCGATGACTTACCTGGCTGCAAGGCTCAAAATCGCCTGCTTTCTGAAACACGGAGGTCCAGACGCGCCTGAAACGCATTTTCGGCCAAAAAAAAAGGTGTCCGACAAGACAGTATAGTTGCCCTATAGCTTTACTCCCACGAAGAAAGCTCCTCAATCAGAGATCGTTTGCCGGTGCCTCCCGACAAGGGTGTAGTCACCGACACAAATAGGGAAGAGTAGTTGAAGCTCTTACCCTCGTACTGCTTCCTGTGGTTCTCTTGCTTGCAGCTCAGCCCTTAGCACGAACCAGGCTCTGATACCATGAAAAGATGCAGGGGGGGAGAGAGCTTGAGCTCTTTTAAGCACACACACACTCACAGAACCCTAATAGAGAACACACAAGGCGAGAGGCTGAAAATCTTCTTCTTCTTCACTCAACACTCAACACCACATATACAAGATAAGAGTACACAATAATATGAAAGGTACTCAACCAATACATACACGGGTTCTCTATAGTGTGAACCCAACTAAATGAGCTGGCGCTATAACTATGCCAGTCTCTAGAATGGCTGTCACACAGCCTGTCATCCCATTGGCCGCATATCACCCAAGATCTCACCAACCATGCCAGTGGTGTAAGTGTGGGGCCTATCCCCCAAGCGGGTCATCAGTGTCCACCGCCTCACTAGACGAGCTCGATATCTCAACATTGAAATCTTAATATTTTTGCAAACTGTAATTTTTTTGTCTAGCGGTCTAGTGTGAAAAGGCCACTTTAAATTTTAACTATAAATAGCCAAAGGTGCCTTCTTTCTCATTTTTACGTTCTCATTTTCACGCGATAGAAACCAAGCACAAGCTCACACTATCTCTTTGCATTCACATGGCTACCCACTTTGACAACTTCTGTGAGTTCCTCTCCACCACCCTCCTGTGGGCAAGAGCGAGCTCTTTGTCATGTTCTTTCGTGAAGTCGACTTTTAAAAGTTGCTCGCCCTTGTGTCCCAACATTATGAGACAACGCAGATTGCATACATGAAGCAATACTTGGCTCCCCACTCCATCTCCTTTCCCCATTGCCCCAATGATCAATGGGTGCCTGTTGAGCTGCTTAAGTACATTCAACAATATGCCCGCCCCTACATCCAACGCCTTGAACGCTTCATTCGACATAATCTGCATCCCCACAGGAGCTTACTGTACCTTCAATAAGCAGGAGGTGAAGAGGTTGGGGAAGGGCAATTTAGGAACTAGGTTCCTCTCGTGGCTCGCCACTTTTGCATTCCTCATCAGCCGATGAGGATTCAGATGAAGAGGTAGAGATGCCTGCATTGCAATTGGCAGGGTATTTGAGGGATGACAAGGAAGTGAAGGTAGTAGGAACAAGTGCTAGTGTGGAAGAGCAGCTTGCATCAGAGCACTTTCCAGAGGGTGCACAATCTGCAGCTGAATAGCCCACTGTAGTAGAAGATGCGGGGCCATCTTCCCCACACGAGGAGAGCAATGTGTTGCTAGAGCTTGAGATCAATCTCTTGAGCACCATTGTGGTGGAAGGTGAAGAATACTTATTTCTTCATGACTTTGAAAAGGCATCTGGCTTAAGAATGGATGAATGCTTGGGCATTATATGCACGCGATGTGAGGTGGACCTTGATACCTCCAACCTCGGTCCTCACTTAGATAGTGCTATATTATCCCTTGGAGAATCTATCAGAGACAGTTGCTTTGGTCAAGGAAACTGCTGTGGTTGAGACCACGAAGCAAGCCCTAGTTCCAGAGGAGGAATTCACAACCTTACAAGACAAGCTAGAGGCTGAAAAGGATACCCTTGCTGGTGCTGGAGTGATGGAGGAGACCAAAGCACCAAAAAAGGATCTAAGTCCTCGATTGACCTCTCCACCCCCACCAGCACTTTGGCAAAAGAAGACATTGAGCAAGAGGTAATAATCGACCTTTTACAACCTAGAAACATTTGTAATTATGTATAGGAAAATATTTTGATTTTTCCTTTGATTGCAGAGGGTGGTTGAAATTGACGCATTTGCTCTGGGAGAGGCGGCGGCAACAGAGACTTGGCCAAGGTCCATGGACATGATGCTGCGTTGGCGCACTATCTTGGAAGACTTCCTATGGATGGCATCACCATTATCCACAGGGACTACACCCCTCAATCTGCCTTCACTCTCTTCTTTCTCTCTAAGGTGCTTTGTGTAGCCTCTATGGCGGCACAGAGCACCAAATGTATAGTTCTAATTAAAAAATCCCTTGCCTTCGATGTTTTTGGTTCTGGATTTAGGGGTAAGCTTCTTGCTCATATAGGTATAGCCAAAAGCATAGGCATAGAGGATCCTCAAGAAATAGCCCAATCACTCCTTGAGCACACTCTGTCCAATAATAAGAGAAGGAAGCTCAATATTGTAAGAAAGCTTTTGTAAAGATGATGTATCACTTCTTATTATGGATACAATACAATTTTTACGAACTTATTTTCATCAAGTATATCATTGTTTTTTCTAGTTTGTACCATCAATGTTTTTGTGAATGCATCAGAAATGACCCTGGGAGCTTGGGGGAGCAGTGCCAAAACAGTGCGAATTTTGAGCCTACACCACTGCTGTAGAGCCCAAATTCGCACTGTTTTGGCACAGCTTCCCTAGCCCTTCAAGAGCAATTCTGATGCATTGGATGACAAATAATGTATTTTTACATATGACTAAAGGTATTTTTATCTTGTAAATTATTGTTTCTCATAATCAATGTACTCAACTTGATTATAAATGCATCAGAAATGATTCTTAGTGGCTGGGGGAGCAGTACTAGAACAGTGCGAATTTTGAGCCTGCACCGCTGCTGTAGAGTCCAAATTTGCACTGTTTTGGCATAGCTTCCCCAGCCCTCTAGGAGCAATTCAGATGCATTAGATGACAAATAATGTATTTTTACACATGATTAAAGGTATTTTTATTTTGTAAATTACTGTTTTTATAATTGATGTACTCAACTTCATTATAATACATCAGAAATGATCCTACATGGCTGGGGGAGCAGTGCTAGAACAGTGCGAATTTTGAGCCTGCACCGCCACTGCAGAGCCTAAATTCGCACTGTTTTGGCATAGCTTCCCCAGTCCTCCAGGAGTAATTCTGATGCATTGGATGACAAACAATGTAATTTTACACATGATTAAAGCTGTTTTTACCTTATAGACTATTGTTTCTCACAATTAGTGTACTCAACTTCATTATAAATGCATCAGAAAAGATCCTGAGTGCTTGGGAGAGCAGTGCCAGAATAGTGCAAATTTTGAGCCTGCATCGCTGCTGTGCAGAGCCTAAATTCGCATTGTTCTGGCATAGCTTCCCCAGTCCTCCAGGAGCAATTCTGATGTATTGGATGATAAACACTATATTTTTACACATGATTAAAGGTGTTTTTATCTTATAAACTACTGTTCCTCATAATTAGTGTGCTCAACTTCATTATAAATGCATCAGAAATGATCATGAGTGGCTGGGGGAGCAGTGCCAGAATAGTGCGAATTTTAAGCCTGCACCGCCGTTTGCAGAGCCTAAATTTGCACTGTTCTGGCATAGCTTTCCCAGTCCTCCAAGAGCAATTATGATGTATTGGATGACAAACAATGTAATTTTACACATGATTAAAGCTGTTTTTATCTTATAAACTATTGTTTCTCACAATTAGTGTGATCAACTTCATTATAAATGCATCAAAAATGATCCTGAGTGGCTGGGGGTGCAGTGCCAGAACAGTGCGAATTTTGAGCCTGCACCGCCGCTGCAGAGCCTAAATTCGCACTGTTCTGGCATAGCTTCCCCAATCCTCCAGGAGCAATTCTGATGCATTGGATGATAAACACTATATTTTTACACATGATTAAAGGTGTTTTTATCTTATAAACTATTGTTTCTCACAATTAGTGTGCTCAACTTCATTATAAATGCATCAGAAATGATCCTGAGTGGCTAGGGGAGAAGTGCTAGAACAGTGCTCAACTTCATTATAAATGCATCAGAAATGATCCTGAGTGGCTAGGAGAGAAGTGCTAGAACAGTGCAAATTTTGAGCCTACATCGCCGTTGCAGAGGCCAAATTCGCACTATTCTAGCAGAGCTTCCTCAGTCCTCCAGGAGCATTTCTGATGCCTTGGGTGACAAACTAGCACATGATAGACACTCCATGTTAAACAAACATGATGACACCGAGACATTATAAGAGAAACTTAAAATTTTAATTATGAGAAGGTTACAAATGAAAGCCACATAGGCTTGTTACAAAGGGGGATTTGAAACAAAAGTGTTGCTTCAAAAAAAAGGTTAACATCTAAGATCTCTAGATCGTGTCTCACTCGCCTCGACGAATGCACCGAGCTAGTTGCATGTCCTTGGTAGATATGGTAATCCTCTTTGCATATATTGCAAGGAGGTTGGTGTCTTCAAAAAGCCCAAGGTAAGCCTCGGAGGCTTCTTGCAATGCTTCAAGGGAAATCCCCTACACACAGAACTCTGTTCTATATTGTTGGAGAATCTCCTTCACTGTGCGAGTGAAAGGGGCTCTTCTTATCAGCAACTCAGTGTTCCTCTGATAAAACTTGATTTCTTATAGAGCCCTATGCCCTTGGCGCATCCTTCTCCTTGGAGCTCTCTCTGTGTTGTGTTAGTGCGTTGGCGAGGTTGGGACTTCCTGAAGAGCTTGACCTTTCTACGCTTGTGCGCACTTACAGGAACCTCCTCTTGGTCTCTCTCATAGTCTGAATCCTCCTCCTCCTGTTGCTGTGGTACCTGTGTATCAAGTTCCTCCCGGCGGGTAGGTAGGGGACCCTATCCTGGTAGTAGGGTCTTGCCACCTATGGTGCTGCGTAATGTAGGAATGTTTTCACCAACCCAGTCGAATTGCTCATCATCGGTCTCTATGTCTTGATCTCTGGGGTGGCTGCATTGTGGGGTCTTCTTCACACGCTTGCTCCCACTAGAAGGGCCTGCATGTGTGTGCGCTGGTGTTGCTGTGGAAGGAGGGTTGGACTCTGGTGATCCCATTGCGCGTGTCCTAGAATCCAAGGGGTCACTCTCTTCCGTAGTGTTGCCACCAGTATGTGGTCGTTGGGTGCCTTGCACTGTGTTTTGTGAAGGCATGGTAACACGTGCGGTGTTCTTGGTGCATGCCATATCCATGTATGACTATGCTAACGTGGTGATGTGCTGGTGTCCTTACGTGGGTGTCTACGTAGATCTTGAGCTCAAGCTCTCTAAAAAAGTGAAATGAAAATGAAGTGAGAGAAGAAACTATTAATAGTTTTTTTTTAGGGTTAAAAAAAAACCTAACTAAACTTATTTTCTTAGCCTTATTACATCTAGATTTATGCTGGTGCATGCACAACCCAACGCCTCCCTTGTCTCCTCATTCGTGCACACCAAGAGCATTGATCTACAACCATTAAAGCCGAGCATGACTTTTTGCAGCCTTGCGTGCCTCTTGTGCAATCTTAGATTGTTGGACCTGCTCCCTAACCAATACCCTTCCAAAGGTTGTGCGATAAAACCAATTGAACATCTCTTGTAGATAGTTTGTATGTGTTCCTCCCTGCAGAAGCTCCACCTCCATGTCTTGTATTTTTGAAATAAACCCCTCTTGCTTTATAATGTGATTTCTCCATCCCTTGGGTACTCCACATGGAGAATATGGGTTTGCCAAGCTCCACTTGTAGTCAATCTGCAGTATCCTAACAAGCCAAGCTCTCCTTCACCAACAAATTGCATAAAAGATGATAAATTGCTGAAAGGAGGGTTTGCTCTTAATGGAGGGTCAATTGGATAGAGATGCCCATCAACCCAAAGATCTACATTTTTCTCCTTAGCTATCCTACGAGCTTGGATAGATTGTGCATCAGTAGGATGGGTTTTTTTAGAGCTGCCATACTCTTCAGGAATACAAATGTGTAAATCAACCTTCCGTTTTCTAGCTTCACAAGGGGCTACACACACAGCTTGCAAAGGCTCCATAGCTAAGCAGAGGAAGAAGCTAAAGCAGAGAGATCCTCATAGGGGGAGAGAGAGAGAGAGAGAGAGAGAGAGAGAGAGAGAGAGAGAGGGAGGGAGGGAGGGAGGGAGTGAGTGAGAGAGACTATTAAAACTTTACTATTGCAGGTTTAACACAAATCCATTTTTCTAAGTAGAAAATGATATTTTTGATATACAAATATACTAACATGGAGTTTTTCATCAATAAATTACATTTATGAGAAAAAATAAAAAATAATAATTTTTGGGGTCCCCACAATTTCAGGATCTCATGGATGTAGTGATTCCTGACAGTTAGTTATGTTTATGGGGTTGTGGGGACCTGACAGTTAGTTATGGATGTACTAGCTCCTGACAGGCTTCTGACGTGACCCTTGAATTACAAGCTTTTTGGAGGAAAAATTTTATTCTCATCATACATATTGGTTGGGTGGTGGTTTTTCCACCTCAAAATGTAAAAAAATAAAAAATAAAATTTTTTCACTTTCTGGGGCCCACCTAAATACGAGAATGTTTTGCTAATGTGGAAGGAAGATATGGTGGGAGTTAATGAGAAAGGAGATTTCAAACTGACAAGAAAGATTCAATTTGTCGAGATTGAAGATAAAAAATTCAAAAAGTAAGAGAGAAAGTATGAGAAAAGTCAAAAAGTAAGAGAGAGAGTATGAATGTTTTACTGCCATACTCTTTCCTCCACATTGAAGCACTCAATTTCTTAGTGCCATGGATTCCCAAAGCTACCAATTCTATTAAAAAGCGAACTTCACATGTTGGTGGAAGGCTTCTTTCCCATCATCACCCGCGTGGGCAATAGTTGACCACATATTGTTTTAAAATTACCACTCACTTCATTGTTCGCTGACTGAGAATGGGTTTGAAAGCAAGGCTCCAAGGCAAAAGAAGCCCCATGCAAAGGTGTATTGAATTGAAACCATCTTTCATTAACCTGGGCTACCTTTGTACCTTCTCCCTAATAGTGAATTGGTTGAATTCTTTATATGTTGTATAGCTTCAGACATTAACCCATACACTTTACCAATGACAAACTTCTCACTATCCACAATCCTAAGAAGTTCTACAAGAGGCTTAGTAATGTTGACAATTTTATCAACATTTTGCCAAAATGTTAAAGAGTGCATTAAATTTTGGCACCTAGTTGTAGCAGCATAGCGTGTTTTGAGTTCTTGGCTATCCAAATATCCCACCTCCTATCTGCCATTGTCTCATTCAATGATGGGCGAACTACTAACAACCTTTGCAATAATACATAATATGATGTAGCAAATCTAGTAGCACAAGAGTTTTGCATCCCCTTATTAGGTGACTTTGAACAAAACAAAGCATGTGAAAATTGGTGCTCTCGGATAAACTTCACCACATGGTTTGCATCTAATAAAATGGGTTGAATGAATGGCATTTTTCCAAAATCCTTTAACAGCAAGGTTATAGTATGAGCAGCACATGGCAACCATGTTGTCTCAGCTTTACTGATATGGCCTTGCCTGCACTCCTGTAATTTGATGCATTGTCTATGACTATTGCTGTCACATTTTTCGGCCCACCCACTCTTGCAATTCCTCGGTCATATATTTTTTGAATGTACGAAGAGGTCTTCTCCTTCAACGAGGTGTCTATAGCCTCTAGAAACACAGAACCTCTAGGACATATGTATACAATATTAATCAAGGGCTTCTTTTGACAGCTAGTCCACCCAAGGCATTGATATTTGTATTAACTACTCTCAACATGTATAAAATTTTATCATGCTGGATGTTAACAAGGCATTTTTGTATCTCCATGTTATAATGATAATCTCTATGATATAGTTGGTAGCACCGAGAAAACTTCCTTCATGGTAATATCTTTATGTGAAATGTTCCTTTCGTTCTCTGTAGTCCCTATATGTAGAATTCAAAGTAATGTATGTAAGTAATAGCCTATTATGGTTTAATGTTGAAATCTAGATATTTTCAAGGTAGAGGAGTAGGGATGCCCAAGATGTGTGGTTGCCATTGAAGCAAATAGAAAGAAAAAAATGCAAAAAGAAGAAAGAGGTAACATTTATACAACAACATATAGACCAAAGATAACTCTTGAAATTTTATTATAGATGGAAAGGTTACAATCTCAAGGTGATTCCACAACCTCTAGGATATGTGGTTCGATAAAAACAGAGCAGGTTTTGAAAGCTTCACTCTTTCTTCCGATTTTCCTAACTTAAAATAGAAATCCCTCAGTGCATCACTACACATCAATTGGATGTCTTGTCTAAGAAAGGCCAATGGCTAATGGCTTTCTAGATTTACCACTAATGGGTCTCGACCTTGTGATTGGATTACACCATCTATGATGGAAGAGTGAGTTCCATCACACATGTCTTGATCCAAGATTTAGCAGACGCCTCTCCATAGTCACCATCTTCTATAAAATGAAATCGCACGTATAATGTTTGCCTCCCAATGAAATACCTAGTCATAAAAACAATGAATGCTAAAAATTAATGGATGTCACCCTAATAGAATTTGCTACAAATAAAACAAACTTTATGTCTAAGAAAGGCCAATGGCTAATGGCTTTCTTGATTGACCACTAATGGCTTTCTTGATTGACCACTAATGGGTCTCGACCTTGTGATTGGATTACACCGTCTATGATGGAAGAGTGAGTTCCATCACACATGTCTTGATCCAAGATTTAGCAGACGCCTCTCCATAGTCACCATCTTCTATAAAATAAAATCGCACGTATAATGTTTGCCTCCCAATGAAATACCTAGTCATAAAAACAATGAATGCTAAAAATTAATGGATGTCACCCTAACAGAATTTGCTACAAACAAAAACAAACTTTATGTTTTGATTTCACCTGAATGTTACATCTAGCATTGTTGCTTTGCATTCAATGGCATCTTCTAAAAAGGTCCTCTTTACATCCCATCCCTCCCCCAAAAGCTGGTTCATCCAATCATTATCAAGAGACCTCACTTGATATGTTGACTTTGCTTTCTTGGCAACTTCACATGATGAAAACATCTATGCAATGGTATAAGCCAACTTAGATGGATGTCGTTAGAACCTGTTGATGGTTTCATTGCTACATGCATATTTGTCTTCTTATCTTATTCTTGTATTCTACAATGATGCCTGTGCAAGAAACTCGCAAGAAAAAACCCATTCTTGGCTAGACAATGGTTTATCATTTGCATTAGCCAAAACATATATGGAATTATAAAAGAAGATTCCCTATGCTACTAAATGGTTGGGTGGGTTACCACTAATGCACTCTGTATTCTACCAGTCATCCACATTTGATGGATATAAAGCTACAAGAAAATTTTAACTCTTAGCTATAGAGAACAAAACAATTGGGTATTGAACACAAAAAATAAAGACTACTTATTGAATATTACTATTTGTCTTAGATCTTGTACTTTCATTGTGGTGATGTAGCTTTATGTTCATGTGCATTTAAACATGCTGCACAAGGACCTTGATTGCACCATTTGGTCAACCTGCAAAACTCCAAGATCCTATATTTCCAATGCTTGTTAGGGTCTTTTCGTTTTACCTTAAATGCTCCTCAAGTGTTGGGTCTCATCTCGTGATTTAGTCTGATTTCCTGAACCGTGAGGGGTCTAGCTTTCCCATCAGCATCCTTTCTGTTGAAAAGCTCCACACGTTCAATGCTAGAGATGTGTTTTCTCCTAGAGTGCATCTAGAAAGGAAAAATAGAAAACTATTAGCATTTCGATGGACTCTACAATCTAAATAATGAAAATAAAACTTTAAGAAATGTTGTGAACACCGTTTTCCTTGTAGTCAACTTGACAAATAACCTATAAGTTTTCACAAATGACATCATGGCCAAGAAGGTTAACGAGCATAATAAACAAAATAAAATCATAAAGAAATCATGATTAGCAAACATACCTTAACGAAGTTTACGAGACTATTAAGATGGAAGAAAAAAGACGTTGAGAGAAGAAGAAGAATGTTAAAATCCCTAATATGGAATTGATCATGGTGTTAGACACAAGATTAAGCATAAGATTAAGGTGGGTTATACCACACTAAAAACTCCATGACTAGAGAGAGAGAGAGATTGCACACTCAACATAACTCTATATCATTCACAGTAAACCATACAATCATATAGGCCTTCTAGCCTTATCCCACTTTACACATCATCATCAATGTGGCACTCCCTTTTCCACTCTTTTGGTCAACACTCACACACCATACAATATCACATGTGGCATTCTTATCTTACCATAATATCTTGCACCTCTAGGGTGTTTTCCCACATACACACAACACCGTGATTACATCTCTCAATACCGCCTCTTAATCGAGGTGTTCCACAACTCACCCATCACCCATATCAATACAGCATTGCACAACCGCAATTGCTACCTCTCAATGATACATTGGAGTGTCCATCAAACGAGGTTAGACGCATCTAGACCCCCCGCTCTTGCATATGTCAACGTGCATGTGCCGTATCTACCCAATGTAGACACCAAGTTCATTTGAGCACCACTCGCTCGGGCGAAACCACCCTTTTCCTTTTTGAATCACTGGAGTGTTCGGGAAAGGCACTAACCCCCATGCACACCACCACTTGTGAGAGCCAACTACTCTCATAACCATCTCAAAGTGTATCGAGAATCACACATTCAAATCCACTCGTTTTGAGCTACTCGATGAGCTTGGGTATGGTTACCCTCATACCAATGGGTGAATATTGAGCACGCAGGCTCGGGCACGGTTGCCCTCATATACATGGGTGGAAAGATCATAAAGCATTTTGGTTGCCGGAAAACAGACCCCGTATGAAGATTCTTAACAGCTTCCCTTGAGTTGATCTGATACCAACTCGAAATTCCATGCCGAAGCTGTGTGTGTGTGTTACTTACAATTCACTTTACACCATGTAAACAAATATGTAAAACAGCATGTCCCCACCAAATACAAAGTATGCTATTAAAGGCATGTGATCAAAACTTATGCTTTTTTTATTTTTAAAAAAACATATGATATGGTGTGTGAATGAACCCTTACTGCCAATAAGGGTAAACTTTACAAAAACACAAATTAATTCTTTTAAAACACCATTTTGCATTGCTGGCGAATCTCTGCACCATAGCTTTGTCTTCTGCTACTGCACCAACCTTTTGCAAAATCAGGACCCGCCTCCTCTTGTTTTTGGCATCTACACGGCATTACTGCGGATTGGGACCCATTTTTTTGCAGATCATCTTCCTACGTTGCCACAACTAGGCCCACTATTTCATTTGTGCCATAGCCACAGTTTTCTCGCTGCAGCTTCCATGGCGGCTTCCTCTTTTCATGCTGCGCTTCTTTGTGTTTATGTGACTGCTGCAGTACTGTTGTTAGATGCAGTGGATGTTTATTGTTGTTTGGTTTCTCGTTGCTCCATACGCTCTTGCATCTACTCCTCCATATTATGATCCCACATCAGCTGTTACATATCAGCAGCGTTGAATCACCAGCTCAGCATCGAGTGCATCTTTGAGATGTCACCAAGCTGCTCTTCTACAATCCCTATCAGGATCACCTCCAACTCCTAATTCTTGGCGGCAAAGGCCTCAAGATCGACAAATAATCCACCGATGTCCCAGCAGGCGTAATCGCCAACGAACTTACCGGTGAGGTATGAGAGAGGAGAGCCATCATCTGCCTTGCCAGCACCCACTTTTCATGCGAGCTCATTGATGGGCTTCAGATGCTATCCACTGAAGCTACCAGAGGAGAGGGAAGTAGAGTAGAAGCGGTGCCCATCGCTTATACACACACAATCCCTACAATAAAACACTTGCTGACGATGCAGCTATCTCTGTGAGTCGTGCCTCTGTTGTGTGAAGTCCACACACTGCACCTCTGTTATCTGCCTTGCTCATCTTCTTTTGCTTTTTATCAAGACCTTTTGAGTGCGGCGTGGTAGACACATGCAAACCTCTCTTCTTGTGTTGTTTCTTCTTGAATAGAAGCTCCTTTACTGCAAATTCTTGTTTGCATTGACAAATCTCTCAATTGAGGTTAACTTTTCCATTGCTATGGCCATGAACAACTCCATATTGAGCACCAAAATTTGCATTCTCCTCCTCTTTTCATGCTAAACCTTCAAGGGTGCTTCTCAACACGGTTTCTCTTGGAACCAAAGGTGCATACCATAATGAAAGCCATCAATAGCTTCCACACGAGTTTGCTCATCTTCCATGAGCAAATTTGCAGCATTGCCCCTTTCTTTTGATGTGTTTAATATGGGCTCCACCCTTAGCCCATAAACACTTACCCCTTGCTTGGATAAGCCTGCACCTACTTATGCTCTTTGCCCAAGTGTGCAGCAAAGAACCATGGGATCTTCTCATCCCATAAATCAGTAACCTTTCTTTAAAATTTAATGAGGCAAAACTCACAAAACCAACCTTCTTGAGACACCTTTGTCTCCTTGTCACCTTCCTTGTTGGCGCTGAAAACTCCATAGCCTTCATACTTTTTCAAAATCCTCCATTTTTCATCTTTATAGGCAGTTTCATGATCTCTCCAATCACCAACAGCATAATCTCTTTCCAAATGCAATACTAATGATAATGAGTGTACTTAATTTTTTTCCATAATGAAAGATGAAAGATCACATAATATGCTTAATAAAATGAACACATAAACTAATACACATACATAAGTATTCAACATGAGCAAGAGCCCATCCTAGCTCTGATACCATGTTAAAATCCCTAATATGGGATTGATCATGGTGTTAGATACAAGATTAAGTATAAGATTAAGGTGGGTTATACCACACTAAAAAGTCCATGACTAGAGAGAGAGAGAGAGAGAGAGAGAGAGAGAGAGAGATTGCATACTCAACACAACCATACAATGGTATGGGCCTTCTAGCCTTATCCCACTTTATACATCATCATCCATGTGGCACTCCCTTTTTCACTCTTTTGGTCAACACTCACACGCCATACAATATCACACGTGGCATTCTTATCTTACCACAATATCTTGAACCTCTAGGGTGTTTTCCCATATACACACAACACCGTGATTATATCTCTCAACAAAGAAGAGATGAAGCAGATATGGCAGACATAAGTGACACTATAAGAGGGGAGAACTAAGTGTAATCTGTGGAGAAAGTTTTCAACCAGACAAGTTTTCAATCAGTCTAGCCTCTTTTCCTAATATTCCTTCTAACATACATTTTGGTAGATGGTATTCATCAGGTCTGACATTCTTCTAGTTTTTGAGTTTTATGCCAATATATTTTGTTCCTCTTTTTTTAGATCAAATTGTGGGGACCACTATGACTTGAAAGATACATGTATCTATTGATAAGGTGATTCTGGAAGTAATACAGGCATGCAAGCATATGCCAAAATGATTGGTGTAGACATTATGGGATAACAAATTAGCTACTCCTTTACCTAGTAGGACACATGTATGTTCCCATCTTGTATCTTATTGTTTTGTGGATCATGCTTTCATCATCACTAGTATATGTAATGAAAAGAAGTATATTTCCTTTGAGGAAGCACACAAAAATAATCATTAATGCAGGCCATGCAGGATGAGTATGAACCAATCCTCAAAAATGACACTTGGTATTTCGTAGATTTGTCTTATTATAAAAAAGGTCATTGGTAGGTTTATAAGCTTAAGTGGAATGATGATGGTAGCATTGACTGCTACTATAATGCAATGCTTGTTGCAAAGGGTTATGCTCATGAGAAGGACATAGATTATCGATTATGATGAGACCTTTCTCCCACATCTTGTATGACTATAATCCAGTGTGTTATTATATTGGTGATGTAATGTACATTAGCTAGATAGCAAGACTACCTTCTCAAATAACAGTGATTTACATAAGGAGGTTTATATATCTCAGTCTCATGGTTTTGTACAAAGGCATAGGAGTCTACAATATGCATGTTAAAAAAATCTTTATATAGCCTTATGCAAGCTCCCAAAGCATGGTATGAAAAGATAAATGCATAGTTATTTGTAAATGGTTTTTACAATAGTCCAACTGAGAGTACCCTCTATGAAAAGTGAAAGATCCCTGCCCCCTCCGTGCAATGGATTCGGGGGTGCTAGCAACGGAAGTAGCACTCCTTGCGTGGTACAGGGTCCTCTCACTCGAGGCCTCGCCCGCGGATATGCGAACAGGAGACTAATCCCTCGGTTCTTCCAAAACCGAACCCGAAAAAAATTTCCTTGCCCGGAAAGCACGGGCGATTCCTCCAGGATATTTTTACTCTAATGTAGTCAAAGTCATTATTGACCAAACTGATCCGACCGAACCTAAAGTCACTTGGTCAGATCAAGGAAGAAACTTGCACTTGGATCATAGAGATCAACGCTTTTATCCCCATCGAGAGGCACAACCGTTGATTCCTTTTTCTATAGAATAATTACTATCCGAGATTTACTTCATCTAGCGTACTACAACAGAATTGAGTCTCATTTTACGGATCCATCAGTCTAGCCTAGCCCCATCCTATCCCATGGGTTAGCCAACCGCCCAACCACTATAGTGATGGAATCCAATTAAGAATTTGGTTAGGTTTTGTCCCGGGTACCAGGGAAAAGAGTTCCCAAGCCCCCTAGCCGGATGTTCATCCAATTAAGAATTTGGTTAGGTTTTGTCCCGGGTACCAGGGAAAAGAGTTCCCAGGCCCCCTAACCGGATGTTCATGCAAACTTAAAGTTAGTCACACCACTTACACACCCAATATGAAATTGCTTTCTTCATAGATTCAGCTATCTTTAAAACAATCATTTAATGAAGCCATAGTATCACTGATCACAATCCTCCAAAATATCCTATTGAATCTTAATTTCCAATCATTCCTTTATCGAAGTATCTATGGCATCATTGGCAACCAGAACGCTCACCACCTGTCCACTCTATCAGGGGCCTTTTTGATATAGTTCCTAGCTCATAGTACCCAATAATATATTCACTTATAAAAATTTAAGATGGAATCTCCGTTGAAGATCAGCAAGATCAACCAACAGATGCATATAAAAGAGCCATGGACTCATCCGTTGAGGACCAGCAAGGTCAATCAACCAGATCCATGCCCGATTTCAGAAAACAACTCTTACTCCTTGTTCCAATATCTTCCACGATGCACATGTGGGTATCTTTGGTGACCCAGAGCCTGAGCACCGTATGGTCAACACCCTCTAGGATCCTTTGCAGGTCACCTAGCGCTTCACTCATAGGCCACTTCCTTGGTCCCTCATCCACCGTACCGGAAGCTCACCATTTAAATCGAACCGAGGCTGGTCAAGACCTCGGTCGACCTTGCTATGCGAGACGTCCTCCATTGACTCTCTATCAATTGTTGCAACTTTATCAGTTAGGTCTCCATAACCTTATTCACAAGACGGTCAAAATGCTTCCCCAGCATTCTTGACATAAAACAGTCATTTACAAACAGGTCATAAATATAGTTCCTATAATAAACTCTCGTCTTTTCACATTGTTCCACATCAATCCATATTACTTATCCACATCCAATTCATATGTGTACCATTCTCATCCAATCACATCATTTTCCATCTCATCACATCATCAGATTCATTCACATCACATATCATCCATTCACATCCCATATCATTCATTCACATTCTGATTCACATGACATCACATCTCATTCATTCTCATCCCGATTCACATCACATTACATCTCATCCATTCACTCACATCAACATCACATCCTTTCACATACACATCCTCAGTCATTCTTCCACATACACATACACATCCACATTCGTACTTCCACATACACATCCATATATCCACTCTTCCACATACACACACATCCACATCCATTCTTCACATACACATCTGCATTCATACATCCACATACACATCACATTCGTTCTTCCACATACACATTCACATTCATTCTTCCACATACACATCTACATTCATTCTTCCACATACTCATCCACATCCATACATCTACATCCATATCCACATACACATCCACATCCATATCCACATCCATATATCTACATCCATATCCACATCCATACATCCACATCCACATCCACATCCATACATCTACATCCATATCCACATCCATACATCCACATCCCCATCCATACATCCACATCCATACATCTACATCCATATCCACATCCATACATCCACATCCACATCCACATACATCCACATCCATACACCTACATCCATATCCACATCCATACATCTATATCCATACATCTACGTCCATACATTCACATATACATCTACATCCATATCCACATTTATTCATTCTCATACACATGCATATACTTTCTTTCACATATACATCCCCATTCATATCCAATCACATCCCATACTCATCTTATCGCATCCGTTCTCATCCTATCACATCCCATACACATCTTATCGCATCCCATTTACATATTATCACATCCCATACACATCTTATCACATCCATTCACATGCTATTCCCATTTAATAGCTTTTTCTAGATTGATATCGATAATAGGACTTTTTCTAAATTTTTACCAATTGCTTGGCCTATTTAAAGATTCTTTTTCTGACAACTATTTCCATATTCCATCTCAATTCCTCAATTGAATTATATTCAATATTATTCTTTTGAATAAAAGAATTGATGGGATTTGTAGAAATCAATTCTACCCATATTTTCACTTTTGGTAAATAATCATAAATCGAATTATATTAAAAATTCCTCTTCTTCCCATTCAATTTCTTGGATCCCAATTACCATGGATTCCTCTTTTTGCATTTAATTAATTGCATTCCCAGGTCATGGGAATTCCTCTTTTATCTTCAATATTTCTCGTAAAATAATTTTATCTAAAATAAAATATCCATTATTTCAATATACTAGGAATTTCTCTTTTTCCATCCAAATCATGGAATTCCAAATGTCATATGAATTCCTCTTTTAACATTTAAATATTTCTCATAGAGAAAATAAATTAATCTAAAATTCATCTTTGAATTTAAATGAATTATCCAATAGTTCCAATATGCTAGGAATTTCTCTTTTTCCCATCTAAATGATGGAATTCCAAATGTCATAGGAATTCCTCTTTTAACATTTACTAATTTCTCATAGATAAATAAATTTATCTAAAAATTTATCTTTGAATTTAAATGAATTATCCAATAATTCCAATGTGATAGGAATTTCTCTTTTCCCATCCAATTGATGGAATTCCAAATGTAATAGGAATTCCTCTTTTATCATATAAATTATATATGCAAAAAGATAAATTTAACTAAAATCTTTCTTTAATTTTTACATAAAATATACATTATATTAGTATTCCAATTTTTTCTCTTGATTCATTGGAATACATGGATTTCCATTGTCATGGGGATTACTCTTTTAACATAGAAAATAAATTACTAAAAAATTCTCTTTTTCTAATTCACTAATTATGCATAAACATAAAAATCAATTTTTTCATGATTACTGAGAATCATTCAATTAATCTAGGATGATAACTCCTATAATATGGTAGGAAGTCCTCTTTTCATATTATGAATGAAAATGTTTTATGTGTTTATTTTATAAAAAATTTACCATAGCTCCGCTGCTATTACTAATAATTCTCAATTTAATTGAAAGAATCAAGTTTAATATTATTGATATGATTAGAATGATCACTAATTCGATCATTATCTAATTATGAATTGATTCATAATTTCTCTATGAAATAAATATCATAAAAGCATTAAAAAGCCATTATTTTGGCCTCCAATTAGACAAGCATAGAAATTACTTTTGGATTAGAGAAATGCTTCATGAGAAGCTTCATTTGGATTGAGAATAAGTCATAGGAATGACCTTTCTTTGGGGGAGAGAGAGAAATGCTTAAAAACCATTAAAATTAAGCATAAATAAAAATTTATGTGTTTCTTTATTACAATACATCAAAGAACTTCAATAGTATTCAAAATCCATTCAAATTAAGCTTCTCAAGCTTGAGAGGGGTTGAGAAGAGAGAAACATTTAGAAATTATGAAAAAAAGATCATAATCCACTCTTTACCTTCCAAATTGCTTGATTCTTTGATTACAGTAGAGGCCCCCAACCAATCAATTGGTTTGGTATGTTGTAGGAGTCACCAAGGAAGATTAAAGAGAGAGAGAAGCTCCAATCTCTTCAATTTTGTAGAGGTTTTTAGAGGATAATAGAAAATATCATTATTTCAGCATAATACTAGCATAGTATAGTTCTCCTATTTTTTTACAAAGGGCTAAGAATATATTTATAGGTGAGGGAGGCCTCTAACCAAGTCCAACTAATTTCTAAAATTTTCGAGGTTCAGTTTGGCTAAATTTGGACAAGATTTGGATCTAGTGTGGTTCCCTTTTGATTTGGTTTGATAGGAGAGATAAAAATATCACAATATTTTTGAGTTTTAAACTCATCCAAGCAAGTGAAGTAGGCGCCTCCTTGAAGGTCTCCCTTTTCCTTACATGTGTGAAAAATGAATGATTACTCCAAAATATTTCATTTTTTTTATTAATACTTCATAATTTTTAACTAATAAACCTAGTACTTGGTCAACTCTTCATCTTATGTGGGCATTTACTCATTTTTGGATATTTTCTTTTATTCTTTGGATTTATCTTGTCCCAACACTTGGATTAATCTTATTGGTCCATAGGAACCTTAATTAGATTATAATCAAAAAAAATTAAAAATCTACACCCTTAGGCTAAGGTCTTCTGAATCAATTTTCATTGATTCCAATTGCACCTTGGAAAATCTATTTTGATTTTCTATTTCAGGGGAACCCATTTTAGACACTAGGAGGATTTTTATATCCAAAAATATCTCAATTTTGGACTACCTCCCTCTAGACATTTTCTCTCTCTAGGTCAAAAAACAGGATAAAATAGAATCTTTCTTTTATTTCAGAGGGGGGACTAATTACAATATCAGAAGGGGAGGTTCTTACACCTGTACACCTCAAAAGCTGGGGGGTGGGGGGGAGGAATCTTACAAAAAGAGAAGTAAGAACTATTATTTGGTCATCATTTTATACGTTCTCAACATGCTTCGAACCTAAGGTTTCATCCTTCAAAGCTAAATTACATGTGTCATTTGAGATAACCAGTTTGGATCATTGGATTATTATCAGGCATACAATTTAGGTGGCAATTTATGCAGTATGATGCTAATATTGTTATATTACAAGCAAGATATTGGAGTTGAATTACATACAAAGACTACTTACATAGTTTGGTCTTGAAGACTTTAAGCCAGTTGCTACACTAGTAGAGACAAGTGCTAAGCTCAGTCTCCACGATGCAAGTGAACAATTTGATGCATCACTTTATGAGTAGGTTGTTGCGTGCAGGCTATTGGGTCCCTCAACTATCTATACAATACAAGGTGCGAGCTTTTTGGCTTGGTCAATAGGAAGTACTGCTGTTATCACAAGACATGGTCTTCTTGTGGATTAAGTAAGTATGGATTCAAATGGGTTGAGTATGGAAGTTTCATCAGGTTTCCTAGCTCCCTATTGATGCTGAACTCACAGATAGATAGAGGTTTTATTGGTTCTTTTTGAGAAGACAAATTTCAAGCTGACATATTGGAACTTAATGTAGATTTCTATAATGGGAAAGATCACAATTTTACAACATTTTCTCTCCTCTTCCATGGTTTGTTTTGCATGGAAAAAGATCAAGAAGCTGTTTAGATTCTTGTGCCCCCCTCACTTGAGCAAGAGATGGATGGGCTGCCATTCTGTGGCCCCTAGTATACACCCCAAATAACAAGGAAAGGACTTGGTATCTAGACACTGGCCTCTCAAAGTCTAATAGATTGGTGGCTAAGATGGTTGAGCAAACTATTGGAAAGAGTTTTACAAGGAGCTCCATTGGTGGGTGGGGAAATGGTCCTTCAAATGTGATGCCTCACTAGCTAAATCCATATGGTGGACTAAGGAAATAAAGGAGTTTGAGGTTCCCCTTGCTAGACAAAGCCCCAAGATTGCCAAGAAACTTAGCCAAAAGGGGATATTGAGATGGTCAAATCTAAGGGATCAACCACGATACACAACACATTCCAACTTAATGATAGATAGGCCTCCTTTGTTTGGGTGCAGGCTATTGGGTCCCTCATCTATCTATATAATACAAGGTGCGAGCTTTTTGGCTTGGTCAATAGGAAGTACTGCGACTATCACATTCTTGTGGATTAAGTAAGTATGGATTCAAATGGGTTAAGTATGGAAGTGTCGTCGGGTTTCTTGGCTCCCTATTGCTAGACAGATCTCCAAGATTGCCAAGAAACTCAGCCAAAAGGGGATATGCAAATGGTCAAATCTAAGGGATCAACCAAGGTACACAACGAACTTACCGGTGAGGTATGAGAGAGGGGAGCCATCATCTGCCTTGCCAGCACCCACTTTTCATGTAAGCTCATTGATGGGCTTCAGATGCTATCCACTAGAGCTACCAGAGGAGAGGGAATTAGAGTAGAAGCGGTGCCTATCCCTTATACACACACAATCCCTGCAATAAAACACTTGCTGACGATGCAGCTATCTCTGTGAGTCGTTGTGCCTCTGTTGTGTGAAGTCCACACACTGCACCTCTGTTATCTGCCTTGTTCATCAGCTTTTGCTTTTTATCAAGACCTTTTGAGTGCGGCGTGGTAGACACATGCAAACCTCTCTTCTTGTGTTGTTTCTTCTTGAATAGAAGCTCCTTTACTGCAAATTCTTGTTTGCATTGACAAATCTCTCAATTGAGGTTAACTTTTCCATTGCTATGGCCATGAACAACTCCATATTGAGCACCAAAATTTGCATTCTCCTCCTCTTTTCATGCTAAACCTTCAAGGGTGCTTCTCAACACGGTTTCTCTTGGAACCAAAGGTGCATACCATAATGAAAGCCATCAATAGCTTCCACACGAGTTTGCTCATCTTCCATGAGCAAATTTGCAGCACTTCCCCTTTCTTTTGATGTGTTCAATATGGGCTCCACCCTTAGCCCATAAACACTTACCCCTTGCTTAGATAAGCCTGCACCTACTTATGCTCTTTGCCCAAGTGTGCAGCAAAGAACCATGGGATCTTCTCATCCCATAAATCAGTAACCTTTCTTTAAAATTTAATGAGGCAAAACTCACAAAACCAACCTTCTTGAGACACCTTTGTCTCCTTGTCACCTTCCTTGTTACCGAAAACTCCATAGCCTTCATACTTTTTCAAAATCCTCCATTTTTCATCTTTATAGGCAGTTTCATGATCTCTCCTATCACCAACAGCATAATCTCTCTCCAAATGCAATACTAATGATAATGAGTGTACTTAACTTTTTTCCATAATGAAAGATGAAAGATCACATAATATGCTTAATAAAATGAACACATAAACTAATACACATACATAAGTATTCAACATGAGCAAGAGCCCATCCTAGCTCTGATACCATGTTAAAATCCCTAATATGGGATTGATCATGGTGTTAGACACAAGATTAAGTATAAGATTAAGGTGGGTTATACCACACTAAAAAGTCCATGACTAGAGAGAGAGAGAGAGAGAGAGAGAGAGAGAGAGAGATTGCATACTCAACACAACCATACAATGGTATGGGCCTTCTAGCCTTATCCCACTTTATATATCATCATCCATGTGGCACTCTCTTTTTCACTCTTTTGGTCAACACTCACACGCCATACAATATCACACGTGGCATTCTTATCTTACCACAATATCTTGAACCTCTAGGGTGTTTGCCCACATACACACAACACCGTGATTATATCTCTCAACAAAGAAGAGATGAAGCAGATATGGCAGACATAAGTGACACTATAAGAGGGGAGAACTAAGTGTAATCTGTGGAGAAAGTTTTCAACCAGACAAGTTTTCAATCAGTCTAGCCTCTTTTCCTAATATTCCTTCTAACATACATTTTGGTAGTTGGTATTCAGGTCTGACATTCTTCTAGTTTTTGAGTTTTATGCCAATATATTTTGTTCCTCTTTTTTTAGATCAAATTGTGGGGACCACTATGACTTGAAAGATTCATGTATCTATTGATAAGGTGATTCTGGAAGTAATACAGGCATGCAAGCATATGCCAAAATGATTGGTGTAGACATTATGGGATAACAAATTAGCTACTCCTTTACCTAGTAGGACACATGTATGTTCCCATCTTGTATCTTATTGTTTTGTGGATCATGCTTTCATCATCACTAGTATATGTAATGAAAAGAAGTATAATTCCTTTGAGGAAGCACACAAAAATAATCATTAAGTTGTAATCTCAATCATCCCATATATCTTTTTTCATTAAGCGCTTTAGCGCGCAGTTATATAATAATGGATTACAAGAAGCATAACCACACTTGAAAAATGATGTTAAACAGTAAAACAAGTACACTCTGGGAAAGATGCAACATGGGTATCATTTCCAAAAGCTAGATATCAATAAGGGTTTTCCAAAAATTACAACTTATACATAATGATGTATGTGGTCCTATGAGGACACCATCGATCAGAGGATATCTCTACTTTGTGACTTTTATTGATAAATACTCCAAGCACACATGGGTGTATCCATTGAAGGCAAAGTCAGAGTTTTTACAAGTTTAGACAATTTTTTTCTAGGGCTAAAAATGTATCTATATGTAAAGTTGGCTCCCTTCATACTAAAGATCAAGGGGGGAGTATATGTCAAAGGATTTTCATGCTATATAGCTAAAAGAGGCATAACACATTAATGCACATTGCCTTACACACCGTAGCAAAAAGGTGTGGCTAAGAGAAAGAATAGATCTCTCATGGAAGTGGCACATTGCATGGTTAAAGGCTAGGATTTGCCTCATGTTTTTTGGTTGTTATATGTGCCCCTTATTTTCTAAACAGATGTTCCACCGAGGCTTTACAACCAATCACCCCTTCTAAATATTGTAATGGTAGGGCCCTCTATGGCTCATTTACATGTTTTTGCTTGTCTTGATTATGCTCTTATGCTTGAGCAAATAAGTAGGATGATAAGGTGGTAACTTGCATTTTTATGGGATACTGCTAAATGAGAAGGCAAAGGATATAGAGTCTATCATCCAACCCAAGGTAGATTTTGGTAAGTGAGATGTCTTCTTTATTGAAATCTCAATTTAGCCTATGCTTTTATGCATAAACAACAAAATGTATGCTCATATGACATCTTTGATACTTCTTATAATTTTCTACCTTTGCTACACTCGTACCTTGTTGAGATATTAAGCTCAACTAGTGCTACGGATGGACATTGATGACCGCCTCAATGATAGCTTCCACACTTATGCCACTGTCATGGTTAGTGAGATTATTGTTGATATGCCACTAGTGGATGACAGGCTGTCTGAAAGTCACATTAGAGTACTAGAGTTATGGCATAGTTACAGCGCTAGCTCATATAGTCGCGTTCACACTATAAATCGACCATTGTATGTTGTTGTAGGAGAGTACTTTCCCATTATGTATGTACTCTTATCTTTTAGTTATATGGTTGAAGAGAAGAGAAGAAGATAGAAGAAAATTCAGCCATCCATTTCTCTCTATCGTATCTTGCGCTCTCTTTGTGTGTGTGTTTTCTTGCATGGAACTCAAGATCTCTCTATCCCCCACATTCTCTTTATGGTATCAAAGCTCCAGTTTGTGTGGGAGTTAAGGAGGCAAGCAAGAGGCAAGAACAAGAAAGTAAGGAACTAGTACACGAGTAAGAGCATCATCATCTCTTCCCCTTCTTGGTTTAGGTACAACACCCCCTCGATAGCTTTCGGAAGCTACACATCTCTGATCGAGAAGCTATCTTTGCAGGATTCAAGGTGCATGTGTGGAACGTAGAAATTTGCACTGCATTTTTTCATATTCACGTTTCGGGCACGTTACGGTCTCTATTTAGTCACTACAATGTATTTTTGGCAGTTTCGGAAAGTTCTAGTAGAGAACTATCTCTAGTGGAAATCTGGTTATTACAGTGTAGCATTGCATTTTGGGAGTGCAAACAATGTTTACACATGTATTATTGATATTGGGCATATGTACATATACTCTGGTTAGATTTGGTGACATACAGGTTGTGCTGAAGTACTGATGTAGAGCAATCATAGAGCATACTCCTGTGTTAGATGTTGCATACATGAATTATTTGTTTATAAATTTCATATTGTTGCAGGCTAATATGTCTAACAAACTCAATCAAATTATTAGTGAGAAGATGGAGCAGAATAAATTCCATGCTTGGAAGTTCAGAATGACCAATTTCTTGATGGTTAAATGATTTTGGTACTATGTTAAAAAACTCTGCTCACTTCTGAGTTGATTTGCAAAAATTTCACCATGAGCCCATTTTTATAGAGAGATATTGTGTAGCAATCCTAAAAGTGCCTAATTTGAGTCTAAATTTCCTCTAATGGGATCTCGAGGTATATGGTATGTGGATTCTGGAACCTCTAACCACATGACTAGTCATGGTGAGTGGTTTAAAGACATGCAAAAAATGAAAAAACTAGGTTATGTAGAAACAGGTGATGATATTGTGTATCCCATTCTGCATGTTAGTAAAGTACCATTATCTATTTAGGATGGAAAAATGAAGTACTTGGTAGATGAACTTCATGTTAGAAATATTACAAAGAACCTCATTTCTATTGGACGGATGATTGAGCAGGGTTTGCAAGTGAGCTTTAATCCTCAAGGATATTTTGTGAAATACTTTATAAATCAATGTTGCTTGGTTTCAAAGGGTAACAGAAATGGTAGGATGTTTACTTTGGATGTGAGCATGTCTGAGGTAAAGGCAGCCATGTTTGCGCATGAAACGAGTATCATTGCAAATATTGACATATGGCATAAGCGCATTGGTCATGTGAATATACAACAAGTGCAGGACCAAAATATTGTTACAAGTTTGTGGTATGCATAAAGTATGTGAAGCATGCCAACTTGGTAAGCAGGCCAAACACGTTTTCTCACATGAAAAGCATGTTAGTGCAAGACCATTAGATGTTATACATTTAGATGTATGGGGACCAACCAAGACTACAATAATTGCAGGTTGTAGGTATTACATTACATTCATTGACGAGCACACTAGGAAAGTGTGGGTTTACTTCATGAAACACTACAATATGTCGAGGGCACAATAGCATTTTCTAGCAGTGTTTTAGCAATGCATTTTTTGTTAGGATGTCAGGGATTCCGTTAGCAGCGAAATATCGTTGCCTGCTGAGCAGCATCTTTAGCAGTAAAATTTTGCTACTATACTGTGATTTTGCTAAAATTGAACAGCGAAAATAGTAGTGAAATTACGCTGCTATTTTCACTGCATGAAATTCGAGAGAGTTGTTGGATGCTAAATTCTAAAAATACATGTCACATACACACAGAAAATGATATATAGTTTTAAAAAAACATCCATTAAAACCCTTGGAGCCATGTTTCGAGTTAAAAAATAGATAGTTGAAAACTTTTGAGAAGCAAAACAATGTCAAGATCATGAATCTATCCCATCTTGTTATAAATCCATATGTGTTACTTCATCAATGTCTATATCTAATGGAAATTCAATGAAAAGATGGACTTCCATATCAATATCAATATCAATATCAATATCACTATCATGATCCAATGAAGCATTGTCATGATTGATAGGTGACTCATCATTTTCTTCCGATTGATGTTCATCATGCTCTTCATCGGCCCCATCCAAAATGTTTTCTTCATCTTCTTGTTCTAATAAGTTGATTTGAGGTAGTACTTACACCTCATATAGAGATTCGGCCTCCATATCTTGATCTTGAAAGATATGTTTTGAACGAGGGAAAACTTGTATAACATACCACCACTTTGGATCAATTCGATCAGTGTGAAACACAACCTAATATCACAAAGCAAAAGGGTTACACTTTTATTATACTACATCAAGATTTAATTTGGGATTGGCTGGGTTGTTGTTGACAATATTGAGATAGTACAAAGGTATCTTTCTCATCATTCCAAAACTTGATGGAATCAATTTGAAAGAACCCATTTGGATGTTTCTTCACGATTTCTTAAGCACCTCTATATATCACCTTGAACCATTTGACATCAAAGATGAATAGAATAAATGCTCTAAATCCATCCTCAAGAATATCCTGAGAATAGTTCCACAATACTCAAGATTGTCCTCTATGACATTGGTATCATGTCTACTGACTCGACTTTCTTGCTCTCAAAAGTTACCATCTCACCACAATCAAATGTGTTTCTTTTAGAATCCACACACTCCATGTGAAAGTGCCTTCGCTCTGACCATATTACATTATATAGTTTGTACTAACATTAAACAAAAGCATGACATTTAGTATATATCATATGCATTAAACAAGGTATATACGTGAGATAGAGATGAAGAATGTACTTACTTGAGGGTCACATCCTCTTGCATACTCCTGCTCTTCTCTTGTGATCATCTCTCCATTTTGCAATGCCATCGATATTGCCATACAAAGCCATTCTATATTGATCACGTTTGGTAGAGTTTCCAAGCTAGGCGGGAATGGCAAGTGTCTAATTGTTCTTCTGAAAGATCTCCTCTCATCCTTTCGTCTATTGATTGCATCCTTGTATCTACCAATCCACTTCTCCATGATGGGACTATTTAGAATGCAGAATGTATTCACCTTGTGTTATAGTGCTTCATCCAGTCTTTGTTGCCTTTCTTTTCCCTGAGACAGCACATTAGTGATTAGCCGGTCATCCTCCTCTCCAAAATCATGGCATGGAAGTATCTATGCAAGATAGATATTTTGAGTTATACACAAGAGACTCTTGCATCAACTATCCCTCTGCCATGCTTGCTTTCTTCTAGACTTGCTCTTTGTCTCATAAAGTCCTTTAAGGTTTTCATGAACCTTTCAAGAAAAAACATCCATCAAACATGAACAACACCACACAATGCCACTTCAGCAACTAAATGCACCACAAGATGCAATCAGCTAGTGAGAATTGTTCTAGGAAAGTTGTCCTCAATCATACACACTGCCTCAATAGCATTGAGACGAGACATCTCAATGGATGTAGGATCTATCTCCTTTAAGAATATGTACCTACATACATAGCAATTATGTGTACTATTTACCAATACATAACTTGTGAGCGCATGAGAATTCCAAATAAGCAATATAACTTAGTGAATTGAAGAGAAGACTCATACCTCACTAAGCTTCCCATTTTGAATAGCCTCTCTCACCTTCTTGTGTCCACAACCAACTATAGCAATTTAAAGAATAAACTATGCATAGAAAAAAATGGAAGTTAGTATATGAGCTTACAAATTATGTACCACAAAGAGAAAATGAACAAGCGAATATTTATATACATGTAATATCTTGTGCCAATCATGTGTCTTGAGGCCATATAATTGTTCCTCTCCTTTCTTTTTGGTCTTTGTGAAGGAACCCTTCAATGAATGCGTTACTCATGTTGGTGTACGAAAAGAGGAAATCACACTTTTCACCTTATTGTGCTCCCTCTTGGTTAATATCCATGGTGCCTTTGGTAGGACTATTTTGCCACTCTCACTTTCAATTGGCCATGCACTTTGAAGGCATCCAATGTTTTGTAAGTCATCCCTTGCACCCTTTGTATCTCTTTTACCAATTAAACGGTGCCAAATATTTGTTGCCACATTCTTGAAGATATGCATGGGATCTAAGAGATGATTAATCTTCATGTCACACCAATATGGAAGTCGAAAGAAGATTGAGTGTCTAGACATCCCACTCGGCGGTGGATTGGGAGTTCTTCTCCATGCCTCAAACCAATCTCTACCTCTCATCACAAGTGGTGAGACATCATGTGGCACATACTTGGGATGTGAAGGAGGGAGAAATAGAATGAGGCGGTCTTACCAAATAAGATTTGTGACACTTGCATCACTCCATCCATAAGTTGTCTGTTCAATAGCTCCAAGTTTTCTCGCACTGTGGAGTATGAACATCCCTCATAAAAAGGGGTGATTGCCTCCTTATGCGAGGTTTCCTCTTCTTGTGACATTGAAGCTTGCTCACTATCATCTATGACCTCCCGTCCAAAGAAGTCATTCACCATGTCATCCATGATGAGATTCTCTTCCTCCTCACGTGGCAATGGTGGAGGCACCTCATTCATTGGTTAGGGAAGATGAGTCTCAGCCATGCTTTTTATATGAAGCCTTGCCACCTTTTGCACTCTATCCGATGTCACCGAATGGTGTGGCATGTTACCTAGAACTCTCCTATGGTTCTCCTCCATGTCATCATCTGCACTTGGTCGTGTCACTGGCTCATGAAGATCATATGTCCAGACATGCTCAATTGTTATCGATGCAAGGGCCAGTATATACGACATTGTCGTATATACTGGCCCTTGCATCAATCACACACACATCAAATTTTTTCTCTCAACCATGCCTCGGATCCAACTTCTGTCAAACATCTTTAACCTAGCCAAAACTGATTTAGGGTTCATCCAAAACACACAACAACATCCAGTACTGCAAACAAAAAATTACCCACGGTTTTGTTGCTAAACAGACCATAGCAGCGAAAATACGTTGTTCAGTGAAGCTAGCAGCAAAATTTCGCTGCTCAATAGCGACCTACAAACTGTGACTTTCACCTAAATTACCGTCGACGGGTGTCAATACCTACCTACTTCCCCTATCCTGCACATGCACAGCCTATGCCTGCAGCCCGAGTATTCCTCCCACCACAACTCATCCCTCAAGGGTTTTGCACATCAATCAAGTCTCCCTCTCCAAGGTAAGCCCCTTCATGATTTCTTCATGGTTTCATGGTTTTGTTCAATGTTTGTCTTCTTCCAAGCTTCATGGAAAGCTGGACATAGCTTTATGTGAGCTTTTCTCCCTTCCCCTCTCCTTTTCTCCCTTCCCCTATCTTTCCTCTCCCTTTCCCTAACCCTAGCCTAATGTATAGAGCTCTAATAGAGAGCTTTGATGGAGAGATCTCCATCAAAGCTTTATGTTAAGTATTCTCTGCATAGAGCTAGGGTTTAGGCTTGACATAAACCAGTTTTTCCATTCACTTATGCATTAAGAGTAGACTTTAGGCACTCACCTCTTTTTTCTCTCGTTCTTGCTTACTAATGTGTTAATAAGGACTAACTTTTTATTTGTTATGTTTCTTTTTTGTAGTATTATTCAAGTGAGCAAGGTTTTGGGCATAGTCTCTCATACGGTAAGCCCTCTTTCTTCATTTTGGTTTATGCTTCTTGTCTTTCTTCATTTTGGTTTATGCTTCTTGTCTTTGTGTTTTTGCACCCTTGGGTGCCAGGGATTAGGGTTAGGTCAATAGTCAATAGGTTTTATGCATAGCCCTCTTATGCAATAGGCTTTATGCATAGCCCTCTTATGCAATAGGGTTATGCATAGGCCTTTATGTAATAGGGTGTATGCATAGCCTTATACATAGGGCTATGCATAGGACTTATGCATAGGCTATGCATAGGGTATGCATAGGGTATACATAGTCCTCTTATGCAGCAGTAGGGCTACGCATAGGCCATATATTGAATAGGGCTATGCATAGGCCATATAAAATAGGTCTTACGCATAGGCCATATGCAATAGGGCTATGCATAGGCCGTATACATAGGCCATATTCATAGGGCTTACATATAGGCCGTATGTATAGCGCTTATGCATAGGCTTATGCATAGGCCGTATGTATAGGCCTTATGCATAGGGCTTATGAATAGTGTTTATGAACTAATGAACCAATGTTTTAATTTATTATGATAATTTTTTATAGGTCTATTCAAGCAAACAACCACCAACAAGGGCAAAGGCCACGTAGCGGTTCATACAGATTTCGCTAGTAGAGGTAATCCCTCTTTGTTTATGCTTCTTCTCTTTGTGTTTTTACACCCTTGGGTTTCGGGGATTAGGTTTAGGTCAAGAGCCTATAGGCCTTATGCATAGCGTATGTATAGGCCTTATGCATAGGGCTTATAGGCCGTATGCATAGGCTTATGCATAGGCCATATGCATAGCGTATGCATAGGCTGTATGCATAGGCCGTATGCATAGGGCTTATGCATAGGCCATATACATAGGTTGTATGCATACACTATGCATAGGCTATGCATAGGGTGCTATGCATAGGCTATGCATGGTATATGGTTAAGACTATGCATACGCTATGGTTTAGGTCAAGAGATATGGGGCATTGTTATATGCCATCTAGAATGCTACTTATGTCAGGTGAGGAGTGACTATCCGCAAGTAGGTGGTTATAGTGGAGGGGGGGCTCTCGATCTTCTCACTATACTTCTCTTGTAAAAGAGGAGGTGCCTTTGGATTTAATAGTGGGGAGCATGTGGAAAGTCCTCAGAAGCTATCATCTGAAAGGGGCACTATCCACCCTGCTTGTCTAAGCAATATTGTAGGAGGTCATTAACAATGTCCTAATATCACAAGTTGTATTTTTTGTCTAAGCTTGTGTTGTTGTTTTCTCTTGGTTGGCTTGACATTGTCGAGATAAGTGGTCTTATTCATTCAACCTCATGTTTATTGCTCCCTTGGGTACCGGGTTTAGGAAATGGACTTATGCATAGAGATATGGGACATTGTTATATGCCATCTAAAATGCTACTTATGTCAAGTTAGGAGTGATTATCTGCGACGACGAGTAGGTGGTTATGCTGGAGGGGGAGCCCTCGATCTTCTCACTAACCTTATCTTTTGTAAAAGAGGAGTTGCCTTTGGCCTTAATAGTGGGGAGCATGTGAAAAAGTCCTCAGAAGCTATCAGCCAAAAGGGGCACTATCCACCCTGCTTGTCTAAGCAGTATTATAGAAGGTCTTAACAATGTTCTAATATCACATGTTGTATTCTTTGTTTTAAGTATGGCTTGGGTTAGAGAAATCGTGTTTTGTTTCCTATTCATGTATGTAGCAACAATGTCAATCGACCCATCACAAGACCCCGATGTGGCCAATCTACTATCCATTATGAATGAACGATATGGGCAGCAAGCTTGGTCTCAATTTACACAGACACAGAAATGGTTCCATCAAACCTTTTCACATACACAAAGTTAATCTTTTATAGATTCTATAAGTCTTATATTTTAATCTTATTTGTAGGTGGGCTTACACTCGGGTCAGTCGACGCCATGGGAGCAGACGGCCCCACTTGGCCAGTCGACGTTGTGGGGGAAATCTACCCCACTTGGCCAGTCGACGTTGTGGGGGAAATCTACCCCACTTGCTCAGTCAGGGGGGCAGACCACACCTTTGATAGGCACAGGGCCGAGTGGTGCAAGCCCATCACGATATGGTTGTAATGAGCCTACACCACCTTCCTCTACTAGACCCACCCCCGCTCCCTCACGTCTGTCTTCACCATGACGACGATGACGTAGTAGGGAGTTTTGGGGGTAGTAGATGTGCTAGCGGGGGGGGAGCAGGCTACTTTTTTTTTGGCAAAAGCAGCACTAGGTCTCCCGATGCGTCTCCCCTAGGGGGCTCTTCATCTACACATTATGAGCCAGCCCCCAGGATACCCATTCCACCGTTCGATCCACGCCTTCGACCATACAACATGGATGCGGATGGTGCCCTCATGATGGATGCACAAGGAAAGCAAGTCATGAACCGTATGCATGTACTTTCGAACCTGGAGTTCGTAAACTCCTTCAAAAAGTAGAAAGCATAAGATGAACTTTCTAAGCAATACGTTATCAATGTTCTTAAGTCGGAGTTCCCCGTGCCACATGCTAGTCTTTACTTCTCCGAGGAGTGGATGAAGAGGCGGATCAAGCTATTTCTCTCTAATAGGAGAGCAAATATCAAGAGAGCAGCAAAGAATAATCTAGAGAAGCCTAGCATATGTACAGCCAAGAAGTGGAGAAAGCACCCAGGTGCTTTTCAACAAGCAGCAGCGGTGAGTGCTTCCTGACTACGGAAGCAAAGGGCTTCGCACTTCGGCTCCAGCAAGAAATCCTTATTTTGTTTTGTACTATATTGTTTTCTTGAAATAATTGTATATTTTCTTAATTGTTTTTTGTAGAGGGAGGTTGTTGGGCATGACCCAACAAAGCAGGACTATGACTATGGGTATAGAGCCCCCCGTCCGCCAGCAATTGTGGGCATGGATGCGTATGCGAGGTGTACGCTTGGATGAGTCCGTTTTGGGGACTCAAGTAGATGAGGTAAGTGAGCCTAAACCATTCTCTTTCCTACGTCGAATTGTATTTTAATGCCCTTGATTTCCTTACGCTTGATGGCATGTATGTAGGATGAAGGGGAAGAAGAGGAGGAGGATCTAGATTATCAGTATGAAGCAAGTGAAGAGGACGAGGAAGCGAATGATGAAGATCACTCAGAATCCAATGAGGATTCCAATTAGACACCTCTTCATATTGTAAAAACTTTATGTATATATGGCCAAAGGCCCAACAATTTATGAAATATAATAACTTTTTAGGCTCAATTGCATTCTCCACAATGTATGTGTTTCTTATATTTGTGTTTGTGTTATAAATCTGAAACTGTGACTCTGTTTTAATTTAAGAAAAAGAGCTGGGGTAGACTAGGGAGTCCTGTGCACACTCCCCAATCTGCCCCAGTTCTTTTTTGTTGTGTAGAGCATTTGCTACTTAGCAAGTGAAAATAGAAGTCGCTGCGCGCAGCAGCAGTGAAATGTCGCTTACTGAGCGAAATGTCACTACTGAGCAGCAAACTCGTTGCACCGAAAATAGCAGTGTTTCTAGCAAGCAAAAATGGCTCGACACCTACCTACCTTCTAGTTATAAAAACGTTGCTATTTTCACTGCTAGACCCTCATTCTGTTGTAGTGAAAGAGAAAAATGAGGTGTTTGCTCACTTTTAAAGATTTAAAGCCTTGGTCGAGAAGGAAAAAGGCATGCTAAAAATTTTCCTAAGATCAGATAGTGGGGGAGAGTATTTCTCCAATGAGTTCAGTGATTTCTTGAGAAAGAAGGGAATTAAGAGACAAAGATTTCTTGGGAAAGTAGGGAATCAAGAGATATTTTGCATGCAGGTACACTCCGCAATAGAATGGTGTTGCAAAAAGAAAAAATAGGCACATTGCAGAAGTGGTATGTGCCTTGATGGGGCGAAAAAGAATATGCCATACTATTTTTGGATAGAAGTAGTAGACAGGACACCCACTATAGTTATTCATGGTATGCTCCCTAAACAGAAGTTTACAAGCATCAAACCGGATGTTTCTCACTTAAAAGTATTTGGATGTATTGTATATGTGCATGTTCTCGATGAACTAAGAAAAAGGTTGGCTCCTAGAAGAGAAATGCATCTTTATTGGTTATGCTATGGAGCACAAAGGTTATAGATGTTATAACTCTACCACTCATGAGATGCGAGTAAGTAGAGATGTTGTCTTTGATGAGATGAGTACCTGGTATGCACCAAAGATGAAGGCAACAAAAGATGTAGATGTAAGAAGTGCTGATGTTGCACCACATGTAGAGTAGCAATCACAGGTGCTTAGTGGACCTAGAGAGTCCTCTAGCAATAGATCCAATAATAGTCCATGGTCAATAAGGTTGAGGACAGATGTAGGTACACATGTATCGTGCACAGGGAAGGAAAAGGTAGATTAACCTTTTGTGCCTGATCTATCAACACGTCACTCATATGTGGATAGTGATTCAGCTGCTATGAGTAAAGCCTTGATGAGGAGCTTGGCATTCCATCTATGGTGTAAGAGAACCAAGGCTGTTTTGAGGAGGACCCCACTACATACATGCGCATAGTGGGTAGCTTGCTCTACATGACCATTACTAGGCCGCCAGACTTGAGCTATGCTATTGTACTTGTGATTCAATTTATGCAAACCCAGGAAGCCACACTTGGATGTGGCTAGATGGATTCTCGGGTACATAAAGTCCATAGTTGATTATGGACTTTTCTATGAGGCTGGTATAAAGATTTAGCTACATGGGTACACAAATGCTGATTGGGCTGGTAGTGTTGTAGACAAGAGATCTACCACAATGGTTTTATGTTTTCATTTGGGAGTGCTATTGTGAGTTGGAGCAATAAGAAGAACCCAAAAATTGCCTTATCGGGTACAAAGGCAGAGTACAAGGATGGTGCTATAATAGCTTGTGAGGTAGCTTGGTTTCAGAAGCTACCTGGTGATATGGGTGAACATGTGGATAGGACAATTGTCATTTATTTTGGCAACATGAGTAGCATATAGTTATCTAATAATCTAGTATATCATGCTAGAATGAAGCATATTGAGGTGCACTATCACTTTGTGAGGGATAAGATTCTAGCAGGTGATGTAGATCTAGCATTAGGGAAAATTCGGGCTCCAAATGGGCCCTTTAAGGGCTTTCTCTCTCTTCCTAGAATCTAGGAATAGTGCAAAAATAATATTATTATATTGGATTTATCTCTCTTCTTTTCGAATCTAAATTCACCTTTTTCCATGTTTTCTAAAGAGATTCAATGCTTATTTTATTCTAGTGTGCTTAAATTCGACGTAACTTCAACCACTATGAGTGAACATTCATAAATGTGAAAAGTTAGTACTCTATAAAGTAAGAAAACAAGTACGATAACATTTCTGACATATGTAACTATGCAACTATATTTTTAATATAAGTACAACATGGAATTTGAAGATGTTGATTGTAAATACTGGCATTTTTTAAAAGAACTCAAATATGTCTTAAAGTAAACTTAGTATTTTGAAAAGTTTTTTTGTAACACGTATAAACATGCTTAAGTTCTAGTCTAGTGCATTTTCATGAACTTACGATGGTTGTCATTGGGTGAGTTTTCCTCATTCAATAGCCACTCTTCTCCATTTGAATTTCCCTCCATTCAAATCTTTAATCTCTCAAGGAAGCCTCTAAGTTGTCACTCGAATCTCCTATGTATGGGTGGAAGGATCAATTTACCCACCTGATCCCTCGACCCTACAACCACCTAAATTTTCAGGCCTAACTTCTTTTATTAAATATGTTTGTGAGGGAAAGTCTAGCTTGCTTGGTTACACAACAAGGCTTGCTAGTCACGTGCAAAGCGTTTGGATATTGTCACAATTGATGTTGATGATGAAGGAAGCCTAGATCAAGTAGTTGAATGCTCGACTGTCTACTAACAAGGAGAATTAATACAATAAGTTGGCAGAAGTTGTTCATTCTTGACATTTACAAAACCATGAATTGGAACCAAAACCAAATTGGATCTAGAGGCCAAGAATAATAAATTAGAAGTGGTATTAGAGAAGATAGTCAAACATGAACCCACCTCTAATTTGGATGCACGTGAACAAGTAAGAGAACAAAGACTACTTACTAAAGACTCCATATACATGTTGAAATTAATAAGCTAAAGAACCTTAAACCCAAAAATGAAGCACTCTCACAAGTCTTGTCAAGACAGACAGTGAAGTCTGCACTTTCTCATTCAAAGTTCAGAACAATTAGTGATGATCATGTTTATGCACGATTGCAAGATGTGAAGAAAACATTTAGTACAACTAAATCTCAAGGTATTTGTGACAAAGTTGGTCTAATTAGAGAATCCTACGAAATAATCTACAAACAAATGGGTGCAGGTTTTAAGTTCGCATTGTAGAACAAAAGGGTAACTCTGTTGTCGTGTCCTTTTAGTATCAAAAAAACAAGACAACAATTGAATAACAATGTCCTTGAACTCATTGTGAGCCTAAACACATAGTTCACTCGCATGTATTCTAACATTTTGTTAAAGAAGTGACCTTCAATCTAAATCCAAACAACTATTATGTCTTAGATGTGTGCAAATTGCAAGCTGCAATGGTGAAGTTCTATGATATGAATGTTAAAGAATGTGGCGACACACTGAAATTTGTACTAAAACTTGATGAGAGTGAAATTGTGAAGAATCAAAAGATAGAAAGAGTAAATCTGGCGTTGACAAATAGGGCATTATATCTTTTCATAAAGCCAGTTGATCCTCGGTACTTTAGTGTTCAATCCAAAAATACAATTTGGTGGCTTGCAACATTTGAGATTCCAAAAGAGGATCATGAGATCCTAAAGATGTTTTTCAATCTAACAAAGATTGCTATTATGGTTCAACGTCAAAAATTGGGTAAAATTCTACATGTGGATGGTTTTGGAGACTACTCAGTGGAATGGCATCCTGCAAGTGATCTGAAGACACTAAAGTGCATGTTTGGTGTCTTGAATGCGGAAAATGTAGAGTTTTCTTGTTTGTATTGCATGCGCTCAAGGAAAAAGTGTAAGAATGGAAAAAAGGCATGTAGTATGCATACTGGGAAGGATGATGCACCAAATGATCAATTCTAATGGTTATGGCGGATCCAAACTAGGACCGTATACTTGATATTCCAATCCTTGTACACTACATGCTGTCTGCAGAATTGTGGAAATTTTGGTTTATGAATATATATGTTTTGCATATAAGATGCAACCGACGTTAGAGACCCAAGAAGTGTGTAAGAGAGTGGATGAGGTTCTTTTATACATGGGTCTACACCACAAAGGGAAAGTGGAAATCAAGAAAGATGAGAAGAGGTCAGGTGCAAGTGGAAATGTGCCGTCATGCAAACCAAGTAGTGGTGGAGCCAATACTTGGTGCAAGTGGAAATGTGCCGTCGCGCAAACCAAGTATTGGTGGAGCCAAGGCTAGAAAATTTTTGTCACCCCACCAAAGAACCATGAAGGCCATTTATTAAATTCTTCAACCATGGAAGTATGAGGCATGGAGGAAGTTACACATGGTTGTCCCAGATTGTAGTAATAATGGAAAGAATAGAATTGCAAAGCTAATGTATAAATTGACTTTGATAAGTTTGATAAACTTCTATAGAAAATGACATTCAACAAAGAAGATGCCAGTGACTTTAAAGAATCTATGACCATGTTTTACAAGTACTTGGTGGAAGCATGGACCTCAAGTAGCATAACACAATATATGGTAATATCACCAATTTTGTATGTTCTTATGTTGTTCAGTGATTCTTATATTGAAAATAACCAATGTGCATATGATGTTGTCATTATTATTCCAACACATTTTGGAGGCTCATTGTCCGTACTTTGCAAATCAAGGAATCTTAGCTATCTGGTCTACCCAAGGGAAGCTCATTGTGGGTTTTAGAAGGCCACCTCGCATGGCAGTGGAATCCATGAAGTCGATGAATTGAGGAAATTACTCATGTGGTGGTATAGGAGGATTTCAATTAGGATAGAGGAGAAAGAAGCCAAAGCTGATAGAACACATTAAATTAATGGGGCTTAATGCTTTGGATATTGTGAAAAATTGATTCTTCAATAAAATTCACAATTATAAATCACTGACTTGAATAAATTTTTTATTGGTTTCAATTTATGCTTCACTATAGTCACCACCTCCCATGAATACTTTCAAACTTTCAAACTTCCAGACATTAATAACATGGATATAACAATATAGCCAAATAAAAAAGCCCCTACTCATACTTCATGATCCATGATCAATAGTTTTACTTCAGAAGTGTCATTATATTACATTAAAAAACTAATTTTTTACAAGAGATGGGAGTCTACTACTACTCCTAATCCTGCTGACTAGCATCCTCTGGTGTGTGAAGCTTTGCCCTCTTTAAAGATGGCTAGGCATCATCCTGTAACAACTGTAAAACTAGTGGAACTCTTGGTCTTTTAAATCTAAGAAGCTCCCTTTTGCCATATTCACTTAGCATCTAGGGATCACTGATCCCACATGTGGGATCACTGATCCCACATGTTAATCCATATGCGGTATAGGCTAAGTAATATTTTCTCCTTACAGCATACACTCCGGGGCCCTGCCTGAAGATTCGTACCACTAATTGCTTGTCCAAAGCATGATTTTGTCTGTGTTCCACCTTATGGGGTATCCCCCAAGATATCTCGATAATGTCTTGATTATAAACAATGGAAATTCAGCTTTATCCTTTTAAAACTTTTTGTAGAATATAATGAACTATGGAAATTTTAGCCGGTTAATGTACTCTCCCAGTACTGAGTCCTCCCACTCGTGATCCTGATGCACACAAGAGAAAATCTTCCTCATACACCACTAGCTATAAACAAAGTTGTCCATAACCTAACAAAACAAATACAATATGAAGCTTCATCACAATATTCAAAATTATTGTAATCACCTCTCTGATGTCAAACAACACCTGAATATCTGTTTAATAGGACATAATGGTTGTCACCTATTGGATATGCATGGAGGACTGAGGTCAGAATGTGCTCTGTTTCCTCTTTCACAACGGGGCCCTTGTCAAAAGCTATAACAACTTGGGTGTCTTCTCTTCTTAGGACATCAATATCAAGCTTAACCTTGTTCTTCAATCCCAAAAGCTGTAACAATTTAAAGTTGGCCAACTTTGTAAAGGAAGTCAAATAATTTTTCCTTAGGAGTTTCTTCCAACCCAGTATCAGGTTTGACCTTGATCTCAAAAGGATGCATCTACAAGCAGAAAAAATATATCAAAATAATTACTAACTACACAAGAATGAAAGAGTAATGGATATTTACAGTTACAATGCAAAAGTCAGGTACAACACGATTCATAGTGGATGTTGGCATGTGAAGCTTGATATCTCATTATGCTGAATTAAAATATACACGGTCTACATTTCACAAATATGCATCAGAAGCTAGCGATACTATAACTTTTCATTACAACGGAACTATGGGCCAACCCCAACATTAGGGAAATTATGAGCTTATTTTGGGGCCCTCTAAGAAGTTTCATGCTTTTTCTCTCTCTAAAAACTAGGGCCATGGTGAGCCCTATCAATCTTATGTCAAAACCCCTCTATGTGACATATCATTGAGAAGCTTATGAGTAGATTTCAAATATACAATCTCTAACAACTTTCAAGTAGTAATGCTCAAAATACACCATAAAAAATATTTAAGATGCCAAAATGTAACGTTACATGCCATATCATCACTTTTGAAATTGCTTTTTGGGGAGCTTCACTATCCTATGTTAGAACCCCATCATTGTAAATATACCATTGGAAAGATCTTGAAGAGTACATTCTAAATCTACCAACTCCGAGAAATTTGGGAATGATGTGCTTAAAGTTTACCATGGCCCTATTTTTTATAGAGAGAAAAATCATGAAACTCCTTAGAGGGCCCCAAAATGAGCTCATAATTTCCCTAATGTGATCGACCATAAGGTTCCATATTCAAGCTATGCTGATTTGCATTGTTAAAATTTAAGCAAAAATGACTATGAGCCAACAATTAGGAATAGGGCTCCATATTCGACCTAAAAATCTATTCTATATTGCAAGTGAGTACAACACAATTTAGTTTAGATGTTGGCAAGGGAAGCCTTATATCGTGTTATATTGACTTACAATATACAAGGTCTATATTGCACTAATATGCAACAAAATGGCCTCAAAAGCTCACGATACTATAGTTTTTTATTACAACGTAGGGTTTGACAGTATGGTTTCATGTTGCACAAATATGCAACAACCACGTTCTGCTCTAGCGATCGGACGTAGGGTTCCATATTCACGCTATACTTACCTTCTATATTGCAAGTCAATACAATGTGATGTATGGTGGATGTTAGCAAACAAAGCCTTATATTGCATTGTACTGAATTACAATATACAAGGTCTAGATTGCACAAATATGTAGAAAACACTAAAAACATGGCTTTTAAAACTTGCAAATCGAACCTATTTTCATTAGAATGCGAGTATGGGCTAACAATTGCCCATAGGTTTATGAATTTGTGCTATATTGACCTTGTATAATGCAAGCTAGAACACCATAATTTAGGATGGATGTTCTCTAGTGAAGCCTTATGATTGCATTGTACTTTAACACTCACAATCATTTTTCAATTATACATGATTTGCATAGGTAAAGAAATGATGCTCACAATCATTTTTCAATTATGAAAAAGAACATTCTAAGACTGGCAAGACTTGAGAACTCACCTTAAAATTGACAAAAGGTTGGAGACTATCAGGGATCAATATCAGAAAGATTATTGCCTAGGAGAAGTGCCAACACCGATCCCACCGTCTTGCAGAGGACAAAGATAGAGTATAAGAAAATAGTTCCATATTCACGCTATACTTACCTTCTATATTGCAAGTCAATACAATGTGATGTATGGTGGATGTTAGCAAACAAAGCCTTATATTGCATTGTACTGAATTACAATATACAAGGTCTAGATTGCACAAATATGTAGAAAACACTAAAAACATGGCTTTTAAAACTTGCAAATCGAACCTATTTTCATTAGAATGCGAGTATGGGCTAACAATTGCCCATAGGTTTATGAATTTGTGCTATATTGACCTTGTATAATGCAAGCTAGAACACCATAATTTAGGATGGATGTTCTCTAGTGAAGCCTTATGATTGCATTGTACTTTAACACTCACAATCATTTTTCAATTATACATGATTTGCATAGGTAAAGAAATGATGCTCACAATCATTTTTCAATTATGAAAAAGAACATTCTAAGACTGGCAAGACTTGAGAACTCACCTTAAAATTGACAAAAGGTTGGAGACTATCAGGGATCAATATCAGAAAGATTATTGCCTAGGAGAAGTGCCAACACCGATCCCACCGTCTTGCAGAGGACAAAGATAGAGTATAAGAAAATAGTTGCATGGGGAAAAAAAAGCTGGAGTTTCTAAAACGCACGCTATAAATAATGCATGTGGGAGTGCATGCGTTATCTCACAGTCTTTACACGTGACAAGCATACATTGGAGGCAGTCACCCACGTTCTTTCACACGAGTGATAAATACCTATCACTCATGCATTCAATCTCATCATCATTGCATGTTATGTGCACCTAACACCATTACTTCTGACGTCATCATTCAATGCAACACCTACTTAATGTGGGACCTCTTCTATTAAACCTAAAATTGTCGAATTAATTGGGGTGAGCTTTTCTTAAACAGCACATCTTATTTTCGTATATCTTTGTCGGTGTGATCTTCTCTTCGTTGTCTACGCCATCTCATCTCTTCGTGGATGACATTTTGTTGACAAGTAAGTTTTCATTTCTCAATCCAATGTTTATCAACTTGCGCCATATCTTCTTCTTCCTTGGCACGCCTCTTGTGCTGTTTTGATTTCACCTTAATGTTACATCTGGCATTGTTGCTTTGCATTCAATGGCATCTTCTAAAAAGGTCCTCTTTACATCCCATCCCTCCCCCAAAAGCTGGTTCATCCAATCATTATCAAGAGACCTCACTTGATATGTTAACTTTGCTTTCTTGGCACCTTCACATGATGCAAACATCTATGCAAAGGCACTAAATGGTATAAACCAACTTAGATGGATGTCGTTAGAACGTGTTGATGGTTTCATTGCTACATGCATATCTGTCTTCTTATCTTATTCTTGTATTCTACAATGATACCTGTGCAAGAAACTCACAAGAAAAAACCCATTCTTGGCTAGACAATGGTGGTAGTGGGATAGACTCTAGTCTACCAACATTATCATTTGCATTAGCCAAAACATATATGGAATTATAAAAGAAGATTCCCTGTGCTACTAAATGGTTGGGTGGGTTACCACCACTGATAAAGCTACAAGAAAATTTTAATTCTTAGCTATAGAGAACAAAACAATTAGGTATTGAACACAAAAATAAAGACTACTTATTGAATCTTACTATTTGTCTTAGATCTTGTACTTTCACTGGTGGTGATGTAGCTTTATGTTCATGTGCATTTAAACATGCTGCACAAGGACCTTGATTGCACCATTTGGTCAACCTGCAAAACTCCAAGATCCTATCTTTCCAATGCTTGTTAGGGTCACCAATGTCTTTTTGTTTTACCTTAAATGTTCAAGTGTTGGGTCTCATCTCGTGATTTAGTCTAATTTCCTGAACCATGAGGAATCTAGCTTTCCCATCAGCATCCTTTTTGTTGAAAAGCTCCACACTTTCAATGCTACAGATGTGTTTTCTCCTACAGCGCATCTAGAAAGGTGTGCGCTTTTGCCGCACAGGTCGTAGCTGGGGACTTGCGTATGCGAGCCACGAATGGCTGCAAGCATACAACCAGGAAGGCAAGCTCAAACAGAATGCAAAAGGTGTGTCACTCACCGCTTAACTGCCGCCTTGAAGGATTCCCGCGTCGTAGTGAAGAAGGAGCCGCCGTCGCCGCTCTACCGCCTCTCCGCCGCCATGCCGCTACACAGTGCTCGATCGCTCTCTCTCTCTCTCTCTCTCTCTCTCTCTCTCTCTCTCTCACGCAGGAGAAGGAAACCAAAGAGATAAGGCAAGAGCACTCTTGTATTCACAACACATGAGAATGAGGATTTTAGGGTTACATTTGACTCTTATAGGTGACTTGGCCGTTCACACTTGGGCGCCCATACATGGCCGGCCGATCCTAACCCTTACCCTGCTGATATTCAAGGTGCGCCTCTCATCGGCGATCACCCAATCCCTTTATCCTTAACATATGGTGCCGACAAGCCCGGCCCATGACTCAGAATATTTAAATTAATGATGTAAAACATAGTACGTCTCAATGTCCGCCATGGGTTAACATGCCCCCCTTCCCTGATGTAGATTCCGTCCTCGGAAGCTATGGTATGGTAAGCTCGATAGGGTTGTTGTGGTAGACCATCTGCAAAACAGGGAAGTAGAGTGAAGGTATGCTTGAATTCAAAAGATATAAAGTGTATAAATTCAAGCATGTTAGACCACAATGGATGTTGCTATGAGAACTTAGTTTAAGGGTCACATGAATGAGCTAGTATAGCAAATTAACAGGAGTTTAAAATTATTGAAAGTAAATCAAGAGTTAGCAAGGTGTCAAAGGTTAATCAAGGTTTATAACTGGCCTAAGTCAAGGAAAATAACCAAGCTTAATAAATAAACAGATGACCACACTGTGTCTACTCTAAGAACAAGTAGTTACCACGAGCTTAGGGACACAAGAAACATCAGAGTTACAGGAGCCTTTTGCCTTTATTTTTTTATGCACGTGACAATTTTTACACTCAATGGCGACCTTCCTAAGGCAAAACTAACATCGATCCTGGTACCATGTTTAACACAAGGCATTATCCAGGAATCTATTAGCTCACTTTAGGCAAGGCTACCCCCTACCAACCAAGGCATCGGTCTGGAGTAGAATACTCCTCGCCTACCAAGTATCAATAAGGCGATAGGCCAACATTAAAGCACATCATAGACTTGTATTGCCATTTATTGTAGGCTTTTTTTTTTCTATTTCTTTTGATCTTTGCTCCTGAACTATAGTTTGTCTTGCATCCTTTTTCGACAAATGGGTAAAAGCTATGTCCTAGAGGTCAACACACACATGGCCAAGTGTCAAACATTAAGATGGTTTGACCCTAGACCTAAGACAATCGTATTCCAAGGTTAACTAAAGACGTCATGCATTCTCAGGAATATATCCAATAAGGTTAAGCTTATTAATGATTTAATAGCTTTTTATGACCCTTGTGGCCACATCCAATTGCAGAGATGGTAGTGTACGCTCCCATTGACGAATGGAGGAAATGGTTTCCGACGATACTATTACAAGGGGAGACGTAGACTCATCGGTTTTCTGTTGGGTGTTGACAAGAGTAGGTGTAGAGCATGAAGAAACTTCTATATCAATGTGTGTTTGGCATGAAGAGCTAGAAGCTTCATGTGACTCCCCCTATAGGTGGTATTGATCGATATCGTTTGGGAATCCAAACTAGCTCTAGAAGAAGTGGTGCGGAGCACTCTGTTACCTTTTCCTTACCACGGTCTTGAATTGTCATTGGGGTGGCAACAATTGGTTTGCAAGGTTTTATAGGTGATGTAGAGGGATTCAGCTTATGTTTAGGGACCCAAATCTGGTCATTCCCCTCGTAGTACCCTTGGGCTACTAATAATTTTTTAGGGATCCATCGCGATGTTACATTGCCCTTTCTCGGGTAGGTAGCTGCTTTCCTTTTACGAGGCTTCTTGGTGGCTGAACGAGATTGAGCAGGGGAAGTAGCTATTAACGAAGCCTTTGGGACCCATTTGTATGTGTTTTTTGGCATAGTAAGCGCAGCTTTAGAGACCACCTTGCCTGTTTCCACTCTTGGCGTTGAAGCGTTAGAGGGGTGGAAAACAATCAAAGATGGTTTTGCCACTGGGCTTTGTGATTTTCCATTATCTAATATTTGAGTGGATGACTTAGGTGCGGGATTTTGAGCGGTCAGACCTAGTGTTGGTTCTTGCGTTGTGACTCGTCTAGTTGCCCAATCGATATTGCACTGGTGGCCATCATCCATTTGCGCCCTAAGTTTACAGTCCCTTCCATGGTACCCGCAGGCATAACCAAAAAGCTTTGAATTATGGTTCCCTTGTCATAAGCAACCGGAGTGTGCAGAATTTCTGAGACAGGGATTTTCTTCTTGTTGATTCCTTGAACTTGGATAGAACTCTTGGATAAAGGTGGTTTTCCTAGTTGACACCACACGCCATATGATAGTAAATTGTGTTGAGCTCCTGTATCCAATAATGCATTATACAGCACCTCCCCGTAAGGACTCTGTAACTCAATTGGGTATCTTAGAGACGGGTCGGATTCCAGTGAATCCTCCTCTGCCTCCTCGAAAAATACTTGCGTAATTTCCAAGTTGGCTTCTCGTTGTCGCCTAGCACGCTGTTGACGTTCTTTGGCTTCGACTCTCGCTTGTATCTTTTTAAGCTCAGCTTGTTCTTTAGCTGCCTTCTTTTGATGGATTGCATGTAACTCCTCTTGGCTCAGGGGGTCATAGTATCTTTTGAATTTACTCCCATTAAGGAATCCAATGGTTTCAACTCCGTCGAGAGTCTCCACTCTGATGGTACCTTGCGGGGTAATTTCACATACTCTATACGGTCCCTTACCAACATATTTGAGCTTTTTCTTTTCGTTTCGCACTCCATACATCAGGACTTTATTCCCAACCTTAATGTCCTTGTCCTTTAGGTGGCGATCAAACCATTTTTTCCTTCTATCCTTCTCCACAAGGGCATTGTACACAGCCAATTGTCTTTCTTCATTTAGCCGCTCAAGGATATACAGACGCACTGCTAAGGGATTACCATCCCAACCCTCTTGAGTAGCAACACGAAGACTTGGAATGACAAATTCCCACGGCATGACTGCTTCTTGGCCATATACCATTTTGAATGGTGTGCAATTAATAGCCACTTTGTACGCAGTACGATAGGCCCATAAAGCTGTCGTAAGCTTTAGATCCCAATCCGTGCAATGAGCTTCAACTGTCTTTGTCAAAATAGAGATTAATGTCTTGTTTGTACTCTCGGCTTGGCCATTCGCTTGCGGATAGTAAGGAGTAGATTTATGATGGGAGATCATGAAATTTGTTGTGAGCTCCTTAATCACTTCATTTATAAAATGCGTACCATTGTCGCTCACAAGTTCAAAAGGACAACCGAAGCATGTGATTATATTTTCAAAGAGGAACTTGGTTGTTGTCCTTGCATCTGCCTTACGTGTCGCTTTTGCTTCAGCCCATTTGGTCATATAGTCAGTGGCCACAATAATATAGCGAGATTGTGTGTTTCGGGCCGCTGGGCTAATCGAACCTACAAAGTCTAAACCCCACTTTTCAAATGGTTGGTTTACTTTGATTGGATGTAGGGGCATCTGATCTTTCCTCTGGGGTTTCTTGTATCGTTGGCATTCATCGCAACCCTTCACAAAGAGTGATGCATCTTGGAACATAGTGGGCCACCAATACCCTGATTGTAAGATCTTTCGCGTAGTTAAGTCGCCTGAGAAGTGACCACCGGCTACGCCCATATGTGCCTCTTGCAAAATGTATAGATACTCATCCTCTCGGGCACAACGCCTAAGAACGTCATCCTTTCCTCGTTTATAAAGAGTCCCAGCTATCAGGCAATAGGGTTCGCATTCTTTGATTAGCTTTCGAGCTAGATCTTTACGAAGCTCCTTGGGTGGAAAGCCATTAACCAAAAAGTTAACAATCTTCTCACTCCATTCAGGCATTGTCTCCACCATGAACAGGGAAGTGTCCGGTAAGTCATCATCAACCCCCGTAGGAGCCTCACCATTAGGTATGCGAGACAAATGATCAGCCATAACATGTTTTTTGCCAGGTCTCACAACAACAGTGAAATCAAACTCAAGAAGAATCAATAGCCATCGTGTGATTCTTGCTGTGGAGCATGGTTTATTTACCAGATATAACAATGCTTGATGATCCACATAGAAAACAAACTTGGTGGCAAGGAGTAATAACGAAATTTCCTTACTGCATATATCATTGCCAACCCTTCTCGCTCCGTAGTGGTGTAGTTCATCTCAGCATCGTTCGACTGGCAAAGCTAATGGGGTAGTCTAGCTTGTGTTCTCCAGGTTGAGTTAACACACACCCAATAGCAAAGTTTGATGCATCAATATGCACATGGAAGAGTAAATCTCAGTTTGGCATTCTCAAGATTGGAGCACTCGCCAAGGCTTTCTTTAATAGCTCATAGGCACGGTCACATTCTTCGGTCCAAATAAACTCGATGAGAAGCTTATACAATGGTCGAGCTATCTCGACGAAGAAGAGAATAAACCTTCGATAATAACCAACGTGGCCCATAAAGCGTTGGACTCCCTTGTAGTTGGTGGGTGGACTCCCTTGTAGTTGGTGGGTGGTGGCAATTCCAGAATGACCTTGATTTTACTCTCGTCCATGGAAATCCCATTTTTGGACACTATATGCCCTAAGATAACTCCGTGTTTAACCCAGAATTGGCATTTGAAAGGATTCAATGAGATGCGATATAATCTACACCTTTCAAATATTTTTCGTAAACACATCAAACCCCAAGAGGAATGAACACAAAGATCATCTAAGAAAGCTTCACAGAAGTCCCTTAGATATTCCTTAAAGGCCGTGTTTATCAATCGTTGAAATGTTGCAGGTGCATTGGTCAAGCCAAAAGCCATGACGCGAAAGGCAAACACTCCAAACTCCGTGATAAATGCTGTTTTAGCTTGGTCCTCGACTGCAATTGTGATCTGATTGTAACCCGAGTATCCATCTAAAAAGCTATATGCCTCTTTGCCTGCCACTCTTTCAAGCACATGTTCAGAATATGGCAAGGGGTAATGATCCCTTCTGGTAGCTGCATTAACCTTTTTGAGATCAACGCACACTCTGAGTTTCCCATTCTTCTTTGGTACGATGACTATTGGAGAAACCCATTCTGAGTGCTCAATAGGGTATATAAATCCACATTTTACAAGCTTTTCAATTTCCTCTTGTACAATCTTTGCGTACTTAGGATTCTGGACTGGTTTAGCAGTGCTAATCATTGGAATCGTGTGTTGCACCACCGAGGGTGGAACACCCTTCATATCATGATATGTCCAAGCAAATATGTCCTTGAATTCTTTGAGAAGCTTCGTAAGTGCATCTTCTTCCGCCTTGGTGAGGTCTTGAGCAATAAAAACTAGTTTAGACTCCTCACCCGGATCTGCTAAGTCTATCTCCTTAACTACCGCAGGGCCATCGTAGACACCGCTACTCCCATTGGTAGGCGTTCGTTGGGCTTTTGTGTAGACCACTTTACGTTCCCCTGTGGTGAATGATTTGAAATGCTCGGGTGCAGGGTGTAAGTCTACTGGTTCTTGTTGTGCCAGGCTTTTTTCTTTCAATTCCGCCTCCTTTTGTTGCTGAGCTAACTCTTGGTTTTGTCGCCTTCTTGCAGTACGACTTAGTTTCGGCTTCTCTTCGATCTCTAATTGGGCGACGTCATGAGGTTGCAGAATACACCACATGACACTTTGGAGATATTGTCCCCAATTATCTGCTATCTTCCGATGAGCGTCAATGGCTCCTACATAACTAAGCCATTCTGCAGTGGATCTTTCCTTGTTTATTGCAGTGCGTACATTGGCTCGATAGCGTTGGTGCTTATGTCTCGTTTTCTTCTTACCAAGTTTTTAATTTTTGTTTCTATCAGATTCGGACTCACTTGGTCGATCTTCACTTTCAGATGAAGTACAAGAGGTCACTGTCCTAGGCCTTGAGCACCTTGCTTCCACATTTGGGTGAATATTTGATTCATCCCCCCCATCAGGCTCAGAGTTAGTTTCTTCTTGAGATTCATACTCAGAGTTGCATTGGTCAGAGTCTTCGCTACTTTCAGTGTCAGTGGAGTTTGCCACTTTCTCGCCATCAGGAGTCAAGTGCATAACACCTATCATGTTTATTGGCACTAACGGTGGCATATCTTGCCCCTCAGGTGTTACCCAACTTGTGCCTCTATTTTCCCATGTGTCTATAGTTGCCGCTAGGTGTACCCAATCCACATTATCCGACTCGGTCATACCCGGTAGGACATCCATATAAGGAGAATCTTTCCCATCATCAGTCTCTTTTTTGCATGTATAGCAATACCTTAATGGGACGGAGTGAATAGTGGTATCCGATCGATTATCAATGATAACCTTGCTTCCTAAAGGATGTGCACGACCATTCTCAAGATCAACTCGAATGACAGAGTCCTGGAATTGTAGATAGACATGGTTTTTCGACCAGTCATGCACCATTTGTGCTTCCCTCATGAAAGGACATCCTAAGATCATTTGATATGACATAGGATGCTTGGAGAAATCCATTACAATGAAGGTATGTTTTACCTTGTATCCCAGAACCTTGATCTTAAGGTCCCTTAATATTCCAATAGGTTTAGCAATAGTTCCGTTTGCCATCTTAACCACTATGTTTGTGACTTCGAGGTGAGGTCTCCCCATAGATTCCCAATAGTTTTTAGTCACAATGCTCACTCCAGCACCACCATCAAGGATTCCCTTTAGAGTTAATCCCTTGGTAGTAATGGGGAGGGTTGCATTAGATTCGTCACCTTCAAAGTACTGTCCCAACTTGTTAACAGGTATTTCAATGACCGAATCTTCATCTAAGTTGGGTTGTAGATCCCAATGCTCCCCTTCATCTTGAAGCGTGTCAAGTCTATCCATATTTGCAAATTGTGGTAGCCCCGCCTTTAGTTCTCCATTGAGAAATGCTCGAAGAGCTAAGAATAACTCAGGATCTCCGTATAATTTGGATATGATCATGGTTCTGATTTCAGAGGACATGAAATCCATTAGCTTAGACACATTCAACGGTACTTTTCGAGACATCGCCCCTTGACTAGGGATTGGTGAAGATGGAATCACTTCCTCTTCGATGGGGTCAGGCATTCCCTCACTAAACATTCTTTCAAGCAAAAAGGGTGGTTGCCCACTTCCTGATGTCCTATCCTCACTTTCTTCCCGAATGATACTAGGTATAGCTAACGGTTTATGGTCCCGGTGAGGCTAAACTTGCGTAGGAAACACTGTGTCTGGAATTTTGATTTTTCTCGGGTTTGGCTCCAGTTCTCTTTGTGTTTCTTCCACCAAACCCCTTAAGTGTTGCACTTGTTCAATCTCCTCAGTTGGGTTTGGACAAGTTCCAATCTTTTTCTTGAGGGTTTTTGGCCCACGTAGCTTGTCTTGGGGAGTCTCAGTCAGTTTGGGTGGTCGAAGGGCATTAACTGACTTGGTTGTGGGGCCGAGGAAGTTTCCTTCTGTTTCCCCTTATTTATGTACTCGCTTGATTCTCCTTCGTTGAGCTCCCGAGTGGGTTCCTCCCTTAAGGTAGTGGCTTTGGTCTCCATGGTTTCTATTGAATCAGAATCATCTTCAGGATCATTCATATACACGGGGTCGTCTCCTGTCCCTATGTTAGTCTTTGAACTAGGCTTGGAGCTCGTGGCATTAAGTGATCTCTTCCGCCGTGTTTTCTTTTTCTTTGCCTGAGCGATTGATGCGGTATCCCTCTCTTCAAGAATGTAGTTTTGATTTTGAAGCATTGATCGTGTAACTACATTCACGGGTACAATGGGTGTGGTTTCTCGTGCTTGGTTGGTGACCTCAACCAAATTCAATGGCGTAATCTTGGGTGCATTAGGATTATGTGGACATTGAGCGATCAAATGATCTATGCCACAACGATTACATGTAAGTACTGGCATTCCCGATGTGCTCCCTTGATTTGGTTGCATATGAGTAGCGATCTTCTGTAGCCTATTAGGGCACTCCGCTACACGATGCGGTCCACCACACTCGTAGCATTGAAGAGGTGGTCTCCTCGCCAAAGTATTAAGGTTTTGCCCTCTTGTGGTGAGAGCAGCCGCTTGATAAACAGGCTTGACTTGCTCGAAATGATCCTCCATGTAGTACTGGGGAATCATTTCAAACGTATCAATCCCATATGGAGCAGTGGGGTCTATCTCCTCTTCATAATCCCCACCCGCACTATGTGACTCACAACCCATCTGGTTTATTGGGGTAATCCTTGGATGTGGAGGTTGTGGTCCTAGCACTGGCGGTGGTAACGGCATAGACTGGACTGCATTCGGATTCCTTGGAACTATGTGCTGTGACGGTTGCTCGACAGGTTGTGTAGGCATCAGTGCGGGTACTTGAGGTGTGTTTGACCAGGCTAGTGGTGCCTGATTTGCCAACATTCGCTTAAGTACTAGGCAATCCTTAGATTGATGGCCGTACTTACCACATGCATTGTAATTCCCATTGAATTTGACTCTGAATGTGGGACATTCACTCGTGCTATGTGGTCCTAAGCACACCGAACACCATTGTTGCTCTCTTCATGGGTACATATGGCTATTCTGAGGAGCTCGATCACCCCTAAAGTATTCTTGGAGAGCCTTAGTAAGGTCGGTCACACAGACATTTCGGATATCTTGGGCTCCTTGGCAATAGGTTTTACTGTCATTGGCTCGTGCCCAGATACTTGCGAACTAACGGATTTTGTTTCTGAAGACACCCTTTTACCTGCAATCATCAAGTTGTCTTCTAACTGGATTGCATTGGCAGTGACTGCTTCCCACGTTGTAAGACCTCTAATGACTAGGCCATTGTAAATGTCCTCGTGGCGCAATCCTCGGATGAATCTATCGAGCAGTTGGTTATTATTGAAGTGCTCGTTGGGAGTGCAGCGAGAATTTAGATGCTTCAATCGACTTATAAAGTCTCTCACTGACTCCCCTTCCTCGCGTTCAGCTTTTTGGAGTTGAGATGCTACTCCCCAAAGCACACCCTCACGTATGTATTCTTTCAAGAACAATCTCTTGAGAGTGGGGTAGTGAGTGCGCTCTTCAACCCTTAAGGTTCGATACCAATCTCCGGCCTTCCCACTCAAGGTTAAGCCTAAGGCTTCAACTAGTAGAATTTGTCTTCCATCTCAAAATTTCTAAGTCAAATGGCATGTACCCTTACATTCTTGGTGCATTCTTAGATTGTTGTGTCTACATAGATGTTTCGATCACACACAAAGTATCATGTGCTTCCTTAGAGTATCACGTGTGTGTACTCGTAAGAGAGGTAGATATGTTGAACATAGTCATGCACATGGGATAGGAGTTTGGTAGCCTTGGTAGTCATATGCAACCATCTAGGCATGTTGTGGAGTAAAGGAAGCCTTAATCAAGTTACAGTTTAAGGTATTTTTAATCTTAATCTATGAGTATATGCATACATCATCATGACATCATATTGTTAAGTGTATACACACTATGCTCTTTGATTGTGATTCAAAAGTAGGTTCACATTCTAGATGGCTTGGTCAGGGCTTGAGAATCCAAGGATTCGGTCAAGAACTAATCAAGGCTCATATTGTAAAGTGTACACACATTATGCTCTTGTGAAAAGTAGGTGCACATTTGAGATGGCTTGGACAAGGCTTGTGAATCCAAGGATTTGTTCAAGAACTAATCAAGACTCAAAAACATTTGCACAACCCATACTTTGCCGATCAATAATATTTGTAGGTTGGGGGTTTGCTATGGGCTATATATGGTTGGCCAAGCAACACTATAAGAGAATAAGGTCCACACACAGACACGCACACACATGCAGCTACAATCATACTATAAGAGAATAAAGTCCACACACATGCAGCTACAATCATACTATAAGAGAATAAAGTCCACACACAGACAAGCACACACACGCAATTAAAATCCTCTCTCTCTCTCTCTCTCTCTCTCTCTCTCTCTCTCTCTCTCTCTCTCTCTCTCTCTCTCTCTCTCTCTCTCTCTCTCTCTCTCTCTCTCTCTCTCTCTCTCTCTCTCTCTTACACACACACACACACACATCCTCCAAAAATGTTTGTATTTTCTATGTTCTCCATTTCTCCTCTCCAATTCCTCACTATACATGTGTCTATACATGCATGTATAGCCGTGCATATAGCCGTGTTTATTGGGTAAAATTTGGGATTCTCCCACTCGGGTTGCGACACATTATAGTTTCTCTCATTGCATGAACTAGGTACCTACCTTGATCTTTCTTAATCTTATTCATCTTTTTCCTTCCTGACTCTTCCATAAGCATTATGCTCTCTTCCACAATCATAGTTCTCTCTTCTTCCATATGTATAGTGTTCTCAATCATAAGGTATGTGTCTTCTCCCTTCTATGTTTTTCAATCAAAATGTTTATATTTTCTCTGTCCTTCTCCATTCCTTCTCTTCAATCCCTCTCTCTCTATGATTTAATATTCTTTTTTTATGTTTGGTTTTGTGTTAATGTAAAGACTCTTTAGGAAATATAATCTCTTTAGCTAACTCTTAAGGTAAGTTTAAGTGTTGGAATTAGGGTTGCAGGAATGCACACACAACTTCAAGAAGATGAGGAAGCTTGAGCACAACACAGTAGTGTATTATGAGTGCCAAAAAAGAAAGATTACAAGCCCTAGAAGATAATGGGCGTATATATAATGCACGGGGGAAAAAACCTCCTAGTGAGGGAAAAAGTGCCCCGGCGGTCCTAAGTGTGTTCACACACATCACTACTATAATATGGTAACAAATCCCCCCTGGAGTGATGCGGTGAACAAGAGCTAGCACTCATGTATAGGGAAGTGTCTAGCTATGTGGACGAATCCACAAAAGGGAGTAAGCCCAAAGCTTTGCGAAAAGCTTCGAACTTCTCACGAGGCAGAGCCTTTGTGAAAAGGTCTGCAAGGTTATCCTGTGTTGGCACATAAGCCAAACTGATCTCTCCTGCAGAGAGTCTCTCCCTGACATAATGGTAGTGCACCTCAATGTGCTTCGTACGAGCATGGAACACTGGGTTCCGCGCAACTGCCAATGCGCTCTGACTGTCAGTGAAGATGGTGGTGGCAGATGGCTGCCCAACACCCAAATCAGCCATAAGGCGTCTGAGCCACACACACTCAACCGTAGCTGTGAAAGCTGCCCTGTACTCAGCTTCACAACTAGAAGTGGCCACAGTAGGCTGCTTCTTGCTCAACCATGATATGCATGAGCTTCCAAGCATGAAGCAAAAACCACTCGTGGACACGCGTGTGTCATAACAACCAGCCCAGTCAGAATCTGAAAAAGCATGTAAATCTGGCGGCAATGATCCCCCCTTGGGATAAAACAACCCAAGATGCCGAGTACCACTCAAATAGCAAAAGATACGCTTCACTGCCTGCCAATGCTTAATGCCTGGGCTATGCATAAATCTGCTCACCTGTGAGACTGCAAACTGAATGTCTGGCCTCGTAATGCATACATAAATGAGGCAACCAACAGCTGTCTGATAGAGTGTGACATCAAAGTGATCTCCAGCATCATGAAGACTCAACTTCAAACCTGTCTCCATTGGAGTAGCAATAGGCTTGCAGTCTTCAAGGCCAAATCTCCGCAACAATGTTTCAATATACTTTGTCTGACACAAAGCAATACCTCCATCACACTGCTTAAATTGTATCCCCAAATAATGATGCAAATGCCCCAAATCTGACATCTCAAAAGAGGCATTCAAATCAGCCTTAAAATCAGCAATATGACTCTCATTTGGTCCTGTGAGCAGCATGTCATCGACATAGAGAGCAATGATTAGATGTACACCATCCACACGTTTAGCATACAAAGTGCTTTCTGTTGGACTATTCTGAAACCCATGTGCAGTCAAATATGCATGTATTTTTTCATACCAAGCTCGTGGAGCTTGCTTTAAACCATATAAAGCCTTTTTTAACCTGCACACTTTGTTTTCCTGCCCTCTTTGAACAAAACCACGAGGCTGCGATACATACACCTCCTCATGCAAATCTCCATTTAAGAACGCAGTCTTTATGTCCAGCTGATGTACATTCCAACCATTATGAGCTGCTAATGCACAGATGCTACGAACAGTGGTCATACGACATGTGGGAGCAAAAGTCTCATCAAAATCAATGCCCTTCTCTTGAGCATAACCTTTTGCAACAAGCCTAGCCTTATGGCGATCCACTGTGCCATCAGGCTTACGCTTCAATTTGTATACCCACTTAGTGCCAATGGCCTTCTTGCCAGGGGGCAAGTCACATAAAGACCATGTACCATTCTTCATAATAGCATCGTATTCTGCTTGCATAGCAGCCATCCAATTTTCTGAACTTTGTGCCTCATCAAATGAAACAGGCTCACTTTCATCGCACATACTAGAAACAGCCAATGCATAACAATCTGACGCATAAGAGGCACCATGAGAGCCAGAACGAGTGCGACTAGACAAAGGGGCATCCAACTTGCTGTCACGCAAAGTCTGCACCAGCCATCTAGGCATGTTCCTAGAACCCTCAATCTCTTGTCTCTCATCCTCAAGTGCATCATGCACATCTGCATCAGATATAGGCTGATCTGTGCCATCATTTAAAACCTGCATAGGCTGAAAAACTGCCTCATGAGGTATTGCACTTGACTGTGCACCACTGAAAAGAGGCAACAATGTATCATAGACATCACGTGAGCTGATATCTGTCTCCTTAGTACATGAAACCAAGGGCTGAACTGCATCTTCCACAAATACAACATCACGGCTAACCAAAATGCGCTTTGTCTGTGGATGATACAAACGATAGCCTTTGCTCTCAGCACTATATCCAACAAAAATACATTTGACAGCTTTGTCATCCAATTTTCTGCGATGTTGCACAGGCACTAATGCATATGCCAGGCAACCAAAAACACGTAAATGGCCAACAGATGGCTTGCGGCTATGCCAAGCCTCATATGGAGTGACAACCTGTAATGCTTTGGTGGGACACCTGTTTAGTACATAAGTGGCACACATGACAGCCTCAAGCCAAAAACCATGTGGTAGACTTTGACTCTTAACCATACACCTTGCCATTTCCATGAGAGACCTGTTTTTTCTCTCAGCCACACCATTTTGCTGTGGTGTATACGGCACTGTACATTGGTGTTTTATCCCACGCTCAGCCAGAAATGCATTAAATTCTGAAGACATATACTCCCCCCCTCGATCTGAACGGAGGGTGCCCATCTTACTTTCTGACACATTTTCAGCCATAACCAAAAACTGTTTGAAGCACAAAAACACTTCGGACTTTGCCTTCAAAGGATATACCCATGCATGCCTGGTAAAATCATCAATGAAAGTCATGAAGTAAAGGTAGTTTCCAAATGATGGAGTTTGCATGGGACCACAAACATCACTGTGAACAAGCTGCAATCTGCGTTCAGCTCTCACTGATCCATCTTTGGGAAAGGAAGCACGCTGCATTTTACCCAATATGCAGCCCTCACAAACATGCTTGACAGGTGCCTCAAGCTTAGGCAAAGAAGACACCATTTCAGATTTCTGCAGGCGCAGCAAACTTGCAAAATTCAGATGACCAAAACGTGCATGCCACAGTTTTGCATTTGAAATAGCCTGCGTATCCATAATAGCACATGCTGAATCCTCTACACATTTGCCATCCATATTGAGCTTATACAGCCCTCGACATAGTGAACCAGATGCTACAATGATGTCACCACAAGAGAGATCATGAACAGTACATCTGTCATCCACAAATTTTACAACCAAACCTGTTTTGGCAAATGCGGAGACTGACAGCAGATTCTTTTTGATCCCTGGCACATACAATGCATCAAAAAGTGTAAAGGTGTTGCAATTTGCAACATTCAGCACAATCTGTCCAACTCCTTTAACGGGATAAGAGGAGTTATTGGCACAAGTGACAGTATTCCCTGTGGGAGCAGACTCAAGGAAAGTGAATAAACTGCGCTGCGAGGTGATATGCTTAGTGGCACCACTGTCAAAGTACCATACATCTGAATCTACTGCAGACATACATGTGTCATGCAAAGATGGGTCATAACTGCACTGCGCATTGAATGCCCATTCTGTATCTTGAACAACATTAGCAGATTCATTGTTAGAAGGAGAGGCATCTGCAACAGCCATACCAGCCTCTTTCTTCTTAGCCTCTTTCGCAGCCAGCTTAGGACACGCTTTGATGACATGATCATTTCCCTTACAGTACTTGCAAAATGTCTTCTGTTTGTCACCCTTCTTCTCATCTTTGTCTTCCTTCTTTGGTTGCGCAGCATTTGCAGATTTCTGCTTACTAGAAGAAAAGCCAGCTTTACCTTTCCCGCTTCTCTGACTAGCAACGAAAGCTTGATCTGCGACACGCATAATATTCCTGTTTTGCCTTGACTGGTCTTCTTGCAGCAAAACAGAAACTAACTCCTCAAATGATAAGGCATTGGGATTGCCTTTCATCATCAAGCGAAGAGTGGAAGCAAAACCCTGATAAGAATCTGGTAGACCATTCAAAACAGTCTGCACAAGTGAACTGTCTGACAGGATTTCATCTGCAGAAATGAGCTGCTCTTTGAAATCCTTGATCTTTGTCAAAAAGCTATCCATAGAATCACCTTCGTTCATATGCTCACTCTCCAACTGTTTTCGGAGATAAGCAACACGAGCCTCATTTCTTGCCTGATACAATGTGGCAAGTACATCCCAAGCATCCTTAGAAGTCCTGCAGGAGCGAATATGTGGGATAATGGTACGTTTGACAGACAGCGCAATCAAGGCATGAGCCTGCGCATCTCTACCATCCCAACGAATCTGCTCTGCTGAAAGTGGTGGTTCTCGAACAGCTGCTACAGCACTTGTGCCTGCACCATCATCAACAGTACCTGTTTCTGATGTGTTTGCAGCATTCCCAGCCACAATAGGACGTGCATCAATACCCTGCACAATGTTCCATAACCCCTTTGCTACCAATACATGTCGCATCATATATGCCCACAATGGATAGTTGGTGCCATCCAACTTATCCTCAGCAGCCAACATGCGGAACACATCATTGTTGTCAGCCATGGCCAATGACTGTACTACTAGATGTAAATGCTGTCTGTAAGAGGTAAACCTGTATAAAATCGACCTGTGCTATGCAGCACAGCCCAAAACAGACGAATGGGCACCTGTCCTGCAGATTTTAATCTTGACAGAAAATCTGCACAGTAGGACGATTTTGCCTGCGCAGTACTTGGAATGCAAAAACGGAGGGCGAAATGACTTCAGATCAAAATTCTGAAATGACCAAGCCCTATGGGCTCTCCCACGGCATATACTAACCTGCAGACGCTCGTGAAACCTCGTCGCAATCGGAGGAGATGAAGCGGCAGGTGCCGGTGATGCTGCCCGGGAGGAGGAACCCTGCTCTGATACCAATTGTTGGAATTAGGGTTGCAGGAATGCACACACAACTTCAAGAAGATGAGGAAGCTTGAGCACAACACAGTAGTGTATTATGAGTGCCAAAAAAGAAAGATTACAAGCCCTAGAAGATAATGGGCGTATATATAATGCACGGGGGAAAAAACCTCCTAGTGAGGGAAAAAGTGCCCCGGCGGTCCTAAGTGTGTTCACACACATCACTACTATAATATGGTAACATTAAGATCCCTCCTTGCTCTTTTTGTAAAAGAATTATCAAAAAAATGTTTTCTAAATGGGTGAAATTGTGCATTTCAAAGGAGAGAGAAAAATGCACAAACTAGGCATAAGCGCATGTGTGTACACTCCCTAATAGCCTAAAAATGCTCAAGTTTATTTATTTACCTAAGGTACTAGAAGATTAAAAATGATCAATATTGGTACCTGTGTGTATATCGGCACATGTGCATATGTGTTAAGTCACCCTGACCTTAAGATAATTTGAGAAAAATAAGTTCATAATTAAAAACCTAATATGAGATACAATCTAGGGTCATGTGCTAAGCCAAAAATATTACTAGCACCTCAAAGAAATAAATTAAACTTAGCTAGATTAAGGGGTTCAATGGAAGAATTAATTAAATGGACTAAGGACCAACTGTTGGAGTAAAGTAAAACCATGGGTTTTTGGAAAATCAAGGTGGACAATGGTAAATGGTATGGGCACACATTGTGCAAGAAACTAGGGTTGGCCACTCAAGGCATGGAGTGATAACATGGGTGTGGGTCACCATCCTCACATCTCATATGGGAGAAGTTCACCATGAAAACTTGGGCATGAGAGCTCCAAGAAAGATAATAGTCAAATGATCAATAATATGTGTGTGTGTGTACAATTCCCATGAGCCCTATGTATCCTATAATCCAAGGCCCCCAAAATCACATATGTAAATGACCCTAAGCCCAAGTGCCTATGTCCCATCCCCCATGTGCATGTGACACCAAATCTACTTCGTTTTTACAAACCATCCCCTCCTAAAATGATTTCGTCCTCGAAATCAAAGGGTAGTCGTGCACAAACATATACAAGAGGCTATATACAAAAGCCAAAAATGCACTCATGGCCTAGATTTATCTGCCATCAAAACATGTCCACGACACCTACCCGGATCAAATGAAAAGGATAGGAGGGTGTCGTCGATGGTGAGGCTAGTGATAATGATGCCTGGAGCGAATGGAAATCCAAGACATGCCTGACCCATGACCATGTCAATCGTGCATCCTTCTGGATCAAATGGATGATGTAATGCACCACATCCATCAATGAGATACATCCAATATCCCCCTGGGTCAAAAAGATAGGATCCTACAAGCGCATGATAGCCCATATAGCACCACCCACTCGTCGGATCATAGGTGAATACATCATGTCCAAGAGTGAATGCATGATAGACTATACTATATCTGTATCAATGCATAGTTATCCATGATCATCAAAAGAGAATGCCTAATACTCCATAGCATGCTCCATCAAATGTGAGTCCATGTCCTCACTGCATCCATCACCATGCATCTTGGACACATCTTTGAACCCTATAAAAAGGGATCATCAATATGAAAATATATTATACCATAACACGTCTAAATTTAAATTTAGAATTAATTTATCACTATGTACCTTCTCCTATCACGCAAGGGAGTAATGAGCTCTTTCAATTCCACATCACCAAAGTCCACCATTCCACTCCCATCCTTTCGTACCACAATGTTCCCTTCACACTGTCTTGGACAATTGATACTTTTATTTTTTTGGCAGTAACATGAGGTCTTAACTTGGCATGTGTGCAATCTTGTCTCCAAACATCTTTGTCTTTCTTCTGGACACACCTTCCTCATATGGATGATTGTGGTACCCGAGGTGGATTACACATCTGATGTTGATATATATGTCTCTCTCTCTCTTGGAAGACAATAATATATCAATGCATGGTATCTTGTAACACATTCAGGCAACTCGTCACAATGGCCACACAACAAGGTCCCATACTCCATAGTTACTAGTCGAGGAGAGCATTCTTTCTTTAACTTGCCTTTCCACTAGCTTTCATTTACCATTCCAAAGCATTCAAGGAATGAGCGTTCTACATTGTAACATCTAAGATGATCACATCTACTCATCCTTTCCTTGCCATCAAAACAATCCATGGAGCAAGTAAGATACTCCACCTGAACATGACTATCATGTTTTTGTTCCATTCCCATCATTAGAGAGCCTATTACTTGAGGTGACAACTCAAAAGCAACATACCCATCACACTAGGCAATAGACACCAATGTCACATGCAGAGAGCTATTCAACAAAGGAAGCTTGCTTTTATCATTGTTAAAATACTCTCTATATATGCATACAAACTTTTACACTGCTCAATCGCATCTCTCAATCTTTGATTAGTATCTACAAGAATGAGTGATATTGCACTACCAAGACTAGGCGATGTCATAGGTACCTACCACTATAAAATTAAAACATTGATATCCATATAACACATAGCCTACAAAGTCACAGATAATCCAATCAAATTCTGCACTACATTGCCTTTAGATGCTCCAATTTTTTGCAAGATGAGAACACACCCTTTCAAATGGAAATATTATTGAAGGTCTAGAAGGGTTATCTCACAAAATTATGTGTCATCTGATAAACCTATTTTATGTATGTTGCATAGCTTGAAATTATTATTATCCTTCCTATCTATCATATAAGATAAACAAAAAGTAGGAAGACAAAAGAGAAGGTCTGATCTATTGTGAGTAGAAGTACTGTTGTGAGTTCACTCTTGAAGGCAATATAAATCCTATGGCTCTATTTAATTTCATAAAAGACACCAAAAATTTCTCCAAAATCCATTGAATTTAAAATCCCATATCAAAATCCCATCTCTTCACTAATTAATGATGACAAATACTTTTAATGATAAAAACAAAGTAAATTAGAATTCTTTAAAATGAATTGTACATTTTCCATTTTTTATAATATAAGTAAACTAAAAATAAAGTTAGTAAGAATGTGCAACATACAAGTTATTATTTGTATATTATTCTTCATATAAAACAAATGTTATTAAACTTTTACAAATATTTAGTTTATGATATTAACTCAAACTTCAAAATAATTTTAATCACTTTAACAACTAAAAATGTTGATAATAAATAAAAATAATAACCAAAGAAACTAAAAATTGTAATACAAAAAATGACTATGATAACTAATCATGTTTATAAGTTTACATTACACTTGCTGACAACCTCAAATAATAATAGAAATATAATATAAATTTCATTATAATAACTAATAAATTTATATTACTCCTAACCGTAAGAGCCATTTTCTTAATGCCTAATCCTGAGCATGCGAGCCTTTACACCAAGCTTGGAGAAGACCTTGGAGCTACGTGCAAAGACCTTGGAAGTATGGTGTGCGTCAATGTTGCCTCCCTCTAGGTAAATGTTTCATTTTGGAATAAGAAATTTTTATTTTTGATTTTTCATTTCCAACCCTGGTAGCACATTTCATGGATGCAATTGTACTTTTGAAGATGATTTCAGCTTTAAAAATCCATTTTAATTACATGGCTAATAATCATTGATAATCATACCAACCTAAACAAGGTGTCACTTGCAGCTATGTTGCTAGGAATGATGCTAGGGAGCCTTTGTAGTAGCGTTTATGATTGTGTCGTGGTGGTGGTTGTTCAGGATAGATGTATTGTCAAGTGTGTTGTTGGTGAGTTATGATGTTCAAGATGGATGTGTTGTCGAGAGGCTACTTGGTGGATGATCCTTTGTGAGGACGAGGATAGATCTCAAGCTCTTGAGTTTATCTTATTGACACGATAGAAAGGAGACCAGACTACCCATCACTTTTTGGGGCTCCGGCGAGTTTTGGCCCCTTTTTTTCAAAAAACCATATTTTTTTACATTATAACACTTATCTTCAGCTAGTTGAGCATGAACTGTGGTGTAGTGTAGTGGTAGGTGCATTGGGTGGGTGTATAAGGTTGTTTGCAGGTTTGAATTTTGCCAACTCAACCATATTTTTTGAAACTCTTGCAAGAGTGTGTTCACGCATGTGTGTGTATATGATCTCCATGTGTGTAAGAGTGTGTGTCAATGGGCTAGAGAGAGAGAGAGAGAGAGAGAGAGAGAGAGAGAGAGAGAGAGAGAGAGAAAGAGAGTGTGTGTGTGTGTGATCCATGTGTGATGTAAGAGTGTGTAGGAGAGACAGTGAGTTAGTGAGAGAAAGAGAGAATTCCGGTCACTGGAAAAGTGTGAGTTGACCATTGAAGAAGGAGAGTTGAGTGCAAAAGCCCACATTCTCAAGCTTGTGAGGAAAAGACAAACTCAAAAGCTTGAGATCTATCCACAGCCATCCTTTGTGGTTCTCAAACCTAAGCAAAGCCCCCTCCGTGCCAAGAAGTAACTCTTGTTGGGGGCTAGGCATTTGGAAGGGCTCGCGATTCTTGACTTGGAGTGGCATGCCATGATGCAGATTGATAAGAGATAAAGGGACATCCAACTCATAATAGAGAGAATTCTGGTCATTGGAAAAGTGTGAGTTGACCATCCAAAAAGGAGAGTCACCTACAAAAAGGCCCACATTCTCAAGCTTGTGAGGAAAAGACAAACTCAAAAGCTTGAGATCTATCCACAGCCATCCTTTGTGGTTCTCAAACCTAAGCACAGCCCCCTCCCCATGCCAAGAAGTAACTCTTGTTGGGCTAGGCATTTGGAAGGGCTAGGGATCCTTGACTTGGAGTGGCATGCCAAGATGAAGATTGATAAGGGATAAAGGGGCATCCAACTCATAAAAGAGAGAATTCCGGTCACTGGGGAAAAGTGTGAGTTGACCATCAAAAAAGGAGAGTGGACTGCAAAAACGAGAGTGGACTGCAAAAAGGCCCACATTCTCAAGCTTGTGAGGAAAAGACAAACTCAAAAGCTTGAGATCTATCCAAAGCCATCCTTTGTGGTTCTTAAACCTAAGCAAAGCCCCCTCCCCGTGCTAAGAAGTAAATCTTGTTGGGCTAGGCATTTGGAAGGGCTAGGGATCCTTGACTTGGAGTGGCATGCCAAGATGCAGATTGATAAGGGATAAAGGGGCATCCAACTCATAAAAGAGAGAATTCCGGTCACTGGAAAAGTGTGAGTTGACCATCAAAAAAGGAGAGTTTATTGCAAAAAGGCCCACATTCTCAAGCTTGTGAGAGGAAAAGACAAACTCAAAAGCTTGAGATCCATCCATAGCCATCCTTTGTGGTTCTCAAACCTAAGCAAAGACCCCTCCCCATGCCAAGAAGTAACTCTTGTTGGGCTAGGCATTTAGAAGGGTTGGGTATCCTTGACTTGGAGTGGCATGCCAGATGCAGATTGATAAGGGATAAAGGGGTGTCCAACTCATAGAAGTGGTAGATGAAGCATCGGTGATAGATTCACAACAACAAAACCAGTTTAGGCACTCATCTACTAGAGAGCTAAAAACAGTAATGCTTGGTTGGGATATGGCCGCATTGATGCGGCCTTCTCCCAGCCCCCTTTTTCCTAAAGCAATTTTTTGTTCTCTCACAAGAGTGGTCTTCTACCAATTTTCTTCAACTTGTTCTTATAGATATGGGTTTTCCTGTATTAACCAAATCACTTATTGTGCATTATCTACATGAGCTTGGTAATTGTTGTTGTAGACTTTCTTCCGCCCCACCCATTGTTCTAGCTTTTGTTATTTTTCCAAATCAACTTTTTCTCTACCATTTCTTTTCTAGATCCTTGTGACTTTGTCATTGCTAACACTCCTAGGGCTTTTTCTGTGATATTTTGGGTGTAGAATCCACTTTAACTATGTTCACAATTGGATTAGGTCCTCTTGGAACTACAATTTTGGGTTCTCTTGCATCCTGTAACTCCTACCGATGTTTGATCCAAACAAACCTGTCTGTGACCACTCATGCATGTTACAATGTAACAACAAGTTAATCTTTCTCCCCTTTGGTCAAAACTTCCACCCCCATCTCCTTCCATAAGGGCAATCATTTGGAGGTGCTATGGCTACATAATTAATCTCAGGTGGGTGGCTATTATATTTTGATGTTTTGGCTTTCTATCACCCTAGGATTCTTATTCTTGGTATTGTGGTAGCAATTGTTAGTGATGTGGTTAGTCTTGGTATATATGGAAAGCTAATACCTTGCTAATACTTCTCCTTAGTTTGTGTCCTCCTTAGTGTGCCCTTGATTTTACACTTTGTACATAAGACATCTATCCTTGTGTATCCTCCGACAAGCCTGCCTAGGGCGGGCTTAGTCCTTTCTTCTTAAATATCAATTTCCCTCATCTCAATTCTTCTTAAACATCTATTGTCTGCTTCCTACCTTTCTTCTTCCATGATTTTAGCTATTCTTCGATATCTAAAATTGAACTATAGTATGAGTTAGACATGTCTTCATCAAATTTTGACACTGAAGATTCTTTTTTTTTCTCCTTAACTTTCTCAAATTTATGTTTCTTATTTTTAGGCTCTTTCTTGTTTTTCCTCATGATCCTTTCTACTACCACTTGTCCAAATGAGTTTCTAGATCAAATGATGCTACCACTATCTAGAACATTGTATATGTAAACCACCCATAAACCATTGGGCTTAGGGTAGCTGCTCTGGTGGCTTATCAGCCTGATCTAGTCTCATCAAGATTACTATGAACTCAATAGCATAGTCTTATAAAGGTATTCTAGCTTGTCAACCTTATCTAGTCAAGAGTGCTCTGAACTCAACAACATAGTCTTACGTGGGCATTTTCTTTTGAGTGAGCCTTTGTAGCTTCACCAACACTTTTGTGGTTGTTCTTCCAGATTTCTTCAGGAAGACAATGTGTGACAACTAGCCCTAAAAGAGCATTTTATTTGATATTTTATTCTTGTGCTGCTGGGGTCGACAGCCCTTGTCTGGGATGACCAGAAACCCTTCCACATATATCAGCAACACAGAACTTTTTTTGGGGGGGGGAAGGGGTCTAGAGCTATCATGGCCAGAAATGTGGTTTTTAGTTATAATACATGGGAACCTGTATCTTAATCACTCCTTTTTTTTTAAGATACACTCTTTTTCTTGAACCTTGGGTATTTTTTGGTCATTGCTATTGGTGGAAGCTTTTAGCTTCCCTTTGATCTTCCTTCCTTCTATTATGCTACTCTAGTTGTATTCCATCCCATTGTCATGTTGATTTTTTAGATTCCCCATTCTCTCTCCTCTTGATCTTGGACTTTAGCCTCCCTCACAGCTTCTTGTTGTTGCTTCATGTGTTCTTCCTAGAGCTAATTATAGCATGTTATGTCTCACCACCATTTTTTCTTAGTCTCACTACATGCGCCAATACCATTGGCCAATAACGCATTGCTCTGGATGACACTCATCCTCCATGTAGCTTCCATGTGCATAGCTTCTAGTAACCACTTTGTTGTCATATATATAGGCAGTGGTGTGTGAACACACTTAGGACCACCGGGGCACTTTTTCCCTCCTTAGGAGGTTTTTTCCCCCAGCTTGTATATACGCCTATCATTCTAGGGCTAACTTATCTTTTGTACATTGACACAATCTAATACACTGTGGGTTGTGTGCATTCTTGCTTCTTCTTCTCCAAGCTTTGTGTGCTTTCCTGCAACCCTAATTCCAACAATTAGTATCAGAGCAGGCATCGGCTCCCAGGGCTACACAGCTAGCACCCTTCGACTCACGTTCTCCGATTGAGGTGAGCTTTCACGAGCACTTGTAGGTCCCTATACTCTGCAGATAAGCCCGTAGGGTTTGCATTCTCAGAAATTGCATCTGAGGTCGTTTCGAGCTTCGTTTTTGCATTACAAGTTCTGTATAGGTGTTTTTGTCATTTTGTGCAGAAATTTCGACAGTGTAGTTTTTTGCAAAATAGGCATACGTATTCTACTGTGGACCGTGCTACATAGCATGAGTTGTTTTTTGTTCAGTCTTTGCTTCATTTTACAGGTAGCTTTTGCATCAGTTTCAGTCAGTGGCCATGGCTGATAACAACAATGATGTATTTCGCATGTTGTCTGCTCATAGACAAATTGGATAGAGACAGCAACTACCCACTTTGGGCATACATGAGTTTGGTTGCAAAATGAGTGTGGAACATTGTGCAGGGTATGGATGTACGTCCAGGTTCTGTGGATGCAGGATCTGTTGAGGATGTTGCAGGTTCTAGCAGTTCTACTGTTGCTGCTATTTTATCCACTGCTAAACAAGCTCGTTGGGATGGTAAAGATGCGTAGGCTCATGCCTTGATTGCACTTTCTCTCAAACGTAACATCACTCCACATATTCATTCAGCTAAAATAGCAAAACAGGCTTGGGATATTCTAGCTGGTTTGTATGCAGGTCGTCGTAACGAGGCAAAAATCTCTTACCTGCGTAAAGAGCTAGAATCGAAGATTATGCAAGAAGATGATGACATGAATGTTTTTCTTGCTGAGATTAAAGATCTCAAGGAATAGTTGATTTGTACAGGTGAGATTATTCCTGATCATTCTCTTGTGTAGACTGTTCTTGATGCTTTACCTGAGTCATATCAGACTTTTGCTTCCACGTGGAGACTTGTTTTACTGAGGACAGACCTGATGTTGTCAAGTATGATACTTTAGTCAACAAGCTCTTGCAAGAAGCACAGTCCAGGTAAAATAGGACTAGGAAATGTGCAATTGATCAGGCATTTGTTGTTGCTGCCCACCAGCAGAGAAGAAGTGGTAAGGCATCCCCTTCCACTGTTTCTTCTCCTATTAGTAGGTCTGCAACTTCTTCTCCTTTCACAGGTAGCAACAATAGGTCTGAGAAGGCTCTTGATAAAGGCAAGAAAAAAATTAGGTGCAACTATTGTAAGGCAACTGATCATATCATTAAGAATTGCCCTAAGCTAAAGGCTAAAGAGGCAAAGAAGAAAGAGTCAAATGCAGTCACAATAGCGAATGCTTCTACAAATGCAGATTTTGCAAATGTTGTGCAGAGGATACAGAATGGGTGTTTAGCGTGTATTGCCAGTATGAACCATCTATACATAATGCATGTTTGGCAGTTTCTGTTGACTCTGATGTATGGTATTTTTACAATAGGGGTGCTACAAAGCACATTACCTCGCATCGTGATATGTTCACTTATCTTGAGGCTGTCTCTAATGGGAATACTATCACATGTGCCAATAATGCTTCTTACCCAGTGAAGGGCGTTGGTAAAATTATGCTTACTACTACAAATGGCAGCGCTTTCACACTTTCACATGCTTTGTATGTGCCAGGGATAAAGAAGAATCTATTGTCTGTCTCTGCGTTTGCTAGACTTAGACTTGTAGTCAAATTTGTGGATGACAGATGTACTGTTCATGATTTGACTTCTGGTGATACGATTATTGCATCTGGCACCTTATTTCGTGGACTGTATAGGCTCAATTCTTATGACAACAAGTGTGTGGAAGATTCAGCAAATGCAGTTTCTAATGAAAAGGCAATTTCAGATGCAAAACTATGGCATGCTCGTTTTGGTCATCTGAACTTTGTTGGTTTGTTACATTTGCAGAAATTTGATATGGTTGCTTCATTGCCCCCTCTTGAGGCACCATTGAAACATATTTGTGAAGGCTGTATTTTGGGCAAAATGCAGCGTTCTGCGTTTCCAAAGGATGGTTCTGTGTGGGCCACTCGCAAATTGCAACTTGTACATAGTGATGTATGTGGGCCTATGCAAACTCCGTCATTTGGTAAACACTTGTACTTCGTGACTTTCATTTTTGATTACTCAAGGCATGCATGGGTATATCCACTGAAGGCAAAGTCCGAAGTGTTTTTGTGCTTCAAAGTGTTTTTGTGCTTCAAACAGTTTTTGCTTATGGTTGAAAATGTATCCAATTGTACTGTGGGCACCCTCCGTTCTGATCGAGGGGGGGAGTACATGTCTAAAGAGTTTGATGCATTTCTGGCTAGTCGTGGGATAAAACACCAATGTATAATGCCGTATACCCCTCAGCAAAATGGTGTTGCTGAGAGGAAAAGTAGGTCACTTATGGAGATGGCACGATGTATGGTCAAGAGCCAAGCTTTTCCACATGCGTTTTGGCTTGAGGCTATCATGTGTGCTGCATATGTACTCAACAGGTGTCCCACTAAGGCCTTGCAGTCTGTTACTCCATACGAAGCTTGGCATGGAAGGAAGACTTCTATTGGTCACTTGCGTGTCTTTGGTTGCTTGGCCTATGCTTTAGTGCCTATGCAACAACGTACAAAATTGGATGATAAGGCTATCAAATTCATTTTTGTTGGTTACAGTGCTGAGAGCAAGGGTTACAGATTGTATCATCCACAGTCAAAGCGTATCTTGATTAGTCGAGATGTTGTTTTTGTGGAAGATGCTGTGCAGCCTTTGTTATCATGTACCAAAGCGACAGGTGTGAGCTCACGGGATGTATTTGATACGTCGTTGCCTCTGTTTACAGGTGGGAATTCAAATGTAAGTCCTAATGAGGCAAATATTCAGCCTATGCACATTTCAAACGACATCACAGATCAGCCTATTTCTGATGCAGATTTACAAAATGTAATTTATGAGGATAGGGCTGAAAATGAGTAGGCTAGTGGTATGCCTAAATGGCTGGTGCAAACCTTGCGTGATAGTAAAATTGATGCACCTATTTCTAGTCGTACTACTCGTTCAGGTTTTCAGCATGCCTCTTATGCATCAGATTGTTATGCTTTGGCTGTGTCTAGTATGTGTGAAGAGGAAGAACCTCTTTCATTTGATGAGGCACAAAAATCAAAAAATTGGTTGGCTGCAATGCAAAATTGGTTAGCTGCAATGCAAAGTGAATATGATGCTATAATGAAGAATGGTACATGGTCTTTGTGTGATTTGCCTATTGGTAAAAAGGTCACTGGATGTAAGTGGGTTTTTAAGTTGAAACAAAAGCCAGATGGCAGTGTTGATCGCTATAAGGCTAGACTTGTTGCAAAGGGTTATGCTCAAGAAAAGGGCATTGATTTTGATGAGACCTTTGCTCCCACTTGTGGTATGACTACCATTCGTAGCATTTGTGCATTGGCAACTCATAATGGTTGGAATGTACATCAGTTGGACATGTTGGACATAAAGACTGCGTTCTTGAATGGAGATTTGCATAAGGAGGTGTATGTATCGCAGCCTCGTGGTTTTGTTCAAAGAGGGCAGGAAAACAAAGTGTGCAGGTTGAAAAAGGCTTTGTATGGTTTAAAGCAAGCTCCACGAGCTTGGTATGAAAAAATACATGTATATTTGACTGCACATGGTTTTCAGAATAGTCCAACAGAAAGCACTTTGTATGTTAAACGTATGGATGATGTACATCTAATCATTGCTCTCTACTATGTCGATGACATGCTGCTCACAGGACCAAATGAGAGTCATATTGCTGATTTTAAGGCTGATTTGAATGCCTCTTTTGAGATGTCAGATTTGGGACATTTGCATCATTATTTGGGGATACAATTTAAGCAGTGTGATGGAGGTATTGCTTTGTGTCAGACAAAGTATATTGAGACATTGTTGCAGAGATTTGGCCTTGAAGACTGCAAGCCTATTGCTACTCCAATGGAGACAGGTTTGAAGTTGAGTCTTCATGATGCTGGAGATCACTTTGATGTCACACTCTATCAGACAACTGTTGGTTGCCTCATTTATGTCTGCATTACGAGGCCGGACATTAAGTTTGCAGTCTCACAGGTGAGCAGGTTCATGCATAGCCCAGGGTCTTAGCCTTGGAAGGCAATTAAATGCATCTTTTGCTACTTGAGTGGTACCATACATCTTGGGTTGTTTTATCCCAAGGGGGATCGTTGCCGCCGGATTTACATGCTTTTTCGGACTCAGATTGGGCTGGTTGCTATGACACAAGAGTGTCCACAAAAGTGGTTTTTGTTTCATGCTCATCGGTAGCTCATGCATATCTTGGTTGAGCAAGAAGCAACCTACTATGGCCACTTCTAGTTGTTGTGAAATAGAGTACAGGGCAAATTTCATAGCTACGGTTGAGTGTGTGTGGCTCAGACGGCTTATATGGCTGACTTGGGTGTTGGACACGAGTCTGCCACCTCTATCTACACTGACAGCAGTCAGAGCGCATTGGTGGAAGTTGCGAGAAACCTAGTTTTTCATGCTCGCAGAAAGCACATTGAGGTGCATTATCACTATGTCGGGGAGAGACTCTCAGTAGGAGAGATCAGCTTGGCATATGTGCCAACACAGGACAACCTCGCCGATCTTTTCACAAAGGCGCTTCCTCATGAGAAGTTTGAAGCTTTCTGCAAAGCTTTGGGCTTGCTCCCCTTTTTGTGGACTGATCTACGTCGGGCATGGCACTTTCCTATACATGAGTGCTAGAACTCGTTCACACCATCACTCCCAGGGAAAATTTGTTGCCATATATATAGGCAGTGATGTGTGAAGGAGACATTTTGCCTGGCTTCTTGTAGCCCATGTTGCTACAAATCCAATGCTTCAGTTGGGTCACAAATCAAAGCTCCTTTGCTCAAGTTATGAGCAAAAACCTCTTAGGTGGAAACCACCTTAAGGAGCCAAAAAGCTCTTACTAAAGTCATTGCAGATGGTCAAGCTTTGTGTGCTTTCTTGAAACCCTAATTCCAACACACTTGACCTTGCAACAAGTATTATTTAGACACAATTATCCTACTCCCTTCATTATTAGTGAGGCTACATCCTTCCCTTCCTCTTAACCTCCTTGCTTCCAAATTCCTAGGGGCCAATTTATAGCAGTTCATCATCTCAACTACACTCTTCACTATTTTTCAGGCTACACCCTGCTTCCAAATTCATAGTGGCCAATTTCTAGCACGCATCATCTCAACTAGCTAGTCCCCAAATGCCAAACAAAATTTTCCCAATAGGATTACCAAGAGTATGAGTTTCCAGTCAAGACTCAACACTTTAGTGGTTGTAGACCACATAGCTAGTTTAGTTTAAGTACAAGCAGTCATCAACTTTTAACCTGTACCCTTGAATTTTTTTATCTCTGTTAGATATCTGTAACGCCGCTTCTACGGGCGTTACCACAGGAGGGGATGGCCTCTGGCTCACCAAACAGCCATAGAGGAAGAATGAGGATTGCCCCTCATCCCCCAGGCTATATAGTGTGTGGCCTGCCGTCCACACTAGCCTGGCCGCCCATGACTTCGCATGGACGTCCTCTCCCACTGAACCCCAGACATGGCCATCCGATCTGCTGCCGTCGGTCACACAGGCGTTACAGCCTAGGTGACAATCTCCTAGATCATCTTTGCTTAACCAAGGTAATGATAGGGGTAATCTCTATTCCAATTTTATCCATAATTTTATTGGTTTAATAAACCGTAGCTATTATGAGTAAGGAGTCTTTTTGACTAAGCACACAACTTCACGACCATGTTCTCCTCCCCCCTGATCTATATTTGTAAGATCATGGTGTAGCTAAGAAATTAAATTTTTAATGTATATTTCTAGTGAGACAATATGAGAAATTGAGAAGATGAGAATTTAAAAAATAAATTTCAATATTAATAGTCAAGTTGTCATATGCAAAAATCAAGTTGGAGTTTCCCCATGTGCACATGTATACATGTGCACCCCCCTACACATTGGGATGGAAAAAAGAGAAAGAAAATAAATATAATGGTAGAAGAATTTTCTAAAAGAAATAAAAGAGATATTTTAAAAAATAATAATAATAAGAATCATCCATTCAAATATGTAGTGGAATATGTGTGCATTGCCCTTGGAAAAAGAGGTGAATCGAGTACACATTTGATTTAATTCAAGATTGAATGGGTGAAAGATTAAAGTCTAACGTTAACATGTGAGTGAAAATACCTTAGGTTATTTTTTTAAAGGAAAATAGTAATGTGGAGATAAGGATACCGAGAACTAATAGATCATAACTCTAGCTATGTAAATGTGGGAGTTGACTAGATATATGGATGGATGTATGTAGAGTAGTTGATTGCATGAGAAAATGGATGAATACATGAATGGATGTATGTATGGATGGATGTATGTAGAGTAGTTGATTGCATGAGAAAATGGATGAATACATGAATGCCTAAGGTTGAGTTACATGAGGTATGGTGTGCTACCAACTTGAGTAGACTAATGGTGTATGTAAAGAGTGCAACCATCATTTTTTAGTATAAAAGGCTACCCCCTTCATGACAAATCCATAAATTTTTTTCATCAAGGCTAGGAGAGTACTGCTAGAAGATTACTTTGCTTGTTTTTCAATGTACCATGTGCTCAAATTGATCCTAGGGAAGTTTACTAAGGTCCAAAGTAATCATTTAAGGTGTAAGAGATGAGTTATTGGAGTTTATGCAAGCCTAGGGATCTGCAAAAAAATTCATTTAAGGTGTAAGAGATGAGTTATTGGAGTTTGTACAAGCCTATGGACCTGCAAAAAAAAAAAGTCATAGAGTTTTGGAGGAAGAAGGAGTCCAAAACTTTATCCACTGTGTGTATAACAACCACCTACAAACCCATTTTTACAAGAGACAACTATCTAGATTCATAATCAATTCCTTTTTGTAGTAAAATTGAAAGTTTTAACTTAAATCAAATTTGGATAATGATTTTACTTAAGTTTCAAGACCAAAGACCTCTAAGGCCTAGTCTTCACCCTCTTGCTTTTAAATTAATGCTGCCCAACCCTTCATAAAACCTTATTAAATTGAGAAACTCTTTTGTTGTCATAAACCTTAGAAAATTAATGCCCAAAACTTGATAAAATCTTATTAAATTGAGAAAATATTTTGTTTTCATAAACCTTCAAAATTTAGATAGCCTATTCCTAACCCTACAAGAATTTATCATTTAATTAAATTGTGGGAGAATCCCTAAGCTAAAGTAGATTTTAGCGAGAGAAGAGTTGGTCTAGATGCTTGAAATTGTTGTAAACCTAATTCTAGTTGAATGATGGGATTTAATTAGTATTTTAATTATGAGAGTTATAATTAATTTATAAATTCATAGTGGTTTCCATGTCTAGAGAGAGAAAGTAGGATTAGGGGCACAGAGAGAGAAAAATAGGATGGTTGTTTTTTGCAAGCTATGGGTGCTCAAAACCATCCCATCACCCCAAAGATGGGACAAGAACCTCTCGTAAAACATTGTGGGTGGCATATCTCGATCAAGGTATATGGGCAAATCTATCCAATGAGCCTCGGCTTAGATAACTCAATCGAGATCCAAGTGGCATCCACATGGGCCCCTCCTCAAGGTCGAAGTGGGCAACCACATCATGCTTACCCTATATCAAGTAATTTGCCATGCAAGGCCTTGATCGAGGTCCACGCATGATGGATTTGTAAATGTATGGGTATGCACCATATCATATGGACCTCGATCAAGGTCCATAAATAAATATATATTTTTTTAATCTTAGTAGTCCAGACCTTGATTGAGGTCCATGAAAAAAAAAATCTTAGGAGTCGAGACCTTAATCAAGGTACCTACACCAAATCTTCACAATCCATATCTCGATCAAGATAACAAGATCAAAATCTTGACCATCCAAAAATTGTAAATCTCCATCGTCGATAAAGGTAGGTAATGGAATCTAGACTATTGATAACAAGATCAAAATCTTGACAATCCATATCTCGATCAAGATAACAAGATCAAAATCTTGACCATCCAAAAATTGTAAATCTCCATCGTCGATCAAGGTAGGTAATGGAATCTAGACTGTTGACAACACCTTGATCGAGGTATGAAGATCATATCTGTGTAGTCCATACCTTGATTGAAATACTATGAATCGATCCAACACCATCCAACTAACAGCCAAAAAAAAGCCCTAATTTTTGTCGCCATTTCATTGGTGCCCTGAGTTGACCTTGTTTGAGGTGTTATAAAAGGTTTTTTTTTTCTCCACCATTCTTACACACCAAGCTCTCTAGATCTAGTGATTAGTACCCTCACGCCGTTGTTGTAAACAAGTGGACCCCTCTTAGGGAAGATAGTGTTTGCAGAAGGGCTAGCTGTGGAGGTCGTAATAATTGTAAAGCTGCAGCCGCCCAAGAATACCAAAGAACGTACAAGATTCCTAGGGCTAATTAAGTGGCATAGCTAATTCAGGAGGCTCCTAGAAAATGTGGCAATACTCCTATACAATCTAACAATGAAAGATGCGGAATATGTCTGATTCAGATCCTATCATGAGGTATTTTGGAATCTCAAGAGAATACTATCATGCAGCACCCATTCTCCAGTAGTAGCTGAACTATTACCTGGTATTTCATGTATTTGTCGATGCCTCTAATGTTGCCATTGGTAAGTGCTCTAATGCAAGAAGCACAAGAAGTCCGGTACATAAAAGTTTACTATGCTAGCAGGAGGTTGTCCAAACCAGAGAAGAACTACTCCACTAAAGAAAAGGAGTCACTCGGAATGATCTACTCCATCAAGAAGTTCAAGCACTACCTATTGGGAAAAATGTTTGAATTTCATGTAGATCACAAAGCTCTCTTGTACCTAATAAACAAACCAGACTTGGCAGGAAAATTGGCCAAATGTATGCTTTTGTTTACAAGAGTTCTAGCTCAACATAAGCCACACCCCCAAGAACAAGCACGCAGTAGCAAACTTCCTGTCAAGATTGGAGTCAAAAGAGAAGAACCAGAGGGGGTGGAATATGACTTCTTGGATGCCCAGCTCTTCCTCACTTACAAAGAAAAACCCAGTTGGTATGAGAAAATGCTACAATTCCTATCTGACTTGTCCTTTCTAGAGTACATATCTAGAGATCAGAGAAAGAAGCTGAATCTGCGGAGCAAGTCATTAATGGTGGTAGTTGTATAGCTCTACAAGATGGGCATTTATCAGATATTGAGAAGATGCATCCCCAAAAATGAGCAATAGGCTGTGCTGGTGGCAGAAGCGCACCAAAGGATTAGCGGTGCAAAGTGAACCACTTCCTTAATGAAGTGATCAGGAAACTGATAGATTAACACATGATAATACATCAAATGTCAATAGTCTACTACCCACAAGAAAATGGGTAAGAAGAATCCACAAATAAAATCCTGAAGGGAATACCGGTCAAGACAATAAATGAGAATAGGGCAGATTGGGACACAAAGCTACACGCAACATTGTGGGCAATCTGGACAGCATATAAGAATACAACATGACTCACACCTTTCAGCATGGTGTATGGATTAGAGGCAATGGTGCCAATGGAGTTCCTAACACAGAGCCTCAGGATAGCTATAGCAGAAAGGCTCTCTCCAGAAGAATCAGAGGTGCACAGGATCAAACAACTCCTTAAGTTGGATGAAAGGAGGCTGCATGGATAGCTGAGATCGTGCAGAAAAGGAGAAAGTTACAGGTTGACAGGAACACTAAATTTAAGATCTTTGAAGAAGGAGATGCAGTCTTGCTGTTCTCATCACCAAGAATGGGACCCCACCCAAGAAAATTGAAACTGAGATGGACAGGCCCATTTAGAATTATCAGGAAAATGGGGACAAGAACATTTGAGTTAGTAAGTTTAGATGGAAGCTTAAGGAAACTAGTGAATGGGTACAGGCTTAAGCCTTATTTTACAAAAAAATGCCATAACTAGCAAGACAAGTATATCCTAAAGGAAAAGTGTGTTTAGATCTAGATCCAGACCTAGAGAACCTAATGGAACTATGTCCAGATCTAGATCTCGAGAACCTAAGAGAAGTGTGTCCAAATCCAGATCCACATCTGGATCGTGTCCAACAAGAAAAACTATGTCCAGATCCAGATCTAGATCTGGAGAATGTCTAACAAGTAGAAGCATCCAATCAAGATCTGGAAGGTGCCCAACAAGAAGAGTCCGAGTTTTGATAGGATCAATAGGAATCAGAACAGGATTCTAGAGTTTTAAAAAATAGAAGAATATAAAATCCAAAATTAGGATGTGCATATGTAAATATGATTTTAGTATGCACAGAAATAGAGGAGCCAACTGGTAGCAGTGTGGAGGTGGTGTGGAGGTGGTGGGAAAATCAAAGTTGCCACCCCAAAAAAGGGTGTATGAATGGAAAAGGACACGTGTTGTGTCGCCATCGCCAATTCTCGGCCTAGCCCATTAATGACCTGGCAAAAAGCGTCATAGGAACTCATGGCCAGATTGTGAAAGCGATTTGGAAAAATCCTGAAGATGTCGAGCAGTTATGACCGTACCCCCCAAGGAAGGCGTGCTCCAAGACAACGGCTGACTACCTCTCCATTGGAAGCCTAATTCAAAAATCACTATGCTTGCTACCTTACGCTCTAAGATATATTGTTTCTAAGCTCTAATTCCACCCTCGCCTCATGTCTCTCAACCCCAGCGCAACCAACGCCCAAGCAAATGGTGAAATTAGATTTCCTCTCATGCACCTTGTATAAGGAGGTAGACAAGCACTCCTAGTGGTGGCTAGAGAAGATGGGGTTGAAGGAGTTTACGAAGTTGCCCTGGGAGGAGCTCTAACAAAACTTCAAGGCTGTGGAGCAGCTAGTGGAGTTACAGAAATCGAATACCATAACACTCCCATCAAGTGAGAAAAGGATATTCAACCCCCTTTATGTGGCTAAAGTCTTCAGATTTTTGGTTGAAGGGGAGACTTAGGTCAAGCCAGCCACCTATATGAGGAGGACTTAATCAAGGAGTTTGCCCCGCTGGAGGGCAAGGCCAAAGAATTAAAAATAACAAGCACAATGGACGAAGGCTGATAGAAGAAAATACGCTTTATGGTGGAGATGATAAATCTCACCCACAAGCCATACTATATGTCAAGGAAAGCCTACAGGATGGTGAAAGCGGTGGAGGAAGGAACTAAAGTGGCATGGGCCAAGGTGCTATACAATAATCTAAAGGATCAAATCGACAAGATCAACAGCCCAAACACCAGAACAAAGATTGGCCCATACTTGATAGCTCTATTCAATGAACAATCAGGAGTCGAAAAGAAGGAGGGCCAAAAAGAAGTGGTAGAACATAAAGAAGGCATAGGGCCTAGAGAGGAAGGAGTAGAAAAGCCCTGGGAGGAACAAGATTTTGGATAGGGAAAGGAGAAGGTATCCTTGAGTCTCAAAATTTGGTGAAAAGAAGACCAGCAAAAGGGGAGAATGGCCAAGCAGGGTGGTCGAAACAAAAAGCACCAAACGGCTCAAGGAGGACTTAGCCAACATTAGCAAGTCCATCCTGTCACACCAGCAGCAGCAGCAGGAGCACAATAAGAAGCAGAAACAAGCACAAGTCTACAAGTTGGAAACAAGTGCAGTCTAACCTCCCTGGTACCAGTGCTATGAACTTTCAGAAAGCCATAGACACAAACTGGGTGTGGTGATTAAAAGAGATGACAAAATTGCATGGAAAGGATGAAATCATACAGCAAGAAGCCCTACAAGAAGAGTTGTGCAAGAGGAGAATGGATTCTGACCGCCTAGGAGAGGTGCAAAGCCAGATCAGAGACCTCAGATCAGAGACCTCTAGAAGGCCAACAAGGAATTCAAGGAAGAAATGGAAAATATGAAGGAGGCCATGGCACGAAAGGAGAAGGATTTCATGCAGCTAAAAGAGGATCTGGACAGGGCTAGGGAGAGCTAGGCCGCCAACAGAAGGACAAGTTTCCTTAATTAGAGAGGAGCACATCACCCATCGTCAAGGAGGTGCAAGCCAAGGCTGATAGAGATAGAGTTGATATGGTCAAGGTAGAAGCCAGGTTGGCTGTCCTAGATGCCGAGATGAATTTTCAGAGGTGCACAAGCCTGAAGCTAAAAAGATGTAGTGGAAAGGGAAGTCCATTGAGGACTTTAAGGAGGTGTAGGGGACAGTCAAACCCAACCTAGCAAACAGGCCTAGAACCAACAAGAACTATGCAAGAAGCTACACCTAGCCGAGAAGGTAAGGAGGCCAAAACCAATGGGGGAAGTTCCAGCAAGGAAACGTAGCTGCTGTAGAAGGAGAATGAGTAGCTACAAAATGAGATGGAAGATTGGAAACACAGATTCACACTCCTCAAAGGAGACAGAAAGAAGATAGTCGTGCCAATCGACAGAAAGGGAAAGGAGATTGTAATATACAAAGGGACATCAATGCTGAAGGAGCATGTGTGGACTACAACAAAGAAGCTGGAAGAGTAGGAGAATCACAAAGTTGCATTCAGGGTGCAAACTAAAGAATTGGAAGCCTTGGTTGAGGAGTTTAAAGATAGAGGCAAGATGGGATGAGACCATAAAGACCCCATAAGGAGGTAGAGGCTACAACCCCTGCTAGGAATACAAGAGGAAGAGGAGGAAAAATGACTATCAAACGAGGAAAATGTTGCCTTGACAACAGCCCATGCTGACCTCCAAAAGAGACAAGAACAACTAGACGCATGCAGAGGAGGTGAGGAAGAGGCACCAGGAGCACGTGGATGCTATGAGAAGAGTGCATATGCCAAGGAAATCAGGGCCAATGATAAGATGATAGAAGACTTCCAAGGCTGGGCCAAAAGGGAAAAGGGGGCTAACAAAGAGCTACAGAAAAGGGTTCAGGAGGAGATGGGCCAACAGAACATGGGTGTATGGAAGGGCACTACCCTAAAATGTATACATGCTTTAATCCAAACAACCCAACAAGCAAGCACAGGTGCTTGCCTGAGGCCTTCCAACTAGGAGGAGATTGTGAAATTCATGAACCAGTTGGAAGTGTCACGAAGATAGACAGGAATGGACAAGGCAGCTTTCAAAGTAGGTGCATTAGGACAAGGAAGAAGCCCATCCGTCGGATCCAGAGCGGTACGTAAAAGCATGTCTCTTATGAGTCACAGATCTAGGTGTGGAGGCAACAACTTATTCAAAGAGAGACCCTGCTAAAACCCCTTGCCAACGGAGTCAACCAGCAGACAAGAAAAGAGAGATGACAAAGCTTGAACCTACGGAAACACCACCCTATGGGTGAAATGGGTTTGGGGTGAGAAAATAAGGCCCAAGGAACCAGAGAAAACTATGTTTGAAGAAGACCTCATCACCCCTGAGTAGACAAAGCCCCACGCCTTTGCCGCCATAGGAATGGCAGTGGAAGTAATGCACAGGGCAAGGGCAAGGCATCCGGAGGCACGGCCCATTAAAGTGCAATTCCAGAAGGCTAACGAGAAAGGACTGGCATAGGGCACACCTGGGTATGCAGCAGCAGGAAGAGAGCTTACAAGCCATGATATGCCCCAATGGCCCTATCAAGTTCATCTCAAGTTCATCTCAAGGGGCATTGCAACGGAGGAGTTACCAGAAGAAGGCGGCTGGAATAGACCGTAAAAGGAATCCAAACAAGAGGATCCATACCAAGTTGTAATCCAAGAACAAATTTTGTTTGAACCGCAATTGTGGGCTTCGCTACTTTTGGCGCAGCATCCACCGTGATCACCAAGTGTTGGTGGCCAACTAGCCCATTTGGTTGGTGGCCAACCAGCCCATTTGGTTTGCCGCCCAAATCGCCTACTGGACTACCGTTGTGCAACAAACCGGGTATTCTTGTTTTGTAACAACTTCTTGATGAACAGGTAGTACCCGTGGTTGTAATGGAAAAAGGAGGATTGGTTGGATAAGGGGATAGATGAGTGAGGTTGGATCTAGTCTACCAGGCTGAAGAGGGTGCATCACTGTCTAGATAGAGATATACATGTCGAGTCTACTCAGGCTCCGAGGAGAGGAACAATACCAAATAGGGACACAAGAGAGTTGAGATAGGAATTCATGGACAGGGTTCTTCTAAGGCATTGTATTGTAATACTCAAGAATGGATTGAACCTTGTCCTACTATTACTTTCTATCTATTCATCTCTATCTATGTAGTGTTTAATCTTGTGTTAAGTCATTCCTGTTTGGATGTGGTAGTCTTTCTGGAGAATGGATAGCCATAGGAACTAACCTGCTTGCATTCATGCTCAATCTCCCCGCACATAGCCAGACAGTGGCTCAACATTCTCACATTGTCTTACTACATTGGGCATAGCTGCATTAGTCGGTGACTCCTCCAGAGCCAACTAGGTGGTCTCGAACCAGGTAAGTGTCGGGTCCTAACAGATTACTGACATATAACCATGCCATAACACTAGTACACAGAAGTGGTTGTCATGTAGCTTGTTATAAACCACTGGTAGCATAGCACCCATAATCTCACCAACCTTGCGAGTGGCATAAGTGAAGAAGCTCTCACCCACATGGTAGGTCATCATTGTTTACAACACTAGCTGAGCTTAATATCTTTAAAAAACTATCAATGTCCATAGCACTAGTTGAGCTTGATATCTTAAAACAGATATGTGATATATGGACATATGTTACTTGCATGTTATGAAAAAAAATATGTTTTTATTTTATAAAAGGGATGTTTTTATAAGGAGAGTGTGTGTGAACTTATCTTAAGTGGTGTGTGTGAGTGAAGTGGTAGTTTTAAATATAGGTATGTAAGTTTCCACTCTATAGGTCCAATGGTGGTGGGCAAAAGGCTAGACCCATGGGATTGGGCAGGGCTAGGCTGAGCCTATGGATCTGGTCAAAGTAGAAAAAGGATTTAAACACTAGATAGTGGAAAATTGGGTGGACTTGACTTAAAGATAGTTTTTAAAAAAACGAAACAAAATTGTGCTATTTGACTAAGAAAAACTTAAAACAAGTAGTTTAGTTAGTAATTATAATAAGAATAGAATAATTATCTTCATAATCCATGATTCAAGACATCTTGTTGGGCTTTGAGGAGCCACTTGATGTGACCTACTTGTGAGAATCATGAAGGAAAAAAACTTGGAGGAATCGCTTACCTTTCCTACGTTCATAATGGTCAAATACTAAGGGGAAAGGGTGAATGGAGAGCATAAGCTGACCAATCATCAAAACTCCACAAAGATAACTTGCTGCAAAATATTTCTGGAGATGCTTTAGCTGCAAAACAAGTCTAGCACATCTCTTCAGCCATGGCGTGGATACGAAAGGTGGAGAGGGGGAAAAATATCAATTGGGCATCACTATGCTTCACAAAGCTGCAAAGAGAAACCACCTGCATGATGATGAGCAACACACACACACACACACCAAGGTGGGATAACTGCTGTGACAGACCACTTCCCATTCAGAGATAGGCTGCAAGCAAATCCACCCGCCGCCGACAAGGCAGAGGTACAACCTGCCCAAGCCCAATAGTAGGACCAGGACCAGCAACTAGCACTGCACACTGCATAGGTAGCCAGCTCAGAATGGACGGTTAGCGAGACCTCCAAGGGGAGAATCGGCTCCACGACCATGACCTCATAGTTCAAGCGAAAGCTTGTATTGGCCTGCCTCTCTTCTAAAGAAAAGAAGCAACAGGTCAGATGGAGCCTTTGGCTGAGAATATTGCTTCTATCCACAACAACCGAGTCTTCCAACTCTGATCCAACAGCCAAATGCAATATGCAGAGTACCTGCTGGCGCACTACTTGGAGGGAGAGGATCCATTCGAGACAAGGCAAGAAGAAGCCCGAGTGCTCCGGCTATAAGAAACGATCACAAGGCTCTAGCAAGAGAACACAAACCCCTGACAACAGGTGGCAGAGGCCCAGTAGGAGGTAGGAGATGTAAAGCAGGAAGGGTTGAAAGCAGCCACCGTCTTTATGGACTTCATGGACTCCATCAAAGATAGAACACTGAAAGATCAGACTCGAACGAGCTTCCTCGTCGAGTCTCAAATCAAATCCCTCATCGATCTCTCCTCTAGCACCATCTAGATAGATACGGAGACATTGACCGTGCTATCCAATACACTACAGGAATATCTGGCCACTCAATGGGACAGTTTCATGGGGGCCATCTCTGGCTAATCCTCACGGGCCAGTGCAAGCCTCTTGCCATCCTCTCGAGGGACACGGCTGACTCGGATGATGACAAGGATGCCCAGTCCGGGAGCCGCGAGCAGAATGCCTATCTAAACATAAATCATTGTACTGAGAAGAACGACTCCGACCCAGCCCCCCCTCCTAAAGGACTGACTCCTTCAACCCCAAAGGATCATCTCTTGCCACTAAAAATGGAACAACTCAAGCAGGAGCTCAGCAGGTATAAGGAGCAAAATGCAAAGCTTACTGCCCTAGGAAAGAGGCCTCTCCAAGTCCAAGAGGAGCGGGTCAACATGTAGAATTGGCCATGGTATCCGATTCCGGAGCAACGTCATCAACAATAGACTCGGCCATGGTACTACTAAAAGAACATACATCGGCCCTCCAAAAGAACTTTGATGAGTTGCAGGATTGTATAGGGACACCATGAAGATGCCCTACAAAGACAAACACAAACAGGCCCATGACATACTGGCTCGTATTGATGAGCTACTAAAGACCAAACTGGCCAACAAGAAGCCTTCGGCTCGGCGAGGGAAGCTCCAAAACACACATGAAGATATTCAGACGGCCATCACCACCCTTGAAGAGGCCAAGAATGTAATACTTTGAGCCAACCTATCAGCCAAAGCGAAGATCTCTAACCTATAACAATAAGAAGCAACCATGCAAGTTTCCCTTTGCCCCCCAACAATTGTGCCCCTTTAGCTCCCCCCAATCAGAAGAACAGTCCGATTCGGCCTACTACTGCGCTACCAATGGTGCCGTCGGAGACGATGAGCTTGGCGGGGTGGAGGACTAGCGCCTCCAGAGCCGAGGGATCAAGAACGTCCCCAAGCGTGTTGGAGTTAGAAGTGAGCGGAGGAGGATGCCAATGAGTATCCCCAATGGAGCCAATCTCCAGGTGATCTACACTACCGACAACCTCAAGGAAAGAATGTGGGTTTGAGTTGTCATATTGGAAATCTGACCCACCGGTGTGCCAACTGTTGGGGCCAGACAGTCGGACAAGTCAGAACACCATGGTCGTGGCCAGTTGAGCACTTGTAACGAATTCCATCATAGGTGTAACATATCCATTTCTTAGAGCATGAGAACTTCTTAGTTGTAACTGTGCCTTAAGTAGTATAAATTTGTAATGACAATCAGAACAAGTGTTATTGTTGGTTGTTTGATCAGTCAAGTGTCATCTTTGTATATCAGTCTTTTTGGTAATATATCAATGCCGATTCATCTCTTGTAATCTTATTCGTCTCTTGTGACTGTATTTATGTTTTATCTTTTGCACTTGTTGTGTATTTCTTTGGCATTACATTGGTGTATGTTACGTGCATAACTAGAGAAAACTTAGTAGATTATTGGGCAATGGTATCACCTGATAATAGTATGATAGGCTATAAGTCTATTTTAGTGCCATTGGAGCATAACACAAAGCTTTATGCAGATATAGGTGAGATTTTGGAGGACCCCACTACGTACAGACGGATAGTGGTGGGTAGCTTGATCTACATGACTATTACTAGGCCAAACTTGAGCCATGATGTTGGACTTGTGAGTCAGTTTATGCAGGCCCATAAGAAGCCACACTTGTATGTATGTAGATGGATTCTCAGGTACATACTGTCCACAGCTCATTATAGACTTTTCTATGAGGCTGGTACAAAGATATAGCTACATGGGTACACAAATGCTGATTGGGCTAGTAGTGTTGCAGACACAAGATCTACCATGGGTTTTATGTTTTCATTTGGGAGTGCTCTTATGAGTTGGAGCAGTAACAAGCAACCAACAATTGCCTTGTCTAGTATAGAGGCAAAATACAAAGGTGTTTCTATGGCATCTTGTGAGGTAGCTTGGTTTCAAAAGCTACTTGTTGATATGGGTGAGCCCGTGGATAGGCCAATTTTCATTTATTCTGACAACATCACTAGTATACAGTTAGCCAATAACCTAGTATACCATGCTAGAACAAGGCACATCGAGGTGCATTATCACTTATGAGGGAGAAGGTTCTAGTAGCAGGTGATAAAGATCTAGTATATGTCACCACAAAGGATCACATAGCTGACATCTTCATGAAGTCAATAGGCAAAGAGAATCTCCATAGGTTTAGGAGCTTACTTGGAGTGCAGTGTGGAGTTGAACTCAAGGGGAAGTGTTGAGATATCAAGCTCAACTAGTGCTGCGGGACATTAATGACCCACCTGGAAGATATCTTTCGCACTTATATCACTAGCATGGTTGGTGAGATTATAGAGTTGATATGCCGCCTATTGATGACAAGCTGTGATAGCCACTTTGGAGTACTAGAGTTATGGCATAGTTATAGTGCCAGCTCATATATACTCTTATCGTTTAGCTATATGGTTACAGAGAAGAGAAGAAGATAGAAGAAAATTTAGCCATCCATCTCTCTCTTGTGCCTTGCACTCTCTTGCTTGCAAGGAACTCAAGCTCTCCCTCTCCCCCACATTCTCTTTAGGGTGTTGAGAAATGTGGTGCCATTGAGAACAAGGAAGAGGTAGAGAGTGAGAATGAATAGCCAAGCAAGAGAAAAGTCTAGCATGAAGCTACATGAGCAAAGGGAATTATTCCACATTAATGTTCAATCCCAAGGGTTTACCTCCTCATATGAAAGGGGGCCATTTCAAGCAATGAATATATTACTTACACTTATCTCAAGTTTCTCTATGTATCAAAGTTAATCTATCTTGGAGTCTAATTAGCTTGAGTGCAATTTAATTAGCACAAACTTATCATCATGAGTTCACTTAGGTATCATCCACCTTAGATTATTCATGTTAATTATATTATTATTAGAGTAGGATTAGCATCTCAATAGGAAGTCGATTTTTAGTAGGAGAGCTTGATCCACAATTCTCAACAGCATTAACCTGCCCTAGTGTCTAAGAAAACATTCATGCAAACAAAAATTAATAGAACCTTGTTTGATGCATAAGGAGGTAGACCATACAAAGGTTATTTTGGCTATAAGGAAACTAAAAATAAAAAGAGAGAGAACATGGACATAATGGCTTACCTATGAGGTTTAAACGTGCGAACATCAAAACTTAATATAATAGTAGAAACCTACTAGTCCTTGAGGACAATGCCTCAAATATAACCCCTAATCATACCTATCATACATTGGACCATAATCTTATGCCTCTAATTGTAGCACTGAGTTTCAAACACTTGGTGTGGCTCCAATTCCTACAATGATTGGTCCTAGGTCAAATGCAATATTTGGTCCAACTTCCTTGCAAATGCTTAGAGATGGTACCCCACAAACCTCACAACCCGTAGTAGATGCCCAAACATTAGCAATATTGAATAATATAGGAAGGGGGTTTACAGAAAGGTTGCATGGTTCTTCAACCAAAGAAGGACCTACATAAGACCCAAAGGAGTAATCTAGACTCATGTCCATAGAAATTTCCAGATTCATGGGCAAATATAATGGATCTATTGTATTCACATTATGTTTATAGGCCATGGACCACTATTGTATTAAAGCTTACCACAACCACAAATGATGTATATATGGATAGACATAGGAATTGGGAACCCACTTAAGTTGGGCGCGACGACAATCGAGTGAAGCCCTCTTATACATACACAACTTTTGATAATGTGAATAGGGGAATTTTATCATTTTAAAAGTGCAAATATTTATTGTTCTCTTGAGCTCTTGCCTTCTTACTTGGTTGATTGTAATGTGCATGCTTATGTGTGTTGATGGTGTGTATGGAGTGTGCATGCTTGCTTGCTTGCTTGAGTAAGAGAGAGATTAAGCATGATTGTAGAAGAGGGTGGTTCAGGATTCTTAGAGAAGGAGGGCTTAAACAAGAGGGATTGACACACCTCTTAGCTTCTTTAGCCTCTCCAAATGGACTTCCATAATTGAAAATAAGTGGTCTAACCTTTAACACTATGATTCCTTGCTAGAGATCAAGAAAGTTCTTGACATGAGCAAATGGAGAGCAAATGGTGTTGATATTGTGCTGGGATTAAGCTAGTCTTGGATGAGATAAGGGAGTACAACTACTTTTCTATTCAATATCCCACTCTATCTTACCCTTGGATGAAAATATTTAGTTGAGTGTTGAGGAAATGTGTCTAGTGTAGTATTGGAGTTGTATTATGTCATTGTTTGTGTGATTAGAATGACTGGGAGTAGATCTGTGTGATTAGAATAGGTTTTGGCTTCTCACTTTAACCTCTTTGGTGTTTATGGTGCTTATTTTATTTAATTCTTGTCTCATATGAAGAGAAAACTCTCCTGAGTGTGTTTGAGGTAAGCTCTCTATCAACTTGAAATATTTAATCATAACTATGAGCATTAGCCTTAGATTAAATAGGGCATTAGTGTACATCAACATTTTTTTATTCTTTTATCTAGATTAGCCTAGTCAAGGAATTAATAGTAATAAGTGTTATTTTTTATTAAATTATATTGATAATTATGAGGTTATTACTAAACAACCCTATCATGCCAAAAAGCCTCAAAAACATTAACAAAACTTGAAAATTAAAAAATATACAAAAATAATGTATTCTGCTCTGAAATTTTTGGGTCTGCCAAGATCCAAATCATCATCCAGATCGGGCTCACAAAGTATGTGACATATATTATCTTGTAAGAGGGAATAAAGTTGAGTAAATACTCTTACAATAATTGAAAAGGATGGTGAAACTGGTAGCAACATTTCCATATTTAATGTGCTTTTAGATTGCCGATCTTGAATCCAAATAGCCACATTAAGATTGGTGATTAGTAAAATACTCTAATCGCTAGACCCTAAGATATCGCTGCATTGTTCAGATCGTCTGACATTAAGATCACCAATCGATGAAATACTTTGATCTCTAGACTCTAAGATTGCATTGATCTTGATCATAGCTATTCCAAGGGTATGCATTTATAATCATGATGATTCCAATTTATCATTTTATCTAGATGGCCACGTTAAGATCACCACATTAAGATCGTGAAAGACTCTAATTGCTAGACTTTAAGATTGTGCTGATTCAGATCGGGTCTATTCTGATCACACGCATTTCTGAGTGTGGCAATTCTCATATCCAATCATTTCATCCAGATTGTCACATCAAGATTGCCAATCAGTGAAATATTTAGACTCTAGCATAGAGCTGATCTAGATTGGGTCTATTCTGATCATATGCATGTATGATTGTGACAATTCTAGTGTATGATTGTTTGATCCAAATCACCACATTAAGATCGTTGATGGGTGAAATACTCCTATGATTAGGCTCTAAGATCTTGATACAAATTGTTGCCTCTTCAGATTATCCAACTTCTAGATCATCCATCTGTCATCCCAATCATCAATTTGACTAGATTCCAAAGACTGGACAAGAAAAATAAAAAGAACTCATAGTTGCATTATATGTTTATGTATGTTATTTCCTTCCTTTTTAAGTTATTGTTTTCTTGTTTAGAAGCTTAAAAACCATAAAAACATCACAAAAAATACCATTAAAAATCCATAGAAAACTCAAAAACTAAAAAATCATAAAAAGAACTTTTACAAGTGATTCTAGTGCTGGATTAAGTGCTTATTCATTTGTGGTTAATCACCATGCCTATTCAAATGCAACCTTTGAAAATGAGATTTCATCTCATGCACCGAAATTAGGGAGTGGTGCTTGATCTCATGTAGAAAGCAGACCAAGAATTCTTCACACAACGAAATAGAGTAGATCAATAATGTGGGGTATAAACCCCATAGAGCTTTCACAAGTGGCACAAGTGTCTGATGAGCATCATGTATCATGAATCTACAAAGGTTCCCATGTACATTGACCATAATGGCATGCTCTTGAAGTGATGGGTCGCTTTTCGGCTATGCCAAGACATGGACCACAAATGTTAGAAAACCCAAAAGTTGTCATCCCTTAGCATGATGATGAACATTATTTTTATGTAGATTCTGAGGAAAATATGTATAAACCCATGCAAAACTCCTCCAAATCCAACCGTTTGATGTGCCAACATAGCCTCAAGAACCACATAGAACACTTGAGAGTCCAAGAGCTCACATGGAACCAATTTGTGACTCAACCTCCAAATGTGATAGACATATTCTTCCAAAGGAGGGTTACAGTCAATCAAGGCGACATATGCCCATATGAGGATGCCAAGGAAATCTCTTCAACATCACTAGAAAAGGGATGGGAACCCCAAATTTCCAATTATTTCCTTAGTCAGCACCAAGTGTTATCATCCTGCTAAAGACAAAACTACTTACACAAATGAGGATGGCAACACATACATCCTCAGAGTGACCAATGAAGTGAGAGGAACAAAAAAGTTTGGCTACAAGGGTGCATTTATTACATCCAATTCATACCTAGACCATAGTACTTCAAGGCTAAGTGAAGAGAGGATCTCTCCTAAGAAAATCACTTTAAGACCAAAATGCCTTTAGGGGTGAGGGGATAATTCATTGTATTCCACAAGGGAAATGAATAGCAGTCTCGAAGCCAAGGTGAAGCTTCCCTCCATGTTATACCCAATAAGGGAGGAACATCTAACCTTCGGGTAAGAGAGGACTGTTAAGCAAGAAACTGGGCCTAGAGAAAGAAAGGGAAGTATAACCCTAGATGCACTAGTCATACTACTTAGAGGTTTGAGCAGAGGTTCAAGTGTAGATATCAAGCCTAATAATGCCTCGATCCTAGATAATGATAGCAAAGAAGAGGTAAACCCCGCAAGACTTTTCTTGGACTTTCTTGCCTGCTACAAAGAGTATAGCCAAGCTCACTCTATTAGATATTAGAGTAGGAAGAAACCACGTATCCCATGAGACATGGATCTCATTAGGCAAACCAATCCAAAAAGAGTATAGCCAAGCTCACTCTATTAGATATTAGAGTAGGAAGAAACCACATATCCTATGAGACATGGATCTCATTAGGCAAACCAATCCACAAAGGCCTTAATGAAAAATATATTAGGACTTTACAATGAGTGTGAATATGTTGTAAAATTTAAGTTCCACATGAGATCTTATTTCATGGAAGGGAGTTTCTTTCTCATGGTTGTAGGAACTATGCTAGAAGTAAGCATCCTTAGAAGAGGATGGATTGTTAAGCACAACTATAGCATCAACTAGATGAAAAGGAGTTAAACTCATATGGGGTTATTTCACTATTCTTCTTGAGGGGATTGACATAGAATGGGAGTTTGATATCACTCACCTTGGATGGATTTTAGATAAGTAGATCTCAGTAATCTATTGACAAATCAATGCGAACTGTCACCTTAGAACACCCAATGAGTATATTCACACTACTCTTATGAGAAAAGGAGTCATTGCTAGAAATGGAACCTTTACCACCTAAACCCAATGAGTATATTCACACTACTCTTATGAGAAAAGGAGTCATTGCTAGAAATGGAACCTTTACCACCTAAACCCATGGAACTTGAAACCCTGGCACCACCTAAACTTGACCCTACTCTGAATCTTTCAAATTTTGATTTAGGATTTAAATCATTTGGAATTATCAACACATTTTAAGCCCAACTTTATCCATGGTGTGAACATAATCTCATGACCCTTAAACTATAGGAATTATTAGGTTAGCCTACATTGCAAGCTTAACCTAAGTGGATTCCCTTTTTTCATGACATAAATATACCATGTTTAGGGTAATTTGAACATAAAATCTATATGTAAACTAACCCCCACAGCTACAAGTTTTTTGTGATTAATTTCATGTTGGAAACACCCTTAGTTATAGCAATGGAAACACACTTAGTTATAGGATGGGAATGGACTATTCCTACCCATACTAAACCATACTTCATCACAATAAAATCTACATACAAACTGGCCCCCTTACCTACAAGTTTTTTTGCGATTGAGTTTATGTTGGAAACACGTGCTTAGTTAGTATGGAAATGGATTATTGCAACCAATGCTAAACCATGCTTTTCCTTAGGCAAAGGACTAACTCCCATGTTAAATTTGCATCCACCAATGCTGCCATCTCCTCTTTTATTTCTAAGTGCCTACTCAAAACACTTGGGCTACAACTCCTGTATTTCTTTAACCATGTAATCATAATGATGGGTTTTATATCCTAACCCTCATAGACCTACGTACACCTGGATCACTACATGTGTCCTCAAAACAGCCCTGGTTCTCCTTACACCAGGAGTAACCACACATGGAATGCCAAGCTCCTCAACATCAAGGCTCTACTCAGAACCACTAGAGTTACCATCCATATATTAAAGACCTGCTGGTAGATCAAGCACAAAAAAGATTGATCTACCTTTTCCTTCCCTTTGTGTGATATATGTGTACCTACATCTATCCTCAACGTGCCTGACCATGGCTTAACACTGGTGGATCCACTACTAGAGGACTCTCCAAGTCCACTAAGGACATATGATTACTACTCTACATGTGGTGCAACATCAGTAGTTCTTACATCTACATCTTATGTTTCCTTCAGTTCTAGTGCATCTCATCAAAGATAACATCTCTACTTTCTCCCATCTCACAAGTGGTAGGGTTATAACCAATGAAGATACATTTCTCCCATCTCACAAGTGGTAGGGTTATAACCTTTCTACTCCAAATCATAACCAATGAAGATACATTTCTCTACCTTTGGATCCAACTTTGTTCTCACTTCGTCAAAGGAACATGCACATATGCAATAAACCCAAACACTTTCAAGTGAGACACATCCGGTTTTATGTCTCTGTTTACCTTTCATACCATGAACAGCTACAGTGGTCATGTTCATGCTTCTGCCCAAAAATTTCTTCTACCCAAAAATAATGTGGCATATTCTTTTCAGACATCAAGGCACATGCCACTTCTGCAATGTGCCTATTTTCTCTTTCTACAACACCATTCTATATGGAGTACACCTACACGTAAATTGTCTCTTGATTCCATGCTTTCTCTAGAATTCACTAAACTCATTGGAACTCATTGGAGAAATACTCTCCACCACCATCTAATCTCAGGCATTTTATTTGTATGCCTTTTTCCTTCTTGACCAAGACTTTAAATCTCTGAAAGTGAGAAAACACCCCACTTTTCTCCTTCATGAAATAAACCACACACTGTAACATAATACCTACAACCAACAATTGTTGCAGTCTTGGTTGGTCCCCATACATCTGAATGTATAACATCTAATGGCCTTGCACTGACATGCTTTTCATGTAGGAAAGCATGTTTGTCCTGCTTACCAAGCTGGCATGCTTTACATACTTTATGCATACCATCAACCTTAAACTTTGGTAAATCTGCAAAAACAATAATTTGGTCATGCATGAACTTCAGCCGATTATATATTCATATGACCAATGCGCTTGTGCCATATGTCAATATCTGCAATGACACTTGTTCTATGCACAAACATAGCTGCCTTTATCTAAGGCATGTTCAGATCCAAAGTAAACATCTTGCCATTTTTGTTACCCTTTGTAACCAAAGTGACATTGATTTTTTACGTCTTCCACACAAAGCATACTTAAGGATTAAACCTCACGCTGCTCAACCATCTGTCTAACAGAAACCAAGTTCTTTATAATATTTGGAACATGAACTACATCTACCAATAAGTACTTCATTTTTCCATCATGCATAGATAATGGCACTTTACCAACGTGCATAATGGGATACGTAGTATCATCACATGTTTCTACATAACTAGGTTTTTCCATTTTGTGCCTGTCTCTAAACCATTCACTATGGTTGTTCCTGTGGTTAGAGGTGTCAGAATCCACATACCATACATCTTTAGATTCTAACACATCTCCTATTGCAGAAGTGAGCATGTGTTGCATCACAAACAGGTGCTAACTTCTTTTATTACCACTCTATTTACTAAATGATGCATAATTGCCTTGTTGCAACTTTCCACTTTTAATGCCATTCTACTTTTTAAAGCAATCCTTTACCATGTGCCTTGGTTTTCTACAATAATAGCACTCTATACTATTTGCACTATGATTTCTTTACCAACCACCTTGGCCCCTCTAGTTCCCTATGCCTCTAGACTAGCCTCTTCCACCTATGTATGGTTGCTTTGTTGCTACTGCAAATCATTCAGCCACTACCTTGGCCTCGACCACGACATCTATCTCTATCTCTACCTGAATGTAATGTGTGACAATGCAATTGGCTAAGGTAGGTCAATATCATGCACAACAATAGTTTGGAGATAATGAGGAGCCTCTGGAGTTGTCTGAAAAGAATGCCACTCCATCAGATATAAAGGCATTCAAGGATTGGAATCAAGGTGCAAGGAAATGTTGGAATTAGGGTTGCAGGAAAGCACACAAAGCTTGGAGAAGAAGAAGCAAGAATGCACACAACACAAAGTATATTAGATTGTGTCAATGTACAAAAGATAAGTTAGCCCTAGAGGATGGGCGTATATACAAGCCGGGGGAAAAAACCTCCTAAAGAGGGAAAAAGTGCCCCGACAGTCCTAAGTGTGTTCACACACATCACTGCCTATATATATGGCAATAAATAGGGTTGCAGGAAAGCACACAAAGCTTGGAGAAGAAGAAGCAAGAATGCACACAACACAAAGTATATTAGATTGTGTCAATGTACAAAAGATAAGTTAGCCCTAGAAGGATGGGCGTATATACAAGCCGAGGGAAAAAACCTCCTAAAGAGGTTCACACACATCACTGCCTATATATATGGCAACAAATCCCCCCTGGGAGTGATGGTGTGAACGAGAGCTGGCACTCATGTATAGGGGAGTGCCATGCCCGAAGTAGATCAATCCACAAAGGGGAGCAAGCCCAAAGCTTTGCGGAAAGCTTTGAACTTCTCACCAGGAAGCGCCTTTGTGAAAAGATCGGCGAGGTTGTCCTGTGTTGGCACATAGGCCAAGCTGATCTCTCCTGCTGAGAGTCTCTCCCTGACATAGTGATAATGCACCTCAATGTGCTTTGTGTGAGCATGAAAAATTGGGTTTCTCGCAACTGCCAATGCGATCTGACTGTCAGTGAAGATATAGGTGGCAGACTCCTGTCCAACACCCAAGTCAGCCATAAGCCGTCTGAGCCACACACACTCAACCATAGCTGTAAAAGCTGCCCTGTACTCAGCTTCACAACTAGAAGTGGCCACAGTAGGTTGCTTCTTGCTCAACCAAGATATGCATGAGCTACCGAGCATGAAACAAAAACCACTTTGTGGACACTCTTGTGTCATAGCAACCAGCCCAAATCTGAGTCCGAAAAAGCATGTAAATCTGGCGGCAATGATCTTCCCTTGGGATAAAACAACCCAAGATGTATGGTGCCACTCAAGTAGCGAAAGATGCGTTTAATTGCCTTCCAATGCTGAGACCCTGGGCTATGCATAAACCTGCTCACCTGTGAGACTGCAAACTGAATGTCCGGCCTCGTAATGCATACATAAATGAGGCAACCAACAGCTGTCTGATAGAGTGTGACATCAAAGTGATCTCCAGCATCATGAAGACTCAACTTCAATCCTGTCTCCATTGGAGTAGCAATAGGCTTGCAGTCTTCAAGGCCAAATCTCCGCAATAATGTCTCAATATACTTTGTCTGACACAAAGCAATACCTCCATCACACTGCTTAAATTGTATCCCCAAATAATGATGCAAATGCCCCAAATCTGACATCTCAAAAGAGGCATTCAAGTCAGCCTTAAAATCAGCAATATGACTCTCATTTGGTCCTGTGAGCAGCATGTCATCGACATAGAGAGCAATGATTAGATGTACACCATCCACACATTTAACATACAAAGTGCTTTCTGTTGGACTATTCTGAAAACCATGTGCAGTCAAATATGCATGTATCTTTTCATACCAAGCTCGTGGAGCTTGCTTTAAACCATATAAAGCCTTTTTCAACCTGCACACTTTGTTTTCCTGCCCTCTTTGAACAAAACCACGAGGCTGCGATACATACACCTCCTCATGCAAATCTCCATTCAAGAACGCAGTCTTTATGTCCAGCTGATGTACATTCCAACCATTATGAGCTGCCAATGCACAAATGCTACGAATGGTAGTCATACGACAAGTGGGAGCAAAGGTCTCATCAAAATCAATGCCCTTTTCTTGAGCATAACCCTTTGCAACAAGTCTAGCTTTATAGCGATCAACAGTGCCATCTGGCTTTCGTTTCAATTTGAAAACCCACTTACATCCACCAATGGACTTTTTACCAATAGGCAAATCACACAAAGACCATGTACCATTCTTCATTATAGCATCATATTCACTTTGCATTGTAGCCAACCAATTTTCTGAATTTTGTGCCTCATCAACAAATGAAAGAGGTTCTTCCTCTTCACACATACTAGACACAGCCAAAGCATAACAATCTGATGCATAAGAGGCATGCTGAAAACCTGAACGAGTACGACTAGTCATAGGTGCATCAATCTTACTATCACGCAAGGTTTGCACCAGCCATTTAGGCATCCCTCTAGCGTGCTCATTTTCAGCCCTATCCTCATGAATTACATCCTGTAAATCTGCATCAGAAATAGGCTGATCTATGATGTCGTTTGAAATCTGCATAGGCTGAATATTTGCCTCATTAGGACTTACATTTGAATTCCCACCTGTAAATAGAGGCAACAATGTATCAAATACATCCCGTGAGCTCACACCTGTCTCTTTGGTACATGATAACAAAGGCTGCACATCATCTTCCACAAAAACAACATCTCGACTAATCAAGATACGCTTTGACTGCGGATGATACAATCTGTAACCCTTGCTCTCAGCACTGTAACCAACAAAAATGCATTTGACAGCCTTATCATCCAATTTTTTGCGTTGTTGCATAGGCACTAAAGCATAGGCCAAGCAACCAAAGACACGCAAGTGACCAATAGAAGGCTTCCTGCCATGCCAAGCTTCGTATGGAGTAATAGACTGCAAGGCCTTAGTAGGACACCTGTTGAGTACATATGCAGCACACATGACAGCCTCAAGCCAAAACGCATGTGGCAAAGCTTGGCTCTTGACCATACATCGTGCCATCTCCATAAGTGACCTGTTTTTCCTCTCAGCAACACCATTTTGCTGAGGGGTATATGACACTGTACATTGGTGTTTTATCCCACGACTAGCCAGAAATGCATCAAACTCTTTAGACATGTACTCCCCCCCTCGATCAGAATGGAGGGTGCCCACATTACAATTGGATACATTTTCAACCATAAGCAAAAACTGTTTGAAGCACAAAAACACTTTGGACTTTACCTTCAGTGGATATACCCATGCATGCCTTGAGTAATCATTAATGAAAGTCACGAAGTACAAGTGTTTACCAAATGACGGAGTTTGCATAGGCCCACATACATCACTATGTACAAGTTGCAATTTGCGATTGGCCGGCACAGAACCATCCTTTGGAAACGCAGAACGCTGCATTTTGCCCAAAATACAGCCTTCACAAACATGTTTCAATGGTGCCTCAAGAGGGGGCAATGAAGCAACCATATCAAATTTCTGCAAACACAGCAAACTAGCAAAGTTCAGATGACCAAAACGAGCATGCCATAGTTTTGCATCTGAAACTGCCTTTTCATCAGAAACTGCATTTGTTGAATCTTCCACACACTTATGATAAGAATTGAGCCTATACAGCCCACGAAACAAGGTGCCAGATGCAATAATCGTATCACCAGAAGTCCAATCATGAACAGTACATCTGTCATCCACAAATTTGAGTACAAATCCAAGTCTAGCAAGCGCAGAGACAGACAATAGATTCTTCTTTATCCCTGGCACATACAAAGCATCTGAAAGTGTGAAAGCGCTGCCATTTGTAGCAGTAAGCATAATTTTACCAACGCCCTTCACTGGGTAAGAAGCATTATTGGCACATGTGACAGTATTCCCATTAGGGACAGCCTCAAGAGAAGTGAACATATCACGATGTGAGGTAATGTGCTTTGTAGCACCACTGTCAAAATACCATACATGAGAGTCAACAGAAACTGCCAAACATGCATCATGTACAGATGGGTCATACTGGCAATACACGCTAAACGCCCATTCTGTATCCTGCACAACATTTGCAGAATCTGCATTTGTAGAAGCATCCGCTATTGTGGCTGCATTTGACTCTTTCTTCTTTGCCTCTTTAGCCTTTAGCTTAGGGCAATTCTTAATGACATGATCATTTGCCTTACAATAGTTGCACCTGGTCTTTTTCTTGCCTTTATCAAGAGCCTTCTCAGACTTATTGTTGCTACCTGTGGAAGGAGAAGAAGTTGCATACCTACTAATAGAAGAAGAAACAATGGAAGGGGCTGCCTTACCACTTCTTCTCTGCTGCTGGGTAGCAATAAATGCTTGATCAACTGCACGCTGCCTGGCCCTGTTTTGCCTGGACTGCGCTTCTTGCAAGAGCTTGGTGACTAAAGTATCATACTTAACAGCATCAGGTCTGTCCTCATTAAGAAGTCTCCAAGTGGAAGCAAAACTCTGATATGTCTCAGGTAAAGCATCAAGAACAGTCTGCACAAGAGAATGATCAAGAATATTCTCACCTGCAGAAATCAACTGTTCTTTGAGATCTTTAATCTCAGCAAGAAAAACATTCATGTCATCATCTTCTTGCATAATCTTCAATTCTAGCTCTTTACACAGGTAAGCGATTTTTGCCTCGTTATTACGACCTGCATACAAACCAGCTAGAATATCCCAAGCTTGTTTTATTGTTTTAGCTGAACGAATATGTGGGGTGATGTTACGTTTGACAGAAAGTGCAATCAAGGCATGAGCCTGCGCATCTTTACCATCCCAACGAGCTTGTTCAGCAGTGGGTAAAACAGCAGCAACAGTAGAGCTGCTAGAACCTGCAACATCCTCAACAGATCCTACATCCACAGAACCTGGACGTACATCCATACCCTGCACAATGTTCCACACTCCTTTTGCAACCAAAACATGTTGCATCATGTATGCCCAAAGTGGGTAGTTGCTGTCTCCATCCAGTTTGTCTTCAGCAGACAACATGCGAAATACATCATTGCTGTTATCAGCCATGGCCACTGACTGAAGCTGATGCAAAAGTTGCCTGTTAATGAAGCAAAGACTGAACAGAAAACAACTCGTGCTATGTAGCACGGTCGAAATTTCTGCAGAAAATGACGAAAACACCTGTGCAGAACTTGAAATGCAAAAACGGAGCTCGAAACGACCTCAGATGCAATTTCTGAGAACGCTAAGCTCTACAGGATGATTTGTAGAGTATAGGGACTTGCAAGCGCTCGTGAAAGCTCACCTCAATCGGAGAACGTGAGTCGAAGGGTGCTGGCGGTGTAGCCCTGGAAGCCGATGCCTGCTCTGATACCAATTGTTGGAATTAGGGTTGCAGGAAAGCACACAAAGCTTGGAGAAGAAGAAGCAAGAATGCACACAACACAAAGTATATTAGATTGTGTCAATGTACAAAAGATAAGTTAGCCCTAGAAGGATGGGCATATATACAAGCCGGGGAAAAAAACCTCCTAAAGAGGGAAAAAGTGCTCCGGCGGTCCTAAGTGTGTTCACACACATCACTGCCTATATATATGGCAACAGGAAAGTCACGTATTAGCTTTCAATTAGTGTCATAGACATGATGATAGGACACATACAGGATGCCAACAATCCAGCAGTTGCATGGCATAATTTGTGCAGATGTTTCAGACCAACACAAAGGCAAGGAAATTGCATCTAAAGCAAGAGCTGCATATCATGGAAAAGAAAAGCATGTCTATCAATGAGTATGCTTTAAAGATCAAGGGCATTGTTGAATTCCTTGGGTCCATCAATGTATCGGTGGAAGATAATGATTTGATGATTTGAATGGGCTTGGCAAAGAGTACAAGACATTCAAGACCTCCATTATAGTCAAGGAGAATATTCCCAACTTTCAAGACTTGATGTCTATGTGGATAATAAAAGAAAAGTCACTAGGTGAGGTCAACAAATCAAGAACACATCGGAATAGGTCTTTTACTCTACTTCAAGTAGAGGCAAAGGTAGAGATTGTGTTCGAGGCCAAGGTGGTGGCCGAAAGGAAATCAGAATTTTGGACAACAATCCAATGATACGTAGAGCAGTAGCAATCATACACAGGTGGAAGAGGCCAGAGGTAGGGGGAACCAAAGAGGCCGAGGTGGTTAGCAAAGAAATCAAAATGTAAATAGCATAGAGTGCTATTATTGTGGCAAACCAGGGCACATGGCAAAGGACTACTATAAAAAACAGAATGACATTAAAAGTGGAAAGTTACAGCAAGGTAACTATGCATCATCTAGATAACAGGAAGGTGATGTGACAGAAGTGAGCAAATGTTTATAATGTAGCACATGCTCAATTCCATAACAGGAGATGTGTCAGGTTCTCAAGATATATGGTATGTGGATTCTGGCACCTCTAACCACATGAGTAGTCATGCTGAGTGGTTTAGAGACATGCTAAGTGGTTTAGAGACATGCAAAAAATGGAAAAACCAAGTTATGTAGAAACAGGTAATGATAATGCACATCCCATTGCATATGATGTTGTAAAGTGTCATTGTATATGCATGATGGCAAAATGAAGTACCTGGTAGATGTACTTCATGTTCCAAATATTACAAAGAACTTGGTTTTTGTTAGACAAATGGTTGAGCAAGGTCTACAAGTGAGGTTTAATACTGAAGGATGTTTTGTGGAATACTTCAAAAATCAATGTCGCTTGGTTGCAAAGGATAATAGAAATGGTAGGATGTTTACCTTGGATGTGAATATGCCTAAAGTAAAGACAGCCATGTTTGCATGATGATTTTCAAGAAGAAGTATACATGATGCAGCCGGCACCCAGAGCATGGTCAAACAAGATCGGGAAGTATCTTGTTACCATTGGATTTCAGATATCTAATGCAGATTTTTCAATTTATGTGAAAAAAGACAGATAGAGGGATCCTGCTATTAGTCATCTATGTGGATGACTTGATTATCACTGGTGATAGTGATGTTGACATACAGGATGTCAGGAAGCTTTTGAAGCAAAAGTTTGAGATGAAGGATTTGGGTGAGCTATAATATTTTTTGGACATAGAGGTGGTGAGATCACCTCATGGCATTTTGTTATTACAGAGGCAATAGGGCGCTTGGACATGTTTTCCAAGAATGGTAAGACATACTGTAAGCCTATTTCAGTGCCATTGGAGCAGAACACAAAGCTTTCCACAGCTATAGGTGACCTTTTAGAGGACCCCATTACATACAGGCACATAGTGGGTAGCTTGATCTACATGACCATTACTGGGCCAGACTTGAGTTATGTTATTGGACTTGTGAGTCAGTTTATGCAGGCCCCCCTAGGAAGCCACACTTGGATGAGACTAGTCGGATTCTTAGGTACATAAAGTCCATAGTTGATTATGGACTTTCTATGAGGCTAGTATAGAGATACAGTTACATGGATACACAGATGCTGATTGGGCTGGTAGTGTTGCAAATAGAAGATCTACCAGTGATTTTATGTTCTCATTTGGGAGGGTTCCTATATGAGTTGGAGCAGTAAGAAGCAGCCAACAGTTGCCTTGTCGAGTAAAGAGGCAGATTACACGGGTGCTACTATGGTAGGTTATGTGAGGTAGCTTGCTTTTAGAAGCTACTTGGTGATATGGGTGAGCTCGTGGATAGGGAAGTTGTCATTTATTGTGACAACACATGAATAGCATACAATTGGCTAGTAACCCAGTATGCCATGCTAGAATGAAGCAGATTGAGGTGCATTATCACTTTGTGCGGAAGAATGTTCTAGTAGGTGATGCAGATCTAGTATATGTCAGCATAGAGGATCAGGTGGCTGACATCTTCACGAAGGCATTGGGCACAAAGAAGCTCCACAGGTTTAGGAGCTTACTTGGAGTTCATTGTGTGGGGTTGATCTTGAGGGGGAGTGTTGAGATATCGAGCTCAACTAGTGCTACGGTGGACATTGATGACCTGCCTGCCTGGCTGACAGCTTCCACACTTATGCCACTGGCATGGTTGGTGAGATTATGGTCGATATGCCACTAGTGGATGACAGGCTGTGTGACCACTTTGGATTACTAGAGTTATGGCATAGTTATAGTGCCAGCTCATATAGTCGAGTTCACACTATAGACCAACCATTTTGTATGTTGTTGTAGGAGAGTACTTTCCCTTTATGTATGCACTCTTTTCTTTTAGTTATATGGTTATAGAGAATAGAAGAAGAAAGAAGAAAATCCAACCATCCATCTCTCTCGTCTTGCACTCTCTTGTGTGTGTGTGTGTGTGTGTGTGTGTGTGTGTGTGTGTGTATTTTCTTGCACAAGGAACTCAAGCTCTATGTCTCTCCCCCACATTCTCTTTAGACGTGATTAGTATTAATCTTATATTTATGTGCTCCATTAAGCTTAATCCACCATACTAATCCTTGTGTTTAATCCCTCACATTCTCTTTAGATGTGATTAGTATTAATCTTATATTTATGTGCTCCATTAAGCTTAATCCACCATGCTAATCCTTGTGTTTAATCCTCCATAGCCTTTTCATAATTAGTGTCAAAGCTTAGGTTTTAGCATAGGCATTGATTCTAGTTAAATATATCATTAGGATTAATGATTAGCATTAGCATTCATAAGCATCATCAGTACTAGTGATATTTTAAACCTTGCCTACACCTCTATATAGTGGAGGATTCATAGCCACCTAGTCAGGGCACTAATGCCAAAATCAAACACAGGAGAGAATTGCCTACTCAAAGGTTCTCAATCCAGGTAATGTCAACCATGAGAGCTGCCATTGCTATGGTTGCAAAAGACTGAAGGGTTGGTCTTTACATCAAATGGATGTAAAGAATTCTTTCTTGCATGGTGATTTGCAAGAAGTATACATAACGCAACCACCGGGTTATGATAGTGATGCACACCTAGATTTTATGTGCAGGTTATGCAAAGCCTTGTATGGCTTGAAGCACGCACAAGAGCATGGTCAAACAAGATCGGGGAGTAACTTGTTACCATTTGATTTCTGATATCCAGTGCATATTTTTCACTTTATGTGGAAAAGACAAATATAAGGATCATGCTATTAGTCATTTATGTGGATGACTTGATTATCATTGGCGATAGTGATGCTGACATACACGATGTCAGGATGCTTTTGAAGTAGAAGTTTGAGATCACCTCTCATGGCATTTTGTTGTTAGAGAGGTATTATGGCTTGGACATGTTGTCCAAGTATGGTATGATAGGCATTGTAAGCCTATTTTGTGCCATTGGAGCACAATGCAAAGCTTTCTATAGATACAGTGAGCTTTTGGAGGACAGCACATAGAGATACAGCTACATGGGTACACAGATGTTTATTAGGCTCATAGTGTCGCATACAAGAGATCTATTCATCGACTTTATGTTTTCTTTTGGGAGATCTATTCTAAGTTGGAGCAACAAGAAACAGCCCGGTAGTTTCTTTGTTGAGTACAAAGGTTGAGTGCAAGGGCACTACTATGGACGCTTGTGAGGTATCTTGGTTTCAAAAGCTACTTAGATATGGGTGAGCATGTGGAAAGGGTCGTTATCATTTATTGTGACAACATGAGTATCATATGGTTAGCTAGTAGCCTATTATACCATGCTAGGATGAAGCACATTGAGGTACATTATCACAAGTTTGTGAGGGGAGAAGGTTCTAGAAAGTGATGTACATCTGGTATATAGCTACACAGAGGATCAAGTGACTGATACCTTCACAAAGTCACTTGGTGTACGAAGAAGGTCCATGAGTTTAGGAGCTAACTAGGAGTGTAGTGTGTGGAGTTGATCTCAAGGAGGAATATTGAGATGTCGAGCTCAGTGGACATTGATCACCTGCTTGAGCGATAGAGCCTTTGCACTTATGCCACTAACATGGTTTTGGTGAGATTATGATTGATATCGCCAGTGGATGACAGGCTATGTGATAGCTATATTTGGATTGCTAGAGTATGGCATAGTTATAGCCATCTCATATATTCAAGTTCACACTATGGACCGTAAAGAGAATACGAGGGAGAGAGACGGGTTGAGTTCCTTGCAAGAAACACACACACACAAGAGAGTGCAAGACACAAGAGAGAGAGAGAGAGAGAGATGGATGACTGAATTTTATTCTATCTTCTTCTCTTCTCTACAACCATAAAAGTAAAATATAAGATTACATACATAAAGGGAAGGTACTCTCCTACAATAACATACAATGGTCAGTCCATAGTGTGAACCTGACTATATGAGCTGGCTCTATAGCAATGCCATAACTCTAGTACTCCAAAGTGGATGTCACACGACTTGTCATCCATTGGCAGCATATCAACTATAATCTCACCAACCATGCTAGTGGCATAAGCACAGAAGCTATCACCTAGGCGGGCCATCAATGTCCGCCCCGTCGTAACACTAGTTGAGCTTAATATCTTAACATTCCCCCTCAAGCTCAACTCCACACACTTCACTCCGAGTAAGCTCCTAAACCTATAGAGCTTCTATGTGCCCAATGCCTTTGTGAAGGTGTTAGACACCTGATCCTCTGTGTGCTAACATATGCCGAATGTACATTACCTCTGCTGCAGAACCTTCTCCCTAACAAAGTGATGGTGCACCTCAATGTGCTTCATTCTTGCATGGTATACTCGGTTACTGTATGCTACACATGTTGTCACAATAAACGGCAACTACCCTATCCATGGGCTCACCCATATCACCAAGTAGCTTCTAAAACCAAGCTGCCATAGCAGCATCCCTGACAAGGCAATTGTTGGCTGCTTCTTACTACTCCAACTCACAGTGGCACTTCCAAATGAAAACATAAAACCACTGGTAGATCTCTTATTCGTAGCACTACTAGCCCAATCGACATTTGTGTACCCATGTAGTTGTATCTCTGTACCAGCCTCATAGAAAAGTCCATGATCAATTGTGGACTTTATGTACCCAAGAATCCGTCTAGCCACATCAAGTGTGGCTTCTTAGGGGCCTACATAAACTGACTCACAAGTCCAACAGCATAGCTCAAGGTTGGCCTAGTAATGGTCATATAGATCAATTTACCCACTAGGCACCTATACAGTGGGGTCCTACATAAACTAACTCACAAGTCCAACAGCATAGCTCAAGGTTGGCCTAGTAATGGTCATATAGATCAATTTACCCACTAGGCACCTATACATAGTGGGGTCCTCCAAAAGCTCACCCGTATTTACAAAAAGCTTTGTGTTCTACTCAAATGGTAGTGAAAGTGCCGATCATACCATACTTGGACAACATGTCCAAGCCATACTGCCTCTACAATAACAAAATGCCATGAGGTGATCTTACCACCTCTGCCCAAGAAATACTGCATCTCACTCAAACCCTTCATCTCAAACTTCTACTTTAAAATCCTCCTGACATCATGTATGTCAGCATCACTATCACTAGTGATAATCAAGTCATCCACATGGATGACTAATAGCACGATCCCTCTATTGTAAAAAAATCTACATTGGATATCTGAAATCCAATGGTAAGATACTTCCTGATCTTGTTTGACCATGCTCTGGGTGCCTACTTCAAGCCATATAAGACTTTCTGTAACCTCTATATACAAAATCTCAATGTGCATCACTCTCATAACCTGGTGGTTGCATGTAGTCTTGGTCAATCCCCATACATTTGAATGTATGACATCTAATGGCCTTGCACTGACATGCGTTTCATGTGGGAAAGCATGTTTCGCATGCTTACATAGTTGGCATCTAATGGCCTTGCACTGACATGCGTTTCATGTGGGTAAGCATGTTTCGCATGCTTACCAAGTTGGCATGCTTCACATACTTTATGCATACCATCAACTTAAACTTTGGAAAACCTGCAACAATATTTTAGGCCTACATAGACTTCAGTGCTCTATTTTCACATAACCAATGCACTTGTTCCATATGTCAATATCTGCAGTGACACCAATTCCATGCACAAACATGGCTGCCTTTACCTCAGACATGTTCACATCAAAAGTAAACATCATGCCATTTTTGTTACTCTTTGCAACCAAGCGACACTAATTTTTAAAGTCTTCCACAAAACATCCTTTGAGGATTAAACCTCACTTGCAGACCTTACTCAACCATCTATCTAACAGAAACCAGGTTCTTTGTAATATTTGGAACATGAAGTACATCTACCAAGTACTTCACTTTGCCATCCTACATAGACAATCGCACTTTACTAACATGCTCTCAATGGGATATGCAGTATCTACACCTATTTCTACATAACCTGGTTTTTTTATTTTCTGCATGTCTCTAAACCACGCACCATGATTGGTCATGTGGTTAGAGGCACCAAAATCCACATAACATATCCTAACACATCTCCTGTTTGTGGAACTAAGCATATGCTGCATCACAAACAGCTGCTCACTTCTGTCATCACCACCATGTTTACTAGATGATGCATATTTGCCTTGTTGCAACTCTCCACTCTTAATATCCTTTGCCAAGTGCCCTAGTTTGCCGCAATAATAGTACTCTATGATGTTTGCACTCTGATTTCTTTGCCCTTCACCTTGGCCTCTTTGGCTCCCTACCTCTAGAATGGCCTCTTACACCTATGTATGATTGCCCTGCTACATTAATAATTGGACTGTTGTTGTCCAGAATTCTGGTTTCCTTGTCGGCCACCACCTTGGCCTCAACCATGATCTCTACCTCTACCTCTGCCTCTACCTGAATTAAAGTAGAAGACATGTTCTGATGTGTTCTTTCTTTATGAAGAAGAGTCCTCACCCAGAGACATTTCTTCTATGATTAGCATAGACACGAAGTCCCGAAAGTTGGGAATATTCTCTCTGACTCCAATGGAGGTCTTGAATGGCTTGTACTCTTTTTCAAGCCCATTCAAACAGACACTCACCAAATCATCATCTTCCACCGATACATTGATAGACCCAAAGGATTCAACAATATCCTTGATCTTTAAAACATACTCATTGATAGACATGCTTTTCTTTAAAACATACTCATTTTGATAGACATGCTTTTCTTTTCCACCACAGTACACAGCTCTTATTTTAGCTGAAGTTTCCTTGCCTTTGTATTGGTTTGGAACATTTGCACCAGGTTCTGCCCATGCAACTGCTGGAGTGTTGGCATCCTGTATGTATCCTATCTCATTGTGTTTGTGACACTGATCAAAAGCCAATACATGACTTTCCTTGCACCCTGATTCCAATCCTTGACTGCCTTTATATCTGCTAGAGTGGCATTCTCTTCAAACAACTCTAGAGGCTCCTCATTGTCTACTTCAACATAGTCCCAAAATCCTTTACCCATTAGGAAATTGGTCTAAACTTTCATGCATGGAAGTTGTTCTTGTCCAGCTTCTCACTGACAATCTGATTGATTTCATTAGACATGTTAGTTTGTAGGGACCAAAAACTTATCAATAGATAATTTCTATATGCAACCTATAACATAACAGTATCTTATGTACTAAGGCAACGGTACTTCAGCACATGTACATACACCCAAGATTAGCAATACATATGCAAACACACATGCACCTCCAAGCCTGCGAAGATAGCTCCTCGATCGAAGATGTGTAGCTCCCGGAGCTACCGAGGGGCTGTTGAGATATCGAGCTCGTCTAGTGAGGCGGTGGCCACTGATGACCCGCCTGGGGGATAGGCCCCACACTTACACCACTGGCATGGTTGGTGAGATCATGGGAGATATGCGGCCAGTGGGATGACAGGCTGTGTGTGACAGCCATTCTAGAGACTGGCATAGTTATAGCACCAGCTCATTTAGTCGGGTTCACACTATAGAGAACCCGTGTATATATTGGGTGAGTACCTTTCATATTATGTGTACTCTTATTCTTGTATATGGTGTGTTGAGTGTTGAGTAGAGAAGAAGAAGATTTTCAGCCTCTCACCTTGTGTGTTCTCTATTAGGGTTTTGTGAGTGTGTGTGTGTGTGTGTGCTTGCAAGAGCTCAAGCTCTCTTCCCCCCTGCATCTTTTCATGGTATCAGAGCGTGGTTCGTGCTAAGGGTTGAGCTGCAAGCAAGAGAACCACAAGAAGTACGAGGGTAAGAGCTTCAACTACTCTTCCCTATTTGTGTTGGTGACTACACCCTTGTCGGGAGCTCTACGGGAGGCACCGGGGCAACAATCTCTGATTGAGGAGCTTTCTTCGCGGGAGTAAAGCTATAGGGCAACTATACTGTCCTATCGGACTATCGGACAAAGTTTTCAAGGCCGAAAACGTATTTTGGGCGCATCTGGACCTCCGTTTTTCAGAAAGCAGGCGATTTCGAGCACTGAGGGTAAGTCATCGATTCTCTGCAGAACTCTGTTTTAAGTACTGCAGGAAGACAGATTGACTGTGCAGACACTGTGGGTGCTGCAAAGAGGTCTACAGTTGCCATTGGTTGGGTGTATGTATGCACATTGAGGTCACTGGTTGTGACATTTGAGTGGACTACAATACCGCTGTGTAGAAAATACAGCAGTTGTGCAGGAAAAACCAGAGTGCAGTTTCTGGTAAAATTGTGTGTTTGGCAAGATGTCTAATGATGGCATAACACAGATTGTGGCTGAGAAGCTGGATAAGAATAACTTCCATGCTTGGAGGTTTAGGTTGACTAATTTCCTGATGGGAAAAGGCTATTGGGACTACATAGAAGGTGAACATGAAGAGGCACCGGAGATACCGGACATAAATCCTACTACTGCAGATGTGAAAGAGTTTAAAGACTGGAACCAAGGAGCCAGGAAGGTTATGTATTGGCTATCCATTAGTATACAGGACACCATGATTGGGCACATTCAGGATGCCAAGTCCCCCAAGGAGGCGTGGGACACCTTGGTAAAGCTTTATGAAACAAATACCAAGGCACGTAAGATATAGTTGAAGAATGAACTTCATACTGTGGAGAAAAAGAGCATGTCTGTGAATGACTATGCGTTGAAGATAAAGGGTATTGTGGAATCCCTTGCAACTATTGGTGTGTCAGTAGATGATGATGACAAGGTGGAAGTCTGTCTACGTGGTCTCGGGGCACAATACAAGGCGTTTAAGACGTCTATTCAGACTCGGGAAAATATTCCCAACTTTACAGATTTGGTGTCTATGCTGATTATCGAAGAGAAGAACTTGGGTGAAGACCAACAGTCTTCACAAAGCAAAAACAGTTCAGAGCAACAGGCCTTCTACACGAGTTCAGGAAGAGGACGCGGTCAAGGAGGTGGCCGAACAGGTAATCAGAATTATGGCCAGCAGCAGCAGCAGCAACAACAGTCCCAGAATCAACAACAACAACAACACGCAGGTGGAAGAGGCAAATTCAGAGGCAGGGGGAGTCAAAGAGGCCATGGAAATTGGCAAAGGCAATATAATGATGCACGTGAATGCTATTATTGTGGTAAGCTTGGACATGTGCAGTCAGAATGTTATAAGAAGCAGGCTGACATGCAAAATGGGAAAGTGCAGCAAAACAACTATGCATCCTCAAGCAGAAATAATGAGGATAATGAAAGGTTGTTTGTTATGCAGCATGTTGTGAATGCCATGTCTGAAAATGTTGATGCAGCACAAAAAGATAATGTATGGTATGTGGATTCAGGCGCTTCGAACCACATGACGAGTCATGGGGAGTGGTTCAAGGAGATGAAAAACCCGGAAAGACCACGTTTTGTGGAAACAGGGGATGACACTGCTCATCCAATTGCCCACGTTGGAGATGTGCCATTGTCTATGCAGGATGGCAAAGTGAAGTACCTTGCAGATGTACTTCATGTACCGAACATAACAAAGAATCTGGTTTCAGTTGGCCAGATGATTGAGCAGGGTTTGCAGGTTCGGTTTAACCCTGATGGATGTTATGTTGAAGATTTTAAAGACAAGTGCAGGTTGGTTGCAAAAGGCAACAGAGTGGGCAGAATGTTTACGTTGGATGTAGACATGCCTCAGATGAGTGCTGCGATGTTTGCAAATGGTTCAGGAATTGTTGCAGACACAGACATATGGCATAAAAGAATTGGACATGTGAATGTGCAGAGATTGAAGTCTATGCAGACAAAAGGAATTGTGACAGGGCTGCCAAAATTTAAAGTGGAAGGTATGCATAAAATCTGTGAAGCATGCCAATTTGGGAAGCAAACAAAGCATGTGTTTCCACGTAACAGATATGTGAGCAGAAATGCACTAGATGTTGTGCATTCAGATGTATGGGGTCCTACGAAGACCATATCTATGGGAGGCTGCAGGTACTATGTGACTTTCATTGATGACCACACAAGGAAAGTGTGGGTATATTTCATGAAGGAGAAGAGTGAGGTGTTCGCTCACTTTCAGAATTTCAGAGTTTTGGTTGAAAAGCAAATAGGGAAATATGTAAAGTGCCTAAGGTCAGATGGAGGGGGAGAGTACTTCTCCAATGAGTTCTCTGAATATTTGAAGAAGAATGGTATTCGGAGACAGTATACATGCAGATACACTCCGCAGCAAAATGGAGTTGCTGAGCGGAAAAACAGGCACATTGCTGAGATTGCGCGAGCATTGATGGAAGAGAAGAATATGCCGCATTGCTATTGGGCTGAGGCTGTGTCTACAGCGGTATACATCATGAACAGGACTCCAACTGCAGCCATACATGATGTAACTCCAGAGGAGAGGTTTACTGGCAGAAAACCAGATTTATCTCATCTGAAAGTCTTTGGATGCATTGCATATGTGCATGTGCCAGATGAGCTGAGAACTAAGCTGGATCCGAAAGCTGAAAAATGTGTGTTTATTGGATATTCCCTTGAGCAAAAGGGATACAGGTGTTATAACCCTGCTACACGTGAGTTGAGGGTAAGCAGGGATGTTGTCTTTGATGAGATGAGCAGCTAGTATGCTGCTGAAAAAGAAGCTGTTGGGGCTGATGTGAGTGGAAGTGTGGTTTCACAGAATGCAGGTCAGCAATCACAGTCTTTGAGTGGACCAGGAGAGTCCTCATCTAGTGGGTCTGTTGATAGACCCACTAGATATTCCCTTGAGCAAAAGGGATACAGGTGTTATAACCCTACTACACGTGAGTTGAGGGTAAGCAGGGATGTTGTCTTTGATGAGATGAGCAGCTGGTATGCTGCTGAAAAAGAAGCTGTTGGGGCTGATGTGAGTGGAAGTGTGGTTTCACAGAATGCAGGTCAGCAATCACAGTCTTTGAGTGGACCAGGAGAGTCCTCATCTAGTGGGTCTGTTGATAGACCATGGAGTGGCAGGCTGCGTCATAATACCAGCCCTGCAAATGTGATTACTACATCATGTAAAGGAAAAGAGAAAGTGGTTGAGCCCCTTGGTATGCCTGACATTTCTGCAGGGCATTCTCATGTTGATGGAGAGTCTAGTGGCTCAGATATGAGCCTTGATGAGGAGCTTGGGATCCCAGCTATGAGAACACCTGGTGTAAAGAAGGCTATGGAAGCCATGAATGAAAAGCTGCGAAGATCAGGGAGAGTGAAGAACCCTGTGCAGAGATTTACATATGATGGTTATGTGGCACATCACTATGCATATATGGCAAAGGTTGTGCAGGTTGTAGAGCCTACATGCATTGATGAGGCTGTTGGAAATGTGTGTTGGGAGAAAGCTATGGATGAGGAGATGGATGCACTATATGGAAATGAAACTTGGGACTTAGTGCAATTGCCTGAAGGCAAGAAAGCCATTGGATGCAAGTGGGTGTACAAAGTTAAACATAACAGTGATGGAAGCATAAACAAGGTACAAGGCTAGATTGGTAGCCAAAGGATATGCGCAGACATATGGGATTGATTATGAGGAAACTTTCAGCCCAGTTGCCAAGATGGCAACGGTGAGAGTTGTGATAGCAGTGGCTGCGTCAAAGCAATGGTCTTTACATCAGATGGATGTAAAGAATGCATTCTTGCATGGGGATTTGCAAGAAGAGGTGTATATGTTGCAGCCACCTGGTTATGAGGATGTGGGTCACCCCGAGTATGTTTGCAGGTTGAAGAAAGCCTTGTATGGCTTAAAGCAAGCACCAAGAGCATGGTCTGACAAGATTTCTGAATATCTTGTCACTATTGGCTTTCATGTAGCCAATGCAGATTTCTCATTGTATGTGAGACATGGTGATAGAGGAGTTGTGCTTGTTGTCATCTATGTAGATGACTTGATCATTACGGGGGACCATGATGCAGAGATCTTTGATGTAAAGATCTTGCTTAGACAAAAGTTTGAGATGAAGGATCTGGGGGAGCTCAGATATTTCTTGGGCATTGAGGTGATTAGGTCACCACATGGTATTGGATTACTGCAGAGACAGTATGGCTTGGACATGTTGTCCAGGTATGGTATGACAGGCTGTAAGCCTATTTCTATGCCATTGGATCAGAATGGCAAGTTGAGTGTAGATTCAGGAGAGATCTTGGAGGATCCTACTATGTACAGGAGCATAGTAGGAAGTTTGATCTACATGACGATCACCAGACCAGATTTGAGCTATGATGTTGGGTTGGTGAGTCAGTTTATGCAGGTTCCACGGAAACTGCATTTGGATGCAGTGAGACGCATACTGAGGTATGTGAAGTCTACTTTGCATTGTGGACTATTCTATGAGACTGGGACAGAGATATGTGTACATGGGTACACAGATGCTGATTGGGCTGGTAGTATCTCAGATAGAAGATCTACCAGTGGATTCATGTTTTCTTTGGGGAGTGCTGCTGTGACTTGGAGCAGCAAGAAGCAGCCTACGGTTGCTCTATCGAGTACAGAGGCCGAGTAAAGAGGAGCTGCTATGGCAGCATGTGAGGTAGCTTGGTTGAGAAAGCTACTGGCAGATTTGGGTCTATCAGTGGATAGACAAGTTGTCATTTTCTGTGACAACATTAGCAGTATACAGTTGGCCAGGAACCCAGTCTTTCATGCTCGTACGAAGCACATAGAGGTCCACTACCACTTCGTCAGAGAGAAGGTCTTGGCGGCAGGAGACCTTGACCTTGTTTATGTCAGCACAGAGGATCAGGTAGCTGACATCTTCACCAAAGCATTGGGTACAGAGAAGCTCCGCAGATTTAGGGCTTCGCTTGGTGTACATGAGATGGAGTTGAGCTCGAGGGGGAGTGTTGAGATATCGAGCTCGTCTAGTGAGGCGGTGGCCACTGATGACCCGCCTGGGGGATAGGCCCTACACTTACACCACTGGCATGGTTGGTGAGATCATGGGAGATATGCGGCCAGTGGGATAACAGGCTGTGTGACAGCCATTCTAGAGACTGGCATAGTTATAGCGCCAGCTCATTTAGTCGGGTTCACACTATAGAGAACCCGTGTATGTATTGGGCGAGTACCTTTCATATTATGTGTACTCTTATTCTTGTATATGGTGTGTTGAGTGTTGAGTAGAGAAGAAGAAGATTTTCAGCCTCTCACCTTGTGTGTTCTCTATAGGGTTTTGTGAGTGTGTGTGTGTGTGCTTGCAAGAGCTCAAGCTCTCTTCCCCCCTGCATCTTTTCAGGGGCTATTGTACCTAAACCAAGAAGGGGACTGATGATGCTCCTATCTGTGTACTGCTTCCTTTCTTTCTTGTTCTTTGCCTCCTTAGCTCTCACACGAACTGGAGCTCTAATACTATAAAGAGAACGCGCGCGCAGAGAGAGAGAGAGAGAGAGAGAGAGAGAGAGAGAGAGAGAGAGAGAGAGAGAGAGAGAGAGAGGTGGATGGCTGAATTTTTGTATATCTTCTTCTCTTCTCTACAACCATATAATTAAAAGATAAGAGTACGTAAATAAAGGGAAAGTACTCTCCTACAATAACGTACAAATGATTGGTCCATAGTGTGAATCCGACTTTATGAGCTAGCGCTATAACTATGCCATAACTCTAGTACTCCAAAGTAGCTATCACACAGCCTATCATCCACTAGCAGCATATCAACCATAATCTTACCAACCATGCTAGTGACACAAGTGCGGAAGCTATCACCTAGGCGGGTCATCAATGTCCGTCTCATAGCACTAGTTGAGCTCGATATCTCAAGATGGATCGACCATTGTATGTTATAGTAAGAGAGTACTTTTCCTTATAGTATGTACTCCTATCTCTTTATGTTAATGGTTGTAAAGATAGAAGAAAATTCAGCCATCCATCTCTCTCTTGTGTGTTTGCTTACAAAAGAAACTCAAGCTCTCCCTCTTCTTCACATTCTCTTTAATGCTAACAATGGTAGTGGTGCTGACATAATAAGCTAAAGGCTTTTGGAAGACCCTAGGGACTAGAATTTGAATTCAACAATAGAGTAATAAGAACTTTTCTTTGGAAAAAAAAATGCTTTGAAAGCTCATCAAAAATCAAGCTTGCTTACAAGCATTGTCCGCAAAAAACCAAGGTTTAGTGTTGGGCAAATGACAAATTTTAGAAATTGACCTTGATAGAATCAGCATGCTTGCTTGCATAATTCGAGAAGGCATTCTTTTAACCACTTGGAAATTGAGAATGACCAATTGGGACTCAAGAAGAAGAGCTTTTACCTACTTGGAAATTGAGAGCAATCTTAAGTTAAGGTAACGTTGTAATTTTAATAAGATGTATAACTTTTTGACTTGCCTTTGTGATCCATTAGAATTTTTGTCAACTAAGGTTTTTGTTTAAGTATTCCTACCATTTGTTCTCTTCCCTTCCTTTTTTTTTTTTCATGGAAAATTTCAACTAAAAGTTAGAATCAAAAAACTCTCTCTCACACACATACCCCATGGAAAATTTCAACTAAAAGTTAAAATTTTAATACATGGCCGCTTTAGCAACTTTTTCCTTTTCATGAGCTCCCTAGTCTGTGCTGTAGCATTAGAGAGAGAATCAACCCTGCGCGAGAGATATCCTGGTATGCTTGCTAGAGAGAGAGAGAGAGAGAGAGAGAACGCTGCACACCTCACGCTCTGCTTGCTAATCCATCAGAGAATTTCCATAAATCCATTCCTTCACTAACCTCATGTTGACTAATATTTCTCATAACCTATTTTGCTCCTAGTGGCTCCTTTTGCTACTTAAAAATTCCTCAAGGAAAACTCTGATTTCAATTAAATAAACTTGAATTGGAAGAGAAAAATTAAAACCACTTCTTGGCAGGAGACCTTGACCTTGTTTATGTCAGCACAGAGGATCAGGTAGCTGACATCTTCACCAAAGCATTGGGTACAGAGAAGCTCCGCAGATTTAGGGCTTCGCTTGGTGTACATGAGATGGAGTTGAGCTCGAGGGGGAGTGTTTAGATATTTTTATGTCTAGTGAGGCGGTGGCCACTGATGACCCGCCTGGGGGATAGGCCCCACACTTACACCACTGGCATGGTTGGTGAGATCATGGGAGATATGCGGCCAGTGGGATGACAGGCTATGTGACAGCCATTCTAGAGACTGGCATAGTTATAGCGCCAGCTCATTTAGTCGGGTTCACACTATAGAGAACCCGTGTATGTATTGATTATGTGTACTCTTATTCTTGTATATGGTGTGTTGAGTGTTGAGTAGAGAAGAAGAAGATTTTCAGCCTCTCACCTTGTGTGTTCTCTATTAGGGTTTTGTGAGTGTGTGTGTGTGTGCTTGCAAGAGCTCAAGCTCTCTTCCCCCCTGCATCTTTTCAGGGGCTATTGTACCTAAACCAAGAAGGGGACTGATGATGCTCCTATCTGTGTACTGCTTCCTTTCTTTCTTGTTCTTTGCCTCCTTAGCTCTCACATGAACTGGAGCTCTAATACTATAAAGAGAACGCGCGCGCAGAGAGAGAGAGAGAGAGAGAGAGAGAGAGAGAGAGAGAGAGAGAGAGAGAGAGAGAGAGAGAGAGAGAGACAGGTGGATGGCTGAATTTTTGTATATCTTCTTCTCTTCTCTACAACCATATAATTAAAAGATAAGAGTACGTAAATAAAGGGAAAGTACTCTCCTACAATAACGTACAAATGATTGGTCCATAGTGTGAATCCGACTTTATGAGCTGGCGCTATAACTATGCCATAACCCTAGTACTCCAAAGTAGCTGTCACACAGCCTATCATCCACTAGCAGCATATCAACCATAATCTTACCAACCATGCCAGTGACACAAGTGCGGAAGCTATCACCTAGGCGGGTCATCAATGTCCGTCTCATAGCACTAGTTGAGCTCGATATCTCAACATGGATCGACCATTGTATGTTATAGTAAGAGAGTACTTTTCCTTATAGTATGTACTCCTATCTCTTTATGTTAATGGTTGTAAAGATAGAAGAAAATTCAGCCATCCATCTCTCTCTTGTGTGTTTGTTTACAAAAGAAACTCAAGCTCTCCCTCTTCTTCACATTCTCTTTAATGCTAACAATGGTAGTGGTGCTGACATAATAAGCTAAAGGCTTTTGGAAGACCCTAGGGACTAGAATTTGAATTCAACAATAGAGTAATAAGAACTTTTCTTTGGAAAAAAAAATGCTTTGAAAGCTCATCAAAAATCAAGCTTGCTTACAAGCATTGTCCGCAAAAAACCAAGGTTTAGTGTTGGGCAAATGATAAATTTTAGAAATTGACCTTGATAGAATCAGCATGCTTGCTTGCATATTCAAGAATTCGAGAAGGCATTCTTTTAACCACTTGGAAATTGAGAATGACCAATTGGGACTCGAGAAGAAGAGCTTTTACCTACTTGGAAATTGAGAGCAATCTTAAGTTAAGGTAACGTTGTAATTTTAATAAGATGTATAACTTTTTGACTTGCCTTTGTGATCCATTAGATTTTTTGTCAACTAAGGTTTTTGTTCAAGTATTCCTACCATTTGTTCTCTTCCCTTCCATTTTTTTTTCACGGAAAATTTCAACTAAAAGTTAGAATCAAAAAACTCTCTCTCACACACATACCCCATGGAAAATTTCAACTAAAAGTTAAAATTTTAATACATGGCCGCTTTAGCAACTTTTTCCTTTTCATGAGCTCCCTAGTCTGTGCTGTAGCATTAGAGAGAGAATCAACCCTGCGCGAGAGATCTCCTGGTATGCTTGCTAGAGAGAGAGAGAGAGAACGCTGCACACCTCACGCTCTGCTTGCTAATCCATCAGAGAATTTCCATAAATCCATTCCTTCACTAACCTCACGCTGACTAATATTTCTCATAACCTATTTTGCTCCTAGTGGCTCCTTTTGCTACTTAAAAATTCCTAGCTGCTCAAGGAAAACTCTGATTTCAATTAAATAAACTTGAATTGGAAGAGTAAAATTAAAACCACTTCTTATGCTTTCAAATTAGTTACATATTTACACTACTTAAAATTTCCTAGGAAAGCTCAAACCAATGAAAAAAATACAAGAACAATTCCTATGGTGAGAAATCCTATTGTTTTAAATTATAGAAATCTCACGGTGTCCTAAGAGAGAGAGACACACAGAGAGGAGGGAGTTATTTAAAGAAATTCCCTTCCTATTTGTTGAAGCTTCTTTGAAAAGATTATCATATTTTTAATTGTGTTGTTTTTTTTAAGCAATTACCTTACACTCCTCCAAGATATTTTTAATGGAATAAATCATTTACCACCCCTAATTATGCTATTCTATCCTTTACATTAGAACAAAGAGATGCTCATGCTCTATTCTTAGCAAAATCTTTAGTAACCCCAAAAAGATCTCATTGGTGGTAGGAACTTGGGCAAGACTCCATGAGATCATGTTAAGGACAATCCTCTGGATAATGTGAACACCCTATGTACTTCATGGACAATCATGTTTACTCAACTAATGAGCCATATATGCATGTCGGCAAAGAGACGAAAAAAGGAGATATATGAACAAATCCTATGGGTTGTTTACCTCCTCGTATAAACATTAGGAATAAAGTCCACCCTTTTTTTTCCCAACTAGCCTTAGGTCCAAGATCCTCCTCGTATAAACATTAGGAATAAAATCCACCCTTTTTTTTCCCAACTAGCCTTAGGTCCAAGATCCTCCCATAGTCACTGATTTTCCACCGCTTGTAGGCACCCGCCCGTGGTTGAGGAAGCACCAAGGGGGATTTTGAACCCAAGACCTCTTGGTCTTTGGCAAACACCTTCACCACTTGAGCTATCACCTCATTGGCAATAAACACCTTTACCACTTGAGCTATCACCAAGGGGGGTTTTGAACGTGAGCTATCACCTCATTAGCAATAAAGTCCACCCTTTAATGAGGAAGGTGCCCATTTAATAAATATGTCCTCCCATATTAAAATGGGTGTGAACCAACCATTATAAACACAAATGAATGTCCTCTTCTTCAACACCACTTCACATGGGGTGATTCCCAAGAGAATACAAAGGCCCTTGAGTCCTTGAGGGTGTTTTGTTGCACATTCTTGGCCCCAATGGCCACATTAACAGATCCACATGTCCAGAGACAGTATACCAAGCACCAAGAGTAAGATCAATGGTGCTCTGTACATCCCCCATTTTCAATAACTTGTACTTTGGTCCAAGCACAAGAACCAAGACCTCCAGCTCCTGTCTACTTTGGTTGCCTCCTTAGAGGAAACCACTTTGATTTGCAAACTTGTTGGAAGCAGGTCAGTAAGGGTGTCAGAGAGCAAGGACGCATCACCGACATCTATGCTGACAACCAGAAAATCCAGTACTATGGTGAACTCACACAATACCATAATTCTGCAAGAGCTCTGTTGCTAACATTGTCACCAACATTGGTACTTAAAATTTGAAATCAACATATCGTGTTCAATCACCAGTCCAAACACCCCAAAAAGTCCCATACCTTGAAATGCAACATACTCAATAAAGATGCATCAGAAAAGCCTAAGGTGGAAGATCCATCGTAAAAATTAAATTATGGTGATTCATTTCGGGCATTGTGTGTTCCTAACAGTTTTTAACCCCCAGGAACTCTAAATCCTTCTAAAAACGCACAACTTTCAAAGAGGAGAAAATGCTCATTTGATGCCTAGTGAGGGAGAGGGAAGGAACTAAAGTTAGCCCCTTGCCCAACCCTTATCAATTAAACGGCATTGCTTCTTGTTTTCTATTGTCGTCTAAAAGTTAACAGCATAAATTTCTGTGAAATCGGAAGCTAATGAAAGGGGTCTTGCCTCTTAATTAGTATCACTGTTCAAAACCTACCCTGAAAGCTTGATGAGTCTTAACCCTCATATAACTGGAGGATGATACAATTGTGGTCCCTTAGAGCATCCCAAGCAGCTATTAAGCCACCCATTTCAGAAGACTTAAAACATCACGAATTGCAAAACACTTATTACTACATCTCTAATCTAATTGCATGTATGCATCTCACACAGATTGGAAAAGCAAAAGAATTTGTAATCTATGTTTCTCAACTTATATGTTGTGAAGGAAAAATTTGGGCCTCTCTTTCTTGGACGATAAATGGGGTGCAACCAACACTTCTTCTTGCAAACTGATAGCAGTGGGGAAGAAAATGCACTCACTTGTCATGCACTCCTCCATACAGTGAGATTTCCCCACGATTATTAGTTAGTCTTTGTGGCTTAAGGATTGACCAGTGGTGGGTTTCAAAGCAAATGCAATAAAGAATGGGGCTGCTGTGCCCTGAATCCACAACCTTACATGAGATATCAGTTAGCTCAAATGCTAGAAAGAAAAAATTGCAAAGCTTTTGAAAAGCTTGCAAAGAATATGTAAAGAACGTAACCTTGTATTCTTCTAGCTCGTAAGAACCTGCCATCCCATGCAAGGATCCTTACCTACTCCCAGTCAACTATACAGTCACAATCCAGTCTTTATCTTTGATGGCTGAAGGCCAAGTAAGAAGAATCATGCCTCGTAAAAGCTGACTTGATCATCCATCAGCAGGCCTCTACCCAACACATGCCACCTTCTAATAATGCAATAAGAAGAGTGAGGATTCTATTTTACCACTGGTTCCATCTTCTCGATTTTTCATGATTGTTCTCCTTAATGCCAACACGAAAGAGCACGGCTAGAGTTTGTTGCAGGCCTGCACCAGACCTTCAAGTGTCCTGTCACTTCAGTAATGTCCCCTTAATATTTACAGGTCCTGCACAAGTCTAGCAACTCAGCAGCACCTCTTGAGACATCTGAGACCTTAAACCCTTGCAAAGTCTCTCCAACTCCACCACTTTGGCCTGCATACTCTGTAGATCAGATCTTAGTTCTTCGTTTTGTCTGATGAGGGAGGCATACCGTGTTGCAGCAGGTGGGTATGTGATACCATCTTCAGCATTTGTTCTCCTCGAGCACTGCATGCCTGACTCCAGCACAGTTCTCAGTTTATCTTGCTGCGATGCTAGAACTTGAAAACTGAACCTTGCAGGAATCCGGGGGTTCTCCATGACGTGCTTACATGCTTCAAATGAGAGCTTCTCAAAATCAATGACTCTGCAAATTTGCACAGCATCTTCAACTGTTGTTCTTGGATGGGCCTACACAAAAGGTAAAAGATAAAGTTGACAAAATGGGTTATCCAGTTTTCATTCTAACCTATCATTCAAGAATCAAAATCCAGAGGGATTCATCAAGCTTAATGTAGAGTTACCTGAAGGTATATGTCCAGTGCCCTGTAGAGGCCATCATGCGTATCCCTGGCATTGCACGGTAGTGCTTCTGCTAGCTCACTGAACTTGGAGGCCTTCAAGCGCAGGTCAGGAGCAAGCTCCGCAAGATACATGTCCATGAGGCTACCCACCATCTTCAGAGTGGCAGGAGAAGAGCCAAGTTCATCACTATAACCATAACAAAGTTCTGAATCACCGTCGTGAACTAAATCACCATTGCAACCAGACCTGGCTTGAAGCTTGTCTACAGCTTCTGCATGCAGAAAGTGTTTCACCAGGCGAAGAACCAAATCCACATCATACAAGCAAGCCCTGCGTTCCCTACCATTGAATCGAGGTATGAGTATGTTGTCCAAAGAAGCCTTATGGAGCTGAGATCCAATCATCTCCTCAAGCTGTCTTTTGCAAGAATTGGCAGCATTCATAGAAATGGACACCCTGCGCAGTTCAAAAAGAGACTTGACTGGCACTGAGGCCCATTCCAAGCTGTCAAGAAGACCAACAACAGTTTCCAAAAGCTCTCTCTGAACTCTCTGTGCATATTCCTGCAGAATTTTTTCATCAGTACCAGATTTACCTGTACCTACAGACAGAGAGCTGTATCCCAGCAAAGGCAATGAGGCTTCCAAGTACCTCAAAAGAACCTTGGCAATGTACTTGTTGTCTACACAATATGCTACCATGGCCTTGACTACTCTCTCCATCATGTACATTGAAAGAGAAGACATGTCCTCACACCACCAGTTGAACTTGGAATTGCAGGTGGAGTGTGGTGAATTGCAGTTGAGGTTTGGTGCATTGCAGCTAGGGTTTTTCCACGGGAGACTTGGGTTTGCGGAGTTGCAGCTAGGGTAAGATGGACTGCGGTTAGGGTTTCGCAATTTGCAGCTAGGGTGCGCTGTATTATGGTTACAGTATGATGAATTGTGGTTAGGGTTTGGTGATTGAGTGTTTGACAAATTATGATTAAGGATTGAAAAGATGGAGCTAGGGTTTGGTGAGTTCATGGAGCTTGGGTTCGGAGAGATGCAGCAGTAATGGGGGCTGGCTTTGATGGCTAGAGAATAAACGCACCTCTGAATGATGTGGGTTTTCTCGGCAAAGGGCAGGAGGGTCTCGCAGCTCGTGAGCAGGGTGATGGCATCCTTCCAGCTCCACATGGCCATGGTGGAAAGGAAGGCCTCGGTCTTCTGCAGCAGGTTCCCGGCACCATACTCCTCACTCATCTCCAGGTAATCGGCCACACAGCGCAGAAGGGCTACATTTCCCAAGTCCATCTTCACCATCCCTCCCTTGTAGCAGAAGCGGGCCACCATCTCGAACGCCCTAGCACCCCCTGGCAATTCGTGCAAAAACATCCTCACAGAAGAGATCCCCCCTTCTTCTCCCCCTCTCTCGGTCCTCAACGCCTTCCTGTACTCCTTTAGAAGCCGCCCACAGCGATGTAGAAGAACCTCCTGCATTTTTTGCACAGCTTTGCTTCAACTCGACTGTAGAAAAGTAGCAAAGAAAACAAACACTGCTGCCATCTTCTGATCAAAACGCAGAACGGCTTTGCGTCAGGCAGCATAACGGAGCCAGAGAGAAAAAAGCTTCTACAAAAATCCCAAAAAGAGGATACAGAAACCCTACATCAAATTCCCTGAAGGCAGGCTTCCAGGACCCTACAACCAACCCCACAAGCAGGCTTCATAACCCGTAAACGCAGGCTTCAGAAGCCCTAAAATCAGCCTTGCAGAAACCTAAAAGACCCTAAAAGCCGCAGGTATGAGGTATGAAAAAGGAAGAAACAGTCTATACCTTTGAGAGGAAGAACGTCTGCTCTCCGTTCACCTGGACCTCTAAATCGCAGGGAAACCGCATGCTGTGCAGAAGATATTTGGTTCTTCTTCCTCCGTTAGGGCAAAGGTTCAGCACCAGAGGTGAGCTAGACGTTCGCAGGAGAAGGAGGATGAAGAAGAAGGGCAGAAGGAAGACGGAGAGTGCTTCTGCTTTTGCGTTTGCTTTTTGCTTTTGGCGGCATAATAATTTCTCAAATTCATAAACTCAGTTCTCTCGAAATGCGTTTTTGTGGCCAATTAGCACTAAGCATTTCTTAAATTCATAAACTCCGTTCTCTCGAAATGCGTTTTTGTGGCCAATTAGCACTAAGCATGTGTATATACATGAGGGGGAACTTCCCGGCTCATTTAGAGTTCCATGGGTATTGGAGGTCGATCCAACATTCCACACTATAAAAACTATACCCTTTCCTTTTCTTTGTACACACTGAAATGCGTATATTAATGATGATAGGTGCTCAATCAGGGGGGCAGCTGCCATCCTGTCAGCAAGGAAGAAAGGATACATTCACATGAGAATCCACAAATATATTTTTTTGGGTTTTGGGGAGGTTTGTGTGTGTGCGTGCGCACGCACTCGCATAGTCAGCACCTCAGCTACGACGTTTCGGGATCCACGAAAGCCTCATAAACACAATGATGGTGGTTTTTACGTCGAACACACTGCCAAGCTCTTGTATGAGTTTTCGGGCAGCACATCCAAGGTGGTCTAACAAGTGCAAGGGCAAATTAGGGGTGGTATGATGAATTAGATATAGTCAATCCATTAAAAAACACTAGTCTCCCAAACCTCCTCCGGCCGAGAGAGGAAAGGATACCGTTTTGGGCCCTTTGGTCTCTGACACGTAAGCCACATACCAATCAATGCATCTCTTTCTCTCTCTCATCTCTCTTTCTTTTAATGTAAAATATGAAGGAATCTCTCAATGTGAAATATGAAGCTCTCTCTCTCTCTCTCTCTCTCTCTCTCACACACACACACAATAATTTCCGCCTTATATGTGAAGAACTAAAATTTGAACTAAGGTGCATATTGTTTTTGGCTATTTCAGTGCTAATATCTACAAGTAAAAAAGGTTAAGAAAATGAGTTGGTTGACATTAAAACTAAAAAAAGGTTAAGGAAATGAGTTTGTTGAGGGTTATTTTGGCTTAAAATTTGTATATCTACACACACACACACACACACACGAAAATTGCAAGTCTTGGTCTAGGACTCTAAAGTAAAGAAGCCCCTTTAAGATCCCAATGAGTCTTTATTTAACTTATACCTCTCCTTACTCTTTCCCCTATAATCCCTCTCTCTTTCCCCTATATATATGTATGTATGTATATAAATACACACACACACGCGCGCGCACACACACACACACACAAACTTTTTGGGTTGCATTGCTTGTGATGCTACCCCTTAGCAGTTTTTTCGTATAAATCAAAACTTGGAGAAAATTAAAAATATCATTTTCTACGTTGGCCAAACCACTATTACTAATGTAAGAAATGCTAATGTTCTTCTTTTTCTTGGAAAATCACCTTTATCAACAAAACTATGGGAAATGGCAATATGCTATTTATAATCTATCCAAAAACAAAGAGGAAGGTCATGCAATCCAAAAACAAAGTGGAGTAGTCGAACAGAGACTTGTACGCGCCACTACAATGCTTCTACTCCTCGGTCTTCCGCCACCCCATCAATTTTCAAACCTTCACACATAAAGGAGAGTGTTGAAGCACGTGAACATGCACTAAGAAAAATTTCATGGTCATGATTGGGACACGCACAAACACACAACCTTTTTGGGTTGCATTGCTTGTAATGCTACCCATTAGCAATTTTTTAGTATAAAGCAAAACATGGAGAAAGTTTAAAAAATCCTCTTCCAGGTTGGCCCAACCACTATCACTATTGTAAGAAATGCTAATGTTCTTTTCTTTTGGAAAATCGCATTTATTAACAAAATTATGGGAAATGGCAATATGCTCTTTATAAACTATCCAAAAACAAAGAGGAAGGTCGTGCGATCCAAAAACAAAGCGGAGTAACCAAAGAGATGATGCCACCCTTCTCACACCCTTCTCCTTGTACACCTCTGCCCCGCTACAATGCTGTTGCTCCTCGATCTTCCGTCACCCCATCAATTTTCCAACCTACACACATAAACGAGAGCACTAAAATCCCATGAACATGCACTAAGAAAATTTTCATGGTCATGATTGTTGGATGCTTTTGCAAGACCACCTATGGGCACCCTCTACCAGATGAACATGCTAGAAAGGTCATGATTAGGAAGGTTTTGGAAGTGCTTCCATGGGCGCCCACTCGCTTTTGACTTGCCTTACAATAGGACCTGGGATGACTGATTGAGACATGGGAAATCATCTCAAATGCCGCACCAATCCTTTGTGTCCCAAAGCCTACCCAGGCTTCCTTCTGTTCACTTAACAAACTATGTTCTCTCTCTCTCTCACTCTCCCCCCTCTGCTGAGGTTTCGGAACCTGCAAACACGCATAAAAATTAGCATAAAGAGAAATGAGAGAGACTTTACCTTTTGGATGACCATTGCAGCTGAGGTTGTGATAGTGTCTGCTGTCCTCGAGCGCGTTCAATGGTGAGGGCGAATGAAGTGCATTTGTTGTTTTATGCTTTCAAACTTCACCTCCTATGCTAGATAAAATACTCTACTTTTGTAACCCGATAGTGCAAGAGACTATAAGTGTCATGGGCCACCGAGCATATTGGGTGAATATGGGATCAAGTAATAGGTCCAAGGCGACATGCAATCAATGGTAGCCCAATGAGTAAGTTGGTCGTTGGATTGGGCATTGTGTTCTAAGAGCTCCACCACGGGCAAGTGTTGGAATGGAGTCCCCACTTCGCTGAGAATTTCTCGAAGTCTGCTGAGGAGGATGCCAATGTGGAAAGTGGTAGGTGGGCGTCCAATATGTAGCTCACCAGTCAATCCTCGTTCGAAGTTTTTTGATGAAACCTGGATGTCCTGCAATAAGGTTGTCATGGGCTTCATTCAGAATTTCACCCTTAGTTCCCTCATCATTGAGAATGCATAGCCTGCGATTATAATACATAATTCCATCATTCAGGCTGTACCCTTGAACTCGGTTCAACTCTTGTGGAGTTTTGCTTTCCTGCATAAGTAGGGTAGCAATAGAGCCAAAGAATCTATCCTGCATGATCTTCTCTCTTGCTTCAATAATCAAAGGATTTGACACTACAGTAATTGCAAGCAAGGAGGCTTTTTTGCTGAGTGCATTTGCTACCACATTTTCTTGGCTTGTTGGGCGGTACTTGATTTCAAAATCAAATTTCTGTAGGGTCTGCATCCACCTTCTTTGGTGCATGTTGAGATCTTTCTGAGTGAAGATCCACTTTAAGCTTTGATCATCAAAGTGAATCTTTGACCCAGTAGGTAATGTCTCCACAACTTCAGGGCATATACTACTGAAAGTAGTTCCAGGTCGTGGACAACATAATTTCTCTCATGCGTTCTGAGTTTTCGAGATTCATAGGCCACTGCATGACCTTCCTACATGAGTGCACCTCCCAGGGCAAAACCACTGGCATCAATTACTACCTCAAAGGGTAGAGAGAAATCTGGCAACTTCAAAACGGGATGAGAGGAGGATGCCGATGTGGAAAGTGGTAGGTGGGCGTTCAATATGTAGGCTCACCCGGTCAATCCTCGCTCGAAGTCTGGAGGACACCGATGTGGAAAGTGGTAGGTGGAAGTCCAATATGTAGGCTCACCGGTCAATCCTCACTCGCCATGCTTATCAGTGTGTTCAAGATAACACGGTGGGCATCCAATATGTAGGCTCACCGGTCAATCGCTCGCTCACCATGCTCATCAGTGTGTTCAAGATAACACAGCGGGACTTCACAGTTACAATGCAGTTGACAATCTTGGAACCCTTCACATCAAACTGTGCATCACTTGATCCCCTTGCTGTTATGGAGGCAAGTAAACGCTTGGTAATGTACCGGGCTAAGCCCGCAACGTTCTCGCAGAGGAAACGAAACCTCTCCCTCCCTCCTTCCCTCCCTCCCTCCCTCCCTCCCTCCTCTCTCTCTCTCTCTCTCTCTCTCTCTCTCTCTCTCTCTCTCTCTCTCTCTGTCTCTCTCTCTCTCTCTGCTGAGCCTTGAGAACATGTAAATACAAATTTAAAAATAAGCAATGAGGGAGATAGAGCTTATTGTCATCCAGAACAGGGTTGATGACGTATTTGGTCTGGTGAAGGCGAACATGGAAAGGTATGACAGATTATGTGTCACCTGTTAAAGGCTACATTTGTCCCCCTTCCTCATCTTTAGAGTGGCAATGCTGTTGTTGAAGCTGTTTGGCCAGGCAGGCGGGATCTATCTTTCGCAGCCGCATGACACTGATGGAGGCCTTAGTGAATCCCAGCTAGGATGGCTACAACATTACCTTCAGGCCAGGGCACCGCTTCTTTACAGAACAGTAGGTCGTCTTTATTGTTGATGCATGGCACAGCATGAAGGTGACGTTTTTTCTTTTTAAATTAAAGTCTCACACTTACTCACAACTCAACACCACCTACATACACATGTCAGACACATTATGGAGAGAAAGAGGGGGAGGGAGGGAGGGAGGTAGTCGATGAAAAGAGACAAAGCGAGAAAGAGCTCAAACAAAGCATGAAGGTGACGTTTCTTGTTTTTAAATTAAAGCGACCCCTGCCTCACACTACCAATTCTTTTTAAAGCATTTAATGCACCTCCAAGAAAACGTTAGTAGAGTTGAAAGAGGACAGGCCTTAAAAACTCGCCACATGGCAACTCCCAAAGTCAACTTATGAAGCCCCTTTATATAGAATATATAGAAGGAATATTGTTGGAAGGGGGGCAACACCTTTTTTTTTTAAAAGAGAAAATATTCCAAAGAAGCTTCAATAACTATAGAGGAGATCTCAATATAAATCTCTCTCTCTCTCTCTCTCTCTCTCTCTCTCTCTCTCTCTCTCTCTCTCTCTCTCTCTCTCTCTCTCTCTCTCCCCACAACACACAAGATTTATTTCCTCCCTCCCTCCCTCTCTCTCTCTCTCTCTCTCTCTCTCTCTCTCTCTCTCTCTCTCTCTCGTGTTCCATCTCTGACAACAACAAGAAGCCTCTCTCTCCTCATCTCAAACATCTCTCTCTCTCTCTCTCTCTCTCTCTCTCTCTCTCTCTCTCTCTCTCTCTCTCTCTCTCTCGGGTTCCTTCTCCGACAATGAGAAGCCTCTCTCTCCTCATCAACATCCTCCTAGTCTATTTGAAACCATAGGAAACCTTCTCTTCCCATTCAATCAAACTAGTTTGATTGAAATCGGAGCCTTGAGCACCTAGATATCTAGGTAGCAAAAGGAGCCATTTGAAGCATTCGAAGATGTACAATACAAGGAGCAATTAAATATGTACAAGACTTGTCCCTACTCGTATGCATATGTGACAAAAAACTTTGCATTATGATTTGGGGTGTCACGTGCATGAAGAGGTCAAAATGGGTGTATAACTGGTACCCTAAGAAAATAGTCATCTTTGTGCGTGGCAACCTTTTGCACTACAATTTGGGATGTGTAAAGAGGTCAAAATGATTGTATTAATGCTCAGCAAAAATAAGCTTTGAATGTGGGGCTTTGTTACGATAATTAATTTATTAATTGTTCGGTGACCCAATAAGTGAAAAGAATATCTTAGGCTAAGTTTATGTGAGTGAATCCGATCAACGATAATGTATGAGACGTGTGGTGTGAGTTTGATTGTGAGTGAATCCAAACAACTTTGTTACACGTGCGACGTGTGCGAAGACGTGTGGTGTGATTGTGAGTGAATCCAATCAACTATGTGAACACGTGCAACGCATGTGAAGACATTATGAGTGAATCCAATGTGGGAATGAATCCAATTAATTATGTGAAGATATTGTGAGTGAATCCAATGCAGGAATGCGTCCAATTAATTATGTGAAGACATTGTGAGTGAATTCGATTAATTATGTGTGACGCATGGTTTATGTGTGATGCATAGTTTATGTGTGAAGCATGGTAGTGAATCTAGATGATGATTTCCACTTGTAAGTATTATTTTTCTTAGTGACTCCAAACTAATTGTGATCTAACATTGTGGAATTTCTTTGAATATAGATCATAACTTCAGGACAGCAAAGATGGATATTGGACAGAATTATCTAGCCATGCACATGTTTGCAAAATAATGTTTGCAAAATAATTAATTTTGTATGGTTTGGTCCATTGTACATATGTTGGGCAAGGTTTATTTTTTATGAGATACTTTAAAAGCATTGGACTATGGTTCATGGACTATGGTTCAATTTTGTAAAAGCCCAATTTTGGAAAAGCTATGCTATTTATGGCTCCAAGGGATAATTTATGAAATATGATTTAAATACCACATGTGGGAGAGGAGCCACACACGTCGGGAGGGAGGATTGCACCCAACCTTGTGTTCTTTGGTTTTTGTACTCTTGAGTTACTATGGTTTATTTTCTTTATTAATCAATTTGTGGAATATTCAAATCTCCATGTACCAAAGGTCTTGCAAAACAAGATTTCAAGTGAAAATATTTAAGCTATGGCATATTTGTAGACAAGTTAGGATGTCAAGTCATTCAATGGGTATGGCCCATATCTATATCTAATTAAAGAGCTCTTTGTCTATGTCTCTCTATTCAACATTCTCATTTGAGCTACCACACTTTGACTAGTGAGGTTACTACAATCTATGGCAAGATGTCAAGTCATTCAACGGGTATGGCCCATATCTATATCTAATTAAAGAGCTCTTTTTAAGCAATGGACAAAGTCTAAGACTATGTCTCTCTGTTAAACATTCTCCTTTGAGTTACAACACTATGAGACTAGTGTAATTAATATATAGTTTGTAAGTTGTTAGCTAGTGTAATTAATATATCGTTTGTAAGTTGTTAGCTATCGGGTGTGTCACTTGTGATGAGATGTAATTAGTTCTTTCTCATTTGCATCACTGTCTAGTTCATTCTTGCATTTCTTCTATGTGTGGAGTTGTGTTGGGAACCCTCAGAGCTAAAATAGCCATGTCTTACCAAGTTTCAAATTCCATTTTACCTTATGAAAAATATTTCTAACAAGCATACTCATCACACTAAGAACATTTCTAGATACACTAATTCTCCTTTGGTAGGATCATCTAGTCTATTACCTTTGCTACACTCACTAGATCCCACTAAGATACATTTGATTGCCTTAGCAACCAACAAATTTCTTTTTTGTGTAATACTCTCAAACACTTTTTTTAAGTGATCACTGATGCTAGGTTTGTGTCCTTTGAAAGTGTGATATTGTGTAAAGCTTCTATAGGATACATATTCATAAGGTAGTATGAAGTACAAATAGCCTTGGCATTCCCTTTTCATTAAACATGCATCTAGCTAATTTAACAAGCACTCTGCTCTTTTTTCTACCACCCCATTTTGTTGAGGTGTTCTAATGTGCTCTACTATAAGGTGTTCTACCATTTTGTTGAGGTGGTCTACAATTTTGTTGAGGTATTCTAATGTTGTGTCCTTGTACTATTCTTCAAGAAAGCTTCAAACTTCTTACTGATTTAAGTGTTTTGATTTTCCTACTCATAAGATCCCAACCATAGCATCAAATTTTTCAAATATGTATTAAACTTTTCTTTGAGAAACTACACCCTAGTATATCTAAACAGGTTGAAGAAAGTAGTATGAGCCACTTGTTAAGGCTTTAAAAGGCCCTAAGACATCAAAATGATAAGATCTAAAGACCCCTTAGCTTAAGCTTTTGTTGGACCTCTGCCTTGCTTGTTTACCAAAGTAATAATAAGTGTTCTCTGTAAAGTAAGAACTCTAATTGTCACAACATTAGATCTTAATTTCAACAGATTTTAAAAGCTATAGCTCTATAGTAGTTTTCTTACTCTTTTTTATATTCATTACACTAAATTATGAAGCACATGCATCTAGCTTGAAAAGTCTCCCTTACTTGATGACTCTAGTTGCAAAGTCTCCCTTGCTTGATGACTTTAATCACCCTAATTACTACCTCCCATAACACATTGATTTCCTTCAAACTCAACTTTGGAACCTCTCTTTACCATACCACCAATGATACTAAAATCTTAGTGATGGAAGGCACGAATGAAACATCCCTTATATTGCCTTTTTACCAATGCTTATATCCATTGGAATTACTTAACTTACATCTGGAGTGTTCTCTACATTGTAGACCATTGAACCATTTATATTGTCTGAACATATCCATTGGAATTACTTAACTTGCATTTGGAGTGTTCTCTAAATTGTAGGCCATCAAACCATTTAGTGTGTGAAGCCGTATGAGGGAGTACCCTAATATCAATCCACCAAAATTTAAAAATTCATCACCTTTATCAACATTCACTTAGCAAAATCAATTTTATAATAGAAACAAATCATTTCTCTCTAGTGTTAGGATTGAGACTCCCTTCATCTACAAAATTCCTACAAATGTTCTTCTTTTAATTGGATGTTTTTCTTTATCTCAATATTTCTTAAAGTGACAAAATTAGCATTGAACATTAACTTTGATTCATAGCATTTCCTTATACTATTGGAGCAGCCATCTTTGACGTATTGATTCAATTTATGTTAAGAAACTTGGGAGTAGCATTTGTGTTCTTGAAACCATTGTGAGAGTTATTCAAGGTCCTCATCTTTTGCTTTTGCCCCCTTAAGCTTCCTATCAAGGTGAGCCATAACAACATAGTAGCCCATGGATGTGGGATCAACATGTTAAATGCCTAGGGATTAGTTATGGCATCATAATTGGTGAAACTCTAATCCTTGGGCTAGATGTATTGGTGGCCATATTTAAACATTTTATTTTGAAATATCCTTGTGTAAGGAATCTAGTTCTCTTCGTGCAACTAGTTATAGATATTTCAATGTATTGGTGGCCATATTTAAACATCCTGGCGTATTATTTTGAATTATCCCACCACCACTATCCCATGATCCTACCTTTGAGGCAAACCTACATGTGTGAAAGATTCAGTGACCCTCGCAAAGCTGGCATAGCCTCATGGCACAACCTCCTCGATGTGCATAGTATCCTTGACATGCACATTGACCACTAGTGGGGGATTATGATATTGATTAGGTACTTGTTGTTGATAGTGACCAAACTAGTTGTGTTAGCTCACTTACACTGTACTTAGATTTATTAACAGTGACTAAACTCAAACTCAAACTAGCTAGGTTAGCTCATTACTACAGGATGCTTATGTTCTGACGGCGGCGGCAAGTCCTAATGCCTCTGCATCTTTGGAATTTTTGTCTGAACATAGGTCTAAATTATCGTCGGAATGAGCATCTAAAAAGACGTTGGAAGTATAGTCTATTATTTCGTCGGAATGAAGGTCTAAAATTGTATTGAAAAAATGTTTTTCCCCAATTTTTTCTCCACTAGTCTTTTTTGTATCCAAATCAATATATATATATATATATATACACGCACACACATATATATACATATATTCTCACTTTTGGTATACATAAATACGTATAAGCATACATGAAACCAACAAAAAAGAGGAAAGTTAGACCCGTAATGAAAATATTTGCATGTTTACAAAATCACAGTTGATCATTATCAACTCTCTCATCTTCAAAAAGATCATTGGCCCCAAATAGATCTATTTCAACAAAAATCCCTCCATAGTCGAATCATGTAGGACTAGAAGATGCATCTATGTCGGTGTTGGCGGCCATCAAGCCGTCGACCACCATCGCACAAGCATATCCATTGGGGGCAACAACTCTAGAATTGATTCTTCTTTCTTGTACTAACAACCTAACTGTTCTTGCCAATGGGTAGTGCCCGGGAAGATGTAAAGAAAGTAAGGGAAACTATCCAGAGATATAGGAGGGAGAAGAAAGTAGACAGTGCAAACTGTGGGGACTATTGTGTTGTACTTAGTGCTAGGTCTTCACTTTGATGATACAGTGATTGTTGGTGTAATTCTCCATTCTCTGTATTGTGCAATTCTATTTAATTTCTAGGTTGTGTTAGTGCTTTCTTTATGGATATGTCTTCTAACTAGAAATGGGTCCAATGTCATTCCTATCCAGACGTGACTCCTATCTGGGAACAAAATTAGGAGCCACAACAAGAATTTGATCAGATGATATAGGAGCTAACCTCTGCGCTATCGCAACTAACTCCCTTAGCTTACGTAGATTGGTGGTGCAACGCACTAGCACTGGCTTATTGTGTTGGTCACAGTTGCATTAGTCGCATCTCTGAAGCTGACTAGGTGGTTTGGAACCATGAAAGTGCCAAGTCTCAACCGGATATCAACACTTTTGGCAATCATGCTGGGGAACTGGTACAAAGAAGACCAAAACTAATTTGTAGAGCAATGGCTTCAAAACTTTGTTTATAAGAGCTTGTTTAGTTTAAAGCGTAGTTAAAGCTTAAACTTATAAACATTATTTTAAAAAAAGGCTTCGTACTTTGGTTATGCGTTGGCCACCATCTGGCATTTTCTTCTTCCTCTATTTTCTCTCCGTTTTTGGCATTTTATTCTTACCCAAAGTAAGCTAAAATTAGCTAACCTACATAATATGGTGTTGACTTGCAGTGTGCGATCGTAAATGTGCTAGTGAGATTTTTGATAACATCGTTGATGAAAGGCTTACCTTAATTACTCACTAACTCAAATGGACATCCAAAGGGGTAAAGACGTTCTCATAGAAAAACTTATCAGTCACTATGGCATCCACTTTTTGTGAAGCTTTTTCTTCACACATAATATGGGGCAACAATGATGAAGCGTGCTTGTGTGCCACGTGCAGTAGGACTAATAGGGCTAATGAAATCTAAGCCCATTTTTCAAAAGGCTAGACTCTAACAGGATGAAGTGGCATCATGTCTTTCTTTTGTGGCTTGGCACAACATTGGCACTCATCACAACCTTTTACAAATAGTGTGCGGTCCTAAAAAAGTGTGGGCCACCAGTACCTTGATTTCAGAGTATTTCCTCGACAGTGATCTCTACTGTAAAAATGTCCACCTACTAACCCCTAGTATGCTTGTTCGATGATCATGAGAAATTCATCCTCCTATGAGGAGTGTCTAAGAATACCATCCTTAACTCTTCTATAAAGATTTTCATGGTGGTAAGGCTCGTTCTCTTTTAGCAACTTCCTTGTTAAATCTTTCCTTAGTTCCTTTCCTTCTGGAAAACCATTAGCTAAAAAGTTAACTATTTTCTCACTCCACTCTAGAATAGCCTCTACTTTGATAGTGTAGTATCTGGAAAATTATCACCAACTCTAATTGGTGCTTCACCATTAGGTATGTAGGATAGATGATCTACCATGACATGTTTCTTGCCATGCCTCAAAACTTCTGTAAAATCAAACTCAAGAAGAATAAAAAACAACCTCGTGATCCTTCCCGTAGAGCATGGTTTGTTCACAAGATAATGATCATCGACAAAATAAATTTATTAGCAAGAAGGTAATGCTTAAATTTCTTTATAGCATATAAGCTATTACTAACCCTTCATGCTCAGTGGTAGCTAATAGGATAGTCCAATTTGTGTTCTCCTAGCTGTGCTATGATGCATCCGATTGTAAAGTTTAATGCATCAATGTAAGATGACGTCCTAGTCAAGTGCTTTTGCAAGATTGGAGTACTTGCCAAGTCTTGTTTCAGTGTGTCATAATCTTGTTGACACTCCTCAGTGCATAAAAAAATAAACGAATAGCTTCAACAAAGGACGAGCTATCTCTATATAGAAAAGAATAAACCGATGGTAGTAGCCGACATGGCCCATGAATGTTTGGACTCCCTTTGGTGGGGCTAATTCCAAGATGACCTTGATTTTGTTCTCATCAGTGGAAATCTCATTTTTGGACACTATATGCCCAAGAATAACTTTGTGCTTCACCCAAAATTGGCATTTATAAGGATTTAAGGATATGCAATAAAATAGATACCTTTGAAACACCCTTTTTAGGCATGTTAGGTGGTATCCGATAGATTATTGAAAAGTCCAGCACTACCCATAGGATATACATGACACATCACACAAGGTCTACTCTAAGGATTAAATTATCGAGCTAATTGTCAAAAACTCTACCACTACCTATAGGATGTACATGACCAATCTTAAGGCCTACTCTAAGGATTGAATCATCGAAATGTAAGTAGACATGGTGCCTTGCCCAATCATGGACCATTTTAGCTTCATGCATAAATGGTATCTTTCTAGGATCATCTCATAAGAGTCGGGTTGTTTGGAGAAATCACAATGAAGGTATGCTTCACCCAATGTTTCAAAATGTTGATCCTAAGATCTCGGAACATCCCAATAGGTTTGGCAATTGTTCTATCTGCCTTCTTGACAACAATGCTAGACACTTCAAGATGAGGTTTAACCATGTTTTTCCAACACTTCTTGTGATTAAACTCACTCCCGCAACACCATCTAGGACTCCCATTACTGTGATTCCCTTATTAGCACAAAGACGGTTGCATCAGTCTCATCACACTCAAAGTATTACCCCAATTTGTTCAATGGAATTTTGACCATAGACTTGGTATTGTCCTCATTCATTTGAGGCTCTAGTGTGGTCTCATAGGAAGGATGTCGCTTATGCATGTCTACAAAGGGTGTAAGCCTAACATTAAGTTCCCCATTAAGAAGAGCTTTCAATCCAACAAAGAGTTTAGGGTCTCCACACAGACATGCAGTGATTGTGGTCTTGGTTTTTGAAGCCATGAAATCCACCAACTTAGGGATGTTCAATGGAGGAGTACCCATCACCTCTCTACCATATGAGGGTGCTAGTGAAATTAGAATCTCCACCTCTTGAATGGATTTAGGGTTCTCATATTCAAACATTCTCCTAAAGAGTTCAAAATCCATACTCGGGACCGATGAGTTCTCATTGACCTCAATGATGACACTAAGTATATCCAATGGTTTGTGGGTTGTCAGACAAACTTTAGGTTGTTTGGATGAACAGTGTCAGAGGTGTTTACTTGTTTTGGTCTTGGTTCTACCTCCTTCTGAGTGTGTGACCATATCCCTAAGCTTATGAAGTTTTTCCAATTCTTTTATAGGATCACAGTATAAAACCAAGTTTCTCTTTGTTTTTTTTCTTGATGGCTTGCATCCTTTCTTTTTTTTATCTCCTTGGTTTTTGTTTGAGTGTCTCTGGTCTGCCCAAAACCAACCTATTTGTTGGCAGATAAACTAACACAGTAATGAAAGATTAACATTAAACATGATGGTATAATTAAACAACAAGCAGTTGATTAATACATATTAGAGATGAAGACAACATTGCACTGATAATGCAAAGACAAAAAATGGACTATGTATTTCTCAAATCTCTTGTGTTTCTTGATTATCAGTTCATCCATTCACAATTACAATGAGTGCTTGTGAGTGGATACATAATTATCAGCTTTGAGAATTAGATAGACACATAAGACTATTGGAAACCTATTCCCAAACTACCCCTAAGCTAAAATTATAAGATTGAGGTGGCGAGTTATTTCCTAAGCTAACACCTGGTATACCCAGTGGTTGGGTAGTCCACCTTGTGGACAAAAGTCGAACCCACTTGAGGGCTAGGATTATTTTCAAGAATAAGTAAAAATAAATCCAATTTTTATAACTTCTTAACTATACATATTTATAACAATTAAATATAGAATGCTCCTTTCAATAAAATTTTTAAAAAAGTAATCTATTGCAAGCATCCCCTATAATTTGCAAGCTTGTATTCTTTACCTGCTCATTTGGGACCAAAATAAAATTCCATGTCAGCATCTGTCGTTGGCTGATGTTGGTATATCCATGGGTTCTTCCAGAGGTAATTGAAAAACCTGAGCCACATATTCTGGAGTAAAAATCCTGGTACCCTATGTAGTTGTCTTTCACGAGTCCATTTTTCTACACCTCCAGTTGCTCTAACACATCTGGGCTAAGTGTTAAAGGGTTCCACAAAAGAGAGGCAAACTACAATAGGCCAACCTTCTCAAACAACCAAACACGGTTGTGGATGATGTTTACATCTAGAATAATAGGTGAGCTTCTCAAATTCCACCATGGTTATACGAGCTAAAACCGAGAGCGACAAGAGGGATTTCAAGCGAGACACAGAGTGAGAATAAGATGCCATTGAACTTTGAGAATAAGAGAGCAATTGTGAAGAATAGAAGTTTTAGTGATAGAGATTTAGGGCTTGGGGGCGTAAATCACACAAATGGAAAAAAAAGTCAATACATGAATTCATGATTACTAGATTAACAATGCACACAAATTGATGTGATATGGTGGCTAAGAAAGATGAAGCGACACCACCCCACGATACAATAATAATAACCCAACCACTTTGCCCACTAGCCATGACTACTACGTGGACAAGGACACATGTCATGTGAGTGCGTGATACAAATAGTGTACAATGGCACATGCATTGGTTCTAGTAGCCTTCCAAAATAGGGCTTCAGTCTAAGTCCATTTACGATCTTTGACAATTTCACACCATCCAGTGATATTAATTCAAATGTGTCGGTATTGAGCTTTACGAATATCTGGTATGGGCGTGTCCATCTTAACTTAAGCTTCCCAAGATGTGGACCCATTCTGGAATTAAACAATAATAACGGGTCATCTACATTAAAAATTTTAAATTTAGTATTTCTATTAACAAAAAGCATCCACTATTTCTAGATGACATCGGCATCGCAACTACTCTCTGTAGCCTTTTCTTGCCCAACGCCAACATAGTTTCTCTAATCGATGTGTGGTGATAGATTCCTTCGGAGAATCTATGAGTCACTACCACCCAAAAATTGGGAATTATGAATTCCATTCAAGCACTATTGCTTCTAGACCATATACCAATGAGAAGGGAGTACTTCCAATTGCTACCTTATATGTTGTCTCCTAGAATGCCCATAGTGCTGAATACAGCTTCTAGTCCCAATATGTAAAATTCTCATTCACAATCATCTTCAAGATTCGCTGCAATGCTTGATTAGTGGATTCTACCTGACCACCATTATCTTGTGGATAACACACTGTATACTTTTTATGAATGATCGTATGATATTCAATGAGATTTTGGATAACTTGATTCAAAAAGTGTCCACCCTGATCTCTAACCAATTCCAGTGGGCAATCAAACATGGTCATAAAAAATCATTTCATATATAAAAATTTCTAGAGACATAGCTATGTTATCTCTGAGAACCTTGCTTCCACCCATTTAATACAATAATCAGTGGCCCACTAGTATATATTTCTTGTTGGTTCTCTGAGTTGGTGTTTGGAATTGACCCACAAAATCCAATCCCCACTTTTGGAATGGTTCTAGAGGCAACACTGGATTGTGCAGTGGCATCCTATATGCTGCATTTGGTTGCCCTAATCTCTGGGCAGGAATTGTAGGCTTTGGCAAATTGCCATGCATCTTTTAGCACTATCGGCCACCATAATCCGGCCGCCTAGAATATTTTTCAACTTGTGATTTCTTTGAAAAATGCCCTTCACTGATGCCTTGATGGGCTTCTATGATTATTGCTATCTTCTTATGATCTAGAACACACCGCGTCAAGATTTGATCCACTCCCATTTTGTACAACTATCTTACCACAGCTAAGGTTATGTTTCGAAGTGTGAGCCTCTTCTGATGATCTCTACTCATACCTTTGGAAATGATCCATTCATCAAGAATAGTAGCATCTCATCATACCATATATCTGGTGGAATATCTAGAGTAAATAAGTCTACATCCGAAAACTGATCCAGAACTCCATTCGTTGACTTTTTGGATTCTACTACTCGGGAAGAAAATCAACAACTGCGTGCTCATTTTTGGGTCTATGTTCAATGGTGAAGTCAAATTCTTGCAGTAGTAGCATTCTGCAGCAGTAGGCTAAGAAGAATTACACCATGACAGAGAGAGAAGCTCTCTGCATGGTGTACTCTATTAATAAGTTTAGGAATTCTCTTTTGGGTAATCAATTTGTTTTTCATGTTGATCACCCATGCATTCATTTATTTGGTGTACTCTATCAATAAGTTTAGGAATTCTCTTTTGGGTAATCAATTTGTTTTTCATGTTGATCACCCATGCATTCATTTATTTGGTGAGCAAGCCTAATCTTACAAGCGAATTGGCAAGGTAGATACAGACAGCATCCGACTGGCATAATAAATCAGACGAGACCATCTAGCCTTGGTTTGTTGCATTAAGGCATTGACGATGGCAACATATGATGCATCATTGAAGACATGAAACGGCCTCTCTCGATCCAGAAATTGCACGATTAGTGTTGTAGATAACATCATCCTAAAGATTTTAGAATGTTGGTTCACACTTCTCATTCCAAATGTATGAAGCATTTTTCTTTGTAAGCAGATATACTGGACATGCCATGTGCTAGATATCTGAGAAACCTTGTATGCCATTTAATTTGTCCCAAGAATCTACTCAATTCTTTAATATTGTGTGGAGCTTGCAATTGAACAATAACGATCACCTTCCGAGGATCCACTCCTAACCCATCTTCTCAAACAATGTGGCCAAGAAAAGCTCCACTGCTTGATTGAGGAACTAATTATACTTCTCACACTTCAGTGTCGCTCAAACATGAGCCACATATTCTAGAGTAAAAAGCTTGTCACCTTGTTTAGCTGTCTTCCTGAGTCCATTTTTCTACCCCTCTAGGTCCTCTAACACATTTGGGCTAAGTGTTAAAGGGTTCCACAAAAGAGAGGCAAAACTGCAATAGGCCAACCTTCTCCAACAACCAGACACAGTTGTGGATGATGTTTACATCTAGAATAATAGGTGAGATTCTCGAATTCCACCATGGTTGCGAGCTGAACCAAAGAGTGACAAGAGGGATTTCAAGCGAGACAAAGAGTGATAATAAGATGCCATTGAACTTTGTGAATGAGAGAGAAATTGTGAAGAATAGAAGTTTTAGTGATAGAGATTTGGGGCTTAGCGGCGTAAATCACACAAAGGACAACACATGAATTCATGATGACTAGATTAACAACGCACACAAATTGATATGATATGGCAGCTAAGAGAGATGGAGTGGAGGCCACCCCACGATACAATAATAATAACCCAACCACTTTGCCCACTAGCCATGTGCTACTACGTGGACAAGGACACATGTCATGTGAGTGTGTGATATAATTAGTGTACAATGGCACATGCATTGGTTCTAGTAGCCTTCCAAAATAGGGCTTTAGTCTAAGTCCATTTACGATCTTTGATGATTTCACACCATCCAGTGATATTAATTCAAATGTGTCGGTATTAAGCTTTACGAATATCTAGTATGGGCCTGTCCATCTCAACTTAACCTTACCGAGATGTGGACCCATTCTGGAAATAAACAATTATAATGGGTCACCTACATTAAAAATTATCAATTTAGTATTTCTATCAACAAAAAGCATCCGCTGTTTCTAGATGACATCAGCATTCCAACTACTCTAGAGCCTTTTTCTTACCCAACGCCAACATAGTTTCTCTAACCGATGCATGGTGACATATTCCTCCAAAGATAATCTATGAGTCACTCTACCACCCAAAAACTGGGAATTATTAATTCCATTGGCACTATTGCTTCCAGACCAACCACCAATGAGAAGGGAGTACTTCCAGTTGCTACCTTATATGTATTCTAGAATTCCCACAAAGATGAATACAGCTTTTGGTCCCGATATGTACTATTCTTATTCACAATCATCTTCAAGATTCACTATTGATTAGTGGATTCTACCTGACCATTGTCTTGTGGATAATACACTGTATACTTTTTATGAATGATACACTGTATACTTTTTATGAATGATCATATGATATTTAATGAGATTTTGGATAACTTGATTCAGAAAGTGTCCACCCTAATCTCTAACCAGTTCCAATGGGCAGTCAAACATGGTCATAATCATTTCATATATATAAAAATCTAGAGACACATCTATGTTATCTCTGAGAACCTTGCTTCCACCCATTTAATACAATAATCAGTGGCCCACTATTATATATTTGTTGTTGATTTCTGAGTTATTGAAGTCATCCATGAAGGCCCTCATGAATGTTGTGAGGTACTCACCCATGAAGACCATCATGAATGTTGTGAGGTACTCACCCATGAAGACCATCATGAATGTTGTGAGGTACTCATAAGAGATTTCTTGAACCATCCTCTAGAATGTGGCCGGTGCATTCTTTAACCTAAAAGGCATTACATTGGACACAAACACCCCCCCCCCTCCGTCTCACAAAGGTTATCTTTTCTTTATCCTTTGTTGCCATCCTTACCGGATTGTATCCGTTGCATTTGTCCAAGAATGAATACATCTCATGGCCACCAATTGCATCCAACAGTGAGCATGTAAACGGTAGTGGAAAAGGACTTGTGACTAAGGCTACATTCGATTTTTTGTAATCCAAACATACCCTCAACTTGCCATTCTTCTTGTGAACAATAACAATCGGAGACACCCAATTAGCTCTGTCAATCAGATAAATGAAACCTACTTTGATAAATTTGTCAATTTCTTCTTTTCTTGCCGGGCACAATTTGGATTCATCTGGTACCTCTGCTCTTCCAAATGGGAACTCCATCTTCCTTGAGGTTATTGGTTTATGCAATTGATGTGCCATGCTAATTGAAAGTGTAACAAGTGGCAATACACTCCATACTAGATGCTGTCATTATAGTGAAATAAGTGGTAAGTGTATGTTGTGTTTGTGCCTATCAACGTTTCATATTGGGATTAATTGCAGAGAAGGGTAATAAATTAGAACAACTAGTATGTTTAAGTGCGTGTGTCACACATAAGGAATCTTGTCTATATCATATTGTTTTGCATTATTATTTGTGATTCGATGATGAATGAGAGGGTCACCAATTTAGGTGTCGCACGAGTTTTATTGTTGCAGTCCATGTTCACCTGAGCCTCTCAACCATGCCTTTGTGCCTCTAAGCCATGCTTGGTCAATGAACCTCTGAGTCTTTTTGTGGTATTCCATGTCCACAAAAACCTCTGAGCCATGCATGATCAACCTCTGAGCCATGTTTGGACCTCTAAGTTTACCTTGCAGGTTGTAACGTCGATAGCCAACGAGCATGACGTTTTTGTTGTAGCATTTTCTTCTACACAAATGAGGACTGTTGTTTCCTCAAATGGGAGGACCGTTACATGTATATATTTTTTCATATTTTTGATACATAATAATCATAGAAAAATATGCTTGATTTAATGTGTGCAAAAATCAACTTAATAAATGGAATGTGCGAATGTGCATAAGGTTATTATATGTGCGAATGTACACAAGGTTATTATATGTGCAAATGTGCTCAAGGTTATTTTATGAGTTATTTTTGTTGGCCACGTACCAAATGTTTGTACAAATTATTTATGCACTCTTGTGCATGGCGTTGCTATATTCCTAGCACATATGCTAGAAGAGTTTTGATTATTTACACTTAGTGTGCGAACAAGCTCTACTACGTGAACTATTTTTGTAAAAGTGGAAAAGCAAGCCCAATTTTGTACGCACAACTATTAATAGCTCCTTGGGCTATTTATTGAATACAATTCTCAAAATACTCATGTCATGGAAGTGGAGCTACACGCACGAGGGGGGAGATTGCACCCAATAGTATCTTGATGGTGACGTTCTATTGCTTTGCTCAATCATATCAATTTGATTCAATTCTATGCTTCAATCTTTGATGTATTTGTGAGTTTTAAATTATTTCTTTAAGAAGTACAAAAAGATCTCGTTAAGAGGATTGATTTTGCTTTACCTGCTCTCGTTGTGGATAATTGATTATGCCATTGTACTGGCAAGCCTCCATAACATGAGTGGTGGTCAGCCATATAGCACACTAGAGAATAAGTGGACATTCTTTCTTGGTATGACCTTGCTTGGAACACTTCGTACACTAGACATCGGATCGCAACCCAGATCCATCTCCTCCTATACCTCCACCCTGAAACTTAGCCCATGCCACCCACAAGTCATTCCTCGCCTATCTCTAGCTTCTAGCTTTTCTTCTTCCGGTTGTTGTGTTTGGATTTTGAATCCAACTCACATCCTAGTCATACGAGGCAATGGACATATTAGATAAGATATGTAGAAGTCATCCACCCCCAAACCAAGATATAGGAGACAAAGGAGCCTAACCAGCACAAGATAAGGCTCTAGTAAACAAGGACATGAGAATTGATGAGTCGATAGAAACCCTACTCAACCAATTTGGGCCATCATTAGTAAGGGTAGCCCTAAGATTAGACCTCCAAGATCATACCATAGTTCTATAAGCCAAAAATCCTTACCTATTTCCATGGGAGAGATAAGGTTTGGTGTGCAATCTTTCACCACACCATAATCATACAAGCACATAGTTGCTAAGGCCAAGATCACAAGAGGTTTGTGGGCACTGGGAACCATGATAATTCTCATTGCCAACGTTAAAATCCCATAAATATCTCTAGCTAATCACTATGCATAAACACGCATAATCCAGGCATATACTCATCCACCCGATCAGCCCCAAGCACAAGGGTGCACACATGGAAATAATGAAGAGCCACATACCTAACCATGATGTCCCATACCACCAAGAGGTATGTCTTTAGTCCAGCAGCACATAGCTGTAGGATGAAATGGAAAGAGAGTAGATACCATGCTCTACACAAGAGAACATCCCTTGAGAGTGTCCCATGCTTCTATTTATAGGAGAGTGTCCCATGCTTCTATTTATAGGAGAGCTCTCAAGTGACTCTTAACCTTCCATTTCCAAAGTGCCTCTTGACATTCCATTTCCAAAGTGCCTCTTGACATTCCATTTTCACGTGTGACCCTTGGTTGCCTGACCCTAACCTCAACCCAAGGTTAGGCCTAACCCTAGTCCCACTAGAGCATGTTCCCATGCTCCCATGCTCACATGCCTAGGGTGTGTTAGCTTCCTAGTATATGCACATGATGTGCACATAACATACATTCCCTCTCTCAAAACATTACACTCTTGCAATGAAAAGAAGGAAACCTGCGCGCAGAAAGTTCTCAACTGACTCCCAAGTCGAATCCTCAATTTCCCTGTCTTTCCACTTAATTTTAACCTCAGGGATTAAGCGATTACGAAGTTTCCTTTCCCTAAATGCAAGTATCTTTTCAGGTTCATGTGGAACATAGGATGAATCCTCAACCTCAACGCGTTCTTGAGGAGTAACTGTATTATCCTCACCTCCCAGCTTCTCTTTCACTCTGTTAACATGAAAGACTAGATGAACTTTGACATGTGGAAGTAGTTTTAGCTCATATGCAACCGTGCCAATCCGATGTATAACTCGGAATGGACCACAATATCTAGGAGATAATTTTGAGCACTTTCATGTTGAAAAAGTCTAAGAATTTTTAGGAACTTTCAAATAAACCAATGCTCCTGGCTCAAAAGACCAAGGTGTGCGTCCCCTATTAGCATAAAACCGTGCTCTATCCTAAGCACTCCTGACAGAATCCTAAGCTTGGGTCAGCATTTCCTGCATATCATGCAAGAAATCCCTCAATGCATCAAGCTCAATGTCCTTAATACCGACATCAACAGGTGTCCTATATGGGTTGATACCCATACATAAGCATGAATGGACTATAACCAGTAGCTGTATGCTTAGAGCTGTATGCTTAGAGCTCAATGTCCTTAATACCGACATCAACAGGTGTCCTATATAGGTTGATACCCATACATAAGCATGAATGGACTATAACCAGTAGCTGTATGCTTAGAGCTGTTATAGGCAAATTTCATCATTAGAAGATACTTTTCCCAACTCGGAATGGACCACAATATCTAGGAGATAATTTTGAGTACTTTCATGTTGAAAAAGTCTGAGAATCTTTAGGAACTTTCAAATAAACCAATGCTCCTGGCTCAAAAGACCAAGGTGTGCGTCCCCTATCAGCATAAAACCGTGCTCTATCCTAAGCACTCCTGACAGAATCCTAAGCTTGGGTTAGCATTTCTTGCATATCATGCAAGAAATCCCTCAATGCATCAAGGTCAATGTCCTTAATATCGACATCAAACAGGTGTCCTATATGGGTTGATACATAAGCATATCATGCAAGAAATCCCTCAATGCATCAAGCTCAATGTCCTTAATACCGACATCAACAGGTGTCCTATATGGATTGATACCCATACATAAGCATGAATGGACTATAACCAGTAGCTGTATGCTTGGAACTATTATAGGCTGATTCTATCATTGGAAGATACTTTTCCCAACTCGAAATGGACCACAATATCTAGGAGATCATTTTGAGCACTTTCATGTTGAAAAAGTCTGAGAATCTTTAGGAACTTTCAAATAAACCAATGCTCCTGGCTCAAAAGACCAAGGTGTGCGTCCCCTATCAGCATAAAACCATGCTCTATCCTAAGCACTCCTGACAGAATCCTGAGCTTGGGTTAGCATTTCCTGTATATCATGCAAGAAATCCCTCAATGCATCAAGCTTAATGTCATTAATACCGACATCAACAGGTGTCCTATATGGGTTGATACCCATACATAAGCATGAATGGGCTATAACCAGTAGCTATATGCTTAGAACTGTTATAGGCAAATTCCATCATTGGAAGATACTTTTCCCAACTCGGAATGGACCACAATATCTAGGAGATAATTTTGAGCACTTTTGTTGAAAATACAAGTGAATAGGGGGTGTGCGGGAACAAGCCCTTGGTTTGAGGCTGTAAAAAAGGATGAGTAAATGTGAAAGAGCCTATGAAAAGCTGAGAAGAATCTACTAGGAGAGAATAAAGGATGGCATGAGAAGATTTAGGAAGTGTGAAGATATTCTGGGAAAAGTGAAGAGGTGGAGAGAATCAAGCAAAAGAGTTGGAGATATTCTGGGAGAGGTGGAGTGAATCAAGGAGAAATCAGTGGGATTAAATGCTTGGATGTAAACTCTATAAATTGAGGCATTGCCCTAATGAGAATTTGCTGGTTTTTGATTATCCATGCTTACATTAAGCTATTTACTAATTACTCACTAATTATGTCTTAATTATTTACTAAATTACTCACTAATTACATCTTAATCATTTGCTAATCACTTTGTTAATGATGTTGATTCTAGTGTTTGATCTACCATAGCTCATCACATTGCTCTAATTTCAACATGGTATCAGAGCCATGCCTAGAATCCATCATTTTGTGAGCTCATTAGCTTGCTAATTATTTTGCTAATTAGGATTAGTAGAAAATTATAATTTTCTCTCTTTTTTTAACTAGCCTCTGTACCCCCAGCCAGTGGAGGAGCTCTAGCTCCTTGCACACATCACATTAGGCCAAACCCTTCTAGCCACAACTAGTCAACTCAGTGCTACTCCAACCAGTCGATTCATATGCACAAACCGCCACGTAGAACTCTCGATTTTCGCTGACTAGTGGCCATCGTTTTTCTGAGGAGATTTTGACATTGCAGCTGCTCCAAATCAAATTGGTCTAATTCCTCATAGCCCTGGGGTTTTCAAGCATGCTCTACAAGCTGGTGAAGTCAGAATTCAATTTCATCAAGTCTACTGTGAGATCCAAGCTCTTCATCAAATCTACAGGTGACTTTGGTAAAACACAGATTAAGCTTTCAATATTTGGTCAAATCTTGTGTTTCTTGGCTTAATCCTCTATTAGACTCATTGCTATTGATGGTTTTGAAAGCATTTGAGCTCATTTGAAGTCTAAGGCACCAGATCTGGACTCCCCGCATACTCTATTTTTTGCACACAAAATAGTGGATTAATTTACTAATTAGTGATTAATCAATGCTAATCACTATATTTTGGTGCAATTGAGGGTTCAAATTAATCATTAGGTATCTGATACAGATCCCTATAACTTCATATTGTAATTCGGAGTTGGTTTGATACTCCAACCATTCCGTACAAATTGGTTACCCTTGATTTAATGTAATTTCTTGTAAAATTGTGCTGATAAAATTGTGATAATCATCATTTTGCATTTAACCCTTGGTTAATGCCTGTAAATCTCACTCAAATTCAAGATTATTCACAGCCAGAGTTGCATTTGGGAATGTGCATAAGAATGATTGCTATACTCATTATGTATAAGGCATATTACATCAGTGTAAATATGGGATCAGACACTGTCCTTGTCTAGAATAAGGCGAGGTAAGACCTCCCGCATAAATTTGGGTTTGCATTGCATAATGATATAAGATAAACATAAAAATCCCAAAGGAACTGTCAACAAAACATTTAAACATGTTGCTCACATGGAGCAAGAAGACCTAAAACGGACAAGCTCATGGCCCCAGCCATGAAAGAAGAAGAACATCTCCTTCCAAGAAGAAGATCCACACCAAAAAGTTCTAAAGGAAGACATGGACATGAGAAGAGAAGCTGCCCCAAGAAGACTGAAAGAAGAGACGGACGCATGGAGAGAAGCCGCCACGACAAGAAGACTGAAGACAAGAGAAGATGTGAGGCTCCAAAGAGTGAGGAGCCATGTGAAAATCTCAGAGAGAGAGAGAGAGAGAGAGAGAGAGAGAGAGAGAGAGAGAGAGAGAGACCCCACAACCCAATGTAACCTGTCCCAACAACAAAGTAAAACCACCTCTGAGCCACCAATGATGTAGGCCACGTGGTAGATAGATGTATGTGTGAGCACTTTAGTTAAGATCGTGGGCACTTATAGTAGCCTTGGACACATAGAGAGAGAGAGTGTCAAGGACTATGGAGTTTAGGGACTTGAGGCATTGGTCGCGGACTATCAAGTAAAAGAGAAACTTGATACAGGGTCGAGGTGTGCTAAGTTAACTTGAGGGGAGGTGTGCTAGGCATTCATCACGGACTATCAAGTAAGGGGAGGTAAACTTGGTATAGGGTCTAGGTGTTCTAGGATTATTCACTTGAGGGAAGGTGTTGAAAATACAAGTGAATAGGGTGTGTGCGGGAACAAGCCCTTGGTTAGAGGCTGTAAAAGAGGATGAGTAAATGTGAAAGAACCTGTGAAAAGGTGAGAAGAATCTACTGGGAGAGAATAAAGGGCAGCATGAGAAGATTTAGGAAGTGTGGAGATATTCTGGGAAAAGCGAAGAGGTGGAGAGAATCAAGCAAAAGAGGTGGAGATATTCTGGGAGAGGTGGAGTGAATCAAGGAGAAATCAGTGGGATTAGATGCTTGGATCTAAACTCTATAAATTGAGGCATTGCCCTAATGAGAATTTGCTGGTTTTTTATTATCCATGCCTACATTCAGCTATTTGCTAATTACTCATCTTAATTATTTACTAATCACTTTGTTAATGATGTTGATTCTAGTGTTTGATCCACCATAGCTCATCACATTGCTCTAATTTTTACAACTTTCATGTTGAAAAAGTCTGAGAATCTTTAGGAACTTTCAAATAAACCAATGCTCCTTGCTCAAAAGACCAAGGTGTGCATCTCCTATCAGCATAAAACCATGCTCTATCCTAAGCACTCCTCACAGAATCCTGAGCTTGGGTCAGCATTTCCTACATATCATGCAAGAAATCCCTCAATGCATTAAGCTCAATGTCCTTAATACCAACGGGTTGATACCCATACATAAGCATGAATGGACTATAACCAGTAGCTGTATGCTTAGAACTATTATAGGCAAATTCCATCATTGGAAGATACTTTTCCCAACTCGATGGTTTTCTAGATATATACCCACGAAGCATATCCTCAAAAATCTGATTCACACACTATGTTTGCCCATCAAACTACGGGTGATCAAAGGAACTCATACTCAAAGTAGTTTTCAATTTCTTGAAAACTTGTTGTAAACCATTCCGAATATGCACGTGACTTACGGCATACAAAGACAACACAATCTCCCTCTCACTCAAACTTTTTCTCAAGTAGGAAGACATGGCATTATAACGGTAGGAACCAAGGTCCATCGGTGGCCTAACGTATCCACATGTGCACAGGGAATTATCGGCATCCTGAGTTACCCATATCAACATAGGGAGTCATCAACGTCTCAATGAGTCACAGATATCTATTCGTAAATCATCAAGTGGACTATATAAATCACCTAAAGGACGGAACTAGAGAAAGAAATACCAACAAAGATTCCTTAATCTGAACACAACAAGTTAAACTCGTTGAACTCTAAAGAAAGAGATTTCAACAAGTGAAAATGTTGACGAGATTACACCCATCAAAACATGCAGGCTATAGATAACAGAAGTTTATCTAGAGAACGCTTACACTACAACTTCAAGTGAAGTCAAAAAATGAGATAGAGGATTGTCTTTGAATGTTGGGGTCAACATGCCCAAGTGATGTAAGCAGGGCAACAATCTTGAGCCTAAATTATCTGATAAGATAATATATGCAAGGGATCACTAGCATCCCATACCACCATGATACCACCCATACATACCTTACCAATACTAAAACCTGTCTCTATATACCTGAGACCACATCAAGGAATAACTTTTTCCAAGTACATATTTTAGAAAACAATTTGAATTATTGGCGCCTTTCTAATGATAACTACCCAATAAACACAATAAAGTTGGGGTAAGAAAATAACAATTCACCTAGACACATAAGCAACTAGGTATTTAAGTTGGAATATGTATAAGAGTCCAAGAAACATACTCCAAAATTACGTGCAAAAACGAAGCAAACGCTACCTTCAAAGCACATGATGTTATCCAAAATATCAAAAAGATCCTCATAAAACCATGGATAGAAGCATAGGAGTGCCTCGAATCCATGAAAACCATAGTTGATCATAAAATTCAATGCATGCCATCTACTGGTCATGTGATCATGCCAAAAGAAGCATTAAAACTGGTGGCCAACTCATTAATCCAAAGTATATAAACGTGGTGTCGTTCAAGAAAAACTCCCAAGTAAGCGAGTGAAACACGTGTGTAGTACTCATTAAAAACCCTAGATGCAAGTGATCTAGGTAGGTGCTGATGAGTCCATATAAAACTTGGAAACCATCCAATAAAATCCACCAAACAACCAAATCAACTAACCCATGATATAATTTTTCTTAAAGGCTTAGGAAATTAAGCATAGACCCACACTTAAACAAGTGCAAAATAAACTATCATGGATAAGTGTCAAAGGCGACACACACTTGGAATGTAGATTCCAGCCATCATCAAAGAAAGCAAGGAACAGGTCCAATAAGAAAGAATTCCACATGAGATAAACTCGAAAAAAAAATCATGGGAAAAAGAAACTCACATGACCAATGGAATCAAACAAAGCTTCAACCATAACACCATCCCATTCACCAATGGAATCAAACAAAGGTTCAACCATAACACCATATCCCATTCACCAACTGTGAATGCGTGTGCCAAAATAAAATTTGTGTACAAAGACACACATATGTGGCACAAAAACAATTTAACTTTGCTGCCAAGGAGCCTTAAAACCACTCGCCAACAAAATGCTCGAGAAATCAAATCATAAATCCTTTTCGATAATAAATAATGCCACCATAAACAAAGTCCTTCTTATGCATTGAAATGCATAATAAACTTCAAAATTACACACATGGATAGACCATCAATAATGTGCCCAGAAAAAATGGACACATGGTGGAGCACCCATCTCTGCCTAGCAAGGTCTTGCCAAAGATGGTTAATAATGTGCATCTATGCCATCAAAATATTTCAACATGCCCATCTTTCAAGAAGATAATAATACTCTCGACTTCATGTGCAAATACATCTCTACATGTAAAACATATAGTGGACACTTAATCACCATTGCCTGGTAGAATGACGAAGGCGAGAAACACCTCAAACTATCCACCAAAGAAGGTTGTGGCTTTAAGAAAAATAAAGGTGGCCTCTTCTGGCGAAATATAAGCAAAAGTTAAACGGTTTTTTTTTAAACCTTAGGCCTTTTAACAAAGTAAGATTATTATTTTTTAATAATCCTTTTCATTAAAAGGCTGATAACGCCACCCCCCTCGGCCCCGACTGCAATTGGCTCGGGCGTGAGAGATGGGACTATGCTACGCCACTGCCGGGTCTCATGGAGCACGGCTTCTGAGCCCCACCTCACTACACACTGTCAGAAACCATGGCTATATTGATGACTGGGTTCTCATTCACCCGCACGATCATCTTCACGATGCAAGCCTGCAGAGTAGGGAGTCCTCCACAGATAATAACTAGCTGGTCCTTTCAGACGTGCCCCCGCCCAAATGGTAGTTGGGATGATTCTCGTGGGAGCCACGCGCAGCACAAGGAGAGCCATAGCGTGCTGGCCAGTGCAGAGCTTCTCTCATCAATGTTCACTACTGCGCTACGACTTGAGAACGATTAAAAAAAAAGGCTTTACTTGACCTCGCACATGCATTCTCTATCGCTTTGATCATCAGCCTACAGTTTTCTCAGCGTTTCTTCCTTGTTTTTCATCGTCTTCTATAGCATGTTGAAAAAACATGAATTTTATATAAACCTCATAAAGTACACCTTTGGAGAACCATCCTTTATGAGCATCTGCAAAAGTCTAAAGTCATACAGTGTGTTAAAATACCCTACAATTTGCATTTAACATTGTTGCTCTAGAGTTGAAGGGTGCCATGGTGGGCAACAACAACATAAAACAAATGGCAGCAAGGCTGAGACACACAAATGGTGACTAGCAAAACACCCGCACAAACGGAGACCAGCAAAACAACTGCACAAACGATGACCATCAAAACAGCCGCACGAGAAAAAAGAAAACAATAGTAATAACATCACCCTCTCTCTCTTGGGAGGTCTGGGCCAAAATCAACTAGGCTTTTCTCATGCCCGCCCCTTTACACTCACTCCCAACTAGGTGCTCATCTATCCTATCATGCCCAAAGTCATGGACATAACATAGGTTTTTTTTCTTTTAAAAAAATGCTTTAAAATTTTGGTATAATGAGAGAATTAAGAGGAGAAAAAACATCAAAATTAACTAGAGACCGCTCTGATACCACTGTTAAAATCCCATAGATCTCTCTCGCTAATCACTATACATAAACACACATAATCCAGGCATATACTCATCCACCTGACCACCCCCCAAGCCCAAGGGTGCACACATGGAAATAATGAAGAACCACATACCTAACCATGATGTCCCATACGACCAAGAGGTATGTCTTCAGTCTAGCAGCACATAGTTGTAGTATGAAATGGCAAGAGAGTAGATACCATGCTCTACACAAGAGAACATCCCTTGAGAGTGCCCCATGCTCCTATTTATAGGAGAGCTCTCAAGTGACTCTTGACCTTCCATTTCCAAAGTGACTCTTAACCTTCCATTTCTATGTGTGACCCTTGGTTGCCTGACCCTAACCTCAACCCAAGGTTAGGACTAACCCTAGTCCCACTAAGCATGTTCCCATGCTCCCATCATGCTCACATGCCTAGGGTGGGTTAGCCTCCTAGTATATGCACATGATGTACATATAACACCAACACTATGAGATGCTCATTGGGAGTTGTGACAATGCTCATTGCCAATGCTATAGAAACCATGATATGTAATGCTCCTTGTATTATAAGCTTGAGGACTTGTAAGAGTAGTACTTTGATTCTCCACCCAACCATATCCCAAATAGTCCCTAAACTCATGGTTATATAGGCCTAAGTGGTGCATGACCTTCCAACTTTAGCCCCTTGATCTTTCATTGGCTAGACATTACCTTTTCCTTGTCCAATGCCTCTTCAACTACCCCTAGAATCAACTATTTCTTCTTTCCCAATGATGCCCCCCTTGGGATAAAATAGCCGAAAGTACTTAGGTAATGAAACACCTTACTGAATGTCAAGCTTGGTGTTATACAAAAAGCTAAGGCATCCAACAAATTCTTGATATAAGCCAGCATTAAGAGGGTCACTTGCATCTTCAAGACTTAGTCGTAAACCCGGCTCCATAGGTGTAGCCATAGGTTTACAGTCTTAAAGATTTAACCCCTTTATTAATGCATCTATGTATTTCCTCTGTAGCATAATAATGCCATCATTGTGCTACCAAAACTCAATGCCCAAATAATAGTGCAACGGTCCAAGATTTGACATCTTAAAAAAGACTTCTCTAAGCTAGCTAGTATAAAAGCTAAAATACGATCATAATTAGGGCCTTTAAGTTGCATGGCATCAATGTATAACACGATGACCAATAAAACATCCTTCATCCTCTTAATATAAAGGGTATAGTTAGTGTAAAAACCCTTTGCAACAACCAAGCATGCATGTATCTTTTCGTACCATGCTCTAGGAGCTTGCTTAAGACCATATGAAGCTTTCTTTAATCTGCATACTTTTGATTCTTGACTTTTTTGAACAAAACCACGAGACTGAGATACATAGACCTCCTCATGCAAATCTCCATTCAAGAAGGAAGTTTTAATATCCAAGTGGCGTATATTCCAACCTTTATATGCTGCTAACGCAATGATACTCTGCATGGTAGTTATACGACATGTGGGTGCAAAGGTTTCACCATAGTCAATGCCTCTTTCCTGTGCATAATCCTTTGCACAAGCCTTGCTTTGTATTGCTCGACACTACCATCAGCTTTACGTTTAAGCTTGTAAACCTATCTCATGCCAGTGGCCTTCTTGCCATCATGAGGCAACTCTATAAATTCCATGTATCATTTTTTAGTATCGAATCATACTCAGATTGCATAGCACTCATAATTTTCAGATTTCTTTGATTCATCAAAGGAGATAGGTTCCTCTTTATCACATAAAATGGCAATAAGAGCATGACATGTGTCAACATGAGATGCATGATTAGAACCTGCATGTGTTTTGCTAAGCAAAGGAGTGGCCAATTTGTTGTCACGTAGTGTTTGCACCAGCCATGTTGGCATACTTTTTGGCTCCTCAATTTCCCTTCTTTCCTCAACTACATCATCCACATTTTCCTCATCAATGTAGGAAAAATCATGAAAAGGTTTGCACAGTAGCAAGCAGCACAACAGCTTAATATTGAGTTAATAATGCCTTCATTCACATGAGTGATAGCTCAACACAAGGAACAAAGAGAGGAAAAAACGTTAGGCGCAGGATCATATCAGAAAAAAACACACCTTGGGCATAATAAAAAAATTCAGGGCTGAATGAATGTTAACCCATGCTCTGATACCATGTTAGAATTAGGGCATCCTAGAACTATGGAGGATGGAAGATCTTCATGTTAAATATTTGTGTAAGTAGGAGATGAGGCTTGAGGGGAAGAGGAGATGGACCTCAAGCCATGGTAATGAAGTACTAGGGTTATAGAGAGAGAGAGAGAGAGAGAGAGAGAGAGAGAGAGAGAGAGATTGTATAACTTGAATGATACTCATAATGTAAGAATAAATGACCCAAGAACCTAGTTTTATAGGCACCAAGGCCTATAGAGAGAGAGAGAGAGAGAGAGAGAGAGAGAGAGAGAGAGAGAGAGAGAGAGAGAGAGAGAGAGAGAGAGAGAGAGATTGTATAACTTGAATGATACTCATAATGTAAGAATAAAGGACCCAAGAACCTAGTTTTATAGGCACCAAGGCCTTATCTTTTGACCCTAAATAAGGACACTTGACTAGACTCCAGACTAACTTAACATCCACCACATGGACCTACATAGTGGCATGTACGTGGGATTAATCCTTTGATTAATTGGCATAGCATAGTATGCGGCCCAATATTATGGGTTTCTTAAGTAATAGATCATCTTGGTTGATTCTTCATCTCAACACTATTGAAGGCCCTATCATCGGCTATCCTCATGTATCCACATCTTTCTTCAATTAGGGTCTTTTGCGTCCATTCCTTGAAAGGTATCTCCATGTATAACCACATCAGCATGACATCAAGTCTACATATAGTGTGGATTAGTTCTCTATAGGGAAGGGTCTTTTCAAGGGTAGCATCATAATCTTGGATAGCTGTGAGGTGTGAGAGGTTCCATGGGATGTCCTCTGGTAGCCTGCGTCATAATCTTGGATAGCTGTGAGGTGTGAGAGGTTCCATGGGATGTCCTCTGGTAGCCTTTCTTTTCCTTCAAATAATAGGTTAGGGTGATTTAATGATCATAAGAGGGGGCTCTTGCCCATTGAGGTTCCATGGGATGTCCTCTGGTAGCCTTTCTTTTGCTTCAAATAATAGGTTAGGGTGATTTAATGATCCTAGGAGGGGGCTCTTGCCCATTGAGGTGTGGTTCTTTGATCAAGAGTTAGTGGGAACTCACCCTCTTTTAGTAGATTTTGGGCTTCTTATGTGGTTGTGGTGGTGCATCAAAGGGTTTGTTATTGAGATTGAGAAACTCAGCATCAAGGGCCCCCTCACTTTCTTCCATATTAGCTCCTTAGGATGTCTTGGCATCCCATGGGGGTTGTTAATGATTAGTGAGGGTGGCTCCATGTCCCCTTCTTTAATGTCTTTGTCTGCACCCCCCCTGCATCTTTGCCCGAGCCCTTTGTTGTGACAGATAAACTAACATAGAAATTACCAGCTAAGCATTAAACATAATTGCATACAAGCTATCATTTAGACATTCAAGAACGATCTATGCACAATTTACTAGACATCACAACAATCACATGATCATACAAAATATGAATTACACATGACTATATGTTGCTCTTCTCTCTGGATCTCTGATGATAATTGTACTGATAGTAATTCTTCTTCTTACAATCTTCAGTCTTAGCATAATACATAATGACATGAATCAAGGAACAAAACATCACCTATGATTCATTATGACTATTCAGGTCTAACTCCAAGCTACCCCTAAGCTAAGGTATAAATGAATAAGGTATAAGTGACTAATAGTACTAAGCTACGTCTAAGCTAAGGTATAAAAGAATAAGGTAATACTAAGGTTTATTTCCTAAGCTAACACCTGGCACACCCGGTGTGTAGTCCACCCCTCATAGACAAAAGTTGAACCCACTTGATGATGAAGATTATTTGGATAAGTAATGGTAAATTTGGATTCTACAGTTTCTTGATAAAAACTGGAATCTTGATCATATCCAAGTCAAGATCTATCAGATTAATTCTTAAAATTTATATCTATAATTTGTGCTGAAGGGTAAACTTGCCTATAAGAGTCTATTTGTATAACCCACATTTTGTATTTTACTATTCGAATTGCTACACTAACCATATACTCAGGTAACGGTACCTCACCTTTACAGACGAGTGTTACACTAACCATATACTCAAGTAATGGTACCTCACTTTTACAGGTCGGGTGTTACACCAACCATATAGTCAGGTAATGGTACCTCGCTTTTACGGATGAGTGTTACACTAAACATATTGTAACCATATAGTCAGCAGGTAACAGTATCTCGCCTTTACGGATGTGAGAGGAAGCTTCAGCAGGCACACGTCGCATGAACTAGAAGGATTATTCAGAGGTCGCCATGTTAGAGGTTGCAATTCCTTATTTAAAAGTGTGTAATTATCATTTCCACAACATTCCAGGTTGGTGGAATGGGCAAGTCACTAGCTCGTAAGTTTTCCACATCATGTTGATAAATGTAGCACATTTGCTAATTTCCCTCTCAAGCACACGAACAGATGTCTTCAGTTCTTTAACTTTCTCTTCTAGATTCTTTTCTTTAGCTTCCATGAATCTAATGTGCTCTGCATAATTTTTCTTTAGATTGTTTATTTCTTCTTCATATTCATCAAGGTTTCAACAGGTGCCTTCAGCTCTCTGGATGATGAAGCTTTCTTTTTCAGTACGCTATTTTTTTGTATCTTTAAAATTTGTTGCTCTTAAAATTAAGCATTCTTTTCTCTAGCTCTTGATTAACTAGCTTTAAAGCCACAACCTCATCTTTTAACATTATTGTGTTGTAATGTAAAGCTTTAGCCTATTCTTTATAAATAATATTTTCTCTTTGTATTTTGGCGAGTAAATCATCCTGCTGTAAGGCAACTTATTTATCCTTGTCAACTTGAACTTGCTCTTGGCTGTCCAAATTCAAAGCTAAGGTTCTACAAAGTTGGGCTTTCCATGACTTGCTGACATACTACTGGATCCTCTTACCCTTGCAGATCCACCTGCTTTGAATGAATCATCGTGCTTTTGAAGAGCAAGGGCTTCTGGTTGGCATTCGAATTCAATAAAAAACTTGAATTGTTCAATATATCCAGCATATAAATCTTCCATGGGCTGTGTTATTTTGGCCTCATACGTATCAACATCATTTCCTGTGAGCTCATAGACCTTCAGATCTTCAGCTACCTCCCACTGCATCGATCCAGCTTTGTAGGATCTAGAGTCTAGCTCGATCAACTGCGGCCTCAACTTTATGCTATTCCATGGAAAAAAGGTGTTACTCCATCACCTTTTGATATTTCAATTCAGAGCTTGTAAATTTTTATTGAAATTCCAAATTTATTCTTACATCGGAGCTTTATCACTGTTAGCTTGGAGAACATCTTGTTGGAGAGATTTAATTATTTGCCTCAAGGTTGCTTGATCAGCTTCCAAGGCTGCCAACTTGTTCTGGATTGTTGGCAACTCTAATAGCTCAGCTTTAGATCTATTTAACTCATTTTGTAAGGACTCATTTTGTAAGGACTCCTTTTGAAATAGTCTCGGTGCCTACATTACACTAGTTGCGTTTACTACACACTTTAAAATATAATGACAAGAAACTTGGTAGGGAAATTTACAGCACTTCAAACCATAATGGGATTTGTTGGAGGGTCATCCACATTGGCTTCTCTTCTCAGCACCCCTCTCCAACTCTTCTACCTCCTCAAGTATTAGACACCTCATCCTTGTTGTGTGCTTTCTTCATCTTCTTCTGAAATTGCAGCTTTTCTGCTGCACCAAAGGCCGTTGTAATGGATGTTGATACTATATTTGGTATGCCTTAATGCAATAGACACAAGTACTACCCAATCTTTATCTTTGAGTTGGGATGAACACTTTTGAGCTCCCCATGTAGATGATAGAATAGTATATGGGGTAATACATAACTTGAGGTGCCATAATGCCTGCTCACATTTATCATTCCATATAAACTAAGCATCCTTTTTTGTGAGCATATATAGAGGACATTTATCATTCCATATATACTAAGCATCCTTTTTTGTGAGCATGTACAGTGGAGAAACCTTGTGTGCTACTTGATTTTATCCAAGAAACCTTCCCAATTCTTTAATGTTAGATGGAGATTGAAGCCTCACTATGACTATCACCTTTAGCGGATCCACCACTGCTAGTCCTTCCTATGAGACTATGTGACCAAGTAATGCCCCACTACTCATTGCAACGAAGGCACACTTTGCTGGATTAAAGCTCAATCTAGTTTCTCGGTGCTTCTCCATACACAAAATCTAGTGTTGAAGGTGCTCAAATCATCCACAAACACCCTCATGAATGTTGTGAGATAACCATAAAGGATTTCTTGAATTATTATCTAGAAAGTAGCCAAAGCATTCTTCAATTCGAATGTCATAACACCCCCACTTTGTAACAAATGCTATCTTCTCTTTGACTTCAGAAGCCATCTGTACCTAATTATAGCCATTGAAGTCATCTAGGAATGAATACATTTCACAGCCACCAACTACATCTAGAAGGGAATTTATGAAAGGTAGTGGAAATGGATATGTAATTATGATGCATTTAATTTTTTTTTAAATCCACATTCTACTTGGGGACTCACAATTGGTGAGACCCAAGTAGCTTTGTCAACTGGGTAGATGCAACCAACTTTTAACAACTCGTCAATTTTTTCTTTGACTTGTCAGGGCATAATTTGGATTCATCCAGTACCTCTGATGCCAGACTGTACTACACCCTCTTTAAGATTGATCTTGTGTTAATGGAAACTAGGGTCAATGCCCTTCATATTCGTATAGCTCCAGGAAAATACATTCTTATATGTGGACAACAATTCCTACAATTTTTACCTCCGTTCATCTATAAGTCTAGCACTTACCTAGACCATCTGAGTGTTCTATGTATCCCTTTGGTTTATGTCAGAAAGTTTATCCTCGTCAACTGGACCACTTTTTTACATGTCCTTTTGATGTGCTTCTTTTGCAGCCATCGGTGGCACAAATAAGTGCTTTAATCTCTTCTTGAACCTCAATTTCCTTATTTATATAGATGTTTTAGAGAACATGAGTATTGCACTAGAAAGAGTCTGTTTAGCAATAAAAAGAAACCTGAGATTTTGTTATTTAATAACACCAACGAGCCAATGAGTTCTCATGGCCATAAGTAACAAGGGAGTTGGATGTAGAAACTTATAATGACAAGGTTTCATATTATAAGAAGGTGCATAACAACACGGCATAAAAGCACCCTTTATGATAAAGTAATGAGAGTACTCGAGGAGAATAAGATGTAGCCTGCAATTAGTTGGTGTGGACACCAACATTGTTTTGGATACCCTTTTGACCCCTTTGATATATGGCACAATTCTTGGGATAAGATGTAGCCTACAGTTAGTTGGGTGTAGACACCAACATTATTTTGGCTACCCTTTTAACCCCTTTGATAAATGGCAATTTTGTTGGGAAAGAATCTGCTTGACATGATGCCCTTATCAATTCTCTCTCTCTCTCTCTTAGCATGTCTTGGAAACAAACATATATGGTTTTCAATCAAAGTTTGCATAGAAGGAAATGCATACTCATGTTCCTAACCGTCAATTAGAAAAAAGATATTACATGGTTTTAGCAAATCCTTATTTGCACAACATAAACAATTGGAGTAGCATAAAAAAGCTTGCATAGAAGGAAATGCATACTCATGCTCCTAGCCATTAATTAAAAAAAGATATTATATGGTTTTAACAAATCTCCAATTTGCGCAACATAAAAAGCATGGATTCGAGAAATTTTGCTCATGTTCCCATTTCTTTTTGGTAATCTAGGTTGAGAATTTATTTGAACAAGTTTTACCAACATTACTAAAAAGTCATCTTCTTGTATTTTTGGTCTCATGTAGGATCTCACTTTACATGATCTTTTAATTGTAAGCTTTACACACAAAAGGTAGCTGTCACACCATGTTACTTTTCAAATTGGGTGCTTCTCACTCACAAGGTCCAAAAAAGGGTCTCCTTTTTGAAGTGTACAATCTTAAAAAGTGGTAAAGTGGCATAAATTTATGTATCTTTTTTTTTGCATGCTTAAAATAATTTGATCTCTTTATAAGCTCATCCTAATGTAAATTCCTTGTCAATAGCTATGCAACTTTATTCAGTAGTAGAACCGTTCTTTAGAAGATCCTTAACAATAGATAAGAGTGAAAATATTGGGTGCTTTGTGGGGTCAGAGATGATGCTATTAAATGATCTCTTTCTTTTGGGCAAATAGAATGGGATTAGTGTGTTTACATATGGTATTTGCAAAGTGGGTTGAAGTAGGGTGTAGAAGTTAAAGGAAAGGAATTGATAAATCAAGAAAGTGCTACCTTGTATCATGATTCGTACAAGTGTCAACTAAAGGGTTGGTGGTGTGGCGCTGTCATCCGCTTTACCATCCTTATGTCCCCATAGAAGTAGAAAGGCAAGTTGTAGGGGAAAATGATTGGAGCCTTCAATGAGATATGCTACTCCAAGTGAATTAGCTTGTGTATTGATATCAAAAAGAGGGATTTTTTTAAGGGCACATGCATAGAATTCGAGCCTTTAATGAGATATGCTATTCCAAGTGAATTTCCATGTGTATTGATATTAAAAGAGGGATCTTTTGAGGGCACATACGTAGAAGGAGACCTCTTGGGGGTGCCAAGTTTGAAAGCTAATGGAGTGTTTCCTTGATGATGTGAAGAACTATACAAAGGAAATGAATGCAAATTTGATTGCTTTTTAAATACCATGCGAGGTGTTAGGAACGAACCATAAATTTGGATAACGGCCTCAACTTTAGAGAGAGAGAGAGAGAGAGAGAGAGAGAGAGAGAGAGAGAGAGAGAGAGAGAGAGAGAGAGAGAGAGAGAGAGAGAGAGAGAGAGGGGGGGGGGGGGGGGAGGGAATGCTGCCTTTTCATCATCAATGTTATCATTAGTATTAATCGGATGATTGAGAGGGAAAATAAATAGCTTTCAAAAAGGAGTTTTCTAGGTGCAACTTAATTTATTGGACTATGTAAGGGTTTTTACTAACGTGTTAGCTCTCCTAAAGGTGTCTCAAGTGCCCATTATCTTCACGTCCATATTTTCACTGATCCCAAATTTGTAGGAGGGTAGATATATAAACATTCTAATCCCTCTCTCTCTCTCTCTCTCTCTCTCTCTCTCTCACACACACACACACACACACACACACAAGCATGCACGCCAGGCATGCATGCATACACACACGTATGTATGCACATGCACACACACACATGCATGTATGTACATGTGCACATGCCAGTGCAGACGTAGACACACACAAAGATGCACATGCGTGCATGCATGCACTTGCACATGTAGACACATACACACAAGGTGCAAGTGCATGCATGTACTTTCACATGTAGACACATACACACAAGGTGCAAGTGCATGCATGCAAATGCACATACACATACACACAAGGTGCAAATGTTGACGCATACACACAAGGTGTAAATGCAAGAGAGAAGGGAAGTTTTTGGGATGAAGTTGATAATACAAGCAAGAGAAAAGCTCTTGATTTATTTTCAAGAAGAGGAAGGGCTTCAAAAACTAAGATATTGCTTTAGCAAAGCAAAAGCATTAACACACTTGTTCCCACTACTTAAAGTCTATAAAAGAAAGACGGATCCCATGTGTATGTGAACACAAGGGTTAAAACTACTTGAGGCATTCCTTTTAATGTAAGCATCTTAATACTTAGGACTATGATATGGCATACACAAAGGACCTAGGAGATGTCTGTGTGAAGAGAGTGCATGTTGTTCCAAAGAGAGTAATCCAAGGATAAATCTAATGCAAAGTCTCTAGTCGTTAATAAAGAGTGCATTTTACCTATCCGCCCCCCCCAATAATGAAAGCCTACATATCTCCTACATATAAAGCAAAAATGACTCCCATAAAAGATGAAATGTTATAAAGAGTGTGCATTTTACCTATCTGCCCCCGATAATGCCCTATATATAAAGTAGAAATGACTTCCATAAATGATGCACCATAAGAATATTGTAGCTTTTGATTGTCCATTTTTAAAAACCGTTCGTGGCATCTAGGGTGACTGTGTAACTTTACCTAAGCAGAGCCAGGGGGACTCACAAACATCCACTAGAGTCCAAACACGATCCCCTACCTCATGAACAACGCCAATTTGTTTAACAATGGTGATCGGATCCTTTCATATTCACAGAGTCCACGAATGGGTGAAACCAATGCCCACCATCCTCCCTCCAATTGGGTGAAACTAAGGCCCACTAAGGACTTGTCCATGACAGGACAATGTGCTTCCTGCGCCCTATAAAGATTTAAATTTGGCCTACCATACTTTGTTGGAACGAGTCATCTATTTGTCCACTCGTTGTTGTGAAAACGAGGACGAACACCTCCATAAGGTTGAGAGACAATCTAGAACACCTTGCTTTGAGTGCTTTAGTTGTTGTCAAGGCACCCTTAGGCCTGATTCTTAGTCTGTCTTCGCCCACCATGTAATCTAGTGCCAAGCCCTTCAATTCTATTAGAAACGTCAAACCCTCGTTGTCCGCACCATTGGACATCGGAGTTAGAAATAACTTTGGTCGGGGAATGTAAAAAAGATTGAACCATCTGGATAAAATGCTCTAAGATCTTTGGTGAAAATATCCGGTGTCCAATAAAGGGCCAAAAAAGTACATCTTTTTTGACAGGCACTGCATTTTCGGTGCTCAATTTTAGACGTACCTACTACCTAGGTCCAAGTAAAAAGGGCAAGACAACTGACACGTGGCCGACCAAGGGCAGGGGTCCACGCGGCAGGCACGAGTTGGCTAGCTCTTGGGTAACGGAAAGCATTTGCAGCTGATAAGATCAGCGATGCAGTACGACCAGTGGACTCTGCAGGAGCTCTTGGAGGCTTCAATTCTTCCTTCTGTATCTTTTCATTAATAGAGCTTCTAGCTCCGAGTGTTTACTTCATGCATTCCTCTAGGGTTTTCTCCATGCTTGCGGGACTTCTTTGAGAGGCTGGATGTATCCACACAAAAGCTTCTGTTACATGATGTTTCCTGCGCAGTGCAGTAAAGATTCCCCTGAAACCCTAAGCTTCACGTTCTATGTGCTACGAGGCTGATGACACCACCGGAAGCTTCAGCGAAAGGACGTAGGATCCATGGATGGTTTATGCGGTGAAGAAGTGCATGGTATCTGCAGACTAAAATTGTCTAGGAAACTGAAATCCTCTGCTGTATGTTTCTCTATGTCAAGGGGGTAATGAAATTACACGAATCTTCATCAAGGGCGCAGGATCCATGGATGGTGGTCTGTGCCGCGGACATATCATGATATCCACTGCATAAGATTGAGTGTCTCTGTGTAAAGGGGATGAGGAATGGGCAGCATCAACCTTCTGCCATGAGGCAAGGGCATGGGGTGAAGCCGGAGCAGATGGTCCCTTTGTCATACCTGCTCAGCCGCGAGCTGCAAAATGAGAGGCTACAGAGGCCAATGATCCAATATGGCCTTGGCGTACAGCCAAAGAAGGGGGAGGACTATGCCCTTGTCAAGGCAGACTGCCAGAGAATACCTGGGGACCGAACTTCGGCCTTTGCAGTCTTCTCGGTAAGGCTCTTACATCCATGGCCGCTAATTTTGGAGTTTCCTTTATGCCTATGGATACTTTCGTAGGGATTCTTTGCTGGATACCTTCTGGCCTCTCTCATGGATTTTTTCCCTTCATGCCAATGGCTGCTGCATGTGGGGTCACCTTCATGCACTGCCCTCCATGGCTTTTACAATTGTAGTTTATGAAAGGTGATCTGTAGCTGCAAATTACTGGAAGATTGTTATATGCATGTGGAGACGTGCTTGATTATGCCTTAATGAACGCTAATAACAAGCATGATCTGAAAACACAGTAGAAGAGGAGAGAGCCAGGTTTTCAATCTAACTACCATGTATATATATTGCTGATGAGTATATACAATGATGACGATGCTGAAAACTCAGATCTAGACTTTTAAACCCCTTGCGCTTATGCTGTTAATGGGGATTTTGTTAAGTAATTTTGCATTATCTTGATATTAGAGGTCATGCAAACATTGTAAATCCATGCTGCTAGGAAAGGCCTGAGGGCCTGGATTGGTTGAATCTCTTTATATGGAATAATTGGATTGTCTTAGTATATGGTTATTAGCATAGGATAGGTATTAGTTTGGATTCTTGTATATTTAGAGTTTGGATTCTTATATATTTAGAGTTTTGTGTAATAAAGGTTGCCCCCCCTTGGATAATCAAAGAAGAATTCATGCGCTTCATTGAATTTGTTTTGTGAGACACTTCTTCCTCTCTTGCTGCTCCTCTCCATAGCCCCTTGCCATGCTCCAGAGGACAAGATGTGGGGATCTCTTGTTGAACAACTCAGCCCTCACATTTTGGTGAAAGGCCTCTAGCCATTGCCATGAGGAGGGGTCGCAAAAGAGAGAATGAGAGAGCTTGATTTAGCTGCCTTGTATCTTGCTTTTTCCTTGAAGAGGAGACCAAGCGGGCTCAGGATAAATCTAGGAGGGGGCCAAGCACTGTAGGGAGGCCATGTGAGAAAAGCTTTTGAAGCCTTGGCCAAGCTGGTAAGAAAAGAACGAATAACGGGTAGCAATAGCAACGGGTGGCATGAGGGCTCTTGGAAGAAGCGAAATGCCACCGTTGAAGTGGTGTGCAAAGAAAGGAGTCTGAAGGTGGATTAATCCGGTGAAAGTCCTTTGTGAAGCTTGTAGAGCTCGTGTACAAGCACTGGTGGGGGTGTAAACAATTGTAGTGGCTGCTTTTCTCTTCATTGCAACAACCGGCTCACAAAACTCCATTGTGGTCTTCTATTTCGAAGGTTTGTTCAACACTAACATCTAGCTTAGCAAGGTGGTTAGGAACATTAAGTACAATAGGTACAATACGTGTTCGAAACAATTGGTAAGATAAGGTATGTTAAGTACGCCAATCCTTTTCTATTTTGAGTAGTGAATAAAATATGGCATATTGAAAACAATTGTGTACACACATTGTGTACACACAATGTGTGCATGCTCCATGGGAAAGCATATGGGATGCATGGATGAGGCATAGGGGCCACCGAATAAGGTCTAAGGAGTCGGGACAAACATGAACTTTTTATATGGAAGAGTGTGCATTTTCTTTGGTGTACAGAACACCCCAAACAGTATGAGTGCAATACGCAAAGTACCGTACGGATTAGGAGGTTGAGTACGAGTATCGAATGCAACCATGAAGCTGAGTATAGTGGCCAAAACTTTAGTGCAATGACATAACTATGAGCTTGCTCCAATCGCCAGTGGAGTTCACAAAGAGAGAAGTTTGCCATCATCCTTCACAACCGATGTAGGTTAGAGAAACGTACGTTAAAAACCTTAGTTTACTCTACAAGGAGCAATTCACATGTAGCAAAAGAACTTGTCCATTTTTTTTTTGGAATAATTTCAAACTGCAACCTTCCTAAACAAGCAATCATGCGCACATGAAGGAGGAAAATCCTTATGGAAGTCAAGGTGAATGATGATGTGTTTTTTTAGTGGAACTTTGTGGATTTTTGCCTTGAAGAAAGTAGGCTAGAGGCATGTGGTGTTTGGTGGTGGTGTTTCATCTTGAGAAAGCTTTTGTTTGCATAAGGAAGAGAAGTAGATTTGGCGGTTCATTGTTGGGTTTGAGAAGATGGAGGCATGACAATAAGTGGCTTGTCGGTGATACAAAGGCGTAATATGCAAGTGCAAGTCATGTCATTCTAGGCAGGTGTGAATTGGTTGGTATGGGTTGAGGCTTCCTAGGTGCTTGATCCGTTTCAACGGTCCATCTAAATTTGTTATTATGCATGCTAATACTGAAATCCATTGTTGGAAATAGGGTTGCAGGAATGCGCGCGCATACAGCGGAGAAGCTCAAGGAGCACACAATGAGTTGATAGATAGATGATGAATGTGTGTTGCACAAAGAAGATAAGTATATCCCAAGATAGGTGCATACTAGTACCGGGGAAAAAACGTCCTAAAGAGGGTAAAAGTGCCCCGGCTGTGTCCTAGTGTGTTCACACATATCACTACCAAATATGGCTATAAATTCTCCTTGGGAGTAATGATGTGAACGAGGGGTGAGCTGGAACTAGAAGTACAGAGATGTGCCAGGCTCTTTGGACTGTGATAAGGAGCCTAGACTAGTCCCCAAAGGAAAGTAAGTTTAAAGCTTTGTGAAAAGCTTCAAACTTCTCTCGTGGGAGAGTCTTCGTGAATAAATATGCTAAGTTGTCCTGTGTTGGCACATAAGCCAAGTTGATTTTCCTTGTAGAACATCTCCTGACATAATGATAGTGCATCTCAAATTTCAATGTGCTTTGTGCCAGTATGAAAGACTGGATTCCTCGCAATTGTCATAGCGCTCTGATTGTCAATGAAGATGGTAGTAGCTGAGGACGCGCATGAGCCAAACACACTCAACTGTAGCTGTAAACGCTACCTTGTACTCAGCTTCACAGCTAGAAGTGGCCATAGTGGGTTGTTTCTTGTTGAGCCATGATATACATGAATCACCAAGGCGAAAGCAAAAACCACTCATGGACACTCGTGTGTCATAACATCGAGCCCAATCTAAGTCTATAAATACATGTAGCTGTGTTTTTTCTCCCTTGGAATAAAATAATCCAAAGTGCTTGGTGCCCTTTAGGAAACGAAACATCCGTTTGATAGACTGCCAATGCTTTGTGGTTGGGCTATGCATAAATCTGCTCAATAGTGAGACCACATACTGAATGTCAATCTTGGTGTTACACAAAAAGATAAGACATCCAACAGCTTGATACACGCCAGCATCAAAAGGGTCACTCGCATCTTCAAGACTTAGTCGTAAACTTAGCTTCATAGGTGTAGCCATAGGTTTACAGTCTTAAAGATTGAACCTCTTCAACAATGCATTTATGTATTTTCTCTGCAGCATAACAATGTCATCATCATGCTGCCAAAACTCAATGTCCAAATAATAGTGCAATGGTTCAAGATCTGACATCTCAAAAGACTTCTCTAAATTAGATATAAAAGCTGAAATATGATCATTATTAGGGCTTGTGAATAGCATGTCAGCAACGTCTAACACAAGACCAATAAAACATCCGTAGTCCCCTTAATATAGAGGGTACTGTCAGTTGGGCTGTTGCAAAAACCATGTGCAACCAAGTATGCATATATCTTTTCGTACCATGCTCTGGGAGCCTGCTTAAGACTAAATAAAGCTTTCTTTAATCTGCAAACTTTTGATTCTTGTTTTTTTAAAACAAAACTACGAGGCTAAGATACATAGATCTCCTTATGCAAATCTCCATTCAAGAAAGTAGTTTTCATATCCAACTGACGTACATTCCAACCTTTATGTACTGCAAATGCAATGATAGTCCATATGGTGGTCATACGACGTGGGTGCAAAGGTTTTACCATAGTCAATGTCTTTCTCTTGTGCAAAACCCTTTGTAATAAGCCTAGATTTGTATTGCTCAACAACACTGGTATGCGCTTTACGTTTGAGCTTGTAAACCCATTTCGTACCAACGGCCTTCTTGCCAAGAGGCAAGGCTACCAAATCCCATGTATCATTTTTGAGTATCGAATCATATTCAGATTGCATAGCACTCATCCAATTTTTAGATTTCTTTGCTTCAAAAAAGGAGACAGGTTCCTCTTCATCACATGAACTGGCAATAAGAGTTTAACCTATATCAACATGAGATGCATAATGAGAATCTGCACGTGCTCTACTAGGCAAAGAAGTGGCCAATTTGCTATCACATAGTGTTTACACCAGCCATTTTAGCATACTTTTTGACTCCACAATTTTCCTTCCTTCCTCATCAATTGCATCATCCACATTTACCTCATCAATGAGCTGATTTGTGGGCTGAAAAACTGCTGATTTGTAACCTGTGTGGACCGATTTTCAGCATTCCTTGGATTACCCAAATGCTCTATATCAATGTGTCCTGCATTGAACAATGAATGGACAGTGTCGAATATGTCATGCGAACATACATTTTGCTGTTTTTTACATGAAAGCAAGGATTGAATTGCATCTTCCACAAATACAACATCTCTACTTACAAGAATCCACTTGGTAGTAGGATGATAGAGACGATAACCCTTACTTTCCGAGCTGTATCCCACAAAACTACATTTAATAGCCTTATCATTAAGCTTGCTGCAAAGTTGCTTAGGCACAAGTGCATAAGCAAGACAACAAAAAATGCGTGAGTGAGCTACAGAGGCTTTCTGCCATTCCAAGCTTTAAAAGGCATAATTGTATGCAAAGCCTTTGTAGGACACCTATTCAATATTGCACACATGACTGGTTCTAGCTAGAAACCATGAGGTAACTCCTGACTTTTGACCATACAACGTACTATCTCCATGAGAGACCTATTTTTACGCTCAACTACACCGTTTTGCTGACTTTTGACCATACAACGTACTATCTCCATGAGAGACCTATTTTTACGCTCAACTACACCGTTTTGCTGAAGTATATAGGGCACAGTATATTGGTGTTTTATCCCATGATCCAGCCATGTATACATGAAACTTCTTTGACATATACTCCCCCTCTCTATCAATACGCAGGATACCAATCTTACATGCAGAAGCATTTTGAACCATAGCAGCAAAACAAACAAACAAACAAACAAGGGGGTGCAGGCTTGACTCACCTCCCAACCATGACAGCCGTGGGCAAGCCCACAGTCTCGGCTGTCTCCACCGAGCCACGAGCTGAGCTAACTAGGTTGACGTACCGACCAATCTCCTCCTCGCGACGTCCCATACCGCCACAAAGCTGCCCTCGCGGGCCTCGAGATTGCTGCCGGCCTCGGCTGCGTAAAGCAAGTGCACGTCTGCACTAGATCCAGGCTCCAAGACCATAGAGCTCTCACAAACTCGCGAGACTCTCTATATCCCAATAACTAACCTTGGCCACCCTTTTATAGGCTCTTGGCCGGTCATCGGGCATCCACACTTGGGCGCCCGTCCGTCCATACTTGGGTGCCCGCCCGTTAGTTTATCCCTAACTCAGCTCGTTAATCAGCCTGCCTAGCTCCAAGCTCCCCCAAGCCTCGAAACTAGTCTTGCGTGCGTGTAGCACACGGTAGATACACACTGTGCACATGACATACTCCCCTTCCTCTAAGAGCTCACTCCTGAGCTCACTAAAAAGCCAGGGTAATCTCTCTGAAGAGTAGTCAATGTCTCCCATGTAGCATCCTCCTCAACACGATCCTTCCACTTGATCTTGTATTCCGTGATAAGCGTATTACGCAATCTTCTTTCACGAAATCCAAGAATCTTTTCAGGTTCGTGCGGAACAAATGTCATGTCCTCGACATCTATGATTTCTTGAGGAGTAACTAACTGATCTGTTCCACCCAGTACTTCCTTAAGTCTACTGACATGAAATACAGGATGAACTTTCACATGAGAAGGCAAATCCAATTCATATGCAACTGAACCAATCCGCCGTGTAACACGAAATGGTCCACAGTATCTAGGGTTTAATTTCGGAGATCGACCTATCCGTAAAGTCTCAGAATCTTTCAGAACTCGCAAATACACCATCGTTCCTTCAGAGAACTCTCTGGGTGAACAATGTCTATTAGAATAAAACCTGTCTCGGTCTTGAGCACTTCTAATAGATTCCTTGGCAACTTGTAACATTTCCTACGTGCTGCATCATGCTGAAGTCCTGAGAATCCTACTGTAACAGGTGATCTAGGTTGAAAACCATACATAAGCATGAAAGGACTAAACCCTGAACTCGTATGCTTAGTACTGTTATATGCAAATTCTAACATAGGAAGATAATCCTCCCATGAACTCTGTCTTTTGGATACATATGCTCGAAGCATATCCTCTAAAATTTGATTCACTCTTTCAGTCTGGCCCATCAGATTGAGGATGATCAGAGGAACTCAAATTCAAAGTTGTTTCCAACTTCTCAAAAACAAGTTTCCAAAAATCACTCGTAAACTTAGAGTCCCTATCACTGACTATGTCCTGCGGTAACCCGTACAGTCTAAACAATTGCTCGATAAACTGCCGAGCTAATTGCGTTGCTGTAATAGTCTTCCGGGTTGGTAAAAATCTAGCCATTTTTGTCAAGCGATCTACCACAACCCAAATAGAATCGTGGCCTTGATGTGTTCTTGGCAATCTGGTAATATGCAAAGGATGCAACAACCCAGCCTGTCTAAAGCGTTCAGCTTTATTTCCCTGACAAATCTGACACTTGAGAACATAATCTTCTACATACCCTTTCATCTTTGGCCAATAAAAAGTGTGTTTTACTAACGATAGCGTTCTGTGTATCCCAGGGTGTCCAGCAGAAGGGGCATCGTGACACTCCTTAAGAATCTTGGACCTAATGTCCGGGATCTGTGGTACACAAATTTTGTCATTACGGAATAGTAAACCATTCCGAATCATCCACTGGCCTCCTGCAGCTTGAATTGTAGACTGCTCAGTCATCGAGTCTTGGTCAATCAATGAGCTCCCGTCCTGGATCTTCTGCCAAAATGGACCAAAATAACTGAGTCCTGCAAAGCCCTCTCAATGACTGAAATAAGTCAATAGAAATCTCGGTGAACGACAAAGTATTCACCTCTCGAATTCGACTAAGCGCATCTGCAATACTATTCATGGACCCTTTCCGATAACGGATCTCAAAATCAAAATCTTGCATTAACTCCGCCCAACGAGCTTTCCTTCCTCTCAAATCATCCACATCACACACATACTTGATTGATTGATGATCAGTCAATACCACAAACTTGGAGCCATATAAATAATGTCTCCAAACCTTGAGAGCATGAATCACAGCATAAAGCTCCTTCTCAAGGGTTGGCCAACGAGATTGAGTGTCGTCTAGCGTTTTACTTTCAAAAGCAATCGGTCTACCATCTTGAAATAAAGCAGCTCCGATAGCATAGTCACTGGCATCAGTTTCAAGAACATAAGGCCGACTAGGATTAGGTAATGCTAAGATAGGTGCTTCCTTGACTTTATCTTTCAAAAGTCTGAAGGCCATATCCAAATCGTTATTCCAAGTGATAGGCTAGTTTGACTTATGTCCACGACCTTTCAATAAGTCGGTCATCGGTAGTGTGAGCTGAGAGTACTCCCGTACAGATTTCCGAAGAAAAACTACAAAACCGAGAAAAGAACAAAGTTGTTTCACTGTTCGCGGTATAGGCCAGTCCAGAACCTTCTGCACTCGGTCCTAGTCAATGCTCAATCCATCTCTAGTGATCTTGTGTCCCAAGTAAATGATGTCGGTCATAAAGAACTCACATTTACTTAACTTAGCATTCGGTCATAAAGAACTCACATTTACTTAACTTAGCATATAGTCGATTCTGTCTTAAAATAGATAAGACAATCGTGAGGTGTCTGACATGGTCCTCAAGAGTACGACTATATATCAAAATATCATCCAGGAACACCACCACAAATTTCCCCAAATGTTCACGAAAAAGATTGTTCATCATTTGCTGGAAAGTGGCTAGAGCAAAAGGTAATACGAGAAACTCGTAATGGCCATACCTAGTCCGAAAGGCGGTTCTTTCGACATGCCTTTCATGAATACGTATTTGGTGATAGCCAGTACGTAAATCTATCTTCGTGAAATATTTGGCTCCTGCTAACCGGTCAATCAGGTCATCTGATCTAGGGAGAGGATAACGGTTCCTAATGATCAGCTTGTTCAATCTCTTGTAATCTATACACATTCTCCAGGTGTTGTCCTTCTTTCTCCTAAGCAACACAGGTGCACCCCAAGGTGATTTACTTGGACGGATCTGGCCCATCCTCAAATAATCTTCGAGTTGTTTAGCCAACTCATCTTCCTCAGCTTGGCTCATCCTGTAAGGTGGAATACTGACAGGATGAGCGCCAGGGATCAAGTCAATACGATGATTTACTGTCCGTTCAGGTGGTAAACCCGTTGGCAGTTCCTTAGGAAATACGTCTTGAAACGAGTCAAGTATCTTCTATAATTCTTTGCTTTCAAACACACTTAATTCATTTACATCCAAGGAAGGGATGAGAAACGAAGAAAGTGGAATCAATACACAATGGAAAGCGGTATACAAAGAAGAATCCATTATATTTTCAAAATCAATAGTATTTACAAGAGGTCCCTGAGAGGGATGTATACAATCACCTAAAATACTATACTTGGTGTCTCTATGCTAAAAAGAAAAAATATGACTAGACCAATCTATCTGGACTTGAAGAGTCTTAAACCACTCAATCCCTAATAACAAGTCTACATTTTCTAGATGCATTACATAGCATTCCAAAGTGTCTTTGTAGTCTTGAATCTGGATTGGAAGCATCTCCACCTTTCGATCCCAAACTTGCCTTCCCATAGGTAGGCGTACCTCATAGGTATGATTGCTAGGTGTCGTATCAAGACTCAATTTCTGCACAAGTTTGTAGTTAACAAAGTTGTGTGAGCTACCAGGGTCTAGAAGAATGTGAATCTTATGGCCATTCACTTCTCCATAAACTCGGAGAAGATCATGCAAGCCAAATACTTTAAAATTGAACAGACAATCAAAGGGCGAGAAAGTACAGTAATTGACATACCTGTCAAAGACAACTGGTTAGCTGCCTTTGGCTTGGGTCCTGCGTTTGTCTTGGCACCCTTTTGCTTTGGGCACTCATTACGCATGTGTCCTTTTTCTTCGCAGATAAAACACCGTCCTTCCTTCTTGAGCTTAAAAGCCCTAAGGAGTCGTTTCTTCTTCGTTGGTGTCGAACTGGAATTCTTCGAAGGTTAGTCCGAAGACTTTCCTTCTGTCGTGTTAGCCATAGGTGCGGAGAACTTTCGTTTATGCTTGTTCCCCTGCTCGGTAACGGGTTTCGACTTGGAAGAGACCATTGTATCATCATAGATACAAGCTGAATGAATGGCCTCATCCAATGTTTTACATTTCTTATTTTTAACCTGTAAACGGTATGAGTATGGTAAACCAGCTACGAAAAACCCCAAAAGAGTAGTGGGATCCATCTTTGTAGCTTTTATCTGCAAGTCCCTAAACTTCTGGAGGTAGACCTCATAAGTGAGGTGCTGCGAGGTCATGGTCAAAGCTGAAAACCGGGCAACAACATCATAATCATCCTCTTTCTTGAGGAATTCTTTCTTAAAGACGTCTTCAAATTGTGCCCAAGTCATTGGCTTAGGGTTGAGTTCCTTCCACCAAAGCAAAGCTTTGCCGGACAGGAAACCTGCTGCTAACTGGATCTTCTTTCCATCATCATATGGATGAAACTGAAAGTGAACTTGCCACTTATGTAGCCACGTGTCCACGATCTCCTTGGTACGCTGCTTTTGCTCGCCCTCGAACGGTTCCGGAGTAATGTTGGGGCCTAAAGCAGAGGCCAAGGTATCCATACCTGATAAAGTAGAGAGGGTAGTGGTCAATAGAGTGATGGAGTTCTGCAAAGCTTGCATCTGGGCTGCGATTTGTGCCTGATGTTCCGTTGAAGAAGCTTCGAGAGCTACTTTGAACTCTTGGAAATGTGATTTTGACACAAAATCATCAAAAAGATCGGCATCAGTATCTTTCGTAGCCGGCAAGCCTTTGCGTTCCACAAGGGGCTCCAACTCCGATTCTTGGGTCGACATCGTGAAGAGGGTAAGGAGAGAGAAAATTTGATCTTTGCACAACAAAAGTGCGAGTGAACTTGAGAGCTTGAAAACTTGAGAGATGTGTGGCAAGAAGCCCACTTAAGGGGGTTTATAAAGGTTTCCACAAAAACTAAAAGCCTCCAAAAGCTATCTTTGGCTTTTGCTTTTGTGTTTATATATATATATATATATATATATAAACTCTTTTAAAAAAAAAACACTTTTGAACCTTGGAGGGGGGTTTTTTTTTTGAACGTTTTAAAATTAAAAAAAACGGAAGCCCATAAAAAAATGAGTGCTTTCCTTGTTTTTTCTTTTTTTTCTCATCCCTCTTGGATTAGCCGGCGTGTTGTCTGCTGACGTCGAGTGCTGCCGGTGCTAGCTTTCCTGCCGGCGCTTGCTCGCCTGTCGATGGCTGCTGACATCGTGCGTCTTCTCGCCATCCTGCGCCTGCGACAGCCCCGTATAGGCGTGGCCACAAGTTCACGTGGGCCTGGGCGCCTGCCTGGACTGGCTACGCAAGCCTTAGGCGCCTGACCACCTGTAGCTACTGCCTTTGCCTACACGTACAGCTCTTTACGACCAGCAACTCCTCACGATCAACACTGCAGCATGCACCTAGCTCGCTTTCTCTCGCTCTCTCTCTCGTTCGGGCCAAAAGCAACGTGCTTTTTTTGTTTTCTCTCTCTACGTTCATGCGACTGCACAAACGAATCTCTCCTCTTCTTTGCAAAGCAAACGACCCTACTTAGACTACCACCTCCCATCAACATGGGTTTCTTTGATGAAAAAAAACACATACTGAATCTGAAAACAGCAGGATGCACAGCAAAAACAGCAAGCTTTTTAACACATACCTTTCTTCGACCTCATCTTCTCTACCTACCGACTTGCTCGTTCACGAGCTATGCTCTGATACCACTGTCAAATCCCCACGGATCTCCTCGTGATCGTTCTTGGTACGAGACTCGAATCCTGCAAACAAACGAACAAACAAACAAGGGGTTGCAAGCCTGACTCACCTCCCAACCATGACAGCCGTGGGCAAGCCCACAGTCTCGGCTGTCCCCACCGAGCCATGAGCTGAGTTAACTAGGTTGACGTACCAACCAATCTCCTCCTCGCGACGTCCCATACTGCCATGAAGCTGCCCTCGCGGGCCTCGAGATTGCTGCCGGCCTCGGCTGCGTAAAGCAGGTGCACGTCTGCACTAGATCCAGGCTCCAAGACCATAGAGCTCTCACAAACTCGCGAGACTCTCTATATCCCAATAACTAACCTTGGCCACCCTTTTATAGGCTCTTGGCCGGTCATCGGGCGTCCACACTTGGACGCCCGCCCGTCCATACTTCGGTGCCCGCTCGTTAGTTTATCCCTAACTCAGCTCGTCAATCAGCCTGCCTAGCTCCAAGCTTCCCCAAGCCTCGAAACTAGTCTTGCGTGCGTGTAGCACACGGTAGATACACACTGTGCACATGACACTCTATGCGCAAGTTCTATGTTCCATGTCCAAGCTCTACGCCCAAGTTCTCCATGTCCAAGCTCTCCATGTCTAAGCTCGCATACAAGAAACATAGGTGAGGTATGTGTAAATAACAAACTACTAGATACCCAAAACAGCTTTGTAGGAGGCGGCGGTGTTGCAAGAGGCGGTAGGCAACACTACAAGGGGCAGCGGAGTTGTGTGAGGCAGTAGGTGGATTTTTTGAGTGGCGGCTCTGGGCGGTGGCGCCTCTGGTGGCTCAGCTGGTGGAGGCGCTACATAGGAGTGGCGGTTCCAGGCGGCGGCAGATCCAAGTAGCGGCGGCGCGGCATAGAGGCGGGCGGTGATGGCACTCCACAGGCGGCTAGCTCTGGGCGGCGCCGTCGCTGGTGGCTCAGCCGAAGGAGGCGATGACGCTTCTGGTGGCGGCGGTGTGGCAATATTTCAGACTGGGAAGAGGAGGAGAGTAGAGGTGGAGATAAAGATAATAATGCTCTAACTCTTCAAGATAACTTCTCCCGAGAGGTGGTTCTCCACAAAATTTATGATTCTTCAAGAGGGTACAAGCTTCTTATATACTTGAAAAGGGGCCCCTACTTTTTGTCATGCTTGCTTTTGTCTTTTTGCTTTGCTTTTTGTTTTTCTATTTTAAATATTTTAATAATAGTCAAGAATGACCAAAGTTCTTGATTTATGCGTTTGTAGCTTCAGGGCCTTGCTTTTTGGCCCTAGAACTGCGTTTTGAAAAAGTGGCTTTTAGCTTTTTGGTCCGGCTCAGTCTCCTCTTTCCAAGGGTGCCCTTGGCTCATGGTCAACCTTGTTTGCCTTTTTTATTTTTCCTGCTTTTTGACCATTTTTCTTACACAAACCTTATGGACCCTGTCCCCATGTCTTCTTTCACCTGTCTGGTGTTCGAGCATGGGTTTCATTATGTGAAATAGAGCTAGGAGGGCCAAATAGTTACAGTGACCGCTTGCTTTTACAAAAAGATACTCCAAAGATAAAGCCTGATAGCTTTTTGAGTCTTTAAGCGTACAAGTTCTTTCCAAAAATATAGCAAGCCTAATTATAGAGTCTTGGGCCTACCAAAAGCATAAAAATATTATTTGGTATGTACAAAGGTTTAAGACTAAGACCTTCCAAAAATATAAATGCCAAATATGAAAACCTAAGAGGTGATCGCATGTCTTTCAAGATATCTCATTGTGGTCCAGCACATGTTTCACCCGCAACTAACTCATAGTCCGCCACTCATCGCCTACACCAAAATAATATTAGTCAGTGCACACAGCCGATTAAACACATTAATCCTGACTATATCATACCAACGCACACAGCTGATTAAACATATTAATCTTGGAAAATGATATAAATAAAAGATGAATCCCATACACAAATACTGACCCAATCTACATATTTCATATATGGAATTAAAATAATGGCATCACCCACATTCCTATGTGAAAGCAATGATTATGTTGGACATAGAGGTGTCTCTTCTTCTTTTTAAATTGTTTCTAGAGATTTCTTTTGGCCTAACATGTGTCGTGACATTGCAAAGTTTGTTTCTGAATGTGTTATATATCAAAAGATAAAAAGTCATAAAGGAAAGAAATTTGGATTGCTTATGTCTTTACCTATTCCTAATCAACCTTGGGAACAAATAAACATGGATTTCATTTCTGTTTTTCCTCTGACTGCTAGCAAGAATGACATGTTGATAGATTTAGCGAACATGCTTATTTCATTCCTTGTAAATGCTTATCAAGCTGCATATATATTCATTAAACAATTGTATGTGCATCATGGATTACCAAAGATTATTGTCTTTGATAGAGATAGAAATTTTTTTAGTGATTTTTGGACTACATTGTTTGACAATCTTGATACAAAACTTGATTTTTCTACTGGTTTTTATCTTGAGTCAAATGATCAAACTGAAGTTACAAATAGCACCATTCTTGATTTGCTTCGATTCTATGTTTCATCTCAGCCTAAGCAGTGGAACAAGTATTTACACATTTTGCAATTTGCATGTAACAGCTGTCCTTACATTGCTACTAAGAAAGCCACCTTTTGAGATAGTCTATGGAAAGTCTTTGCCAACTCTTACGACTCGTTTTTCACATTCTATAGAGGCTGCAGACTCATTTGCTAGAGACTTTGACCAAATCCATAGTTTAGTGAAAGAGATCATTCAAAAAGCACAAGAAAAGTACACGAAATATGCGAATCATAAACGCAACTTGCAAGCATGTTACCTTCAACAAAGACGACTATGTACTTTGCATTGAGAAAAGGAGACTCAAGTTTGTAGAGACCAACCTTGTAGTTAAGCTAGCTCCTAGATTTTATGGACCTTTCAAGATCATTGCAAAGATTAATGATAATGCCTTTAAATTGGAGCTACGTTCTAATTGGCATATGAGCCTGACTGCTCTGATACCAATGTTGCATGCACAAAAGCCTTGCTGTATTGATCCACAGTCCTAAGCCTGATTAAGAACAAGATACTGATTTAAACATGATCAAGACAAAGGAGAGAGAAGAAGAGAGAGATTGGTGTCAGGGTTTTCTCTATTTAATATGGTACAAAAAGGTTGCTGAATGTATATACATGATGTAGGTCCTTGGTCAGTCCCCTAGGGGCGACCTTTTGTTACATGCATTGAGGTTGATCGTGGTAATGCACAACAGGGCCTTCTTTATACCTTTATTTGGTGAGATCTTTAGCATCCATTCATAGAGTAGAGAGAATAGAATAGAAGAGAAGTAGACGACAATATTGGGTCCCAATTACCACTGAAGGTCCCTCCCCCCCCACCCCTGCAAGTAGGAGTATTTGCTTATATTACTTTTTCTTTGGAGAAATGTTATACAATGCTTGAGAAAAAGCGATATGATTGTCCAACGCAAGGATGAGGAAGACCGTATGTTGGCCAAGTATCCACCAATCCAAGGCACTGCAGAAGACTCTTTGGGGCCACTTATGCAAGTCTAGAATAGCTGTAGGACTGCACATATGCTTGTTGAGAATGGAAGGGAAACTTCAATGTTTGCTTGGAGAGGATGAAGACTGAATGCTGGCTGAATACTACTTGTAGACTTTGCTGATTATGAATGATTTATGCTGATTTTATGTGCTTGCTTATATAGTCCCAAAAGGAGCTGGTCAGCCAGATGATGTTGTCGGTTAGATTCTGTTGGACCAAAAAAAAAATGCTATAAAATAGCATTAAATGCTATAAAAAGAACATTTAATGTTTGCGCTTAACAACTAATGTTGTAGCCTTCATTTTCCATGCTGCTGCTGCTGAGACCCAATGCTGGCTGACTGCTGCATATGCTCAGATATGCTGTCGGCCTGCTGTATATGCTGGTTGACTAGAGCATAGCGGCTCCAGATGCATGTCCGTTGGCCCTTTCTGCTGTCCAGGGCTGTGAACAGCCCTTGGACAGGCTGATGAAGCCATGGGCTGGCCCTTTGGCTGGCCCATAGGCATGCAATGATTATGTTTATGCTACTAATGCATACGTACTGCTAAGGCTGACTGCTGCATGCACTAATCTGATGAATTCTCCAATGTTGCATGCGCGGAAGCCTTGCTGTACTGATCCATAGCCCTAAGCCTGATTAAGAACAAGATGCTGATAAAACATGATTAAGATAGAGGAGAGAGAAGAAGTGAGAGATTTGGTGTCAGGGTTTTCTGTATTTTAATATGGTACAAAAGGTGGCTTAATGCTTGTACATGCTTGGGCCTTGGTCAGCCCCAAGGGGATGACCTTCTGGCCTCTTTCTACACGACTTCTACTTAATGCTACTTCTACTAAGGTTGGAATGACTTGATGAAATGCTGAGAATGACTTCACGCTTATATATATGTTGGAAAGCTGGTCGGCCAGCAACATGCTGCTGTCGGCCTGTTGTATAGACAAACACCCTGAAAAATACTGCTCTTTGTCTTTTGGTCTTGCCCACACTTGCTGCCTACCGTAGAGCTCGTGGCAGCCTGCTACACAAGGTCTTGCTGCCAGCTGACAGGGTATTTGCTGTGAGTCGACAGGCCACCATGTCTTCCCATGATGTTGCTAGTGATGCTGCTGATCTTGATGATGATGATGATGAGAATGATGATGTGTGGATGCTTCTGTTAGTGATGATGCTCTGACTGTGCCTATATGTTGTCCTAACTGCTAGATTAGTCAAGGATTAAGACTGTTCGTGCAGATGATTAGCCACGGCACGGGCATGCACGTGACATTCCCTTCTGCTAAACTTGATGACGGGGTGGACACTGTCATCTCCCTGGACTGCTACTGACTTTGACCTTCTACTGAACTGACGTTGAGTTTGACTGATATTTTTGTTTGAACACCTTCACTCCTGAGCTCCGCTTCCAAGTTTTGTTGAAGAACTCAACACTTGTTCTGCTGCTATCTCCTTGCTTGCTTTTCCCTTACCCTTAACACAGTGGTGGGTCACCCATCGGAACTGATCATGCCTGTTGCTAGGCCTTCGGGGTGGAGGGGGCGAGCCAAGAAATAGGAGAATGGAATTGGAATGGAGAGGAAAGAGGAGTTTCTGGACGAAATGGGGGTTTGCAAACAGTGGGAGGGGAAGGCTTCCTTAGTATAATTTGAACATACATGTACCAACTATAATATGCCATAGCTTTTAATGCCATGCAGACATACGAGGTTTGGTTCTTCTCCTAAAAAGAACAACATTCTCGTAAGTCTATGCTAAGATAGACATTCAATTGATTCGTAGCTTTTAACCTCATCAATACAATGGAGGCTTGGCAAGGTTTCATCATTTCATTTCTTGCTTGCCCAGAGTGGCTTCCATATGCAATGCTTGGTTGTGAATGGCTGGAAATCGATGGTGATTTACATTTTAGGAAAATCAATTCCCAAACTAGTCACTGAGATGTGACCTATAGTGCTGTGAGTTGGTTAATCAAGTTGCAGAAACGTGTTTTGCCAGGTTCTAGATGGTCACAATGGAGCTGCAGCTGCTGTATATGCAAAAGACAATCTCCTGAAGGATGTGATGTGTGCAGTTCCTCCTAATCTCAGCAGAGACGAATGGCTGGCAATACTACCAAGAGCATTGGTTGCTGGTTTTGTCAAAACCGACAAGGAATTTCAAAGGAAAGGTTTGAATGAGACTGATTTTTTCTCCATCAAAGTGGCTAAGTATGTGGCACATTTGGTGGTTTCAGTGAAGAAACCTGTGTGTACATTTATCGATGGATATCAAAGACCAAAATGGTTTGTTTTTCAGAACAATCATCAGGAACTACAGTCACCTTTGTCGTGGTGGATGGATGGACTGTTACCGTTGCCTCTGTTGGAGATTCACGTTGTATTCTAGATTCCCAAGGAGGTGCTATATCCACATTGACGGTTGATCATAGACTGGAAGAGAACGTGGAAGAGTAAGATGATCGTGTCGATCCGGTTGGGTTAATCTTCATTATTACTTCATGTCTCTTGGAAAAGATTAGAGATGCTGTGCTTTGGCCCAACGGTTTTGTTTTTCTGCAGAAGGGATAGGGTAACAGCGAGTGGTGGTGAAGTGGGTAGGCTGAGCCTTGTCGATGGAGTTGAGGTAAAAGTGTGGTTTGAAGATTCCAGTTTAATTTTCCAATGCTTTTAATTGAACACTCAGACTAATTTTTCAAGCTCTCAATCCAAGCCTTCAATTCACAGATTGGGCCGTTACGGTGCTGGCCAGGTGGCCTTTGCCTCTCAAGGTCCATTGGTGACAAGGATGTTGGTGAATATATTGTACCCATTCCTCATGTGAAACAAGTAAAGGTGAGTGCAAAGTATGGTCGTCAATAGTCGTCATATTCATGGTCTGATTGGGAGGAGTGTTCAAATTCTAGAACTGTTTTTCCTTCAAATTAAGCTCTGCTACTTTGGAATTTTTGCAGCTTTCGAGTGCAGGTGGTCGACTCATTATTGCCTCAGATGGTGTTTGGGATGCATTAAGCTGTGAACGGGTAACAAAGTGTTGCCGAGGTCTGCCTGCTGAGCTTGCAGCAAAACAAGTTGTCAAGGTTCGCACCATAATTTTTCATTGCTGCTGCGCATTTCTCTTTATATTGTGCCTTCGATAGATAGCTTGAGAATTTTTTTTAATTAGGGTGATGTTATCACTAATATGTGCAGTCATGAATGCAACATTTAGTCTGAGGTTCTATGCCATTCGGGTACACCAAGTATGGTTAATCATCATCCCAAATGCAGATGCAATTACTTTGACCTTTATCTCTGATCAATTTCAAAGCTCTGTGCTTTGCAAATGTGGAGCTTTGAGGGTTTCTATGGGCAAATGATCAGAGGAACTGATGTTGCAGATGCCTGGAGTGCTGAAACAGGGGTCCTATTGGGAGGCACCAAGGATGGGTTTTGTAGAAGTGAACAGATTTGTTGGGGGGATGGGTAGTGTGTAGTTTGGGGTCCCTTCCCCACATCTCTAATGTCTCATGCTAATTCTACAGCAGGCTGCAGCATCTTTTGCCCCCTTACAAGCCTCCAGTTTAGCCCTGGGAAGGGTGGGACCCTTGCGTGTGACCACAGGGATTCCGAAACACAAATATCCATCTGTGTCTGCAAAAAGCGAGAGGGGGGATGTGGCTTGTCTGCACAAGGATTTTTTGTCTTTTCTAGAATCATCTTTGTGTTACGTCTAAATGTTTGCTGGGTTGTTCTCTGTAATACAATGGACCATATCGACCCATCATGTTTGGATTCTCTGACTAGTGTGGTGGTTGAAGAGTATGCTGGTCTGGCTGTCACTTCAGATGCAGCTGATGGGCTTGGCATGGCTTACGTTTGAGACCATCTGATATATCTTGTCTCAAGCTCCGATTTTATCACGACTATGGTATTTAACTTTACTGCATCTAGGGAGGGTTCTTGTGAGGTGGTATGGACAGGATCACCACTACAGATTTAGATATTGCAAAATTTTAGAACGGTGTTGAACAGTTAACAACAATGACCATACCATCTGGCTAAAATTCCACAACATTATGATGCAGGAAGCCCTTAAGGATAGAGGCCTTCGGGATGACACAACCTGTCTTGTGGTTGATATAATGCCACCGAAGCTTCCTACCCCCATATCTCCTGCTAAGAAGCAGAGTAAGCTTAAAGCTTTTCTTTTTGGAAAGAGGTCTCGAGAAGCAAGAAACAAACCGCCTGATAAGTTGGCTGAGGTGGGCATTGTGGAGGAACTTTTTGAGCAGGGGTCTGCCATTTTGGCTGAGAGGTGGGTGCTTCATTTTGCACAGGCCCTAGTGTGTGTGAAATGAGATATTTCTTGTATTAATTCATAAGTGTACATGTGCTTTGATGCTAAGAAGCTCTGTAAATAACTCAATTTGTGCTTTGTTATAATTTTATGGCTGTTTACTTGTATTAGCAGGCTTGGATCTGATAGCTCAACACCAGCAGCTTTAGGATTGTTTCATTGTGCAATATGCCAAATGGATATGACACCAAGTGAAGGTATATCTGTGCATGCTGGATCTTTTTTCTCCCTGAGTGCAAGACCATGGGAGGGGCCATTCATATGTGTGAGCTGTAAGTTGAAGAAAGATGCCATGGAGAGCAAGAAGCAAGAAAGAGAGAGGGTCAGTGTTACATGACCTCTCTTTCCTTACTCATGCTATGTAGTCATGCTAATGTAGTAGTGATGTAACAAGAGCGGCAAGCTCCATGTCAGCACGCACAATGATTATCCTTGACCCAAACCCATATATTCACAAGGCATAAACTCTCAGAGGTTTCCATTTAGGTACATTGGAGATGCTTCTGGCGCTGATAGTTGTATAGCTTGCAACTGAGATCACGTTGCATCTAGGAATATCACGGTCTTAGTAAGTGCTGTATTGATTGTTGCCTTAGTAATGTCCTATTGATCACTTAGAATCTGTCACATAAAGCTCCCATCAGGGAAACACGAATGTACCTTGGGGAGCATTGTACAAAAGTATAAGCTGTTATACTATGGAATAAGGTTTAAGTCCAGCAAATGGATTGGATATTCAAAGCCTACTTGTGTTTTCCTCTTGGTCTCCATTCTCATTGTACACGACTTCGGGATTCTATGATCAAATTTTAACACAGCAGCAGTAGGAATGTAGGCACATTGTTGGAGGGACAACCTACAGTGTTAGTAGGTATTGATTCAATCTCCATGCACAGCTGAGTGAGAAATATATCACAACATATTCCAAGTAACTTTCCCCATGGGACATACATAACACTCGTGCTGCATACTGAAAGAAGCTATGCACATTGCAAGAAGCTCGGATGGACGTAGCTCTAATACTAGTTTTGGGATGGAAGAAATACAGGAGTTGACGTGTGTGTGGGGGGGAGTTTTTTCATTTCTTGAAGTCGTTGAATTGGTCTTGAATTACACGCTTTTGGTTTTTGGCCGAGGAGGATTCAGCGTGAAGCTAATTTAGGTAACTTTATCTATTATCTATTATTAGATATTAACCACAATAAGGGGAAAGAATCCCATCGATTTGACCCTTTGTATTCAAGATTCCACTCTTGGTTTGACCCTCCGTATTCTGGCTTCCATTCCTACGTTTTGCTTCTTCATGTCTTTTACGTACCACAGCAACGGGCCGGTTGAGTACTAGTTTAAGTTAATGTAGGCATTAATATGATTATATGAATGCATACCTATTCCTTTAAGCATCCACATATATACTTGTCCTAGAGTATGCATGTAGATCTTACACATTTGGAGATTTTTTATTTGCTTCCTTTTTTAAGAGGGTTGGCCCACTTGGGGGAATGTTTGTGCTTCAACTTGTTAATAATAGCGAAGTGGTTCATCCTCTTTGAAGTTTTAATGTTTTTTTTCCGAAATTCGAATAAAATGTTATTTATTCTAAAAAAATGAGGGGTAACACTTTCCTCACATTTTTTAGTTTCACAACATATGCTTTGTTTGTCACATGGAAGTGATGTATCTGTCCTCCACAACAAAATGAATGTCTCAACAAGAGAATACTATGTCTCAAAGACTGAACTTGGTATTTAGAGTTTGAACGTTGAAAGAATAAAAAAATAATTGTAGTAGTTATGGGGGGCAAGTTGCAATCATAGAGTATGAAACAACGTTGCCTTGATTGATCCTACTGTAGGGAACAACGAGGGCAAGGTTGTACCAGGTAATATTGTTAAATTGGGATTTGAGCTAATAAAAATTAGAGGCCATATTGGTTGATGGTACTTTAGTGGTGGTGATTACACCATGGAGTCAAGACATTTCGATTCAAAGAAAGTGTTTAGATTCCATGATTTTGAAGGATTGTATTTCTTGCTAAGAGCATTCAAGGCATCGGTACTATACCAGTATCATTTACAAGTGATCCATTAGAAGCAAGGGCATCTGTTAGCCCTTTGGTGTTTTTTGTGATATGCTTGCATTAGTTTCTAGAGTAGGGGGCTCCAAAAATAGCTCTTTCTCAGGCTTGTTTAGAATGGTCATTGGTCCAATCATGACCTTTAGCGGATGCTCTAAGGTTTCTCTATGGGTTCTATGATTGGCTTTGGACTAGGGTCTAAGATGCATTGATACAGGGTTAGTGGTGGTTCGTACTCAACCACTTGCTTAAACATTGGCTCTAGTTTAACATGTAACATTCTTACAAGCTATTGAGCTTGTTTTCCTTCAACACAAGGTTGGGGGTACTCTTTTAATTTCTTGGGAAGATTAGAATAGTCAATTGGCTTCTTCCCTTTGACAAGAGCTAGCTAGAGTGGGAGATCTATTGTTTCCTTTCCCAAGGGAGGTAGCTTGTAGCTCTCGTCCAAACCACTTTCTATGGTGACAACATCTTCATCCTTGATAATTGATTGTACTTCTTTTGGACCTTTGGTCCTTTGGCCTTTTCTAGGGCTCCCTTTGCTTAGGCTTCTTCAAAGCTTGAGCTTTCTACTTGGTTGTAGCCTTGGATGCTTCCTTGGATGCTTCCTTGGTTGCTACCTTTGTCTTGGCTTGGAGCCTTGTAATGAGGGAGATTGCATGAATAATTCCTCCTTGTACACTCAATAGGTCAAGGCACATCAAAGTGGTTGATGTTTTTTCCCACCAATGCGATTATCGGTCTAGTAAGAATGCTCAAATCTACACTTATAGTATGTGCCTTTGTGAGGGATGATATTGCGGTCCTGGCAATAGAGTTGGGATACTGGCACACGTGCCATGTTTTTGAGGTGTCTTGCTCATTGTTATAACATTGTTGCTTTTGTTCATAAGACTCATATCTCTCTTGTTCCGGACTCTTGAGTGTGCTAACAAGGTCACTAAGAATATAGATGCAATTTGTAGAGCTTGTAGAGGAACTATTGGTTGAGGTGGTAATACTGAAGGTTGCAAAGACATTTGGGGATGGTTGTGCATACATCTTGATAAGGGATTTTGGTAGAAAGGCACATTGAATCATGGTAGGCAGGCATATCGAAGGTCATAAAGACATGGGGAAGTTTGTACATACATCTTTCCAAGGGGCTTTGGTAGGCACACACATTGAATTATGTGCTAGTTGAGGAGCATTTTGTGGGGCAAGTAGTGTTAATGGATTCTTTGGGAGCATAGGTCGTGGTGTTGGAGTCCACTGTCTATTGGGTTTCCTTAATAGTATTACCAATAAAATAAGAATTATCATGTTATGAGGCTGATATGAAACATTGAAAGGTAAGACTAGGAAATATTATTTATATGTAAAAGGTTACATATAAATAAGGTGAAGGGGATTTTAAATAGGAAATACCTAAGCAATGGTTAATAGGCATTAAAGTTAAAGTAAAAAGGGAATAGATGGTGCACAATGGAAGCCCAAGGGACACAAAATTAGGCTCTCCCTTCTAGGGGTAGTTGAAGAGGCATTAGATAAGGAAAAGGCAGTGTCTAGCTAATAAAAGGTCAAGGGACTAAAGTTGAAAGGTCATGCACCACTTAGGTCTATAAAAACACGAGTTTAGGGACTATTTTGGAATATGGTTGGGTGGAAGTACTAGTCTTACAAGTCCTCAAGCTTATAATGCAAGGAGCATTTCATTGGTATCAGAGCCAAGTTCTTTCTCTTCCATGTTTCCATTGAGCTACTTATTGCTAACTTTAATCTCTACTTCTTAATCTCTTTTCCATTCATTTTCATAAGCTAATCTCTATATTTCTCAAATCTTCTCCATACAAAATACCTCTTGTTTAATAAATTGGGCATACTTTGGAGTTCTACACCTTGATAGGAGGGGAAGGATTGAGAGTAAAAGGATTGAGAGTAAAAGAAATATCTAAAAATATTGGTGAGGGAAGGGAAAAAACTATAGAAGAAAGGTTCAATGAAACCATAATTGAAGAAGGTCCCAAAATTAGAGACCATGATATGGTATTCAAAGATTTAAAGGCACCAACTTTTAGTGGAGAAGAGAAGGAGACAAATAAAGATGTTGTCTATATTTTTATACAAAATGGCAAGATTTGTATCTTTTAAGAAATGTGCCTGATCATAACCGCCATATTGAAGCTAGCCTGTCCTTACAAGACAAAGCTTATAAAAGTGGTGGATGAGTTTAGCGGAAGCTAGACAAGTACTTGATTCTTGGGATACATTCAAGGAATTATTATTAAAGGAATATCTTCCTAAAAATGTAGAAGACCGAAATGGAGAGGAGTGGAATAATTGTTCAATGGAACAAAATAATTTAAATCTCACTCAATATATAGCTTGCTATAGAGAAATTGTCTTAAAGCTTAAGGGAATATACAATTTTCAAAAAGTAAGAGGCTTCATTAGAGGCCTAAAAAGAGAGTACAAGAAGAAAGTTCGTTCCAAAGAGCCAAAAAACTTAGATGAGGCTATAAAATTTTTCACAATACCATGGATAATAGTAATTATAAAGAAAATGATAAATTTTTCTCATATAAACCCTATGAAGAAAATTTTAGCTCTCAAAAAAGAAAGGGTTTTTTCTTTAAAAAGGAAGAACCTCTAAAAAAGCAAAAATCCAATCCTAATAAGTTTCTAAAAAGCAAGATTTTGAGAGCGGTTAAAGAAAAACTTTGTTTCTTTTGTCTTGAGCTGGGACATGATAAAAGGAATTGTCCTAAGTTCCAAGGACAAGAACTTACTGGGAATAGTAATGATAAGCTTAAAGGAAAAACAATGCACACTAGAATTATTTTCAACACTTTTAAGAAGCTATTTGCATAATACACTTACATTTGGGCATAAAGAAAAATTTATTACATTGCAAGGAGAGCACAATGTATCATCTTCTCCTTTGATATGTAATATTGGGCTCCAAAGGCTTCATCAAGATAATGAAATAGAATAAATGTTTTGGTGTTATGCAATGCCTCAATTTAAAACCATTGTAAAAAGTTTGATTCAAGTATTTGTGAAGTAGATAATTCTTCTTTGAATAATTTATTAGAAGAATGTAAAGATATTTTTTCGAAAAGATTGCCAAAAGATTTACCTCCGGATAGAGGAATAAATCATCCCATAAAAGTTTTAAAGGATTCAAAGCCAATTAGTAAGTCACCTTATAGAGTAAGTTTGACTAAAAGACAAGAAGTTGAAAAGAAGTTGGCTAAATATTTAGAACAAGGCTCTCTAGACTTTACCAATATTATTGGTGAAGAAAAAAGATAGATATATGCCCTTGTGCATAGATTATTATGGATTAAATATAATTATAATAAAAAAGAATTTTTCTATTTCAAGGATAGATGAGTTGTTTAATTAACTTAGAGGTACTAAATATTTTAGTGAGATAGATTTAAGGTCTGGATATCATCAAGTAAGAATTAGAATTGAACATGTGTCAAAACAACATATATGGCATCTTTTGGGTACTTCGAGTTTTTAGTTATGCCTTTTGGTCTAGCTAATGCTTCCGCTACTTCTATGTCCATGATGAACATGATATTTTATCCTTATTTAAAAAAATCTATGGTGGTTTTATTGATGATATATTAGTCTTTAGTCAAAATAAATAAGAACATATTGAGCATCTTAGAAAAGTATTTCAATTATTGAGGAAAAATAATTTATTTGCTTAAAAAATCTAAATTATTTGAAAGTAAAAAGTTGAACAAAGCTCAAAGTAACTATTTAACTTATGAAAAAGAACTATTTATAATTGTGCATGCTCTTAAAAAGTGGCATCATTATTTGTATGGTGTCAATTTTAAAGTATTGTCTGACCATGAAAGTCTTAAATGGTTAAGTACTCAAAAGGAGTTAAAAGGTAGGAAGGTTAGATGCATTGAAATCCTATAAGAGTTTGATTTTCAAATCAGATATTGAAAAGGAAAATTTAATGTCATGGTGGCAGATACTCTAAGTCGAGCATCCATGATAAATGATTTGAGTTTTACTCAACTAGAAAGTGAGTTGTTGGCTCACTTAAAAGGAAAATGTGCTAATGATACTAGCTATCAAGTAGTTTGAAATTACTTGATTAAAAAAGATAACTCTCAAATAGAGAGTAAAGAAAATGTAGCGCTAGTGATGATAAAAGGGTGTCACTTAAAAAAGATAGTGGTTCAAAGGAATCACTTAAAGAAGGGTCAATAAGTGAAAAAGATCGTTGATTTTTTTTTCCATCAATAATGGGTACTTGTTATATAAAAGTCGTATTTGTGTACCCAAAGACCAAAATATTTATGAGAATATTTTACTAGAATGTTATAACAATCCAAGTGCGAGACACCTAGGAATTTCTAAGACCTATGCACTTTTTTAAAGATAGTTTTATTGGGCAGGTTTAGACGTCCAGAATTATGTTATAAAATGCCCTAAATGCTAAGTCAATAAAGCTGAGCGCCTAAAAGTAGGTGGAATATTACAACCATTACAAATACCTGAGGGTAAGTGGAAAAGTATTTCTATGGATTTCATAGTAGGACTACCCCGAACAAGTAGAGGGCACAATTCATGTGGGTAGTAGTGGATAGGTTAACCAAGTTGGTATAATTTATACCAACCAAAAAAGAAGTATAAATACCAGAATTGGCTAGAATGTTTATCATCATCTATATAGATTGTGTGGATTGCCAGTAGATATAGTAAGCGACTGAGATACAAAGTTTACAAGCCATTTTTGGAAAGAAGCGTTCAAAAAGTTAGACACCAAACTTAGTATGAGTACGTCTGAACATCCACAAAGCGATGGATAGACAAAAAGGGTTAATCGAGTCCTAGAAGATATGTTTCGAGCATATGTTAATCATAAGGAAAACAATTGGGATAAGTATCTTCCATTATTAAAATTTGGTTATACTGATTTTAGTCCATTCATGCTAATGTATGAATTTCAACCTAGTGTACCCATAGCAATTAGGTTACAAAAAGAAAAATTACACAGTGTAAAAGACTTTCTCAAAGATATGCAAGACATGTTAAACATTGCAACATTAAAAAAGCGCTTGATCATTCTATGAGAAAGGTAAAAGAAGATCAATTAATTTTGAGGAAGAAGGTTTTTGAAAAGGCAGTGTTTCATGTTAGTAGACTGAAATGAAGATGGGAACAATGATAATAAATCACAGCTGCATGCATTTACAGACTTAGATTGGGCTCGATGTTATGACACACGAGTCTCCAAGAGTGGTTTTTACTTTCACCTTGGTGATTCATGTATATCATGGCTCAATAAGAAGCAACCCACTGTGGCCACTTCTAGCTGTGAAGTTAAGTTAGAGCATTATGGCAATTGTGAGGAATCCAGGTTTTTATGCTTGCACAAAGCACATGGAGATGCACTATCATTATGTCAGGGAGAGATGCTCTGCCCCGAGGAAATCCACTTGGCTTATGTGCCAACACATGGCAACTTGGCAAATTTATTCGCAAAGGCTCTCCCACGAGAGAAGTTTGAAGCTTTTCATAAAGCTTTAAACTTACTTCCCTTTGTTGGGAACTAGTCTAGGCTCCCTATCACAGTCCAAAGAGCCTGGCACATCTCGTGCCAACTCACCTCTTTTTCACATCATCACTCCAGGGGGGATTTGTAACCATATTTAGCTAAGGCACTTTTTCCCTCTTTAGAAGGGTTTTTTCTCTGTGCTAGTATATACCCATCTTGGGGTATACTTATCATCTTTGTATAGCACACATTCATTATCTATCTATCATCTCATTGTGTGCTCCCTTGAGCTTCTCCATTGTGTGTGTGTGTGTGTGTGTGTGTGTGTGTGTGTGTGTGTGCACGTGCAGGGGCATTCCTACAACCCTATTCCAACATATTTGAAGCATCACAAATGTTCCTTTCCTATGCTCTCCAACATCAACCATCGTGTTTATTTGAAGCATAATCCAAACACAAACCAATTACATCGTTATCATCATCGTAGTGTGCATTTACCTTCAAATGATCTTCTGCTGAGAATCTTAAATGGATCAAGCTCTTTTACAATATTTTGTTTCCTTAAGGGGGAGACACACTCTACACTAATGGGTGCTTTAGACACTACAAGACTCATCAATGGTACCACAACATCAACATTCACATCTTCATCAAGCACACCCACCAGTTACTCTGCCTTGGCCCATGTGCCTAAAATGATGGTCCAAGCATTGATAGCTTGGAAACAATGCTAAAAAAATATCTTCATTGACATCAAGGGGGATTCTTTCTTAATTTTTAGTTTCTATTTTATGGGTTCTCTACTTTCCTTTTTTGCCCCTCCTTTAGATGAAGGGGGGTTGTTTTGGTATGCTAATGTAGACTATCTTTTGTCCCCTGGTTAAGACTTGACCTCTAAGTCTTTCACAAAGACCATGCTTGTTAAGCCTCTGAGCCATGTATATTGAGCCTCTGAGACTTTTAAGCCATGCTCACTAGCCTCTGATCCATGCTTACTAGGCTCTGAGTTTAAAATAGGGACCATGTCTTGTTTCTATGCTTATGTTAGAGTATGGGACTATTGAAGGTTATGCATGTAACTCCACCATCACTCTAAAGGGCATTTCAGAGTTAGTCTAAAGTTTAGTCAAGTATCCTTAGTGGTGTGAACATTTCCTCTTCCCTCAAGCCTCATCTCCAACTCACACACATCTTCCATACTCCTAGCCCTAGGATGCCCCGATTCCAACAATGGAAGCAATATGAAGCAAAGAAAAAGATCAACACATTACTCCTCAACTTTATAGAGTTCGAATCACCATCATTTTGGCATGATCATGATTGAGGGTGGGATGGATATGTAGGCAAATCATGTAGTTTATCACTTCCTATCAAGAGGTCCCTGACATCATCCATTAAGTTCTTGGACAACATCAAGATTTTCCTCCAAGACTTAAAAGAGGAGAAGGTCCACATGCAATGGCACAAATACAATGAATCCCATGTGTAAGGCCTCACCTTTAACATCAACATTAAGCCCACTCTACGGGTAGACATATGGGTTATTTATGCACATCCAATTCCTAGAAGCCTTCAGGATGCAATATTTGAAGATATGTTCTCCTCAATTTCATCTTCTCCTAATACAACTTTGTGTTGACCTGCAATAATGGAAAGCCACTCCAATGCTTAAAGACGGTGCAACACTTCCACATGTAGAGGTTGTCATGAAGATGTCATCGCAAAGATGAAAGCCAAAGATGCCACCACCAATGAAGAGCATTCCTCATAGATTTTGAGGATGCAAGTAGGACTAGGCAGGGGGTTATTCACACTTTTTGTACATTACAAAATCCCCACCTCTAGTAGCTAAGAGCATTTCACATTATGTATGGCCATGGGCCTCATTGATGTAACAATTGCCCAATCGTTTTATGTAGATATAGAAGGAATGTCCCCATGTAAAACTCCCCCTATATCAAATTATTTGGTGTGCCAAACTAGGGCACAAGGACCTCATAGAGTCCACAAAACTCCAAGAGCTCTCCATGGAGCCTATTGAGATAAATTCTTTTTTAGGAAAGATTAAGTTAATTGAGGCAATATAGGCATGTTTGAGGATGCCCATGGAAACCTCTTTACCATCACCATTGTACAGAGGGGCGTGGACAGAAACCTTAAGTTTCCTGATACATCCTTCGTCAAAGCAAGTGTTATCATCCAACTAGTTATACCAAGCTATGTATGCAGCTGAGGAAGGTAACGCATACATCCCAATAACAGCAGAAGAAAAAAGGAGTACAAAAAGGTCTAGGTAGGGGGAGCCTTCCCATCCACAATACAGACCTAGAGCATAGAACTTCAAGGCCAAGAAAAGCAAGGACTTCTCTTGAGTAAATCACTTCAAGACTAGGAAGCTCTACATAACATGAGAATTTTCATCCTATTCCATAAAGGAAACTACTTGCAGCCTGAGGTCAAGGTTGAGGTCACTCTTCCCTCCACATTAGACCATGTAAGGAAGGAACATTTAACTTACATTAGTATAAGAGCCATTAGGCAAGAAACTACACCTTTAGAAAGAACTAAGTCGATAACTCCCCCACTTGAACTAGTAGTACCAATCCATTTAAGACAGGGAAATGTAAGAGTTGAGAGCCAACAGTGTCCAATCTCAAGTATACCAATACCTCCCAGAATATTGGTATATGTGGATAATACCAATGATGCATTAAAGATTTGTACCTCTCCTAAGCGACCTAGAGAAGCATCTTTCGGGGCACTAGCCTATGGTTATGTGGGACCATCCTATACTCAGGTACCTTCAAGAGTTGAACCTAGACACATCGTTGTTATGGCTCCTAAGCCAATAGCAAAACCAACTGAAATAAGAGCCATAACTCATATAGCCCATGAAATGAGGAGAACTACAAATTCCATTACATCGGTAGTTAGACCTATAAGGGGGCTGAGAGAGGAACTAGAGTATAGCCATCCTAGGAGAAGACCCTCTCTCATAGATAAGCTAATTTCCAAGTTTGATGGAATGGGAGATTTCCACAGCCATTTGGCTGTTTTTGAGCAAGTTTATACAGCATAAAGGGTGACCAATCCTAGAATGAAGATAGATTCTTTTGGCTTAACCTTGGGGAGAAACGCCTTGCTCTGGTTTTAAATGCTAGAAGATTTATAGAGAGAAACTATGGAAGACCTAGGGCTAGCAACGAGGTTCTCCAAAACAGGTGTTATAAACATAGCTCTCTTAACATAATTATACCAATTTAAGTAGCTTAAAGAAAAAACTATGAGAGATTGCATCAATCATCTCAAGAAATTGAACAATAGGTGTTGTGTTGAGGAAAAACCAAACCAAAATAGGCTAAATTTGTTGTTCTTTAAGGAGAAAACAACTACATGATGCATTATATGCCAAGAGGCATCGAACTCTAGTGGAGTGCTACTTGGATGCCATAGACTTTGACGATAACTTTATGAGCATCCCATTTGTATAATCTAAGGTTAGATGCATTGACGCCCAACAATAAAAGCTAAGATTCAAAGAAGGCTAAAGAGCCCAAGAGTGCAGAAGACACGAAAACCGTCATCAAAAGACTCAAAGGCAACTCCAAGAAAGACTAGCCATCCTCATTTGGCTCCTAGATGAGAAATGACGTGATGTGTTGTTTAAAGAAGCAAGCACACGGCTCATGAATGTCCAACTCTAAGAGAAATAACAAATCAGTGGTGTGAATATTATAGAAGATATGGGAGCCACAAATCATCGAACTATTACCATGCTGAGAGAATGATGAGAATGGTAGGAGTGCCAACACTACTAACGCCTCCTCAACCATTAGCCTTGCTAGCACCACTTCCTAGTGGTACTAATATTGCCTATGCCAACATGAATCCAACTATTGTTAGTAATCCTTATAGAATAGCGACATAGAGATTCTACCTCCAACTTTATCACCTCAACTAGCCCCACTGGGAACAAGTCCTACAAAGGCTAGTTGAGATTGAGACAATCATGGGTAAATCTCCTAACCCACCAAACTTCTATGTAGAAGACCTAGACACTCACAGCAATAGGAAGTCCCCCAAGAAGTGAGCACCACATGACTCAAATAAGGCATTTGATGCTTAAACACAATAGCAACACAAAGCAGAAGGAAAGTGACAGGTGTGTAACCCGTCACAATGTCGTCACGGGAGGCCAAAACATGCTAAGGGCACAAGAGTCAAGTTATGAAAGACCAAAAAAAATCCTAAGTGTAAACCCTAGGCACATCACACACTATCTTCCACAATATCTTCAAAGTCAAGTCGCTTGTGCTATAGGGACATGCATAAATGTTAAGTCGCCTATGCATGATGTGATAAAGGCATAAGAGTCAAGCCCATGTGCATGATGTGGTAGGCATAAGAGTCAAGTCCATGTCTAGGTTAAATAAGTGAAGGAGATATGTCCCACTCACACACTATTTATTGAAAATTTTAAGCAAAACCTTGACTCCGAGTGCCTCTTAGGTACATTTCTAGATGGGCGCACTAGTAAGAGGACTAAAGGGGAAACCTTTCTCTACTTGGCCTAGCACATGACCCATTACCTAATAACTCCTTGTTTAATCCTTTCTCACAGGCATAAGAGTCAAGTCCATGTCTGGGTTAAAGGAGTGGAGATATGCCCCACTCATGCACTATTTGTTTTTGAGAGAGAGAGAAATGATTCATGAAGAGACTAATCATCACCAATTTCACTGATTCAGTGATGACCTTGATTCAGCATACTACCATAGCTTCTACAGCATGACAAGTTTTAAAGAACCACTATGAGACAGAGAATCAGATAAGGATTGAAAACCTTGAGAATTGGCTTGTAGCGGAAAGGCATTATGATGGAGAAGCAACAAAGTAGGTCTTGTTGCAAATAAAGAATATGTAAGATCAAATGGCAGTGATTGGGATCACTAAGACCAGCAAAAGGAGCTAACATGCAAGGTTACCATTGTATGCAAATGAGGTAAGTGGGAAGATCTTTGCACTTGAGTATGTCTCAAGCTAGTCTTGGTACAATGTGAATAGTGATGTAAATGCTACACAAGTTAATAAGGAAGCCCATGCAAGTAATTTCAAAGCATTCTAAGCACCCCATATAAACACCCTCTTATTGAAGCCCTTTTTCAATAAGATATGAACCATAAAAACCCTTCAAACCTTATCTTCCCCTTTGCCTCACAATTTAAGACAAATTTAAATTTCCAAATTTATCTACCATGATATTCACATATAGCACAAATATGATATGTAATCATTACTTTGAAAGCTCCCAAAATAACCATGCCACTTTTCAATGGCTCTAGTGCCTGTTGGAGATCTTGCCATTTCTTGTGTGCCAACTTTAAGAAGAGGTAAACTAATTACACAAACATAAAGTACGGCTCTGATTACATACAAAGTCGATGAGATGTAGAGCTCTTGCTAGCATTGATGATGGCCGTGTTTTCTCTTTCTTCTATAGTGCTTGCTAAGAATCTTTAAAAAACTATTGTTGGTGCAATGATACCGTTGTTGCTTGAAATTTACTTTGCACTTCTTGATTTATGCTTCTTCATGGTAGTGGCTTTGACTGATGGCCCTTCTATGCACTGTTGGTGTGATTATGTAAACATGATGCAATTTGTTGTATTCTCTCTCTTCAATGTTTCCTTGTCTTGTGATTGAGGCTTCAAGTTTGCATGATGCACTACTCTTGAAGGTCTCCTAAAGATTTGACATGCTATATGCTCCATAGGCCATAGTGCTATCAATTCATGGAGAAGATGTAGCTTACTTTAGATAAGAAGTGCTAAGAAATTTACTCTACCACAAAATGTTGTTGTTTTTTTTGCTAAGCTACATAGAATTTCTTCTTGATGGATAGGTGAGGAGAGCAAATCATATAAAAAAGAAAAAAAATGATAAATTTAATTTATCACTAAATTTCACTAATTAATATCACAATCCTTACTAATTGAGTAATCTATTTAAAGCTATTGGTAATGACCTAAGCTCTAAAACTAAGTTGAAAGTTGGATCTACGGAGGCCTAAACACTAATATCAACTTCATTACAATCGATAATGCTAATCAAGAACAAACGATTAAGATTAATTAATAGAGAACAATAACAAAATACTAATTGCATTGCATAATCAAAGCTCTTAAAATGATCCAAGGATTACATGACTTTATAGCTCTCAATGAGCCTTGTGCCATCCATGTATCAATAAATGCTCACACTCCATGTGCCACCTTGTGCTTTTCATGTGCTACCTTTGTGGCCATTGCCTTCACCTTTTACAAGTGACCATACAAATCAACCTTTGAGCTAAGACCCTTGTGCCATCCATGTGTCAATAAATGCTCACACTCCATGTGCCACCTTGTGCTTTCCATGTACTACCTTTTGACCATTGACTTCACCTTTTACAAGTGACCATATAAATTAACCTTTGAGCTAAGGTCCTTAGCCTTTCTTCTTCCTTTCTAATGTGCTTGCTCTACCCCTTTATCTACCCTTGTTGCACTCTCACACATTTCTATTTCAACAGTCAATTGCAGGTGCATGAGATTGTTAGTGCCTATTGTTACTAGATATGTCCTTTTAATGTAGAGCCTATGTGGATATTTTAGGTGTTGTGCATGGGTATTGGACTAAAGTTATGCCCACGTAGAAGCTCCTCCCAATGAAAATTCCAACACAATATTTTATTTGACTCTCTTTATTAGTTTCCTTTACATTTTTTCACTACTGGTTGAGAAAAGATTGAGGGGAGTTTTCGTGCCGGACCTTGTTGTTTAAGGGGTTGGCCATGCTGACAAGTGGGTTATTAAAATAGTGGTAGGATAGCCTCTTGTGCATACACTGTTCAATGGAATATCCAGGTGATGGGTCATACCATGGGGGCTAAGATTTCACCCACCATGGTCCCCCCCATCAAAAAATGGACCTAGAGGGTTATCTCGTTAATGAGCTTATGTTACATGCACACTTTTAGTACTTTGTGGTCAAGTGGAGTGACAATGGTCGCTAGTTTGGCTCACGATTTTGGCAATTTAATCAAGGAGAACCATAAGCTTTTGAATTGAAGTATGCTTTGTTGAGAAGCTTTTGAGATGTTGGTGGTGTAACTGTGTTCCTTATGTAAGGGTTATGTCCTTAGTTTGAGGTCAGTGCACATATGTTTGGGTTGAATCAAGCATCAATAATGTCTCTATAAATGGATAGGAATAACAAAGTGAAGTGGCATTGTCGGTTATAAATATGTTTGGATTGACTCAAGCATCAATAATGTCTCTATAAATGGATAGGAATAACAAAGTGAAGTGGCATTGTCGATTATAAATATGTTTGGTTTGACTCAAGCATCAATAATGTCTCTATAAATGGATAGGAATAACAAAGTGAAGTGACATTATCGGTTAAGTATGTGGTTTCTTGTGGCCCAATTGTGTGTGATAATGAGAAAAAGAAAATTTACCTTTCGTTTGTGCAAATGCGACATATGTTTTTCTTTGTAAAGTTCTGATAGAGAGATTGCTTGGTCGAACTTGTTTGTGAAGTGCTAATGGAGAGATTGCTTGGTCGAACATATTTGTATGTTAGCTAGATCCTTCCTTGATAGACTGGGGATGCCTGAAATAACATTGTACCATACTGGTATGTTAGCTAGATCCTTCCTTGATAGATTGGGGATGCCTGAAATACCATTGTACCATACTGGTAGTTGGTGTCATGGGTGATTCCAATATTAAATACTATCAGGTTAGTGTTATTGGTGTATGCACATTTGGAGCCATGCTAGTGTTATTGGTGTTACAAGTGTTATATATTGACCTAGTTTTATTGTTGTATATATTTGTGCCTACTCATCATATGCAGTCATGTTGGGATTGACTACTATGTGAGGAGGCCAATTGATCATATGTAACTAACATGGTTTTGGCATTGTTGACTAATAAGTGATGAGTAGTATGACAGAGCCAACTAAGATGTCATATGAGTGTAGGGTTATGCATACTGCATATTTATCATTTGCAGTATCATGTAGAGTTACATCTATTTGGTCAGTGTCCTAAACCACTAACCTGCTTTACCTTCAAGGTAAAGTATGGATGAACAAATCTTGGTACGATAATCAATCCTACCCATGGCTTTGCAAACTCAATTAAACTTTTCTATAGGTATTGAATATGATCTCTAGTTCCATCAAATTTGGTCATTATTCTTGAGATGTGGATTGACTTTGTGTAGCCCAATTTTGAGCCTCTAGTTGCCATGTTTATGGCAACCCCCTTCCCATTTCAAATACCATCCTAAGCATGTCTTTTGCATATTGACATGGTGGGATAATGCAAGGGAAATGGTTAGACAAAACCCTCTCTTCGAGGTTTGCAGTTTCTTGTCCCATGGCATTGGGCTGTGCATTTTCCAACGGCACTTTTCCTACACTACCCTATCTTTGAGGCTGCAGGATTATTGGGGAGGACACATCATGTGTTTGCTCTTGCCCTTGGGTTTGAGATAGTCCCTATCATTGTCTCTCTACCCTTCCTCACATTCCATGTTCCTCGTTCAAATGGAGAGGAATGGAAACTTGGTTCCATGGTGAAGAAGGTTCTATAATGGGCTCCTTAAGAAGGTGTGACCATGTTTACACTAGTGTGCTTGCTAATGGGTAATTTTGTGGAATGCTCGTCCCTAATGGTACAGTAAAAAATGTCATGATTACCATCGTAACTGTGGTTGTTGGGCTACTTAGCCATGGTCACAACTTGGGAGAAACCTAGCTTAGAAGATCAGCACCACCAAATGTTTTGAAACATTGTGACATCATCCAACATTGTTCGACCACTTATTGAGCAAGCAAATTTCAATGTTCTTGGTCCCACTTTCACTCTTGCTCCTTCATTGGAGCTTCGCCCAAAGATAGGGCGGCATAAGGTGGTTTAATGCCCTTTTCTTCACAAAGTTGATGATGATGTTTAGAGAGCCAATTGGTGAATTTGGGCTCGGAGGATCATGGTGCCCCCCTATGCTAAGGGTTCCTCTATTCCTCTTCTCACGTTTACATTTAATTGGCTCATCTTATCCTAAATCTCCTTACTTGAGGTAGATTTGAAGGAGGATTCAAAGGAGTCTTGCCTTAATATGGAAGCACTCTATTGAGTGTTGATCGTTTGCTCAAACCAAAGGCAGGGTGGGTTTGAAGAAATATAACTTGGTGTACTACAGTCGATGGGATTATCGTTTTCCACAGTTAGTCCGGATCGACTTCCCATCAAAAGGTTTTCACTCTAGTGAAATGGTCTACAGTAGGTAAAAATTAGACACGTGTCTAACATAAATTAGGTAGCTTATGATGCTATGTATATCATGAATATAAATTAAATATTGGTAAATTTTAAAAATAAATAAATTATGAGAATTTATTTATATCAACCAGTAAAAAAATTATTATGGAAAAAATATGTGTCATTATTAGATGCTTGCATTAGAGACTATGCACTAGAACTATATTTCTTTGAGAAAATAATTTTTACACAAGTCTTAAAAATATCCGCTTAGAATAACCCTGCTCAGAGATTTTTGCTTAGACTTTATATGCATTTGCTACTAGTGGGCTAAACTCACGGCTCACAGCTCACATCTCACACTTGGTGGACTCACGCTCATGCTCTCACACACTTGGTCGGGGTTCACGGCTCACATCTCACACCTGGTGGACTCACGCTCATGCTCTCACACGCCTGGTTAGGACTCATTGATTTTTTATGAAATAGGTCCACCAAATTTTTTTCTTTTATGAAATAGGCATGCTATTCCAAGTAGTGTGTGGGGCCCCGTGCCTCAGCCAATAGTTTGGTAATACTCTAATAATTACAAAAGGATAATAGTTTTTCTTAGAAATTAATGTTAGTATAGATTATAGGACAAGAAAATCTTATGAGGACATGTGTAGGTGTGTCCTTATCATGAGTCTTTTAGGTAGGCTCAATTGGCTACTTGTATAATATTAGGTTCACCTACCCTTTGACTCACGCTCATGTCATGGTTGACTCACATCTCATGTCTACTATAGCTCATGTCCATGTCTGCTATAGCTCATGTCCATGTCAGTTATAGCTTATGCTCACGTCTGTTATAGCTCACGCTCATGTCTCGTGTTTATTAAGCTCATGTTCATATACTTTTTGCACTTATTTCTCCTAGCCGCCGACTTACAAAAGATAGGTTCCTGTTTAAGAGCAAGTAATATGGTAAAGGACCTTATGGTAGGTTGGGTGGGTGAAACCATGTTCACCTATGAAGTAGTTTACAAAGCTCTTAAGTATTTGGTGATTGGAGGATCCCCAAATGTGGCCGGTGGTGTTTTTAAACACCTATGGAGATCAAGGAACTTTTGATCGCACCTTTAGCTCGAGATCAGGTAAGTACTATTGTTGTTGTTGCTGTTGTTGCTGCTGCTACGTATGCTTAGTTAGTAGTCGCTTAGCATGTGGACAGTGGTGTTTTTTAACACCTATGGAGATCAAGGAACTTTCGATTGCACCTTTGGCTCAGGGTTGGGTAAGTACTACTACTACTTATCCTTAGTTGCATGTGTAAAGCTTTCTACGATTTCTTGCTGCGTAGGAGGGCTTAGCAGGTTTTGGCTCGCCAAATAGGTTTCGGCACCATCTAGATTTGATAATCTAGAGGGTCTCTTGCTCCATGCATAACTCACTTGCTCAATGCAATTCATTTGTATAATTAAGAGGTTTACTTACTCAACGAGGTAAAATTGGATTCAAATGTTTTGAGTGTGTTCATGTTGTTGATTGATCAAATACAAAGTATTACATTGCGATATTGTTTGATATTTTATAAAGCATGGATAGAACGTAGTACAACAACATGTACAATAGCACAATAGTGGGCGAATACAAGTGATATAGTTGACTTATGAGTTACTCCCTATTACAATGATATGTGACATACCACTTGTCTCCAAACTTCGTAATCTCAGCACATGTGATTGAGGTTCACGACCCACTAACTCCTTTTGGTTAAGGCATGTGAGGGTGACAATATAAGCCTCAATTGTACAATCACAAGTTTCGTCGCCAAACCCTCGCTTCCATTAATTTCTTAGCTCGTTGGTGAGAGAGAGAGAGAGAGAGAGAGAGAGAGAGAGAGAGAGAGAGAGAGAGAGAGAGAGAGAGAGAGAGAGAGAGAGAGAGAGAGAGAGAGAGAGAGAGAGAGAGAACCAATATTTACATTCTTATCAACACCTAAAAGCATAAGCATGCCATTGGCTGTAAGTGGGATTATAGAGTGAATTTGAATGATAACGGTTGAGTTGATAGTTATAAAGCATGGTTATGTGCCCCAAAGATTTTGCTTGAATGTATTGTGAAGACTATGTTGAGACACTTTTTGAAGTAGCAAATATGATTGCATTAGCACCCCATTATGGATGACCACTTCATCAAATGGATGCACTCTTGAATCCAATCATAAGCTTATGCCCAACTTTAGCGAACAAGTTACAAACGCTTCTCTGAAATGGTGATCAACAACGAATTGTTTCTACTCTCACCTTTTGAAACATAATCACTAGCTATAGGCTCTTCACTCAAGCATTTTAGGTGAATCAACCTCCTAAAAGTAGCAAGAAATTAGCTCTAGCCTAGGGTTAAAATCACAAACTATGTTACAACGCTAGGCCATTGCTCCCATGATTTAGTCTAAAGCCTTGCCACAGTCATGCTCAAGCATGTAAAAAGTTATTAAAACACATCATCTATGTAATAAAATTTATTAAAACACATCATCTATGTAATATCTTTAAAAAAAACTTTGGCTGGAATTAGATAGAACAACACACACCCTACATGCCACCGCTTGTTGCAGAGGGTGGGCTCGAACCCACCATGACCTCGGGACTCTCGAGAACCACCTTAACCACTCCACTAACTCGGGTCAACATCATCTATGTAATATCAGTGGGAAGGAGCGTGAATCATTGGTTGTGTGTGGCATGTATTTGGGTAGACACTCACCAAGCTTGGAATTATTGAAGAGACTCTCCTCTCTACAAGGATGGAAAATCTCAAACATTTTTATACGCTTTTTCACCAAGCTTGGAAATATTGAAGAGACTCTCTACAAGGACTAAAAATCTCATCTCACCATTTTTAGATGCTTTTTGATCATTTAGCCTAAATTTTACCTTCATGAATTATGAGCCAAACACAGGCATTAGCCCGAAAAGTGTAAAAAAAAACCCATTTGTCAGGAAAAAAACTGTCCTTTAGTGTAGTTTTCACGGCTCCATTTTGGGAAAACCGGTTGAAGTTTTTGCTCGCCTTGAAATTGAGGGCCAAGAATTTCAGTTGAAAATTGCAAAGGAAAAAGTGGCAAAGGTATTTTATATACCTCTCTCCTTGTGGGAGAAGTGTCCGCCGGGCAAAGGCCGCCCACAACAATTTAACGCGTGGTGAAACTCCCGCTCGTATTAACCTGGTTCTTCCCGTTGCATGCTCATTTGAAAACTCCATCTCGCTGCCGCTGCCTAGTTTTATAAATCGCGATTGAGAGGCCGCTCGGAGTGAGAGACAGAGGTAGATCCACTTTGCTTTGCTTTGCATAGCGATCTGCTAAACCCTTCAAGAAATGGACATTCTCACAGTTCGCAACTCTAACTGCGTCAAGCAAGATGAGCACTTGTACAAGCAGTGGTTCCAATACGCAGACGTCGGTAAGCGCCCCTCACCTTCTCTTGCTGGCCTTTCTTTCTCAAGCTCTGCTTCTTGGCCAGACAGATCAACAATCTCCTTGCCTTGTTTCTGTAGCCTCGGTGTTGCGTGTTAAGCCGTGCACTCCCATCAGTTGTTATTTTCATATCGTGTGCCCTATTATGCGTTATTACCATGCTGTACATCCCATCATGTGTTAGTACCATGCCGTATCCCTCCATCATCATGTGTCCCCTTATGTCCCACCCAGAATCTGTTTTGGCCATGCCATACATTTGATTAGGTGTGTCCCCCCGAAGCTCCTTCATGTGTTTTTTCCATGCTGTACACCTGATTAGGTTATGGGTCATACATTGCCGCTATTCACCTTGCTACACACCAAATGGGTCATTATATGATACACCCTGCCATTTATTCAGCATGCCACATAACGATCCTGGATCATTATGCTGTATGCCTATTTAATTTGCTGTCACCATGCTATACATTGATCAGGCAGTTATGGCGGACACCTTGTTGTTTTGTTTGCTCACCATTCCATACACTGACTAGGTCAGTACGTTGTACACCCTGTCCTATATTGCATTGTACACCATGTCATGTACACCATTTCAGACGGTTGGTATGCAACATAATGATCAGATCTTCATGCTGTATACCGCCATACATTGATAAGGCTATTGTGTTGTACACCACATTGTTTGTCTGCTTATAAACAGATGGACTAATCAAACAATCTAGACTGATTGAAATAATTTGTTTTAAATGCATGCAGATGGTGATGGGAGGATCACTGGAGCTGATGCTGTTGATTTTTTCTCCCATTCAAAGCTGTCAAACGATGACCTCAAGCAGGTGAATAACAGTTCAATTTTTGCAAACAATGCTAAAATTGACGCTTGCCATGTGTAATACATGACCACATATCTAGATGCATGATACATTGTCTTATGTCTACTTAGTGAGGTATATTCTTTCTTTGTAATAGAGCTTGAGATCAGGTTTATGGCCAATCTCATGACTTGTGACATTGTCAAATTTTGCAAACAATGCTCTAAATTTTTGATGCTTGCTATGCGTAAAACATGGCCACATATCTAAGATGGATGATACATTTTCATATCTCTTAGTGCTTTGAATCTTGAGGCATATTCTTGCTCTGTAACAGATCTGGAGATAGGTTTATGCCAATCTCATGACTTGTGACAATTCTTCAATGCAATATTTCAAATACAAAGCATTGATTTTTGATCTAGCACGTGGATAGAAAGAGATAGCTACTATGTTGCTTGCTCTTCTCTAAGTTTCTTTTGTCACCATTGCACCATAGGCATGCAACAATCTGAATGTTGATGGGTAAACCAATCTGCTGGAATGCTGCAAGAAGTGTCCTAACTACAATGTTTGTTTAGGTCTGGGCAGTGGCTGACTCTAAACGACAGGGCTATCTTGGTTACCACGAGTTTGTTACAGCTATGCAGGTTGCATCTCTTTGCTATAGATACATGAATCATGACTGAATTTGTAACAAATTTCTATTGATGGTCTGATAAGTGCTTTGGGTGCTCTATTGCTATTCTTGTGAACTTGAAGGTGTAAAGTCTTTTCCATTCTATCTTAGCTACTGTTGTTTCATTGCCAGGTTATATCTCTTGTACAGACTGGGAATATTCCGTCCGCTGATGTGCTGCTGAATGCAGGTAGCATATTGCTTTACCAGAACGAGACTCAGTTGGGAGCTCAAAGATGAGCATGACACTAGCTGATGCTTGCTGACTCCTGAGTTTGATCAACAAACATTTCAAAGAAGTGTCATCATGCTTGATGTGCAGCTTTTGTGCCATTCTTTGTTTTCATTGTCTTGCAGAGGCTGAGAACATTAGTCCCCCAACAATGGAAGGATTAGACGAGATGCTATCTGTATGTTCCCCTTTCAAGATTTTGTTCCTTCTATCAAAGGAAAATCAATCAGAAAATGTGGGGTTTAGAATGATTTCTATTTGCAGCTGCCCATAACTAACTTTTGGGGTTTTTCTTTGGCTTTTAGGTCAAGCGGACTCCTCAAAAATGTGTTGATGAGATGAAGGGTAAGGAGTCTATGCGTCTTGTTTTGTTGTCCTCAATTACATCTTCCCGTGTTGGTTGAATATAGCTTGATGTTCACAAGTGTATCTGCTAGCTCTTACAAGCTCAGATGACCTGCGTTTTGGCAGGTCCTGCCCAAGAGCTTCCAACACTCATGGCAAGATTATTTTCGCAAAAAGCCGCCAAAAAGGTCGGACTGCCATGGAAGTCGATTATGATGTTGGCATGCCATAAGTCTGTTTACATGTACATGGTTCAGCAAGCCTGTCTTGTATGTCTTGCATTGGCTCTTAATGCTAGTAATCATTGGTCCAGGTTGAACCATCCCATGTTACTTCCATCATTGATGGTCTCAAGAAGCTCTACATGGAGAAATTGAAGCCTCTAGAGGTCGCTTACCAATTCAACGATTTTGCCTTTCCCCCATTGGTAAGTCATTGCATGCACATGCTCCCATCTATGTATGCATAGGTCTAATAGTTGAGGGGTGCACTGTAGAATTCATGTTTGCTTTCTCTTATAACAGAAAAAGGAATAGAATGAATCCTTTCTGCAGGTGTTGTAGTGTATGGGTTTGTAGTCAAGCATGTTTATCTCAAGTACCTTCCAGGAAATCATGAGAACGAATGCTTGACCTAATCTAGCAATAGAATGAATGTTTGATTGATATATGCTGGGGCTTATCTAGCCATAGAATGTATGCTTGCTAGATTAGGTTTTTGTAGTCAAGCATGTTTATCTCAAATACCTTACAGGCAATGATCATGAGAATGAATGATGGTTGAATGTATGCTTGCTAGATTAGGTTTTTGTAGTCAAGCATGTTTATCTCCAGACTCAAGTACCTTCCAGGCAATGATCATGAGAATGAATGATGGTTGAACCTAATCGAGCAATAGAATGTATGCTTGCTGCAGTTGATGGACTTTATGGGATATTAAAATGTACTCGTTGGACTTGAGAAAAGTGACTTGGTTTTTCCTTTCGTTGCAGACTGATAGTGATTTTGATGCAAAGCCTATGGTCATGCTTCTTGGGCAGTACTCTACTGGGAAAACTACTTTTATCAAGCATCTACTGAAAACAGATTATCCAGGTTTGATGATGTTCATCCCTGTGTGCTTTGCATAAATGTCACAAATCCACCATTTTCATAGCTTTGGCCTCTGACAGTGATGTCAATATAATCGTCCTTTTAGGAGCTCATATCGGACCAGAGCCTACTACAGACCGTTTTATTGTGGTCATGGTAATGGCTTTGTCATATTGACATTGTTGTTGTTTGGTTACCTTTTCCTGTAGTTTGCTGTTTTTCACTCACGTTTATTGCATGTAGGGAGGCCCTGATGGTCGCAGTGTACCTGGGAATACAATCGCTGTGCAAACTAACATGCCATTCACTGGGCTGACACGATTTGGAGCAGCTTTTCTTTCCAAGTTTGAGTGCTCTCAAATGCCTAATTCTGTAAGTCAGTTTATGCTCTCCAATGCCTAATCCTGTCAGTTTCTCGGTCATCTGCATCAACTCTGGTACGAATTTGACCATAATCTGTAGCTATTACGTATGGGCTTGAGTTCACTATGGGCTAAACCTTCTAGCAAACACATAATGCGTTGGACTTTACGTTTACATTAATCTGAGCATTTCAATTTACACATTATAAATGCCTTGGACTTTCGGTTTATATTAATCTGAGCATTTCAATTAACACATGATAAAGCTTACCATGACCTGTTACCTTGTAGCTACTGGAGCACATATCTTTTGTGGATACTCCTGGAGTTTTGTCTGGAGAGAAGCAACGGACTCAGCGTAGCTATGATTTCACTGGAGTAACCGAATGGTTTGCTGCAAAGAGTGACCTCATTTTGCTGCTTTTCGACCCTCACAAGCTAGACATTAGTGATGAGTTCAAATGTGTTATCTCCTCACTTCGGGGGCATGAAGACAAGATTAGGGTTGTCCTCAACAAGGCCGATCAAGTTAACACACAACAGGTCATCCCAGAAGTCTGTTTACTTCATAAAGTTCTGCTATCTTGCTTGAACCTTTGTCTTTTGGGTTTCTGTTGAAGCTAGTTCCTGTGTATGAGCTGATAATTGTATGTGTCCATACAGTTGATGAAGGTGTATGGAGCACTCATGTGGTCTCTTGGCAAGGTTCTGAACACTCCGGAGGTTGTCCGTGTCTATGTTGGGTAGGCAACACTCCTGAAGTGAAATTGAGTTGCAAATGTGGGCATTCTATTGACACGAGTGAAGTTCAAAGTAATGAAGTTGTGTGGTGGCTGTTGTGTCTATCTGAGCATCTGTTGAATTATAGATACACCACTTTCATGAGTGTGTGCCTGTGGGTTGACAAGCTTGGCGCTGGGTGATTTTCTTGCAATCAGATCATTCAATGACAAGCCTATAAGCAAAGAGTTAGGAGGGTCAATTGGAAAAGATCTCCTTGAGCCAGAGCAAGACCACCTCCTTGCAGATTTGAAGGATATTCCCAGAAAATCCTGTGACAGAAAGGTAATAATTGACAGTTTTGTAAGAAGCTTTTTGAAGATTTTATGCATGTCTACCTAGGTACCTTCTAATTGACAGTTTTTGTAAGAAACTTTTTGAAGGTTTCATGCATGTCCGTCCACCTATCTTCTGCTACCACCGCTCAATTTTGCCTTTTTTTGACTTTCTATTTTGCAAGATAAATGAATTTGTAAAAAGAGCTCGAGCTGCAAAGATCCATGCCTACTTGATTGGCCACCTGAAGCGAGAAATGCCAGCCATGATGGGCAAGATGAAGGCACAGCAGCGCCTCCTAGACAATCTGGAGGAGGAGTTCAACAAGGTCAGTCATATTTCACACGTGTTGTCTTTGAGTTCTTCCTGATTAATTGTACCTTTTTCCTGAGCTTGAAGTTTCGAAAATCTCTAGGATCATTTGGAGGCTCAAGGATGCTATGATTTCTCTTGTTCTGCTAGGTGCAAAAGGAGTACCGTCTTCCTGTTGGAGACTTCCCCAACGTGGAACACTTCAAAGACATCCTGTCAACTTACAGCATAGACAAGTTCGAGAAGCTCAAGCCCAAGATGATCCAAGCCATTGATGAGATGCTGAGCAATGATCTGCCTGACCTTATCAAAAGATTCCGTAATCCTTATGATGGATGAAGTAGAAGATGATGATTCTCATGAGTTATCCCATGTATGTTTGCAAGTCTTGCTGGTTGTTGATCTTGGTCACAGGTATGTGACTTGCAAATGATCCCTTGTGCAAAAAGATTCACTCAATCTACTGGTTGTTAGTGAGAGCCATGTTTTTGTCATCGTACTTGCTTTCATTAGCATGTATGCTTGTCCTTCAGCATCAACTTCTGCATGTTCTTCAGTATAATCTCCACATCACAGCTTTTGGTAAAGTGCGCCTCAACAACCTAGGTCATATTTTACTGTCATGGGAAGATGGGCGTGATGCATTAAGTGTTGATGTGCCAAGCACATTTCGTTGATATTGAAAACAATCACTTTTTTTCAGCTCCTCAGTCCCTATGCATGCAATCCAATTTTTTAGTGTTTTAGTTTTTGGTGGCATTTCACACTCCAGTAGGGTGCTTACTTCACTACCTTGTTAACAAGCTCACAAACTATGCTGTTCCTGTACATGCATATCTATTTGGTAATAAATAATGAAGGGCAGAGCAGGAATGGACTGCGCTTGCCCTAACGTTGGCTGTTACTCTAGTCTTGCTTCAGAATGAACAAGGCCACAGGTGGTAATAATGAATGAGTTGCATCTATCAGACTCACGAGTTGGGATGGTTTTTGTAAGCAAGCTGTAAACTAGAGTTTACAAGCGGCAGGCCTTGATTGGTTAAGAGAGGTCGTCAACATATATGGCATGTAAGAGAGAGCAATCATTCAAGAACAAATCCGGATGAGGCCTTGATTTGATTGAGTGAGTGAGTGAGAGAGTCAGTCATTCTGCAATCATGTGTGGCCCTCCTCCAAAACAAGCAAGTTTGTAATAAATGCTTGAATGCGCTAGCTCTATCGGCCGTACCCTGTTACTCCGCACCATTGCTTGTTTGCCCGATGTGGAGTAGTTTGGACCACGACATGATCTTTAGACTAGGACGGCGGACCAGGAAGGTACGTACTAATTTGCCACTTTACTTGCACACACACCGCTTACAAACAAGAGTTTACATACTCCTTCGTTAACATAGTTCTTTCGAAAGAAAACATACATCATTTTTTCCCCCAATCATGTATATATATGTCCATATCATACATCACACAAATATTTAAGTTACGACACTTCATCATCATCAATCTCCTCCTACCACAACGTGATTATTAGATCAAGATGATATATGCATCAACGAGCTCCAACACTCTTGGACTATTGTGATGATTGAAGGAGCCCATATAATGGTCTCACATTCGCTTCAACTCAAGTGTCAAATAATCTTAGGAACCTCTTTTATTGTTGTCACCTATCGTAGAAGCACGAATACTTTAGTTGTTGATGTCATGACTAGTGAGCATACTTAATCACCACGTACTATCTTGTTCGTTTCCCTTCAGAGTCGTTTTGGTTCACACCAAATGTGCTAAATCAGCACTCGTGTTCGGTTGAGAGGGGTTAATGTCTTAGACAATCGTTTTTTTGTGTGATGTACTTCGTGGATGATTCCCACACGACAATACATAAGCTTGTGGTTCCCTCATAGGCTTCCACAAACAAACTTATGTAATAAAGAGTATTTCCATCAAAATCGTTTTTTTGTGATGTACTTCGTGGATGATTCCCACACGACAATACATAAGCTTGTGGTTCCCTCATAGGCTTCCACAAACAAACTTATGTAATAAATAGAATTTCCATCAAAATGCATCATATTAAAAAATCTTTGTAAGCTCGACGAAATGTTAGCTCTCCATTCGAAACTTTAAACAAGTCGAGTTTCTTTAGTCACAATATATTTTGACGAGATTTTCTCAAAATTCTTTTCTTGGGATCATTCTCAAGTGTTGATTTCATAAGCTAATCTAATAAACTTCCCTTCGACGGTTCCTTGCATACAAAGATGGTCATCCCAAGGTTTTATTTGGTATTGAAACATGTCATTGGTCTAGTTCTTGTATTTGGGCTTTATCTTATATCAAGAATCTTTAAGGAACTTTGGTCATTCTTAAGGATCTTAAGGACTTCTCTTTCTTGAAGGTTTCTTAAACTTATTTCAAATCTTGATTTTTCAAGTTCAATCATCCTTTACATTTCTTAAGGATTAAGTTTCTTTGAATTAAGCATATCAATCTTCACTTTTCTTTGAATTAAGCACATCAATCTTCACTTTTCTTGTTCTTGATCAAAACCATCAAAAGTTATTTAATTTGGTCTTTTCAAGGTTCTTAAGACTTTGTTTTTGAGGTAACTTGACTAAGGTACTCCTTAATCAAGATTGTCTCTCTAAAAATATGCTTTTCTTGAGAAAGATTCATTTAATCTAACGTAATTTGTTATTACTAATTTTTATAGAGTCAATTATAAGTTTTTAATTAACCTAATCTCATCCTTAGTCTTACTTGCTTAGAAGTTCACTTCTCTTTCTCTTTCTAGAGTCAATTTTTATAAGTTTTTAACCTACTCTTATCTTTAATCTAGTTGGCTTAGAGGTTTTCTCTAGAATCTCTTATTCTTTCTCTAGAGTTGTTATTATAAAGTTTTCTCTCTCTAGAATTCTTTGGTTAATCTTGTGTGAATTTTAAAAAAGAATTCTAAATGTCAATCATAACAATTTTAATTGAACTAAAGTATTTTCCTTCACCTTAATGTTATTTTCTCTCTTTATAACCCTAGTCTTATTTTATCTCTTTAGACTTAGGGCCAATCTTAAATTCATAAATAAATTTTAAAGTTTCTAATTATATCTGTTCATTCATAATTTAACATAAGGGATAATTTAGACCTCGGCTTATGTCAAATTAAATAAAGTTGGTTTAATTTTCTCTCTAAAAATAGGTTTGGACTAAGGTTTCTTGATAATTTGATAAATTAATAAATCATCATATGGTTGGGAATAGACTATCCAACATCTATTTTGCTAAGATCCAAGATATTAAAAAAGAATTCATAGTTTTCTAGGGTTTGGCTGGGTATTAAATTAATGCAGACGAATGAAGGCTAGATCTTAGAGGTCTTTTGGTCTAGGAAAATGTGTAGAGATTATTTAATTATATTTTAAATTTAATTTAAACCAAAAATGTTATTTTTAATGTAAAATGATAAGAAAATTACAATGTATGAGTAATTGAATATTGTATTTTGTATACTTTGTAGTGAGATCACCACTAAACCTTGTATATTTTGCAGTGACCACCCACCATTGAACAACAAAATTGGCCTCTTCTTCCTCAAAAACTCCAAGTTTTTCTTTGTACAACTTCGATTCTCTACCTCTTTTTTGCCACAATTGACGACTCTAGCACTTGATAATGTAACCTGGGAGTAATCTAGTAATTATTGCACTAAAATTTGAGCAAAGTGTACTCTCTTAACCTTTAAGAAAAATTCATGGATTTCTACATGAAGGGGGGATCATTTTATACTTCAAAATGACAGTTACATGGCTCACATATACCCTTAGTTATCTCAAGTTGGTAACCCATTGTATCTTTAAATAACTCCACTTTAATCTTTATGTAGGGGGGTCATTTTATGCTTGAAAATGATGGCTGCATGGCTCACATACACCCTTAGTCATCTTAGGTTGGTAGCCCACTGTATCTTTAGATAACTCTACTTTAATCTTCATGCATCTATTGATTTTTTCATGCACACAACCACCTCATATACATCCACCCATACACCCATACATTTGGTTAAATAACACATCCATGCACGGTTAGAGTCTTCTAATAGTTCACTTTACTTATCTCCATATTAACATACTGCTTTTCTTCCAAAAATTAATCCTAAGGTATTTACACTCATCTTTAACCTTAGACTCTAATCATTTACCCATGTGCATATTTTTATGGATACTGCTTTTATTAATTAATTTATTTGAGAATAATTTCTTTATTTATTTTAATAATTTTCTAATATATTTTTTATTTTTTCCTCTAGTTTTTACCTTAATGCGGAGGGAAGTACAGCTTAATTTTTGCATATGGCAGATTTCTTATTTTTATTTTCTAATTTCTTGATTTCTTAGTCTTCTAAATTTTCATTAAAAATGCTCATGCTATGAAATATCTGTCACAAATTGAGCATGGCATCTCAACTAGCTATGGTGATGGGGGGGAAGCCTAAGCTTATTCATGGTGTGTGAGTGTGTGTGCTAATTAAGATGAACTTAAGTATAATTAGACGCCAAGATTAATTAGCCTGGATATATAAAGAGACTTGAGATAAGTGTGTTCATTGCTTGAAAACGGATCCCTTTTATATGGGTGGGTACAACATTGGCTTTGTTAGCTCATGTGGGATAACCACCTTTGCTCATGTGCTTGCTTGATAGGCTTGTACTTCATTTGGACTACTCATACTCACTCCCTATTAACTCCTATGCTCAATGGCACCATGTTTCTCAACACCCTCCCTTGGTGCTATATCCTTAGGTTACTGCAAGGTGGTTAGAAGCGAGGCTTACAAATACTTCACCCCTTCTTAATGTAGGTGGTAGGTGGATTGACATTTGGGCTTGGACATGTACATCTCCCCCCTTGAGTGCTTGATTAGCTACTCTCAGGTGGTTAGGAGTGTTTACATTTGCATCACTTCCCTTAGGTGCTCTCTGGTTACTCTTCGGTGTAAAGCGTGCTTCACAAACACATAGATTTGCCAACTCATTTGTTGGTGGCTTATAAAAAATGAATTGGTTAGGTTAGGGTAGTGGTTGGTAGCTCCTTTGTTGCTTAATGTTGCTGCTTTCTTGATATCTTCTTGCTCTTGCTTAATGAAGATCCTTGTTGCTTCCTTCATGTTGATGTCGTGTCCTTCTTTTTCTTCTTTGCATTGTTGGATGCTTCTTGGCTCTTTTCTTCTTGCAGCATCTTCTTGTTTGTTGTTAGCTTCTTTGGCCGGTGCAGCGGTTGCTTTATCTTGTTGCTTGTGTTTATGAGGTTCATGATATGCCCCAATATGTGTAACCAACCTTTCCCTAGTGAACCTCTTAATATAACTACTTGTGTTTGTTGCCATTTGAGGTGGTCTTACCGAAGTACTACTCTTGGCAGCGTCTATGCCTCTTACATGATTTGGCGTGCAAAATAGGTTTTGATTTGCAATAATTTTCTCCAAGCTTGATGCAAGAAGATAAGTGCACGATGTGTAAGGATAACAAAAAAATATTTTTTATTTTGTGGTGTTGAAAATGTTGATGCAAGATTAACAATGATTAGTAGATAGATCTAATTCCAAAACTTCTCGGAGATATGAGATTTTTACTTCTCGGACCTTTCCAAGATGCCCAAAGTGTAGTGTGATATGATTTGATGCTTAGCAAACCCAAATACGCCCTCTTTTTTTAAAAAAATTTAGCATGAATTAAGTCTAATTTATAGTGATTAGTAACTTCATTAGGTGCTTAATGAGCTGTAAACTTGGAGGTTCTTTTGTGATAATGTGTTTACCCTTGAAGAGGAACACTTCTCCAAGTGGTGGATCTAGCCCAATCTCTCGTGAAATAAGCACATTTCGTTGATTGTTTTTTTTGCAGATTGCAGCCAGTACATTCAACAATTTGACACAAGATTTGGGCTATGGATACCTTATACCATGTAGAAGCCTCAGTTAAAAGGATTTGGCCCAATTTAATGTAGGCGGGGAGAATAAGCTTCTGGTATAGCAGCTGGCGGCATGTGGAGCGAAAAACAACACAAATTGGGTGAATCCGATGGAATGCCTTGCTATAGGGTTGCAGCTTGGAGAGGTTGAGATGCTCCTAGAAGATCTTGGGTAATGCTCAAAGGAATGAGAAGATTTCTCAGGTGCAAATTCAACCACTTTCTTGATCTTATGGATAAGGTTGATGTTTAAGAGCTCTATTGATGTAATTAAAATTAATCAAGTGCTAATGAGTTATTGAAAGTTGATTACCTAGTCTTTCAATGAGAGACAATGGTGTAGAAATTTGGTAATGGCTAGCTTGGAAACCTTTCACCACTAGAGAAGTGAGTGGATAGGATAATCTTTACTAATGAGGTGGGATTAGTGCTGATACAGAATGATAAACTAATGTAAGCTAATGATAGTGCTAATATATACCAGATCTACATCCCCTACTAGAACCTTATCCCTTAGAAAGTGATAATGCACCTCAATGTGCTTTGTTCTAGCATGGTATACTGGGTTCTTGGCCAACTGTACTCATGTTGTTATAATAAATAACAATGACCATATCCACGGGCTCACACATATTGCTAAGCAGCTTTTGAAGCCAAGCTACCTCACAAGTTGCCATAACAGCTCTCTTGTACTCTGCCTAAGTACTCGATAAGGCAAATGTCAACTATTTCTTGCTGCTCCAACTCACAACAACCCTCCCTTATACTTTGCCTATGTGCTCGATAAGGCAACTTTATCGGCTATTTATTGCTACTCTAACTCACAATAGTACTCCGAAAAGAAAACATAAAGTCGTTGGTAGATCTCCTATATCTGTGACACTACTAGCTCAATCAACATTTGTGTACCCATGTACCTGTATCTCTACGCTAGCCTCATAGAAAAGTCCATAATCACCTCTGTGGACTTTATGTACCTGCCGTTTAGCCACATCCAAGTGTGGCTTCTTGGGGGTCTACATAAACTAATTCATAACTCTAATAGCATAACCTAGTGGTTGCATCATGTATACTTTTTCTTGTAAATCACCATGCAAGAAAGCATTCTTTACATCCATCTGATGTAAAGACCAACACGTTGTCTCGCTGCCATAGTAATGATAGCTCTCACAGTTCGTAACCGGGTTGAATGCCTTCTCATAGTCAATGAGTATTTAGCGCATACACTTGGATCACTACTAGTTGTTCTTAAAACAACCTTGGTTCTCCTTGCACAATCCAATGGCCTTGTACTAATATGCTTTTCATGTGGAAAAGCATGTTTGGCCTACTTACCAAGCTGGCATGCTCCACATACTTTATGCATACCATCAACCTTAAACTTCGTAAACCTGCCAATAATATTTCAAGCGTGCATAGACTTCAACCGTTGTATATTCATATGACCAATATGCCTATACCATATGTCAATATCTATAATGACACTTGTCCCATGTGCAAACATGGTTGCCTTCACCTTAGGCACCAAATAGTAAACATCTTATCATTTTTGTTACTGTTTGCAACCAAGTGGCATTGATTTTTTAAGTCTTCCATAAAATATCATTGAGGATTAAACCTTACTTGTTTGGAGACCTTGCTCAACCATCTGTCTAATAGAAACCAGGCTCTTTATAATATTTGGAACATGAATTACATCTGCCAATTACATCTGCCAAGTACTTTATTTTACCATCCTGCATAGACGATGGCACTTTACCAACATGCGAAATGGGATGTACAATATTATCACGTTTCTACATATCCTGGTTTTTTCATTTTTTGTATATCTCTAAACCACTTAACATGACTGGTCATGTGGTTAGAGGTGCCATAATCCACATACCAAACATCTCCAGATCCTAACACATCTCCTATTATGGAACTGTGAGCATATGTTGTAGCACAAACAAGTGCTCACTTATGTCATCATCACCACCCTATTTACTTGATGATGCATAGTAACCTTTCTGTAACTTTCCACTTTTAACATCATTCTACTTTTTATAACAGTATTTGCCATGTGCTCTGGTTTTCCACCTGAATATACTCTATGATATTTGCACTCTAATTTCTTTACCAACAACCTTGGCCTATCTAGCTCCCCTACCTCTAGAGTGGCCTCTTCCACCTATTTGTACATTTGATTCTTCTTGTTATTATTGCTACCCATGATTTCTATTTCCAAATCGGCCTTCACCTCAACCTCTAGATGATGATCTCCCTTTGCATCTACTTGTATCTGAGTAGTAGAAGGCCTGCTCATTTGAATTCTAAGAGGATGAATCTTTTTAAATGTTCATCTCCTGACAAATGAGAAGAGCAACGAGTTCCTAAGAATTAGGAAAGTCCTCTCGAACTCTAATGGAGGTCTAAAACTGGTTGGATTCCTCACCAGGATCATTCAAGGTCTTTACCAAAACCATATCATTATCATCTACTAGTGATCCAATAGAAGCAAGAGCATCTGCAAGCCCTTTAACCTTCACTAATTAATCATTTATACTCAGTTTCCCTCTGATTACATTATTCAACTCCTACTTTAGCAACATCTTTCAATCTTAGGTGTTTGTGATGTACATATTCACCAAGGTGTCACAAGCCTCCTTAAGCATTTTCTGCATCCTAATATGCACAATTATAAAATCTGTCACATTGATAGACAACTGGTATAATACCTTTCTAGCTCTTTCATGTCATGCTTATGGAACTAAGCATATGTTGCATCATAAAGCTGCATCACAATGTCCTACTTATCGCATCTATAATGACATTCTTCTTGCCTTATCTATAAATTTCCAAGGTTCCATTCTTCCAGTTTTACCTCCAAAAAAGAAATGAGAAAGAGCTTAAAGGGAAAATATTATTCTTGGAGGCAAATCTTGGATACGACATGTGTGGCCACTATCAAGTTCATCTTGTTAATCATCACATTGATGGGCATGCTACATGGAGGCACTAAGTGGGGAGATAATGAGTTATTCTTTCATCTAAACACACGACCATATGCTGACTAAACAACGACCTTCTATTTCCACAAACTTAGACTCTTGCCAGATCATATGCCTTGTGATTTTGTAATCATGTTTGACACTACGTTTTGGCCCCCTTATAAGACTTTCAGAAGGACTTAGTATTCATTGGAGCTCAGGCGCCTACACTAGACGACATCCACTCAAAAGTTCTTACATTAATGTCCTAAGTCCGAGTTGTCGTGCATAAAATGGTTGGTAGCATAAGGAGTTTTTTGAGTCACCGCATTAGTCTTGTTGGGCTCAAGGTATAGTCTTTTTCTCCCACGATACATGCAAAATAAACCAAAAATGTTATAAAAAGTTTTTTGTGCGCATAGAGTTTCCAATTGGTTTTTTAATCATTGGCATAGTCTTGTTTTTGCATAAGCATATAGGAAATCGTTAGTCTAGGTATAAGCATAAGAGTCTAAAGTTGCCTGAGATTTTTTGGTCTCAATGGTACAGTCCTACATTGAGTCTTACATAAGCATTCATGTTTCTTATTACTTTTATAATAGTGGAAGAATTATCCTATGTTCCACATGAACCTGATAAGGTACTTGAATTCAGGGAAAGGAAACTTTGTAGTTGACTAATCCTTGAGGTTAAAATTAGGTTAGGGAAATAGAGGATTTGACTTGGGAGTCGGTTGAGATTGTTCAGCGCAGTTCTCCTTCTTTTCATTGCAAGAGTGCAATGTTTTGAGAGAGGGGAAGTATGTTATATGCACATTATGTGTGCATATACTAGGAGGCTAACCCACATTAGGCTTGTGAGCATGTCTAGTGGAGCATGGGTTAGGACTAACCTTAAGGGTTAAGGTTAGGGTCAGGCATCCAAGGGTCACACATGGGTGATGGAGAGTCAAGAGTCACTTGAGGGCCCTCCTATATAATAGGGGCATGGGGCACACTCAAGGGAGGCCAAGGATCATAAAAAGAATAAGAAAGAAAAAAAATTTAAAAAACTTATATCACAAATGGCTTCTCCACACTCGCACCTTACACATATCTAATATGTTAGAAGCCTTTACATCAAAAGCCATCCACGTATATGACTAGATGGGAGGATTTTGCAACACTGGCCCAAGCTGCAACCCATCACTTGGATAACCTTATTTTCTTGCATAAGCATGATGCTCCTTTATGTGAAGCATACAAATGTTTGCACCTTTGAAGTGCTTGCATTAGACACTCTTTTTATTGTTTTACCAATTTACATGCATTTTTCACTTAGACATCTGCAACCTCATCAACAAAAGCTAACTCCCACAATAATAACACCCAAGTAGGTAACTATTAAAGTAACACATATGGTTGCATTCATAGTTCTAGATTAACCCTTAAATCAAGAGATTGTGAGTACCTTAGTCAAGTGTAGGGTTATACCTCAAAATAAAAGTCTAGAGAGACTTAAAGAGGCCAAATAAAATGGTTTTTGATGGTGAATAAGGACCATGATTAAAGCCAAGAACAAGAAAGTAGGGATTGATATGCTTAATTCAAAGAGGCCCAATCCTTAAGAAACATCATGATAATTGAACTTGAGAAATCAAGATTAAATAAGTTTAAGAAACCTTCAAGGATGAGAAGTCCTTGAGATCCTTAAGATTAAAATAAGTTTAAGGAACCTTCAAGGATGAGGAGTCCTTAAGATTAACCAAAGTTCCTTAGAGATTCTTGACATAGGATATGGCACAAATATGAGAGAAAGACCAATTACTCTAGAATGGCTCTTGTTTTTGTACAAAAGGACCTTAGAATGACCATATTTGAACACAAGGGACCTTAAGCAAAGTTGATTAGATTAGCTTTATGGAATAGAGACTTGGAAATAATCCCAAGGGAAGAATTTTACTAAGATTTCACCATGATATGTTGTGGCTAGAGGAATTTAGCTAGCTTGGAGTTTCATTGAGGGGCTTGTAATGTCTCATTGAGCTTGCAATAGTTTACACTACTTTGGATATGAATATGGCATATTTGATTGAGATAGCACTTATTTGTTTGTGGAAGTCTATAAAGGTACCACATAGGTTTATAAATTTTCATATGGGTGTGGTGCATCACAAAAAGATGGTCGTCTGAGACATTGACCACTCTCTATCGAATGTGGGTGTTCTCTTAGTGGCATGATTGGTGTGAGGACAGGATGCAACTCCAAAGTGAAGTTTGGTGGCTAAGTCCGTGTGCTGGTACTAGACATACTTGGCTAAGTATGTTTGTACTGGTAGTTGACTCCTAATGTCTAACCTAGAGTGACCAATTGAAGCAATTCCTAGGATTATTTGGCACGAATATTGAAGTGGATGTGAGACATTAGAGGTATCCTTCAGTCACGGTTGGTGGTCTAGGTGTATTCAAGCTCATTGGCCCATACTGTCTTGATCTAAGGATCATTTTCATGGTGCAAGGAGATTGATGTGATGATGAAATTGACACTGATGTGCTACTTAGATATTTATGTGATATGTGTGACATGGACATATGATATATGCATGATTTGAAAAGAACAATATGATGTATGTTTTCTTTTGAAAGGACTATTTTTACAAAGGAGTGTATGTGTGAACTCTTTTTTAAAAGTGGTGTGTGGGTAAAGTGGAAATTTATAATTATGGATATGTGACTTTACATCGAGACTTGTGGAAGGCTAGATCCATGGGATTTCACGGGAAAGTGTGTGGTTGGGTAGACCCAAGAATCAAGTACTTCCAAACAAAAAAAAATGTTATTATTAGAATGAAAAAACCTAGGACAAATGGTCTAGTTGGCAAATCATGTTGAGATATCAAGCTTAACTAGTACTATGGACATTGATGACTTGCATGGGTGATAGCTTTCCCAATTATGCCACTGGCATGAATGGTGAGATTATGGGTGATATGCCACCAATGGATGACAAGCTATGTGATAGACATTTGGATTACTAGAGTATGGCATAGTTATAGTGTCATCCCATCTAGTTGAGTTCACACTATGGACCATTGACCATGTTAAAGTGGGAGAGTACTTTCTCTTATAGTATGTACTCTTTTCTCTTTAGTTTATGGTTGTAGAGAAGAGAAGAAGATAGAAGAAAGTCCATCCATCCATCTCTCTCTTGTGTCTTACTCTCTCTTGTATGTGTGTGTGTTTGCTTGTTGCAAGGAACTCAAGCTCTCCCTCTCCCCCACAATCTCTTTATGGTATCAGAGAGCTCTAGTTTGTATGGGCTTGAGGAGGCAAGCAAGCAGAAAGAACAAGATAAGCAAAGAAGTGGTACATGAGTAAGTGTATTTCTATCTCTTTCCCTCTTTAATTTTGGAGCAACACCTTTAGTAGCTCTGAGAGCTACACGTAGGCTGTCATGTAAGTCACTATCTCAGATTGAGGCATCCTCTTAAGTGAAGAAAGAAGACCCTATTGTGTGAAGTTAACTTTGTTAACTAAAATTTTATTTGTTTTGATGCGTTTCAAGTCCTATTTTGGCTCTACAAGTTGTGTGCCAGGCACTTTGTGAAGTGTCAATTTTGACTATGTATGCCCAATTTTCGGTTCGGTGGAAAGTTAGTAAAAATTTTGTTGTATAGAAGAATAGTCTATATAAAGAATCTATGATTTGTAGGTTTTTTATGCGACTATTCCATATACAATTACAATATAATAGGTGTGGCGGTAACGATGTGTTGAAGATTACAAGCTTATTAGAAGTGAAGAAGTATTTGCAAGCACTATTTGATAAGCTATTGGTAAATATGTCTGATAGTCTATCCTAGATTGTGAGCAAGAAGATAGATATGAATAAATTCCGATCATGGAAGTTCAAGATTGCTTATTTCCTTGTGGGAAAAGAATATTGGGAGTTCATCTCATAGGTGATGAAAAGAAGCCAGAGATTGGTGGTGAAAATTCCACTCCTCAGTAAGGGCACACATATAAAGCATGGCATGGTATTGTATAGGTTTTCTACCAGTGTGATAAAATCAATGATTGTGCATGTATAGGATGCACTTACACATACGAAGGTTTGGGACACCTTGGTGAAGATGCGCATCACAAACACTCAAGCTCGGAAGATGCAGCTAAAGCAACATAACTACATAATGTGACCAAAGAAAAGCTTAGTAGAATGATTACTCAGTGAAGGTTAAAGGGCTTACACATGCCCTTGCTTTTCTATTGGATCTCTAGTACACATGACAATGATGATATAGTGTCAATGAACTTGAATGGACTTGGCAAGGAATACAACTAGTTTTAGATCTCCATTGGAGTTTAAGAGAACTTTTCTAATTTTTTCTCTTCTCATCCATGAGGAGATGGATATTAGGAGAGGTTATTTCTTTATAAATTCACATGAGCAATTCTTCTACTTAGATATAGGTAGAGGTAGAGGTAGATCATCATCTAGAGGCCAAGGTATAGGTCATTTTGGAAACAGAAATCATAGCTACAACAACATGAATCTAATGTACAAAGAAGTAAAAGCGGCCACTCTAGAGGTAGGGGGAGCCAAAGGGACCATGGTGGGTGGAAAACAAGTGAAAGTGCACTTTAGAGGTAGGGGGAGCCAGGTGGGTGGCAAAGAAATCAAAATGAAAATAGCATAGAGTTCTATTTTGGAAAATCGGGGAACATTTACAAAGGACTGCGATAAAATTAGAATGATATTAAAAGTGAAAAGTTGTAGCACAGTAAGGAAATTATGCATCATTAAGTAAATAGAGTGATGAAGAGAAGTGAGCAAGCAGTTGTTTGTGATGTAGCATCATATAGTCAGTTCCATGATAGGAGATGTGTCAAGATCAAGAGATAGTATGTGGATTTTGGCGCCTCTAACCATGACTAGTTATGGTGGTGAGTGGTTTATAGATGTAAAAAAATGAGAAAACCAAGATATAAGGAAATAGGTGATGCTATTACATGCCCCATCGTGCACGTTGTTTAAGTGCCATTGTCTATGCACAAAGGCAAAATTAAGTACTTGGAAGATGCACTTCATGTTCCAAATGTTATAATCTATGAATCAGATGGTTGAGCAGGGTCTACAAGTGAGGTTTAATCCCAAAGGTTGTTTTATGGAAGGCGTTAAAAATCAGTGCCGCTTGATTGAAAAGGTAGGATGATGTTTACTTTGGATGTCAACATACCCAAGGTGAAGACAACTATGTTTGCGCATGGGACATTTCAAGATATTGACATATGGCAAAAGAGCATTGGCCATGTGAATATAGTGGGTGACTAAAGTCTATGTAGGCCCAAAATATTAGTGCATATGTGCCAAAGTTTAAGGTTGATGATGGTATACACAAAGTATGTGAGGCATGTGAGGTTGGTAAGCAAGCTAAACATACTTTCCTACATGAAAAGAACATCAATGCAAGGCCATTAGATGTTTTACATTCTGATGTATGGAGACTGACTAGGATTAGGGTTGTGGGTACTATGTTACATTCATTGAGATGATCACACTAGAAACATGGGGGGTTACTTTATAAAGGAGAAAATTGAGGTATTTGCTAACCTTCAGAGATTTAAAGCCTTGGTGGTCGAGAAGGAAAAATGTATACAGACTAAATTTCTAAGATCAAATGATGGGGGAGAATATTTTTCCAATGAGTTCAATGATTTCTTGAGAAAGTAAGGAATCAAGAGACAGTTTACTTGTAGGTACACTTTGCAAAACATAATGGTATTACAGAAAGGAAAAATACACATATTGCAGAAGTAGCACATGCCTTGATGTCTGAAAAGAATATGCTAGATTATTTTTGGGCTGAAGCAGTAGAAACTGTTATTTTTATAATGAACCTAACCCCCACACTATAATTGTTCATGGCATGCCTCTTGAACATAAGTTTACAAGCACAAAACTAGATGATTCTTAATTGAAAGTGATTGGATGTATTGCATATATGCATGTTACCGATAAAGCAAGAACAAAATTGTATACAAAGGCAAAGAAAAGCATCTTTATTGGTTATGCTTTAGAGCAGAAAGATTAAAGATATTATACCCCTACCACTTGTGCGATGAAAGTAAGGAGAGATATTATAATCCTACCACTTTTGTAAGATGCAAGTAAGGAGAGATGTTATCTTTTGATGACATGAGTAGCTGGTATATACATCGGTGAAGGTAACTAAAGATGCAAACATAAGAAGTAATGATGATGCTCTAAATGTAGAGTAGAAGCTCACACGTGCTTAGTGGACCTATGGAGAAGCCTCTAGTAATGGATCTAGTGTTAGTCCATGGTTATGTATATTGAGGATAGATGTAGGTAGACATGTATCATGTAAAGGGAAGGAAAAGGAGGATCAATCTTTTGTGCATGATCTATCAACATGTCACTCATATGTGGATGGTGACTTTAGTGGCTCCAAGTAGAGCCTTAATGAGGAGCTTAGTATTATGTTAATAGTTCCATCAGTGGTTACTTCTAATGCAAGGAGAACTAGGGCTATTTTGAGGACACCTAGCAGCAGTGTATGCACGTCTACAAGGGTTAGATACCTTATTAATAGGTTGAGGTTATCATTATGCTTACAGATTGAGGTTAACTAGGGTTTTTGAGGATGCCTAGTAGTAGTGTATGCACATCTAATAGGGTTAGATACCCTATTTAATAGGTTGATGGATATATAGCTATCATTATGCTTACATGGTTAAAGCAATACAAGAGTTAGAGCCCACTTGTTTTGATTAGACACTTGGAATGGGAAGATGCCATGGATAAGGAAATGGTAGTATTGGATAAAAATGCAACATGGAAATTAGTGCCTTTGCCTAAGGAAAAGAAGCAATTTAAGTGGGTGTATAAGGTCAAGCATAACTTGGATGGATCAGTGAGAGCAGGTATAAGGAAAGATTATTTGCCAAGTGTTATGTACAAACATATATCAATGATTTATGAGGAGACATTTAGCTCAGTTGTTGCAAGAATGACATCATTTCTATGGTTGCAATAGTGAAGGGTTAGTATTTACATTAGATGGATGCCACGAATGCCTTCTTACATGGTGATTTGCATGAACAAGTATACCTGATGTTGCACAATAATGTTGCGTGCAGGTCACACAAAGCCTTGTATGAAGCAGGTACCCAGAGGAAGGCCAAAAAAGAACGAGGAGTATCTTATTACTATTGGATTTTAGATATCCAATGTGGATTTTTCACTTTATGTGAAAAAGATGAATAGAGAGATCATGCTATTAATCATTTATGTGGATAACTTGATTATCACTAGTGATAGTGATGTTGACATACATGATGTCAGGATGCTTTTTAAGCATAAGTTTGAGATGAAGGATTTAGATGAGCTATGGTATTTCTTAGGTATAGAGGTGGTGAGATCACCCCATGGCATTTTGTTTGATAGAGAGGCACTATAGCTTAGACATATTGATACGGATTAGACATGTTGTCCAAATATGGTATGACATGCTGTAAGCCTATTTTAGTACCATTGAAGTAGAACACAAAGCTTTCCGTCACACAGATATAGGTGAGCTTCTGGGGGACCCCACTATGTAGTACATGGGCATAGTGGGTAGCTTGATCTACATAACCATTACTAGGCTAGATTTGAGCTAACCGCTGTTGGACTTGTGAGTCAATTTATGCAGGCCCTAGGAAGCTACACGTGGATGTGGCTAGACAGATTCTCTAGTACATAAAGTCCACAACAATTAATTATGAGCTTTTCTAAGGCTAGTATAGAGATAGAGCTAGATGGGTACACATATGTTGATTGGGATAGTAGTAATACAAATACTACCAGCCTAGAGAAAAGCCGTAGTTGATTATGGAATTTTCTATGAGGCTAGCATAGAGATTGGTGTAGCAAGAAATGGCCGATCCTTTCTTGTTGAGTACAAAGGCAGAGTATAGGGGTGTTGCTATGGCAGCTTATGAGGTAGCTTGGTTTCAAAAGCTACTTGGTGATACGTGTGAGCCTGTAGATAGAGTTATTGTCCTTTATTATGACAACATAAGTAGAATGTAACCTAGTCTATCATGCTAGAAAAAGCACATTGAGGTGCATTATCACTTTGTAAGAGAGAAGGTTCTAGTAGCAGTCATGTGATATGGATTAGGTATATATTATCACAAGGATTAGGTGACTGGCATCTTCATGAAGGCACACTAGATACAGAGAAGCTCCATAAGTTTAGGACCTTACTTAGAGTATAGTGTGTGTAGTTGAGCTCGAGGGGGAGTGTTGATATATTGAGCTCAACAACTAGTGTCATGGATATTGATGACCTGCTTGGGTGATAGTTTTCACACTTATGCCATTGGCATGGTTGGCGAGATTATGGTTGATAAGCTACCACCACTAGATTACAGAGTGTGTGATAGCCATATTTGGATTACTAGAGTATGGCATAGTTATAGTGCCATCTCATATCTAGTCGAGCTCATACTAGGGACCAATCATTATATGTCATAGTATGAGAGTACTTTACGTTATAATACGTACTCTTACCTCTTTAGTTTATGGTTGTAGATAAGAGAAGAAGATAGAAGAAAAATTTTCCATCCATCTCTCATATGGCATGGTCTCTCGTGTGTGTATGCTTGCAAGAAACTCAAGCTCTCCCTCTCCCTCTCACTTTTTTTAAATCATAATGAGAATAGAAGAGCTTTCTTCATAATCAAGAAGTCATGACATTTTGTTAAGCCTTGACGGGAGGAGAGAAAAACACCTGGTGGAATCATTCACCTTTCTTATATAATGATTGTTCTAGTCAGACTAATAGAAGCTAATGTACTAGCCAAATATTAGGACATTGAGATATGAGGCCCCGAGTGAGTTACACTATTGTTACTATGATTTTGCTACACGATAGATAGAGGGGTTAGGTTCTCAAAACTACTATAAGAGTTGAGCCATGTTTATGTGATGTATAGATGTATTTTATATCTTATGGTGTACTACTAGAACTGAAACTTACAATATTCTAGTAGGTTTCTTTTTCAGGTGGAAGAATACTTAGCTAGACTCTACCTATTTGGGAGGACAACATGGTAGCCTTCACAAGGCCTTCACATTTGAGCACCTTCTTTCTTCACCTCATTAGAGTAGCCTTCACTTGGCACTTTGAGAGCCTTTATTTTTTGATCTTAGCTGTCAATTGGAGGTATAGATGGGATGTATAACTAAGAAACTAATCCTAAATTTAAGTCCCACAATAGTGGTATTTATGGCTCACAACATCCTAAAGGTTTTGACTGATTGGCGAACTACAAAACTAAGCTAGTAGGCTCTAAATCCTTTAATCCTAACTCTTTCATAGTTTTCTTTGTCATTAGATTGACAACCAATCCACTATCTAGGTGTGCTCTAGGAATCGACATATTACCTATGTTCGCATCTATCACAAGGGCTCTTGGGTCTAGGAAAAGATCCACTATGCATACATCTTTTGCCTCCCTTGGCTTAGGGTTTAATCTATGGATTGCCACTCTTAACTCTGCGTGCTCTTATCCTTACCAAGTTTTGGTAGAGATTTCTTCTATAGCTTGACGATGAATGGACGGATGAAACTCATGGCACTACCGAGGTTGATTTTATTTATTTGGATGATGCAGATAGAGGCTTAGCCTTAGGGCTATAGCCAGAACTCTACAACATCCTCTTACCTTGATCCTCAATATTAGTGTGGTGACTGGTAGGTAGGTTAGTGTTTTCAAGTTGTTTCTAGTTTTGTGTCCTTAAACGAGTCCTTATTTTTTCCCACTGATGTGCCTCTCGAAGTATAGTGCTTGTAATTGTACAAGTTGAAAAGTTTGAGGTGGGTTTGCTTTCATAGTCCTAGTACTGCCACAATGTTCATACATGGATATCTACATCAAATTACGGGCATTTCTCAAATCGAATCAAGGAGATCTCCAAAATACAGGTGTAATTCTTCCATGCCCACTCTCTTTCATTTTTACTGTTCAATTAATTGCATGAACTATAATGCATGACCACATGGAATTTGTCAAGCACTACTTAGTTTTTGAAGTTGCATAAGGTGATAGTGTAAATCATTAGTTGAGTTTAACCTTATTTTAGATATTCTTGGGAATGCATGATGTCTTTAGTTAACCTTGGAATATGGTTGTCTTAGGTCTAGGGTTAAAACCATCTTAATGCTTGAACAACCTGGCCGTGTGTGTTGACCTCTAAGACATAGCTTCTACCCCTTTGTCGAAAGGATGTAAGAACGCATGATAATTTGGGAGCAAAAATCCAAAGAGATAAATAAAAAATAAAAAGAAAGGCCTATAAAAAATGGCAATGTATGTCTTTTATGTGCTTTCATGTCAGCCTATCCCCCTATTGACACTTAGGATTCCACTCCAGACCGATGCCCTGGGTTGGTAGGGGGTAGCCTTGCCTAAGGTGAGCTAGTAGATTCCTAGAGAATGCCTTGTGGTAAACATGGCACTAGGGTCAATGCTAGTTTTGCTTTAGGGAGGTCGCCATTGTTTGTAAAAATTATCACATGCATAAAAGAAATAAAGGCAAGACTCCTATGACTCTTATGTTTCTTGTGTCCTTAGGCTCTTGGGATTAGCTTGTTCTTAGAATAGACACATTGTGGTCATCTGTTTATTTATCAAGCTTGGTAATTTTCCTTGACTTAGGCCAGTTGTAGACCTTGATTAACCTTCGACACCTTGCTAACTCTTGAATTACTTTCAATAGTTTTAAACTCCTGTTAATTTGCTATGCTAGCTCCTCAATGTGACCTCTTAAACTAGGTTCTCATGGCATACTTCCATTGTGGTCTAACATGCTTGATTTTATTTTTGATACACTCTATGTCTTTTGAAGACCAAGCATGCTTTCACTCTACTTCCCTATTTTGCAAATACAGTCTACCACAACAAACCGTGTCGAGCTTACCATGCCATAGCTTCCGACGAGGACGGAATCTACATCAGGAAGGGGGGCATGTTAACCTATGGTGGACATTGAGACATATTACTTTTTACGTCATATAATTATTTTACATATTCTGAGTCATGGGCTGGGCTTGTCGGCACCACATGTAAAGGGTAAGGGGATTGGGTGATCGCCGATGAGAGGCGCACCTTGAATTTCATCAAGATAAGGGTTAGGATCGGCCGGCCATGTGTGGGCGCTCATGTGTGAACGGCCAAGTCACATATAAAAGTCAAATGTAACCTAAAACCTCTCATTCTCTGAGTGTTGAATACAAGGAGTGCTCTTGCTTCATCTTCTCCATCTCTTTCTCCAACGTGTGTGTGTGTGTGTGTGTGTGTGTGTGTGTGTGTGTGTGAGAGAGAGAGAGAGAGAGAGAGAGAGAGAGAGAGAGTGCTCTTGCTTCATCTTCTCCATCTCTTTCTCCAACGTGTGTGTGTGTGTGTGTGTGTGTGTGTGAGAGAGAGAGAGAGAGAGAGAGAGAGAGAGTGTGTGTGTGTAGCGATCGAGCATTGCGTGGTAGCATGTCAGCGGTGAGGCGGTAGAGCGGCGACAGCGGCTCCTTCTTCATCGTGGTGCGAGAATCCTTCACGACGGCGGTCTGAGCGGTGAGTGACACACCATTGCTCCCTATTTTGAGCTTGCTAGTTTCTTGGTTGTGTGCTTGCAGCCATTCGTGGCTCGCATACGGTGCTTGGCAAGTCCCTAGCTCCGACACATGTAGCAAGAGCGCACAGCTAGGTTACCCTCTTCTTTCCTGGTTGTAAACCCTTCGTCCGTTCTGGATTCCTCATTGATGGGTTCCAAGTTTAGAATTTCTCCCTCACTTCTGCCTGTAACTATTTCAGGTTCCTTTCCTCGTGGTTGGAGTGGGTTACCACTTCCTGTTTCCTTTCTCTCAGCTCTTGTCCTACGAGTATCAAGCTCTTGTTTCCTTAAGCTCAATTCTCGGAGTTGTCGTTCTACCTCACTTCGTTGGAGGTCTAATTCCACTTCCTCGGTGGTGGGAAAGAATATTTGTCCCATCCTAGCTGCACTTTCCACATCTCATCTAATTCGAGGGGTGCCAGTATTTGACAGCCTAGAATTCAAATGTTTAGAATGGCACTTCTTGTCTTGGAGACCGAGTCCAGTGCTAGTTGACTGACCCATGCCCGCAGATTGCGCTTCTTCATCATGACTGGTTTGGAGACCGAAAAATCCCCGGGCAATATCAATGATCCTACTGGACTTGGTTGGGGAGTGTGGTTTATCCTCTTCCCCAAACCCCCAGTGTACCTCAGCCCTTCTTCCATGGATTCTTCGCTACTAGTTTCAGCAGCGGTCAGGATTTCAAAACACTCAGGTGTGTGCTTGCGGAATGTCCTGATCCCACACTTCTTTGTTGGTAGGAAATTCCTGGGTGATTCAATGCACTATCATCAAGCGTAAGATTGTCTCTGATGACTTTTCCAGATCTTAAGTGCATGTATATACAATTTGATAAGCTATTAATCAAACCAAATTGATTTCACTTTTGATTCTATTGCTCTATTCAAGAGCCGTGAAACAGTAGAGAATGTTTCACGTCATGAAACTTCGCAGTTTATGGTTCACGAGGTGAACGGTTTTCCTGCACTTTCACGTGCTCAAAAATTTTTCCCTTAGGGTTGGATTCCTTCTTTTAGTCGAAGTCACTTTCCTTAGCTGACCCTAACAGCCTTGGTATTTTCTATCCATTGGTTTGGCCTACACATGAATCTGAAGGAAATATTTCACGTCATGAAACAGTAAGGGTTTTACGCCGTGAACCGCTTCAAAAATGGTTCACACCCGAACGGTTTATTGAACTTTCAAATTTTTGGCGGATTGCATCGTGTCAGAGGTGTCAGGATATGGTTTTCTATTTTTGGAAGGTAATCTCGTGATTTTCGAAATGATAATCATGGCACTGATTACGTGAGCGATTCGCGGCGTGAAACTGCAAAAAATGGTTCACGACGTGAACGACTTTGCTGCACTTTCACATGGAACTTCTTGCATCGACAGTTTGTGATTTTGGGTGCATAATACTTATCCAAATGATGACAATTAGATTGTGCCAATCCTAAGGAATGAAATGCAAGTTCCTGGCTCAATCAATGGTCCTTTATGTTTTTTATTTTTTTGAATTTTTTGTATGAATTTTTTGAAAAAGGAAGAAAACCATACCCAACCTGCTCCTTCACGTTGGTGTTTTCAGTGATGCGAAAATCAAAATTATCAAGAATAACCAGTGAATCCTCTCCTAACTACTCCACCATAACATACACAACATCATAACCCATATCTTTTTTTCTACCACACATACCTTATCGCTTCATTTTCCACACAATGCACTACCAGAATGCAAAGGCAATAATGAATCCTATGCAATGGGAGCTGAAACTTAAAGAGAATGGAAGAAACAAAGGCGTTTCCTCGGCAGCGGTGCCAAAATTGTTATGGGCTACCACACCTCCAAGAGGGAACTCTACACATTCACCTAATGGATGAGCAATAGATCACAACCATTGTAGGGTACTTACCAATGCTTCGATCTCGAGTCCCTTGAGGCCTCCAAGCTCGCTTATCAAGCTCCAAACTCCAAGCTCCACCTCCACACTGTCATCACTGTGGAGTCACTCACACCATCACATAGACCAATCACTCTCTCTCTCTCACTCTCTCACAGACAAGCATAAGTACATAAACATGAAAAAGGCATAATGCTAGAATGCTCTCACTCCTTCAAACTCTCTCAAGTCACAAGGGGAGAGCTCTCAATAGCACAAAGGGGATTGTGTCTTTACATTATGAGAAAATGCCTCATATCCATTTGGCCCTTATTCACACTTGGATGCCCAAAACTTACTTACTAGGCCTTGCGTGGCCAATATCTCATAATGTACAACCTTTATTGTGCCTTTTCATGACACATGTCCTCAATTGTTGAGGATCATGTTGTTAATCCAAAATGAGATTAACAAAGGGATTAGCCATTTATCTATATAGGCATGTACAACACGAGGCGACCATGACATGATCGCATGTCCATGGTCATAGTCGATGCCATCATTTGCGATGTAGACTCGGTCCATAAAGATGAACTAGGGATTGCTTTCCAGGTTCTCCATCTCCCACGACCATCCGGGCTTATCTTGGGCCCTGTTTGTGAGCTTACAATATCAAGACAGGGTGTCCAAGAGTAAAGTCTACCTACTCCATGTATGGACCATTATGAGATAATAGTTTAATGTAGCATGTAGCCGCATAACTAATAAAAATCATAGGCCTCAAGCCTTATATCCAGATTTAGTTTTACCCAAAAAATCAAGCCTCTAACTTCTTGGTTATGCTTGCCGACTCAAAAAATAGCCTCTCTCTCTCTCTCTCTCTCTCTCTCTCTCTCTCTCAGCATACATGGATCTACCTGATATACATGGATCTACCTGATATACATTTTTCAGTATTTTCCAGTATTTTCTACTCAATATCATCTTGGAGTCTTACAGTTCTGTTCTTATAACTATAGGACAATTAGTTTAATGTACTTTTTAGTCTCATTTAGTTGTTCTCTTTGATGAGACACCAACTTCAGATATACTCTCAGTTTTGGTCTCATAGGCCACTATGGCCTCTTAGAGATGTTAATATATCATTTCATTTCTCTCTCTCTCTCTCTCTCTCTCTCTCTCTCTCTCTCTCTCTCTCTCTCAGCCCTCTCCCTGTGTCGCACAAATGGGGCTTAAGATACACTCAAACGAGGCTCATCTTGGGCCCACAAATATCAAGATAATGTCCAAGAGTAAAGTCTACCTCTAGGCTTATCTTGGGCCCTGTTTGGGCCCACAATGTTAGGATAGGGTGTCCAAGAGTAAAGTCTACCTACTCTATGTGGTGTGGACCATTATGAGATAATGTCTAGTGTATCATGTAGCTTCATAACTAATAAAAACTATAGGCCCCAAACTTTAAAGCAAGATTTGACATTATAACCAAAAACATTGAGCCTCTAGCTTCTCGGTTATGCTTACCGAGTAAAAAAATAGCCTCTCTCTCTCTCTCTCTCTCTCTCTCTCTCTCTCTCTCTCTCTCTCTCTCTCTCTCTCTCTCTCTCTCTCTCTCTCTTACCATCAGTTTTAGTATGCACATGCACATGGGGGATGGGTCCTAGGTACTTGGGCTTAGGATCATTTACATATGTACCTTTGGGGGCCTTGAGCCATATTAGGTATAGGGCTCATAGACATTGTACCCTTTTTTATGATATTTTACTCTCTAGACATCTTATCTTCTTGGAGCTTATGCCCAAGATTTTATGGCGACATTGACCCATGTCTAGACTTCCATGTGAACGCCTCATGTCTCAAACTCCACGTAAACGAGTCTCCCCCTTTTCTCCCTAGTTTCATTGGTATTAGAGCCTTCTGTTTGATTGATTTCTCTTATTTTCTTAAGTCCCTCACAACAACTTGGAGACTTCTTCAATCAATATAGGAACACAAGAAGTTGGGTGGCAATGAGTGTGTGCAATTGGGTCAACAAAAGTGAAGAGGATTCACAACTTGCCAATGAAAGTGAAGAAGATTCACAACTTGCCAATGAAAGGGAAGAATATTCACAACTTGACACCAATGAAAGGGAAGAAGATTCAAAACTTGACACCAATGAGGAAAACAATACAAGTGACCTTTGTGGATAGATTTGATGATAAGACTAATGAAGAAGAGGACTATGAGAGTTTTGACGCAATGCAAGCAAGGAGCTATGCATTGTCGATGCCTAATGGTGGAGGAGAAATGAGCACTTGGATATCCTCTAGGCAAGACTTCTTAGATATAAGGAGACAAAGGTCTCAAGCTATAGTTGTCAAACTGCAAGCTTATGGATCTCTTACTAACACTTCATATGCAAATGAAATACATAGCCTTCAAGCTAATTTGCACAACAAGGTGATTGAAGTTGTGGTTCTATTCTTAGGAAGAAGAATTTGAACCCACCATTGATGCATCAATAAGTGAATTGAGGATTTCTATGCGGCAAGGTGGGATAAATGAGTTTGATATACCTATGTATCCAGTTGGTGCAAATGTGTACACCTATGCAATGTTTATCTTTAATGAAAGTAAGAGGCAATGGGTTTGATGGAATACAAGCAAAAGGAAATGGTGCTCTTGCAACAAGTCAAAACACTTATGGAGGTGAATCATTTAATAGACTAATGAGGTCCTTTAATGCCATTCAAGCGGAGTGGTGCAAAAAATGGAAGGATCAACAATATACTTCACCCTTGCCTAGCAATGAGGCACATAGTCAAACTCTCTTTTATTTAAAGGGAGTGATTGGAGGGAGGCAATGCGTAATGATTGATGCTAAACCTCTACAAGTTCACCCAAGATAGAGAGGGGTAATATATGTGAATTTTTAGTGCTAACACTTGGCTTTCCTCTTGCTTTGAGTGAGGAATATAGATGATCTACTAGTATGCACTCAATGTTGCAAGATTTTGGCTTGAGAAAATGCAAAAGAGAACTAGAGAGAGAGAGAGAGAGAGAGAGAGAGAGAGAGAGAGAGAGTTATATTAACATCTTCAAAAGTCCCAAAGGGTTTATGAGACTAAAATGATATGTACATAGTGTCCATGAAATCTTGTCATGGATGAAATGAGAGAGAGAGAGAGAGAGAGAGAGAGAGGACTTGAAGGAGATAAAGATGATGATGTGATTCTATCATTGAGATCATTGAGAGAGAGCCCAACTAGAGGAGAGAGAGAGTGAGATAGAGGACTTGAAGGAGATAAAGATGATGATGTGATTATATATATATATATATATATATATATATATATATAGAGAGAGAGAGAGAGAGAGAGAGAGAGAGAGAGAATGATAATGTGATTGTGGTGTTGAGAGAGAGCACACCAATAGAGAAAAAGAAAGATTTCCACAAGAGAGAGCTGACCTAAAGAGCTAAAGACTCAGTGGCTCTTGTATAATTATTCGAGTAGATATGAGGTAATAACACACACATATGTAGCAAGTAAGGAGAAATGGAGAGAAGCACAACACTCAAAGTAGATTGATAAGAATGCATGAAGTACAAGTGAGTGACATGATAAGGTCACTTACATGCACTCATAAGAGTGTGCACAAATGCTTTTGGGAAAAAATCTCATAAAGAGGGAAAAAGTACCCCGGTAGGCAAAGTGGATTGAGTGTCCTGTAAGTATCAAAATGCTCACTTGGCAACAAGTGCCAATGCATACTTATGGGATTGTGCATAAACCTGCTAACCCCAAGCTGAATGTGGGCCTCGTATTATATAGATAGATGAGGCACCCAATAGCTTGTTGATAAAATAATGCAACAAATGGTTCACTTCCATCCTGGACTAAGCCTAGCATCTGTCTCCATTGATGTAGCAACAGGCTTACATGTAAGTATCAAAATACTTGCTTGGCAACAAGTGCCAATGCATATTTATGGGATTGTGCATAAACCACCTAACCCCAAGCTGAATGTGTGGCCTCGTATTATATAGGTAGATGAGGCACCCAATAGCTTGCTGATAAAATGATACATCAAATGGTTCACTTCCATCCTGGACTAAGCCTAGCACCTGTCTCCATTGATGGAGCAACATAGTAGCACCTATCTCCACTGATGTAACAACAGGCTTACAGTCTTTAAGGACAAACCGTGTAAGCAGCATAAACCTCCTCATGTAAAACACCATACAAGAAGGTATTATTGATACATAAAAGCATGGGCTGAACTAAGTTCTCAACAAAGACAATATCTCTACTCACCAAAAATCTACTTTGTGGTCGGATGGTAGAGTTTATACCCTTTGCTTTTTGAGTTGTATCCCTCAAAAATGCATTTATCACTTCATCACCCAGCTTTTTGCATTGTTACTTAGGCACAAGAGCATACACAAGATAACCCAAAATAAGCAAATGAGCCATAAAGGGCTTCAAGCTTCACTAAGGCCTTGGTGGGGCATCTATTTAGCACATAAGTGCACATATAACTATCTCTCCAACCAAAAAACATGAGGTAGACACTAGCCTTTAACCATGCAATGTGTTATCTCCATGAGAGATTTGTTCTTCCTCTTAGCTACACCATTTTGCTGAGGTGTGTAAGGGACTTGGCATTGATGTTTTATGCCTCTTTCAGCCATATATACATGAAACTCTTTTGATGTATATTCCCCCTCCTTCGATCTATGTGAAGGGTGCTAACTTTACATGCATACACATTTTCAGCCATGTAAAAACCTCTGACTTTGCTTTCAATGGATACACCCAAGTGTGTGTACCTAGAATAGTCACTTTAATAAAAGTCACAAAGTAGAGATATCCCCTAATCGATGGTATCCTCATAGGACCACATACATCACTATACCTTACCAATGTGCATATTATGATCAGAATACCAAACATGCTGATCTGTCACTTATATGCATACATCATGGATTAAAGGGTCATAAATGCCCAATCATCCTGTGGATAGTTGACTCCTTCTTTTTAACACTTGGTGCTGATGCATCAGCCACCATAACCATGCCTCACTCTTTCTTCTTCTCCTTCTTTAGCCTTTTTCTACATTCATTGATATAATGGCATGGCGTCCTACAATAGTTGCATTTTCCTTTCTTCTTAGGCTTATCACCCCCCTTCTTGACATCCTTTCTTGTAGACTGGGTTGATTCTATCTTTGTGCTATAGCCGCCTTGAGAAAAGGCTTTGCCCTTACCTTTTTGACAAGCAAGCATGATCTCCCACAAACATATTAGTTTGATTTTGCCGAGATTGGTCTTCTTGCAAGAGCATTGCAACCAACTCATCAAATGTGAGGGCATCAGGGTTACCCTTCATTATGAGTGAAATCAATAGACTCCAATGAATTGTCTAGATAGGCCTCATCAATGCATGCAAGTTACTTCTTGTGAGGAACTCATCCATTAAACCTCCCTCATTCATATGCTCAAACTCTAATTGCTTGCGTGTGAGTAGGCCACTCATGCCTCATTATGCACATGGCAAAGTGTAACAAGCACATCATAGGCCTGCTTGGAAGTTTTACATGAGTGATTAAGAGAAATAATGCTGCTTTCGATAGAAAGTGCCACCAATGCATGTGCGTGTGCATCCTTGCCATCCCACTTGGCTTGTTACACTGTGGGAGGTGAGAAGGAAAATGCCATGGTTACATCTAAACTAGTGTCACTATTCAAAGTACATGTACTATTATCCTGTGCTTGGCGAGATAGGGTGAGCCTCAATGCCAATGATAACATTCCAAAACCCTTTGACAACCACCAATACATGATGCATCGTATATGATTAGAATGGGTAGTCGATCTTATTAAGCTTATCCTTAGTAGAAAGCATCCTAAATACATCATTGCTTGCGATTTTGGTGCAAATAATGAATCTTTGACACATAAAATGCAAATATCCCAACTACTTATTATACAGGTACTATCAATGCCCTTGAATACAACCAAGATGCTGCTGATGACGAAGGAAACTTGTCAAGTGTATGACAAATGGAAGAGTGTAGAGTGTAGAAATGTTAATAGTGGAAATGTAGAAGTCAACAATAATGACGATGCTATTGAAGTTTTGATAATGACCTCGAAGATACGATGGCGATGATGATGATGGCCCTATTTGCACACTAGATGCTGCTAGAAAACCCAAAATCGAACAAAGATAGTTCAAATTGACACTCCCCTCGATGTCTTCAAAACCTTATAGCATGCGAACGTAGTTGACATCACAACACTCAAAGTAGATTGATAAGAATAAGTGAAGTACAAGTAAAGTGACATGATAAGGTCACTTACATACACTCATAAGAGCGTGTATACACACTCGGGGGAAAAAAACTCCCTAAAGAGGAAAAAGTGACATGATAAGGTCACTTACATACACTCATAAGAGCGTGTATATACGCTCGGGGAAAAAAAACTCCCTAAAGAGGAAAAAGTATTTACATAAGCTCAAGGGAAAAAAACTTGCTAAAGAGGAAAAAAGTGTGTACATGAGCTTGAGGGAAAAAACCTGCTAAAGAGGGAAAAAGTACCTTGGTCCATTATTAGACTACGCCCACACATCATTACCACATAAATGGCTACAATAATGCTAAAGAGAAAAAAAGTACCCTAGTCCATTATTAGCCTACGTCCACACATCATTACCATATAAATGGCTATAATAATGATATGCATGAAAATAGTATGTACATACGCTCACGAAAAAAAACCTCCTAAAGAGGAAAAAAGTGTGTACATACGCTTGGGAAAAAAACCTTATAAAGAGGAAAAAGCACCTTAGTTCATTTTTACCCTCTGCCCATACGTCACTACCACATAAATGGCTAAAATAATGCTATGTATGAAAATAGCGACAAACGTCCAACAAAAGATTTCTTTTGATTTATTACCAAAATCGAGCATTAACACCTTTGAAAGAAAAAGACAAGCGTGCTAGCGTATATATCAGCAAAAGTGAACATTAATATGAACCTTTGAAAGAAAAAGGCAAGCGTGCTAGGTTAATTATTTGAAACACAAAACTAGCATTTGGGCATTCATATATTCCATTTATGTAGGCTTTATTAACAAGAGCATTAATTAATGTCGACTTAATTAATTAATACCTAAAGTTAAAGGACCTTTTCTCAAAGGTCCTAAACCTTTAGGCACGAGAGGTAGTTGTCATCCCAACCCCTACACGTTGTGCCCAACACACCCCTCTCATGTGCCTCTCTTTGTGGCCCTGGGCGAGTGCTCGAAAAAAACATATTTTTCAACCAATCAAAACAAAGACAACCAATCAAAATAAAGACAACTCTTCAATCTGTTTGTGCTCCACTACATGTAGGCTTTCTAATATACCAAAGTTCATAAGGGCCACTCAAATCTCAACCATTTTTCCTTTATTTTGGCAGGTAAAAATACACAAATTTTGTTGATCCCTCTTCCTTTTCTCGACCACGAAGCGTTCTCTCTCTCTCTCTCTCTCTCTCTCTAGAGGCATCCTACTCTCTGTAATCCACAGAACCTCCCTTCGTCTAAAGCCCTATGCAGCAGCATATGCGATATAGAGAGGAGGTTTATATTTACTATTCACTCTACTATTCGGAAAAAATTATCTCTACTTTTAAAAAGAGGACGACAAAAAGAAAACCATAGATATTTTTTATTTTTCATGACAAAAATTCCTATGGATTCACATTTGAGAAAAACATAATAAAAATGTCATTTATTGATATTTCAAGTGATTACAATACCAATATTTTTTTTTGGAATAAAGGAATATATTCTAGCTTGTGCATGTTCTCCTCATTGTCACTATCATCAACTTCAATATCAATTGGAATGTCTTTATCTTTTTCAATTTCTTTACCCGGTCTATGTGTTTGCTCTTCCTCCATTATTTCAATTGTTTGCTTATTTGTCTTATATAAATTCTCTACTATTTCATCTTCATTAAAGGCATACCTCAAATCGTCAACTTCATTCTCATTTCTTTTCCATCTATTCATGAACCAATCTAATCTTGGATGTGAAGCATCGAAATTTTGTTTATTAATAAAAATGTCAAAGATATCTTTCATTGTTGTGTTGGATGGGTATACCATTGTCCTCCATAAAGCATCAACTTTTTGAAGCTCCATTCCTCTTCCTTGATATGGTGTTATCCAATTAGAAGACGGGTAGTACTTTCCTGTCTTGATCATTTTATGAATGGTGGTGCAGAAATTATTGCCTAAAGGATGCTTTAAATAGAACTTCCAAAACATCAATGCTCTATCAAAAATGTTTGTTGGAGTAAGACAAACTTTGTTCTTCAAATCATCTGCACCATATTGCATGTAAATTTCTATTCCCATTGAAATATCTTCAGCACTTATATTATGTGACACATTTTTATAATGAGGCTTATCAATATCTTTCATACAATAGCCTATCATACCATGAAATGTGTGCATGTTCTTCTGCCTTAATGCTCTACACATTACAATGCCACCAATGGGATTATTCTTATCCCATCCAAGATACTTTTTGATGAGCTTATTAACTGCAATTATTGACTCTGCATGAATTCTAATGACCATTTGATAGTGTAAATGGAAAACTGTGCCTCCTCTTTCCAATGAGCAACTACCAGCAAGGCATTCTTTAGTGATAAAATCATGAAGATTATTTAGTAATGCTTCATCAATGTCACTACCACCTAATGATATTGTCACACTTAGCTCAAGCACTTTCAAGTTGACATTGGATTGATCTAACATTGCATCTTCATTAGATAACTTCTTTGGTCTTCCACGATTTTTCTTAGGTTCTATGCTTGAAACTTCATGGCTTTCATTAGTTGAATTTATAAATTTTCCAGTCGTTGATTCTCTTGCTCTTTTTTTCATTTTTGACATTTCACTACATAATAAAAAAGAAAAAATAGGTTAATAATTCAGAATACATATAGTCAAATTAGTGATAAAACAATTGTGAAAAGATAAAAATAAACTACATAAAACAATAATAAATGAATAAGTTAGAAATTTAAAATTTTCAAAATACAAATACAATTTACATTTTTTGAGTCTTATTTGCGATTTTAGTTAGGACAAACATATTATTAATTAATCTCTCAAAAAACATTTCAACAATTAAATTTTTTTTAAAAGAAAATGTTTGTTATCAAAAAACATACGTGAAATTGGACGTCGTATATGACAGGACCTTGTGCTAGCAAGAAGAGTTGAAACAAAGATGCAGAATCTTAATCTGTTGTAAGCACATTATTAATTAATCAATTTCATTAATTCTGCCTGCTCGAAGCGCATTATTAATTGTATGCCCCTATTTAATTAATCTAATTGCAATTGAATCGTTTTCTTTTTAAATTGAATATCGATTGATTATCACAAGGTAAGTGCCGAAGTTGCAATTAATTATAATCGATGGCTGTTACGATTAACTTGATAGATTAAGAACGATGGACGGACGGAGAACGATGTGAAGAACCTGTTGTGTGGCACTGCTGCACGATCAGACGCAAGAAAGCTGCAATCTGCAAGTAGGGGGCCAAGCATATCCATTACTGCAAGCATAATGACGGTTAATGACAGCGCGAATACATGTACAGGTTATTGACACCACTAATACATATTTTGTTTGCAGGTTAAAATAATGCAAGAACATGATAGAATGCATACGAGAGCCGAGAGAGATTGTTGACAACGCAAGCAGCAAGCAGAGAGGAATTGATCGAGATGGGAAAAGAGAGGGGTGGCGATAGCAGTTGCCACAAAGTGACGGTTGGAGAAACTTTAATTAATAAGGTTACTAAAAAATTTAATACGTAAGGTTTTTTTATCCTTAGGTTTTTCATTCAACTAATTAATGAATTTTATTTATCGCTCATTGTGTGCCCCTATTTAGTGGAAATGAAAAAAGCATTTTGGTGCCCATATTTAGGCATTCCAAAACAAAGGTTGGTGCAAGCTTTCTTTCTCTCTCATGGCAGCAGCTGCAGCGGGCGACGCTATCCTCGACAGCATAAAGCCCTCTTCCCCTCGTGAGTGCCGCTACCTCCTTCCACACACTCACACTCACCTTCCGATGCTCGCGTTTTTACTTTTCCTTTAAGCTTTGTTTCTTCGTGCAGTGTCGGAGGAACAGCTTTCCATGTGAGCCCCCATCTCCCAATTGATCGATTGACTGTAAGGTTTTCTAGGAGTTGCATCGACTGCTAGGGTCTTTACTGTGAGGGCTGTTAGATTTAAAAGATTTGTCACTGGAACGTTTTCTTAGAGTTAATTCTGCTGTTAGGTTTTATCGACCTGTCAGGGTTTTTTAGTGAAAGCTTTGTTTGTCGCTAAATCTCAGAGCGGAAACTTGGTAATGGCAGGCTTCACTTCCTCTTTAGCAAGAACTTGGAGCGAGCTCTGCGCATCTTGGATCAGAAGGGGGTTTATCGCATCCTGGCAGAGCCAAGCAAACGTGTGGTTTTTCAGGTAAAGACTGGTTTTTAACCTAAAAACCACGTAGATTCAACTTTTTCTCTTTCTGTGAGAAGAACAGTGAAAAAGAGAAGGAAAGACAAAAAGTGGTCACTTCCTGCATGGCTTGCCCTCTAGAATGAGTCAATAGGGGCAGATGTAGCCATTTTTGCAGTAATGGGGGGCGGGTAGCAGCCATGTCTGTGATAATGTAGGGCATCTGCAGCCTTGTTGGTGATAATGTAGGGCAAGCACAACCATGTTTGCAGTAATCAGGGCGGGGTGGGGGGTGTGCAGCCATATCTTGGCATTTTTTTTGGGGTGGGTGGGGGGGGGGGGTTCGGTTGGGGGGGCATGTGTAGCCTTGACTCGGCAATAATTAGGGGGCAGGTGTAGTGATATTGTCATGTGAACACTTGCTGTACTAGGGTGCCACGTGGACATTTTGGCTAATCAATACACTTAGGACACCTTTTGAATTGAATACGTGAGGACAGGTTGGGGATTTTGCTTGAGTCCCCATCGGAACTCATCCTCCAACTGATCCAGTTATTGAGGAGGTAAGTGTTGAAAGCAATTCGAGCATGAAATGACTGGAAGGTATGTTGGATTATCCCATATGCAGAAACATGGGAAGTCGAAGAGCCATGTATAGGCTAGAGTTGTTACAGATGCCCTTTTTCAAACTGTCACTTACATTTAGCATGTATACATGCTTGATAGAGATCGCCTCCCACGACTAGCAGTAGAGTCCTCTATGCAATTTTACGGCGAGAGGGAGAGGGAGAGGGAACGATTGAGATGAGCTGGATTGCCCTCCTCCTCGGTGACACGGCCACCACCATTACCGACACATGCATGGTACTCTGAGGTAGTCGAGTGGTTTCATGCACATGGCATACAAATGGACCGTCCCTTGGGCACTGCAAATCCCCCACCATGCTCCCACCTCCTGGTGTGATGGCCTCCAAAAATACCGGCCAAGGAAGTGCCTCTACATGTAGAATGTCATGTGGTACAGATGGCTTACTCCTGATCATGTGTGACAACATCATCACCTGTAGCCTCTCTATGCTCCTCGAGTGATCCTTCCCTAGGCCTAGCCCCCAAAGGGTTGTACCATACATAGCCGTTGGTCGTGTTAGCAGTCATCTGGGGGTGGTGTTCGTGCTCATGGTGGTCGCCTCTTGGTGGTGTGTTGCCTGGCCGTCTTGATAGCCTGGGTTGTACTTGGACGTGGTGGCGCTATTGTGATTTCTCACATGGTATCAGAGCTCAGGCATGTGGATCTGGGCAACCCTCGCTCTTGTCTTCAGGTGGCTCTTATGGAGGAGGGTGCTGGAGGCAATTCGAGCATGAAATGACTAGAAGGTGCGCTGGATTATCCCATATGCAAAAACATGGCAGTAGTTGCAGCCGTGGGTGACGCTATCCTTGACACCATAAAGCCCTCCTCTCCTCCTGGGTGCTGCTCCCTCCGTCCACACACTCACACTCACCTTCCGATGCTCGCCTTTTTACTTTTCCTTTAAGCTTTGTTTCTTCGTGCAGTGTTGGAGGAATAGCTTTCCATGTGAGTCCCCATCTCCCAATTGATCAATTGATTGTAAGGTTTTCTAGGGTTTGCATCGATTGCTAGGGTCTTTATCAACTGTGAGGGCTTGTTAGATTTGAAAGATTTGACACTAGAACGTTTTCTTAGAGTTAATTTTGTTGTTAGGTTTTATTGACCTATCAAGATTTTTTAGTGAAAGCTTTTGTTTTCGCTAAATTCAGAGCGGAAACTTGGTAATGGTAGGCTTCACTTCCTCTTTAGCAAGAACTTGGAGCGAGCTATGCGCATCTTGGTAATGGTAGGCTTCACTTCCACTTTAGCAAGAACTTGGAGCGAGCTATGCGCATCTTGGATCACAAGGGGGTTTATTGCATCCTAGCAGAGCCAAGCAAACGTGTGGTTTTTCATGTAAAAGTACAGAATGACTGGTTTTTTATTCATGTGTGACATATGGAGCTTGACATGACACACATGTATGGCTTGTGGAGCCTAACATGGTTGGAGAAGGCCTTGTTCTCTTCTCCATAAGCCAGACCGCCAACGTCAAGGCGAGATTACATTGTTCCAGTCCCCGTTGGCCCAGTGGAAGGGTGAGGTGAGGTGCATCCACTTAGATAGCATGGGGAGGTCGAATGACTGCGGCCACGTCAATCCGCCACTAGCAATTGTCTAGCTTCTGCTACCAACTGAAACCCCCACCGGTTTCATCGGGCTGGGCCATCTTCTGACTTTACCTACTAGATAATAGATAACCGGTTTACCTACTAGATAATAGATAAGATAAATGATTTGGACTAGCCACTACCTGCAAGCCATTAGAAGAGATCTTTACCTACTAGATAAGTAGCGTTAATCGCTAGATAAGTAGTACGATCCGGACGGAGTACTGAAAGACTAGATAAGTCGCACTAATCGCTAAAGACTAGAGCGGGTTACTCCAAAAAGTATGTAGCCAGACCGATAAGTATGCAGTCGGGACCGTCCCGAACCCCACCCCGATAAGCAGTTGGTTACGATCTTGTTCCGTTGTCGGAAAAGGCTATTCTCACCAATTGTTCTCGGTTCACCTTGTGAGGTTACTTCCCATTCTTAAGCATGGATTATTATACGATAATCTTCGTTTACTTTTTTACTGGTAAAGAAGGAAAAAGTTTTTGGCCGATACCAGATTTGCATCTGAAGGCAATCGCATATACGATTTGAAGGGGTTCGGGCTGTCGAACCACTTCTCCCGAAAATTATCACTACATATGGCAAAAAACGCTTTTCACATATCGAGGTCGGAATGGGATTGGGTGTTCCGTGTCTTACTAGGATGCCCCGACGGAACGAACACGCTTGATTAATGAACAAAAGAGTGCTAACGACAAAAGCATCGAACAGAGAGTGCAAATACAGCTGGTACTTAGCCTTTGATCGTTCGATCGCTACCAACCCCACAAGGAGGTCATCAATTCGCAAGTGGCTATTAAGTAAAAGGTGTAATATGAATGGCTACGCTAATCTTTGTTTGTAAAAGTGTTAAAAAGTACATTGAATGTTGGAATTTCATAAGAATTCCTGATCAGAAGTATCTCCTGGCCATAATCTCCGAATCTAGCTTTACACTTTTCTTCCCACCCGCAACTTGTCACATGGCACTTTACTTTGCACTTTTCTTTCCTCCCGCAATCTTTTCACTTCACGGAAATGTTTGAAGCACTTTTCCTTGAAAATGGCCCAAGAAACCACCTAACGAGTATTTTGAACACTGTTTGTATGGCATATGAAGTCTGGCATGACAATACATGTATGGCTCATGGAGCCTGACATGGTAGTACATGTATGGCTTGTGGAACCTGACATGGTGTACATGTATGGCTCATGGAGCCTGACATGATGTGAATTCCCGGGGCTAGCTATCCTGGTGATCTTTTGTATTTATATTCCGGGAAGATTTCGGAAGGATCATGAAGCCTTGAACACTTAACGTGATACAACTGAGTAGATGGGTGTTTCTTCCAGTCTATCTGCACTCATGTGTGTGCATGACCTTGATTTTATATTTGGATGACTTGTTTTGTTTGCTTGGACAATGCCTGAGATTATTGCCTGTGTTGTCCATGGGGTCAGGAACGCTTGGGCACCCCGTGGACGTGTATGTGCACACCTGTTTGGGACTGATAGGTGGTCTACACGTGTTTTGCAGGTGGTAAGTGTCTCGAAAAAGCCAATTTACATACTAGTATTTATTAGTGCAGGTCCACACTCACTTATAAGTGACCAGACAACTTTTAAGTCATTCACACTTGGGCATGACTATTTTAATACAAAGGGGGGCACTAGACTTGATTTGAGGAGTTTGGACTGGCGCATGCTTTTCTGGTGTATGGGAGAGCAAATCGACAAGTTTTGGAGCCTTCTACGGCCATCCATCGCGACAGTTTTCATCCCAGTGTGAGGAGAAAGCTGGTCGACTCCTTTTGGAGAATTCTATGCTATTGGCCGGCTGTTTACAGCCCTGAAAAGCTGCTGGCCAGGGCGTCTGGTAGAGGATAGGTGCTGGTTGATTTGTGTGGGAGACATCCTCTATTGATCGGAGACCTATTGGCATGTAAACTACTGTTGGTCGACTTCGCCTGTGGCTATTGACTGTTGGTCGACTGTCAAAAACAGCCCCTCAAGGTTGGGAGATTTGCTCTGTGAGCCAGATAGGGGGAAGATGGAGATATAGGGCTGTCTTGGGCTGATGTGGGAATGCTGCGGGTTGACCATGGTTGTCCTGCATGTGCTCTAAGCCGGGAAAGCTCTCTTGTTTTGAGAAGAGACATCAAATTTAGCATATGTATTGCTTTTGTTTTCATCTTGTACCGGAAGAATCAGGTGCTAGCCAGTGGCGAATCCCTAGGCAACCGCAAGGTTATATTTGAAGCAGACTCTTTTTGGTAATCTAACCATAAAGAGGGGAGGGGGGGGGGTTAGCCCCTAGTGTGGTGTACTGTGCAGAGTTGTTTATCTCTCTCTCTTATTTGGCATGTTCATGTGTTTAATTGGTTTTCAGGATTGATAAGATTTCCATGTGCTACCCTTCCGTTACATTGGTATCAGAGCTTGTGCCATATATGATACTGGATTTGGCTGTAAGGAGTCATTATCCGTGAGAGAAGGTTGGGATTCTGAGGTACCCCTCATCTTACTATCGCACCTCGAAAGAGGTTACCTTTGGTTTAAGCGACAGTGAGCATGTGGAAAGACTTCGTAACCCTCTTGTCTGTGTAGGGGTACTGTTGAACCCTTGTAGTCTATTCAGTTTCATCCTTGGAAAGCTGGTAGAGAGTGATTCTGGGGTATGAAAATTCTATTCTTTCTGAAGATTTGGTAAATACATCATAGCCAGCCATTCAAATCATTCAGTGGAGGACTCTTATCACCCGTATTCGCCGCATGTGGAAGAGGATAGAGGGACCAAGTTGGGGCTTTGGCAGGTAATGATCCACTGCTATCTGCTAGGGTTAAAGATCTGCAGGATCTTGATGCTTTGATGAATGAGCTTGAAGAGCTCCGTGCTTTGCAAAGGGACACTGATGTACAGAGGGTTATTGAGTCCAAGTCTCAGGTTAAGGCAGATGTGGTCACTTTTGATGCAATTGTCCAGCAGATTGGGATTGAGAAACGTCGAGAGTTGGCTGCTGCTTATTTGAAAAGCCGTGGCGATGTTGTTTTCGATGATGAGGGCAGGTGGGTCTTCACATGAATCTCGTGAAGGGATTTTTGATGACGTTGTGAGAGGGCATGCAGGCCGAACCAGTGATGTGAGAGGGCATGCAGTCCGAGCAAGTGATGTGAGTGGGCATGCAGCCCGAACAGATGCTATGAGAGGGCATGTAGCCCAGGCAGTTGATATGAGAGGGCATGCAATCCGAGGAAATGATGTACATCGACATGGAGCCCGAGTGGATGATGAGGGGTTTTCAGCCCATATGAGAGATGCAGAAGATTTTAATGCATTGTCGGTGATATCTCCACCTTCTAGGTATGTTCCAGCTCCTAGAGTTCCATCCCAAGTGGAGGGTGTTGCACGAGAAATCAGCCCTAGACTTGGGCATCGCTGCCATTGTAGACATGATGAAGGGGACGATGTTCTAGAGCGACGAGATGCTCGGCACAACAAGAAGCCCAAAGAGTTCAAGTCGGGGACAAGGACATAAAATTCGAGAGCTATAATGGAAGGATGGACACCACCAAGGCACTTGCATTCATAAGGCAATTTAAAATAGCCTTTTGCACTGAGGACTTCATAGAGAAATCTATGCTCAGGCATGTGGGAATGCATCTTAAAGAGACTACGAGTGATTGGTGGATGGCAAAGCTCTTGGATAGAACAACTACCCGTACATGGAGTACTTTCAAAGAGTAATTCTATGATCAGTTCCTTCCTCCTCACTTCGAAAAAGATGTACGAAAGGAATGGGACTGGTTGACACAAGATGAAGGCGAGTCCGTTTCTTCATGTCTCAAAGTTTTGGCGGATTCTTCTCAAAGTCGCACCTTTCATGACGATTAGTGAGGACGAGAAGAAAAGAAAATTTGAGTTAGGGTTGCAACAAATCATCGAGAAGAGCCTTGCAGTTTATCCCCACAACACTTTACAGGAGCTGATATATTCAGCTACTATTTTTGAGGAACTACATGGCAAGGGAGCATCAAAAAGGCAAGAATTCAGCTCATACAAGGGAAAGTTCAGAGCTGGAAATGAGCAGAAAAAGGGTGGACAACCACCTAAGTTTATGTCCAATGAGTCCAAGGATGCAAAAGGGGGCTCTGAAAAGAAGCCAGGGGGTAAAAAGGATGATCCTAAGCTGTCTAGACATCACATTTTTGATTGCATGAAAGAGGGGAAGCGCTTCTTATGTGGGAGCAAGGATCACATGAAATCTCAATGCCCCCAGAATGCCAAAAGGAATAATGTGAAGGATACAAAACCGAGTGTGAATGTTATACCCAATGTACAGGGTAATACTGCACATGAGCCAAAGAGCAGAATTTTATGCAAGGCTTGGAGCAAGTTAAAGGATCAAACAACTTTATTTCTTTTTGATAATGCCTCTACAGTTAACTTTATATCCATTCAGATGGCTACTGCTCTTGGGCTAAAGCCCGAGGAACTAGGCATGGACTTTCATATAGATGCTGCCTTTTAGGGCAAGGAAGTCAAAGTCACTCCCATTATCGGGAAGCTTTGCATACAGATTTAAGAATATTTGGATCATGAAGACTTCCTGGTAGCACCGCTTACGGGATGTGATGTGATACTCGGGATGCCATGGCATTATCGTTTGGATCCCAAGATTTTGCACAAAGAGAAGAAAGTAAACCTTACTCATAGGGGTAGGGAAGTTTGTATTGATGCGGGTACCACTGGGAGTACCATACCCATTGTAAGCCACATTTCTATTTCGAAGGCAATAAAGAAATCAGCTTGTTCTTACTTGGTCTTTGTACGTGATAATGTTGAACATGGTTTTGTAGCTCCCATAGATCAAGATAAGATTGATTTCTTAAGTGATTATGTTGATTGTTTTGCTTACTCCCTACTAGACTGTCACCCTCAGAGAGGCGAGAGGATTATTGTATTGACATAATCTTTGGAAGCTCCCCTCCTAACCGACCCTCTTACAGGGTGAGTGTTGCCCAATAGGAGGAAATTATGACTAAGTGTCAAACCTCCAGGATCTCCCCGTAAGGCAAACCTATAAAACAAACCATAAACCATGAAGGAGGTGCAGGCATACTCCTGTCATGTGAAAAGGTTTTGCCCATGGAGTCTAGACATGTCCAGAAGCTAGTCTTGAAGGGGCGGCTAGAAAAAGAGATTAGAACCAGGGATTTTGGAGCATGAAGTGCAGATTCAGCAAGGGGTAGACTAGGAGAAGGACAAGGAAGACATGTCATCTGCGTAGAAGTGCAAGAAGCTGCTGTCGGCTGCATGGTGTGCTGTCGGCTGCATGGAGAACAAGTCGGATCTGCATTTATGGTGAATATGTCCAGTCGGCTGGCCGACCAGCCGTTGGCCAGCACTCTAGTTGTCCAAGGGGCCTATATAAAGGCACTAATGCTCATAGTTAGATTCATTCACTCCCTTATGGAATGGGTCTAGGATTTGGAACTGTTTTGGGTGTTTCCACATTTTCATGGAAGGCAGCCCATGGCTGCAAGAATCTATGTACCTTTTTGTACCATATGAAAATACTGAATTTCCAGCCATCTCTCTCTCTCTTCTCTCTCTTTTGTCTGCGTTTTTGCATTAGCATGTTCTAAGTGGTGTTTAGGCCTGAAAGAAGACTCTCAGAGCTTCCGTATGTAACATTGGTATCAGAGCATCAGGCTCAGCAAGGCTAAACCCTGATTTAGTCCCATATGAAGGTGTACAGGTCCAAGGTATAGGAAAGTGCATAGGTATGAAGCCCAAGGCATGGAGCACAAGACCGGGAAGAGCTCCCAAGAGGTTGGTTGGTGGTGTTCCACAAAGCCCAAAGGGGATGGCAGTCTTGTGATCCAGGAAAGGCTCTCGAGCAACGGTTCGAAGGGAGGATGATCCTCCAAGGGGTGGAGTGAGAGTGCCAGACTCATTTCTCAGGAATGAAGACCAAGACGGTGTTCAAAGACAGGGCAGGAATGGATTGGGGACTGGATGGAATAGATGCATAGATCTTATTCAGAGTTTGAGTGGTTTTGGAGACCGGATCGGGTTTTCAGTGAAAAGGGTTGCCAGAGATGGATGGGATGACAGAGGGACTCCGGGAACAGAATGGGATGATGACAGTCATCCAAGAATAGGTTGGAATCTCGTCATCAAGTTTAGCAGAGGGGGATGTCATGTGCAAAGGTTTTGCCTATGGACATGTCCTGAAGCTAGTATTGAAGGGGCAGCCAGAAAAAGAGATTAGAACCAGGGATTTTGGAGCATGAAGTGCAGATTTGGCAAGGGGTGGACTAGGAGAAGGACAAGGAAGACCTGTCGTCTACGTAGAAGTGCAAGAAGTTGCTCTCGGCTGCATGGAGATCAGGTCGGATCTGCATTTATGGTGAATATGTCCAGTCGGCTGGCTGACCAGCCGTTGGCCAGTACTCTAGTTGTCCAAGGGGCCTATATAAAGGCACTAATGCTCATAGTTAGATTCATTCACTCCCTTATGGAGTGGGTCTAGGATTTGGAACTGTTTTGGGTGTTTCCACCTTTTCATGGAAGACAGCCCATGGCTGCAAGAATCTATGTACCTATTTGTACCATATGAAAATACTGAATTTCCAGCCATCTCTCTCTCTCTCTCTCTCTCTCTTCTCTCTTCTGTCTGCGTTTTTGCAACTTGAACAATCACGTGACATCGTCATAATTGGCACTGGGGTCTCTTCGGAACAAATCCACCCTTCAACTTCTAGGAATTCAGCATGTTCTAAGTGGTGTTTAGGGCTGAAAGAAGACTCTCAGAGCTTCCGCATGTAACACTCGCCACCCAACCATGACAGCCGTGAGCGAGGCTCTCAATCTTGGCTGTCCCCACTGAGCCACGAGCTAGAGCGTCATGCTCTCGTGAGTGCCCTGCCATCGTCCTCATCCGGTGTCCTCTACCACCTGGGGTTGTCCCCCAAGGATGACGGCCTCCTGCGCGATGGTGCTCCTGCTCCATGTGCTCTGCACTCCTGTGCTCCATCCGTCGGTGTGTGCCCAGTTGGTACCCCTCCCCCCAATAAATAGGGAAGAAATGCCCAAAAAGCACACGCTATCAATAGCAGACCAAAAAGCACATGTCCGTCCACAACATATTACACTCTAGCTTGCCAATCTGCCTGCCCCTAGCATGCACATGACATACTTCCCTTCCTCAAAAGAGCTCACTCTTGAGTTCAAGAAAAAGAACTCAAGGAGAAGTCACACTCGCAACACTAAAGAAACACCCTCTATTGGTCGAAACCAATAGTCTCAAGGATATTCCGACTAAGAGGTCGACCTGCTCAAGTAACATGACATGAGCGTCAATTCGTGACTACAAAAGCCGAATCCGGAGCAAATGGATCATCTGGATAACTCGAAGTTGACAATGCTACCAGTACCAAAGGTAAGCAACCACTGTCCTAAAGAGTTATCCCGAAACCAAAAGTATCTTCCATTCGACTACCATGCTTTCATCTTGATGTCCTCTATAAATCTGGTCTGGAAAAAACCACAAAATTGGGAAAACCCAGAACCTACTACTGAAGCTTGAGCCAAGTGGAACACAATAGTAGTCTCTTCCCAAACTAGAGAAGAACTGATCTTCTAGAAAGATCATCAATCTGTACTTCGTTACCTCGGAAGTCTTAACTTCCCAAACAGACCTTGGAAAGTCTTGGACAAGAAAGGAAAAACTGTTCCAACAGACCTGGTTATGACATAAGCTAGCATCTACCATAACAGTCTGTATCAAAAGTAAAGTATCTATCCCTCAAAAATGTGGAGATAGCCGTGTGTTTGTAGGCACAGAGTCCGAATGAAGTCTTGACAATCTGGCGTAGCCCTGTAACATGCGATGGATCATGGCGTCCCATACCATCATGATACACCCAATACCCGTGCTACGATTACTACAAAACACCAGTTTGTGGATCTGTCGCGATCTATCAGAAACAATAAATGCCAATGGCTGACCATGTGCCACAAATTGAAACAAGTTCTCGAAAGGAAGAACTCCAAACGAGACTAGTGATCATAACTCGGTCCAGGGATTAGACAACATATGTGTACACAGAAGAACAACCTTGACCAGCGTCCTAGTCAAAGCATATGTCTAAACCTAGAAAATCTTGGAAACCAAAACTTGCTTCCAAAAAATTATGCGCATAGCGCAAGGTCTTGAATAACCTTGATTCAATAGTCTTGGTATAAGAATAGGCGGGTATACTTGGGATAGCGTGAATAGCTCACACACTCCTGCTATGGACATAAGACTAGAGGACCATCAAAACCTTAAGGACTGTAAGGCTAAAAAGATACATATTGGGTATTGTCTCATAACCGTCTTGTCATGCAATCTGACAATGAATCCCAACAAGTAAACTTAATCTAGATGCCCTTTATTAAATATCTGTGTAGCCACAGTGTTAATGTGTAGTCAACTATTCCTCAATCTACATATGCAGATAAGTCTTGCCTATCAAAGCCCAACAACGAAAACAATGGTCATTATCTGTAGGGTATTAGGTTTATGTCTTGCATGGTACAAGTCCATGACTAACTCTTGTGTGTGTGTGTCAATAAAGTTCTTGGAGTAAAAACTCCCATGTGTACCCCAGAACAAACATGTGTACTTGCATAACACGGTACAACACTGTGCTTTTATTGTTAAACCCTTATCTTGCATGTTCCTTGCATGTGAAAAACAAACACATACCTCATAACACGCTGGTCCAAAACTGAGATAGAACGAAGCACGTGCATCCAAACCTCGCAAGTACACCACAAAGTCCCGTACACAACCTAGACATCTTGGAGAGAAAAGATTCTGAAGAGAGATTGTAGGAAAACATGTCGCCATCACTTGGTGCTGTAGGGCACCCCACTGACGATCGAACGCCTCTGTCCGGACAACCTACATGTGGTTGTCCACAACCTTTGGCTGCGTGTGGTAGACCTCGGGTAACATGGATGGCTGTGGCATGTGCAGCTCTGGTAGACTGCCCTGCATCTGCACGAGTGCGTGCACACGTGTCATGCATGGCTGCATGGGAAACAGCCCCAAAAACTTGGGCTTCCTCACCCGAAAGGGGTGCCCATGTGGGCTGCCACAAGTCCCATCGAGCCCCGACAATCCCTGCAACCGCTGACAGCCCTGGTCGACTCCAACAGCCCTTCACAAGTGCCGTCGACAGCCCTTCCCACGTTCGTAGCCCATGCGACCAGGTAAGGGACCCCCACGTGCGCCATCGGCTTCGGGAAGGTAAGTGTTTTTTTTTTTAATTAAAAAAAAACTGCCCGCTTCTTTTTTTTAATTAAAATGTGTGTGTAAATATATGAGTCCCCTTGATATTAAAAAAAAAACAGTCCCATGCTTTTCTAAAAACAATGTCCAGCTTTGTTCAAAAAGTCATGCCATGCTTTTTTTTAAATTATAAACATCATGCTTTTGTCTTGTGAGAAACCAACGCTCAGTTTTTTTTTTGGTAACAAAAAACATTCTGTTTTTTCTTTTAAAAACTGAGATACGCTGTTTTTAGACTACTGCTGGCTGCTTTTCCCTCTTGCGCACTGCTATCCATACACTGTATGGACTATTCAAGAGGTGGTTGTGCAGGTCTGATGCTGCTTTTGTTCCCCACCAGTCCGTACATACGTACAGCTGTGTATACTGTGCTCGTATGACCCTTGTACCACAAGTACGGCCTGTCCAAGCCTCTATCCAGACTCGCCACGTGTGGTTGCTGTACCTGTATGCCTGTACAGTCTTGTACAGCTGCTGTACCTGTATGCACAGGCCCGTACAGCCTCGTATGGCTGTTGTACCTAATGCAACCTCTGTACAGCCACCTGCCCTTTAGGATAGCCAGCATGGTCAAGCATGAGACTCTTCAAAAGAGGGCTCAATCCACACATAAACCACCGCGATTGCTTCTCCCCTCTCTCACACGACTAGACATGCTTTTTCCCTACGCCAACCACAATCTCATGCAACATAGAGCAACGACTTGATAGAAAAATCAAAGATTCATAGGAAGAGAACAATGAGAAGCATACCCGGGTCTCTTGTCAGATGTGACGCATACCCATGCATACCTTTCAGCTTCTTGCATTAGGGTTGGCTCTGATACCACTATCAAACCTCTAGGATCTCCCCGTAAGGCAAACCTATAAAACAAACCATAAACCATGAAGGGGGTGCAGGCATACTCGCCACCCAACCATGACAGCCGTGAACGAGGCTCACAATCTTGGCCGTCCCCACCGAGCCACGAGCTAGAGCGTCATGCTCTCGTGAGTGCCCTGCCATCGTCCTCATCCGGTGTCCTCTACCAGCCGGGGTTGTCCCCCAAGGACGACGGCCTCCTGCACGATGGTGCTCCTGCTCCGCGTGCTCTGCACTCCTGTGCTCCATCCGTTGGTGTGTGCCCAACTGCACACAACTGGTATCCCTCCCCCCAATAAATAGGGAAGGAACGCCCAAAAAGCACACGCTATTAATAGCGGACCAAAAAGCACATGTCCGTCCACAACATATTACACTCTAGCTCACCAATCTGTCTGTCCCTAGTGTACACATGACACTAAGTGAATGATCTTCTTGAGAAGGGGTTGATTAGGCTAAGTTCTTTGCCTTACTCTTCTCCAGTTTTGCTTGTGCAGAAAAAAGGATGGGTCATACATAATGTGTGTTGATTTCAAGGCCTTAACAAGATTACCATCAAGAACAGGTTTCCGATTCCTAGAATTGATGATATTCTTGACAAGCTTGAGGGAGTTGCTTGTTTCAGTCACATTGATCTTAAGAGTGGCTACCATCAGATTAGAGTGGTATCTCAAGATGTACACAAAATGGCTTTCAGAACATCATTTGCTGTAGCATGCGGAAGCCTCGGAGAAGAATCGGTAACTTCAATGCTCAGAAAAATCAGCACTCTTTTCGCGACGGAATTAACGCACAAACTGAATGAAGATGTGCAGAAAAGAGAGAGAGAGAGAGAGAGAGAGAGAGAGAGAGAGAGAGGACACAGTATTGGGTCCCAAATACCCACACCACGGATGGTGTATTTGCTTTATTAGAATGATGTAAATCTGAAAGAAAATACAGAAATCCTTGACCTTTCTTGGCTGGAAATTCCCTGCCCTTGACCTACAGTCCTTCACCCCTTTGCTTAGCACCTTCTTGGCTTGTCTAGCCTCTTTATGCTTGAGCTCTTGGTCCAGGTGGCCAGCATTAAATATTCCCACGACTGAATTTCCAGCATATTTAATGTTGAAATAAATCACATAAAATGCTGTGTTTTTTTCCTAACTGGATGGGCATCATGCACCTGCTTCTGGATGGCTGGACAAAGCTTTTGCAAACCTCTTGAGGGCTGGGCAGCCTGTATGGGCTGCCCCATACCTGCCCTACAGCCACACAAAGGCTGTATCTCCTGAAATCTGCCTTTAGCTTGCCCCTAGGGCTGTACTAGAGCCCCTCCATGGCTGGTGGGTTTAGCCAGGGCCTTCTTGGCCCTCATGGGGGTGGTTCCACACTATCCCCATGCCCACACAAAGACCAGGGGTACCCCTATGGGCTGGCCCCTTGTTCTAAACGCAAACCCTAACTAACTACTCAGTGATCTGGCATCCGATACCATACCAGATACACAGAATCACTGATATCATTCCAGAGGGAGACTCACAGCGCGGCCTGGCACTGTTTCATGTGCAGGACATTGCACACCTGACCTTAGACTCCTGTGTAGGACAATGCACACCTGACCTCGGACAACTGAGATGGATCCCTGGCTGACTCGTCCCGGATTGGGCTCATATGGGACCAGTTCACCATCCCAGGTCCTGCACCTTCTGTACAGATATGTCTACATGGCATCCAAGTGCGGGATGCACGTGACATTCCCTTCTGCTTAACTTGACGGAACCTCCAAATAATCCGTCAATAACGTCAGATAGTCTTCGAAAAACTCTTTGTCGAGCCATACCGCTTAATGGGTCTCGACGAACTGTCTTAGTCTTCGGCCTGAGCCATGCTTGAAACGGTGCAGAAGGATCTGTTCTGGAACCATAACTTTTGCTTCATCAACAATATCTGGTTCCGCTTTGTCTTTGACTTCTGAAGGGATAGGACCTGCATATGGCTTTAACCAACTGACCTGAAACACATCGTGCATAGTCCAACTCGGAGGTAGCTGTAATTGCATAGACACCTCGTTAATCTTTTTCTTGATGGAAAAAGGTCCGAAGCTCCTAAAAGATAACTTTGGGCATCGCTTGTCCACCTGTTTCAATCTTTGCTTCATAATCCGAAGATAAACCCAATCCCCTTCCGAAAACTTTATATTCCTTCGGTCTTTATTGGCCTGTCGAGTGTAGGCCTCTTGCGCTTTAGCTAACCTGTCTTTAACTGACTCTAAAATCAAATCAAATCCCGGAAGACACGCATCATCATGCGGTTAAATGTAGCTGGGGCGTTCGTCAAGCCAAATGGCATGACCACAAATTCGTAGTGGGCCCGTTCCGTACGAAAGGCTGTCTTGGGGATGTCCCCCTCCACAATCCGTACCTGGTGGTACCCACTCTTTAAATCAAGTTTCGAGAACACCTTTGCTCCATTCAGCCTCTCGAGAATATAATCAATTCGAGGCATCGGGAATCTGCTTTTGATAGTCAGCTTGTTGAGTGCACGATAATCGACACACAAACGAGAAGACCCATCTTTCTTCTTGACAAATAAGATCGGTGGTGCAAATGGCGACACGCTGGGGCGGATGAAGCCAGATTGCAACAATTCTTGGAGTTGGCGGTCCAACTCCGATTCCATTGCCTTGGAAAGGCGATACGAAAACTTGCTCGGGGTTCCGAGCCTGGGAGGAGGTTAATCTTGTGGTCCTTCGGTCTAGACGGGGGGAGCTGGGGAGGGAGGCTGTCCCGAAGAAAATTCTTCTGGAACTTTTCATGGAGAACCGAGTACTTCTCGGAAGCACTAGCCACCGTGTGGGCTGTCTGGATGTAAATCATCGCACATTGTGCGCCTTTCTTGCTGCTCGCTTAGACTGCAAGTGGCTTATGAGCGGAAAGTTCGGAATTCCTGGCTCACACTTAATGGTCACCGGGGCGTTTGACACATTCCGATTGATCTGGAACGTGTGCTTGTCCCACTTGACATCAGGAAGAAACTTGTGAAACCACTGAATGCCCAAAATTATGTCTGCTCCTACAAGAGGGGCAACCATAAAATCACGCACAAATTCTATGTTCCGTGACCACATCCTCCGTGCTGCCGTTGTCAAACAAGACAACGACTCTCTGGCCACCTATGTAGCCAAAGGACTTGAGCAATTCGTTGCGCTCATATTCCTGGTCATGGGCGCCCTTCTGCTTATCTTCGAGCTCCTAGCTAATAATTGCTCCAACTGAAGCACCGGGGTTTGAAGAACTAGGGGTAGCTGCTGGTGTCTGTGTGGGAGCTGAGCTCACCACGAAAGCTGTGGAGGTAGCGGCGGCGGGCTTTGGAGGCTTCTTAGGACAATCCTGAGAAGAATGTCCTTTTGTATGACAAAAGAAACATCTACTCTCCTCCTTGTACTGGGAAAGCTCCTCAGCACTCAACTTGCCACCTGTCTTGCCTGCCTCCGCTTTCTGGTGTGTTCGAGCTCTTCGAGCCAGAGGCTCCCGGGCTCTGTCCTGGGGAAGACCCCGTCTTGTTCTGGCCTTTGCCCCCGAGGCGGTAGCCTTGGGAGAAGCCGGCTGGGAAGTCTTGGGCTTGCCACCATTATGTTTCATTTCTGCACTCTGTGCAAGCGTCTTCAAAGGTGGCTGGCCGAAACATACGCACCTCCCATTGGATTTGCGTGTCAAGGCCATACAAAAACTGCCCTTTCTTGTCCGTATCAGATAAGCCTAATTGCAGACATAAAGTCAAAATTCTGTTGGCAAACTGAAGGACTGGTTGCGCGTTCTGACGTGCTCCACTGAACTCGTCTTCGAGTCGCTCAAGGTAGTGGGGTGGTAGAAACCGCTGCTTAAGGTCGCGGACAAACTTGTCCGACACATAACTTGCCATACCTACTCTGGTGTGGGCATGAGCCCACTGAGTCCACCAAGGAATGGCCTCACCTTCCAAGTATCAACTGGCTAAGATCACTCTGTCCGTATCTGTCTTTCTAACTGCGGCAAAGTAAGCTTCAAATTGATGCAACCATGAATAAAGAGTTGTGGGGCCGAGTTTACCATTATACTTACTGAAGTTCATTTTCTCGAGAAATGATTCGAGGGCGCTGCCGGTGTCAATGTGGCGTCCAAAGCTCTGAGGTAACGCTTGTGTTCCACGCATCGCATGGCTTCGTCTTCTCGTTGTCGGATCTCCAATGCAGGCATCTGCAACTCAAGCAAAGAGCTTGGCTACAGCCATAGTCACAGGGGACGTGGGGGACGGACCCCTGGGACGAGGGAACGCCGTCCCATAACGCGCGGGAACGAAACCGGACAGGGGACGTGTGAGCCCACGTTGCAACAAGGGGACGACGATTCCGGGACGGCGGTTCGTGTGGGACGGAGCTGGACGGGATGGTCAGCGGACCGTTGCGTAGTGTGTCGTTGCGCCCTGTAGCCGTTGGGCGCCTAGTCGTTGAGCAGCCCTCCCCACTTGGCCCATGGCTATAAGAAGAGTCCCCATTGGCAAGGCTTAAGCAAGGCTCAAGCAACTTGCAAGGCTCCTGGCTCAAGCTCAAGCCTGAACGCTCCTCAACTTCAAGGCTCAAGTGGAAAGCTCATTGGCAATTTGGCTCAACACTCCTCAACTTTCAAGGCTCAAGACTCAAGTGGGCATTGGGCAACCCAGCAAGGCTCTAGCTCTCCTCAACCCTCAACTTTCAAGGCTCAAGTGGCATTGGGACCTTGGGTAAGTTGTAATTTCAAGTTCACTTGTAGTCTTGTTGCTCTTCTACACTCACCTCTTGCTCTAGCCTCTCCATTGGCAAGCCTCTCCTACATCTCTCTCCTACTCTCGAGTCCTACCTCCATTGCTCAAGGCTCAAGTGACAAGCCTCTCCTACATCTCTCGCTCTCGCCCATGGTCCTGCAAGCTATGTCCATATAGGCGAACGGGTGGGGCGGATAAAGTGAGAGCTCACCTCTTGCATGAGCCCGGTCATGAGGTCCGATTTTGTGATCAGGTAACACCGGAGACGAGAAGGCGGCTTCTTGAACGTGTTGCCGCACATGAGGCCTTGCTATCAAGGAGGAGAGTGCCGCATGTGGTCGTGGATACCGCAACACTAGTGAGGCCATCCCAAGGTTTGGCATCCACATCGGCATCCCCATGTGCATCCACTTCATCGGCACCCGCGGGCGCATCACCCGCCCCACAAGAATGGGCCCCAACACCATCCTTCTCCATGCTGACCGCATCCACACACTCACGCCGGCAAAGTACTCTTGAGGGTAGTTGGGACCCCAAGAAGAAGGAAGAGGTGGATACGGCCATAGCCCACTTCTTCTTTCATGACCACATTGCTTTCCATGCTGCCAGGTAATCAAGAATTAAGATGTCTAGCTTAAGATCTATCATTTTACAATGTTCCTCTTACAAGTTACTTGAACTTTGAAGTTGATCGGTTATTAAATTATTCATTTTTTGTGGATAGATCGGACTACTTCAAGGTCATGGTGAAGAAGATAGGGGAGTATGGTCCAAACTATACACCCCCATCATCGGAGTCCTTGCGCACCACATTGCTAGAGAAGGAGAAGAGGCTTGTGGAACAAGCAATAGAAAACACGAAGCGACAATGGGCAAGGAATGGAGTGTCCTTGATAGCCGATGGATGGAGTGATACGCGGAAGAGGTCCATCGATGGCCTTGTCGCATATTCCCGCGGTGAGATGTACTTCATTGCCTCGCATGATGCTTCTGGGACCGGGAAGAGTGCTGATGTGCTAGCAGCAGAGTGGGCTAGTGGTATAGAGATCATTGGCCCAGACCTAGTTGTGGGCTTTGTTGCTGATGGGGAGGCTTCAAATAGGGCAGCCGGAGCGATCATTGAGAGCATGTACTCCAACATCACCGTGTCATTTTGCATGGCACATTGCTTAAATAATCTCTTGAAGGAAATTGGGGACTTGCCATGGATCAGGCCTATCATCCAAGTGGGCAGCCAAATAGTGACATTTGTCACAAACCATCAGCTCCTCACCATGAATTCTCGAAAAAATCTAGCCGTTTGCTCCTCAAATACTCAGATACAAGGTTTGCCTACAATTTCTTGATGCTCCACCGATTGAAAGAGTGTAGTGGTGCATTGAGACAGTTGTTCATTAGTGACGAGTTCACTTCTTCACCATTGGCTTCCATTGAGACGGGAGCTCTATGCAAGGAAAAAGCAGAGAGCCCTGATTTTTGGGAAAAAGTGAAGTGCATTGATGCTATGGTTCAACCTATTGTCCACTTGATGAGGCTTGTGGATGGTATGAAGCCATGCATCAGCAAGGTATATGAGGCTATGGACAGTATGATAGAGAAGCTGAGGGATTTGGAGCCAGATGAGAACAGGTACGAGGAGATCCGTGCCCTATGTGCGCGTAGGTGGAACTCCTACTCCTCTCCTTTGCATGCAGCAGCCTATGTGGTGGACCTTGAGTTTCAGGGTGCAAGAAAGTGACGCAGAGGTGAGCAAGCTATGGAGACTTGTCTTGACTCGACTTGTGCCTGACCCAAATGTTAGGCGGAAGATCCGTGACCAGTTGTCTAGGTATAGTAGCTTTCAGGGCTCTTATGGAGACATGGATGCACGGGATGATCGCTTCAAAGTTGGGGCTGCTTTGTGGTGGGAAGATTTTGGTTCGGATGGACCTGAGCTTCAGCATCTAGCCATCTGCATTCTCAGCCAGGCAGTGAGTTCCTCTTGCCTAGAGCAACTTTGGAGCTCATATAGTCACATTGCATCGAAGAAGAGGAACCGTCTTGGGGTGGAACGGGCAAATGATCTAGTCTTTGTGAGTGCAAACTTGCGAATGCTTTGCAAGAGTGCAACTGCAAAGGCTGATGCATTTACCAAGTGGGAGATGTCTCAAGATGATGAGGAGTTGGAGGAGCAAGTGGAGGACATCTCTATGGATCCTGCAAGCATTGCAGGGACCCATAATCGTGAGGCCAGCACTTCACATGCCCCTTGAGGCTTTTTGACATATGTACTACTCTAGTGATAGTCTCTTTTTTGTATGCCACTTACGTGGTTAGGGCCTAGGCCTTTGCCCTTGTCTTTTGCTTTAGCCTTTGGCGACTGGGTCCTGGGTGCCCGATCTCCTTTTTTGTAACACCCATTTTTTTGCTAGTATGACTTAATATTGATGCTTTGGAAGTGTAAAGTGACTTTGTTTTAGTATTGTTAAGTTTCTTAAATGAGTGCTTACTTAAAATTGCATATTTTGTATGCCATCCCGTGCCGTCCCCCGTTCCCTGTCCCGGTTCCCAGGAATCCCCGTCCCCGTCCCCGTCCCCGTCCTCGTTTCCCGTTCCCCGTTCCCGTTCCCCGTCCCCGTCCCATGTTACTATGGCTGCGGCTGTGACCCCGCGAGAGGGTCCCTGTGTCGAGGATCTGGAATCTGGGATACGGAAGGAGAGGGAGGAGGAGATGAAAAACGCGACGCTGGAGAACGGGTACGCTCCTCCAGAGCCAAGATCTGCGCCTTCTGCTCATCCATCTTGGTTGTCTGTTCTGCGATTGCTCGCATCATCTGCTGGAACATGTCTGTAACACTCAAGCCTGGTGCCCTAGCTGGGCTGCCTGGTGCACTCTGGTCCCATGGTTCTTGGTCTCTCTTGTCATCGAAGCTCGCCATAGTAGGAAAATGCACTTCCTTTCCGCAACGCAATCTGACCATCCACTATCTGTGTGGGAGACGTCCGGAGGCTGAAAACCAACCGTCCTTCGAGGGACAGGAGTCACTCCGAAAGGGGTAGTCCACCGGCGCCTACAAAACCAACCACACGAGCGAGAAAAAATTCTTCTTTGCTGAATCTTTGCACTTGAAGTAGGCTCTGATACCACTGTAACATGCGGAAGCCTCAGAGAAGAATCGGTAACTTCAATGCTCAGAAAAATCAGCACTCTTTTCGCGACGGAATTAACGCACAAACTGAATGAAGATGTGCAGAAAATAGAAAGAGAGAGAGAGAGAGATGGAGAAGGCACAGTATAAGTTTCACACTAGGCTCCTGACTTGATGAGCATTTTGAAGCTCTGGCCACTCCTTAATAGCTTGAATCTTTGCAAAGATCCATGCGTACACCATCTTTCGAAACAATATGCCCCAAATAATGAATCTCTAACAAGAAGAATTCACTCTTCTTTCCATTGATAAAAAGCTTGTGTTTCCTAAGCTCTTCAAAAACAATGGCGAGGTGCTCCTTATGCTCAGTCTCACTCTTTGAAAAGATAATAATATCATCAAAGAAAGTTCATGTGAACTTGAGGTGAAGTCTAAAGATTCTATCCATCATTCTATTCAAAGTGGCGGGAGCATTTGTGAGACCAAATGGCTCCACCAAATATTCATAGAGTCCAAATGTCACCTGCATCCCGCACTTGGATGCCACGTAGACATATCTGTACAGAAGGTGCAGGACCTGGGATGGTGAACTGGTCCCATGTGAGCCCAATCCGGGACGAGTTAGCCACGGATCCATCTCAGTTGTCCAAGGTCAGGTGTGCATTGTCCTACACAGGAGTCTAAGGTCAGGTATGCACTGTCCTCCTGCACATGAAACAGTGCCAGTCCGCGCTGTGAGTCTCCCTCTGGAATGATATCAGTGATTCTGTGTATCTGGTATGGTATCGGCTGCCAGATCACTGAGTAGTTAGTTAGGGTTTGCATTTAGAACAAGGGGCCAGCCCATAGGGCTACCCCGGGTCTTTGTGTGGGCATGGAGATAGTGTGGAACCACCCCCATGAGGGCCAGGAAAGCCCTGGCTGAACCCACCAGCCATGGAGGGGCTGTAGGACAGCCCTAGGGGCAAGCTAAAGGCAGATTTCAGGAGATACAGCCTTTGTGTGGCTGTAGGGCAGGTATGGGGCAGCCCATACAGGCTGCCCAGCCCTCAAGAGGTTTGCAAAAGCTTTGTCCAGCCATCCAAAAGCAGGCACATGATGCCCAGCCAATTAGGAAAAAAACACAGCATTTTATGTGATTATTTCAGCGTTAAATGCTGGAAATTCAATCGTGGGAATATTTAATGCTGGCCGCCTAGTTTTGAACTGGCCGACTGCTATTGTAGGAGTAGTATAAAAGGGTCAGCCCACAATCCCATTATCTCATCTCATTTCTCACCAAGAGCTCAAGCACAAAGAGGCTAGACAAGCCAAGAAGGTGCTAAGCAAAGGGGTGAAGGACTGCAGGTCAAGGGCAGGGAATTTCCAGCCAAGAAAGGTCAAGGAATTCTGTATTTTCTTTCAGATTTACATCATTCTAATAAAGCAAATACACCATCCGTGGTGGGGGCCCTACAGCTTCATGCCCATATTATCAAACAATGCCTGCCAAAATAAACTAGTGGTCCGAGGATCTCTATCCCCCACAATAGATGTAGGCATGCCATGATGTTTGAAGATCTAAGCCAAGAACAACTTTGCCATGTGCTCTGGTTTGATTGTTTTCGTCACAAGAATAAAATGTGCCTATTTGTTAAAGCGATCCATATAGCATCATTACCAAGTACCGATCTCAACAAATCCATAAGGAAATCCATGGCAATGCTTTCCCATGGTTCCTGTGGAATGGGTAAGGGCTAAAGCAAACCGGGTGTCTTGTGTCTGTCAAACTTGACTTTTTGACACATTAGACACTCACGAAAATTTTTCATCAGCTTATCATCGTCAAACGGATGGTCAGAGTGAGATTGCAAATTCAGCCATACTTGATTTGCTCAAGTGTTATGTATTTGAGCAGAAGACAGATTGGGAAAAGTATTTGTCCTTGGTTGAGTTTGCATACAATAATACTGTGCATTCTTCAACTAACAAGGCTCCGTTTGAGATAGTTTATGGCAAGGTGGTGCTACCACCTATCTTATGAACAAAAGATGAAATCTTTGCAGCAGATGAGTATGTTCAAGATTTGGATACTGCGTTTGCACAGGTTCGGACAGCCATAGAAAGATCTCAAGCTAAGTATAAAAAGGCAGTTGACAAGCACATGCGAGAGGTTATTTTCAAGGAAGGTGATTGGGTGTTACTTAAGTTCGAGAAAACACGTCTTCGGAAGTGGCTAGGTGTCACCGGCCTGGACATTTCCCAGTATGAAAGGAGTCTGGTGGACTCCAGGATGTCTAAATATTCGGAAAGTACAAGCTTTGGGAATGGGGGATTATCCTAGAATACAAAGGACCACACTCCTAAAATTTAGGAGAGTTGCTATTTTTGGCCCGACTCCGATGGAAATTCTTTTCGCGTCATTACATCTGGAATTGAGCAGATACCAAGAGTTGGCAAAGTGCCTATGACAGAATGTCTACCAGTTGGGATATTTTTGGAGGTAAAGATTATGGAAGGACCCATCTCTTAGATTGGGACATGTGGCAAGAAAGTGGACCAAAGTGAGACAAGTGGCTTGACACTTGTTAGAAAGTGGATCAAAGTGAGACAAGTGGCCTCACACTTGTCACTTCAGCTATTGTGTGGCTCTCCACTTGTCATCGTAGCCTTCTCTTGCCATTTTAGCTCATGAGAGGCCCAAATCTAACCGTACCAGCTGCACCAACCACCGTACAGGCTGTACCAGCCATTGTACCTGCTGTACCAACCATTGTACGTGTTGTATCGGTTGAATGGAGAGTTTTAATATGCATTGATGGTATCAACAAGTGTGTCAAAGGCCCTAGTCCCTCGGGCACCCGCTGCCAGTTACACTAGGTAAAGAAGGCCAATATACTAAGCTTTCGAACATGTATTATGGGCCATTCCAGATCTTGCAGAAGATAAATGAAGTGGCTTATAGATTGGTATTGCCCGATCACTGGAAAATACATAGTGCGTTTCATGTCAACTTGTTGAGGCCTTATGTGGGACCACCTCCTATGGAACTAGTTTTGGAAGATCCACCAGAGGTGGATGAGCTTGAGAAGGTATTGCAACCTGAGCAGATAGTTTTTCATAAGGAGTGTAAGGATTCAGGTGGCAAGCTAGTACGCAGGTATCTTGTGAAATTTAAAAACTATTCGGCTATGGATGCAAAATGGATGGACGAAGATTATTTTCAAGATTATGTGGAACTTCTGAAGGCCTATCTGGAAGCTTTTCAGTTGCGGTCAACTGCTTAGAAGCTGGGGGCAATGTCACAAAATTTCTCACAGCTTCTGTTTTTCTATTGTTCATGTGTGGCATATGAAGCCTGACATGACATACATGTATGACTTGTGAAGCATGACATGGTGTGTTTGTATGGCATATGGAGCTTCACATGACAGTACATGTATGACTCATGGAGCCTGACATGGTGTTCATAAATGGCTTGTGGAGCTTGACATGGTGTACATGTACAGCTCATGGAGCTTGACATGATGTGATTTCCCGCGACTAGCTATCTTGGTGATCTTCTGTATTTATGTTCTGGGAAGATTTCGGAAGGATCATGAAGCCATGAACACTTTACGATTTATCTGATACAACTGAACAAATGGGTGTTTCTTCTAGTCTAGCTGCACTCATGTGTGTGCATGACCTTGATTTTATATTTGGATGACTTGTTTTGTTTGCTTGGACAATGGGTGGTGTAGCCAGTACAACGGTCTTGAGATTATTTGCCTGTGTTGTCCTTGGGGTCGGGGATGCCTGGGCACCCACTTTCTTTCTTTTGAAAGTGGTGGTCAAAATCCCGTAGGCTGAAGACCTACAAGATGTCCCTCCCCCTGCCTAGACCCAATATACTCCTCTACGAGTGTGTATACCTAAATGAATACAAACAATAAAGCCATAGATGGTGGGTGGACAAGAATAGTAAGGTTTTTAATGGCACCACCTCCATTCTCCCCTTTTGTTTAAGGAAGAATAGCACCATCCCCATTCTCCCCTTTTGTTTAAGGAAGAATGAGAGTGGTGCCATTCTCAAGGCCTCCCATCACCTTCAAGGGGGGAGTGGCACCACTGCCATTCTCCCTTACATTCAAGGAAGAATGGCAGTGGTGCCATTCTCCCTTACATTCTTGGAAGAATGGCAGTGGTGCCATTCTCAAGGCCTCCCATCACTTCATGTGGGGAGAAGGGAGGATGGCACCACTACCATTCTCCTTTACATTCTAGGAAGAATGGCTGTGGTGCCATTCTCAAGGCCTCCCATCACTTCATGGGGAGAATGGCACCACATGGCACCACTGCCATTCTCCCTTACATTCAAGGAATTGCAGTGGTTCCATTCTCAAGGCCTCCAATCCCATCACCTTGAAGGGGATAATGGCACCATTGCCATTCAACCTCACATTAAAGGAAGACTGCCAATGGTGTCATTCTCAAGGTCTCCCATCACCTGGAAGGGGAGAATGACACCACTACCGTTCCCCTTACATTAAAGGAAGAATGGGAGTGATGTCATTCTCAAAGCCTCCCATCAACTTGATTGAAGGGGAGAATGGCACCAGTGTCATTCTCTGGGCCTTCCATCACATGAAATGGGATAATGGCACCACTTCCATTCTGAAGACCTCACATCCCATCATCTTGAGGGGTAGAATGGCACCAATGTCATTCTCTAGGCCTCCCATACCATCATTTTAAACGGTAGAATGGTAGTGGTGCCATTCTCCCGAAAATTCAAGGAAGAATGGCAGTGGTGCCATTCTCAAGGCTTCCCGTCACCTTGAAGGGGAGAATGACACTGCTGCCATTCTCCCCTTTCATTCAAGGAAGAAGGGCACGAGTGCCATCCTCAAGGCATCCCATCACCTTGAAGGGGGGGATGGCACCACTGTCTACCTCTATTACATTCAAGTAAGAATGGCAGTGGTTCTATTCTCAGGTATCCCATCATTTTAATTGAAGGGAAAAAACCATTCTAAGGGCCACCTATCACGTTAAAGAAGAGAATGGAACCACGTCTATTCTACAAGCCTTCCATCCTATCACCTTGAAGTGGAGAATGGCTCAGCAACCATTCTCCCCTACGTTCTTTGAAAAATGGCAGTGGTGCCCTACGTCCTATCACCTTGAAGGGGAGAATGGCATTCTCGGCAGTGGTGCCATTCTCAAGGCCTTCCATCACCTTCAAGGGGGGGAATGGCACCACTACCATTCTCCCTTAAATTCAAGGAAAAATGACAGTGGTGCCATTCTCCCACACCTGTTTGGGACTAACAGGTGGTCTACATGTGTTTTGCAGGTGGTAAGTGTCCCTAAAAACCCAATTTACAGCTTTATGATTTCACATACTAATATTTATTAGTGCAAGTCCACACTCACTTAGAAGTGACTGGACAACTTACAAGTCATTCACACTGGGCAAGACTATTTTAATACATGTGGCATCCAAAAGGCGGGCACTTAAGTTGATTTGAGTCATCTGCATGTAGGCGCCTCCTTTTGGACCTAAAAAGCACACGCCCGAGCTATTATTGGCGGAGAGACTCTATTACAGGTGGAGGAACTCGAGTTTGGACTAGCGCATGCGTTTTTGGTGCATGGGAGAGCAAATCGACCAGTTCTGGAGCCTTCTACCACCATCCATTGCAACAGTTTCCATCCCAGTGTGAGGAGAAAGGTGGTCGACTCCTTCTGGAGATTTCTATGCTATTGGCCGGCTGTTTACAGCCCTGAAAAGCTGCTGGCCAGCGCATCTGGAAGAGGATAGGTGCTGGTCGATTTGTGTGGGAGACATCCTCTACTGATCGGAGACATATTGGCATGTAAACTACCGTTGGTCGACTTCTCTTGTGGCTACTGAGAGCTGGTCGATTGCTGAAAACAGCCCCTCAAGGCTGGTCGATTTGCTCTGTGAGTCCCGGGCTGATGTGGGAATGTTGTGGGCTGACCATGGTTGTCCTGCATGTGCTCTAAGCCGGGAAAGCACTTTTGTTATGAGAAGGGACATCATATTCAGCATATGTATTGCTTTTGTTTTCATCTTGTACCGGAAGAATCAGGTGCTAGCCAGTGGAGAATCCTTGGGCACCCGCAAGGTTGTATCTGAAGCAGACTCCTTTTTGGTAATCTAACCATAAAGGGGGGGGGGGGTAGGGTTCAGCCCATCTTCTGGCCCCTAGTGTGGTGTACTGTGGAGAGTTGTTTATCTCTCTCTCTTATTTGGCATGTTCATGTGTTTGATCAGTTCTCATGACTGAAGATTTCCTTGTTAGAGCTACCCTTCCATTGAACTTTTTAACCCAAAAACTTTAGAGACACGTAGATTCTACTTTTTCTCTTTCTGTGATTAGATCTGTGAAAAAGAGAAGGAAAGACAAAAAGTGGTCACTTCCTTCATGGCTTGCCCCTCTAGAATGAGTCAATGGGCGCAGGTGTAGCCATGTTTGTAGTAATGGGGGACGGGTGCAGCCTTGTCGGCGATAATGTAGGGCATGCACAACCATGTTTGCAGTAATTTGGGGGGCGGGGGTGTGTGCAGCCATATCTTGGCATTTTTTTTTTGGGAAGAGGGAAGGGGGGGGGAAAGCCTTAACTTGGCAATAATTGGGGGACAGGTGTAGTGATATTGTCATATGTACACTTTCTGTTCTAGGGTGCCATGTGGACACCTTTTGAATTGAACATGTGAGGACGGGTTGCGAATTCTGCTTGAGTCCCCATTGGAACTCATCCTCCAACTGGCCTATTATTGAGGAGGTAAGTGTTGGAAGCAATTCGAGCATGATTTGAAGGTGTGCTAGATTATCCCGTATATAGAAACATAGGAAGTCGAAGAGCCATATATAGGCTAGAGTTTCACCTTGTCATAATTCTCTCCCGGCCAGTTTTTTTGGAGGGCAGCACATTGGGAGGTGGGAGCACAGTGGTTAGATTACCAAAAAGGAGTCTGCTACCAAATACAACTTCACGGGTGCCCAGGGATTCTCCACTGGCTAGCACCTATCTCGTCCTGTACAATATGAAAGCAAAACAAAAACACATGCAGAATTTGTAGGTGATCTTCAGCACAAGAGGGCACTTCCGGTATCAAGCACATGTAGGACAACCATGGACAGCCCATAGCACTCCCACATCAGCCCAGAACAACCGTGTATCTTCACCTTCCTCTTGTATGGCTCACAAGACAAGTCGACCAGCCTTGAGAGGCTGTTTATAGCAGTCGACCAGCCCTCAATAGCCACAAAAGGAAGCGACCAGCAACAGTACGCGAGCCGGTAAGTCTCCGATCAGCAGAGAACCTGTCCAGCCAAAATCGACCAGCTCTTTTTCCTGTTTTATGATCTGTACAACTGTTTTTCAGTGGTGTAAAACAGTCGGCCAGCAGTGGGAGACATGCAGCAAGAGCCGGCTAGCATCTCTCATACATCTGGTGGGTATCCGTCATGATAGATAGCTGTAGTTGGGTGCCAGCAGGCTGAAAACCAATCCACCAGCTCTCATGCACACCAGAAAAGCATGCACATCCCCCAAATCTGAGTTCTCCTCCAGTAATAGAGTCTTTCCGTTGAAAATAGCTGAATCGTGTGCTTTATTGGTCTAGATGGGGGCGCCTACAAGTGGTTGGTACAAATCTGGTCCAGTGCCCGCCTTATGGTTGCCACATGTATTAAATAAGTCCCATCCGGTGTGTACAACTTATAAGTTGTCTGGTCACTTATAAAAGTGTGTGAATGCAGCTGCACCCATAATTATTAGTATGTGAAATCATAAAGCTGTAAATTGGGTTTTTGGGGGACACTTACCACCTGCAAAACACATGTAGACTACCTATCAGTCCCAAATAGGTGTGCATATACACGTCCATAGGGTGCCCAGGTGTCCCTAGCCCCATGGACAACGTAGGCAGAAATCTCAGGCATTGTCTAGGCAAACAAGACAAGTCATCCGAAGGTAAAATCAAAGTCATGCACACACGAGTGCAACTAGACCATAAGAAACTGTCGGAATGCGCAGCGGAATATGAGACACAACTGAGAGCAAACACGTGCATGACTCCACGCTGAACAGAGGCCCACGTAGAAGATAAGCGCTAGCCTGCAACAAACTGAACTGGGAGCAGAAGGAGAAAAACGTAGACAAGAGAGTGGCATATGAAGAATGAAGATGAGAAGCTGAGCGAGCGAGCAGAAGTCCATAGAAAGGCCTAGAGGCAGTAAAGGGAAAGGAAGAACAACTCCACAAAGAGCACAGAATCAAATGTTTCAAAGTGTTGGACAATTTTCTTGCCAAACATAGGGAGGAGTTACTAGCCATGATGGTTGCATTCTTGAGGTCAAGTACAAAAGTGGAAGCAATTGTGGTGAAGCCAAAGGAAGTGAACTAGAAGTTGACGAAGGAGCACATAGGTCCAGCTGCCACCTCAGTTCCCGAACCAGTCTTAGAGGTCATCACATTCATTGAGGTGGTGGCAACACCTGAGGTTGAGACACTTCTCTTCAAATCCATTGAGGAGGTGGATGAGTTGAGTGTTTCAAACAATAGTTCCTTGGGCCTACCGTGCCGGCCCAACATGTAGAGGCAAAGGGGTTTGTTTGAGTGTCCGTAGTTCTCGAGGTGGCAATGGCGGAGGCAACATGTTGACTATTGAGCCGAGAGTCGGACTGACAATGTGGGGCAAAGGCGCATCATGTGCACCCGTGCTCCAAGTTAAGCGGGAGGGGATGTCTTGTGCACACTCTTTTGAGGTGTGATGTGGACATGCTTCTACCGATTGGCGAGCTTAGAGGTCGAATGCGTGGCCAGATTCATGTGTATGTAAGGGCATTTTGCCAAGTTATTGTCTAGGCGCCCAATGAACAGCCAAGTGTGGACAACGTTATTATTCCTATGGTGTCAACACCCTAGATTAGGGTCGGCTAGCCAACTATTACTATAAGTAGGGGGCTATGGCTGAGGCTCATATCATTCATTCATCGTCGACTACCCTTCATGATGCCTACAAGGTGTGCCTAGCTCCCCATTCTTTCATCCTATCACAAATGCATTGAAAAAACTCCAGCCACAAGGGCAAGTAGAGGAGCATAAACGCAGCCAAGAAGGGAGATAAGAAAAAGAGCTGTGTTGTCCAGTCAACATATCTGTTTGTGATGTAGTGTTTATCCTTTTCGTTTATGATGTTAGTGAAAGGATCTCATGTATCTTTGATGGGCGCCACCAGGGGGGGGGGAGGGACGGCCTTATCTTGGCTAAAATGGTGGGCATGTACAACCTTGTCTTGGCATTATTGGGAGGCAGATGGAGTGATGTTTTGGTAATGGGGGATAGGTGTGGCTATCATAGTAGCAACGGAACGAGAACAAGCCAAAGGGGGAACGGGAATGAGGGGGAACGACCTAGATAATTCCTAGAAATGACACTAAATCTTAACATACATTGCTCATTTTAAAACCCGTATTACGTAACCTTATAACAAAAAGACATACTTATAGAATTTGCAAAAAGTTTAGATGTAACTAAATCAAAGACACACTAAAGTCTAGTGCACCACACAATTTGCGAATACATACTAATAGATCTCAGAGTTCAAAATAAATTAGTCCACATCATACATGATATAAGTCACAAATGACAAAAAGACACAAAATATAGTCTACGGCCCAGATAGAAGAAACACCCAAGTTCCAAGCAATAAAGTGGGCGTGTATAACCTTGTCTTGGCATTATTGGGAGGGAGATGCAGTGATGTTTTAGTAATGGGGGATAGGTGTGGCCATCATAGTAGCAATGGAATGGGAACGAGAACAAGCCAAAGGGGGAACAAGAATGAGAGGAAACGATCTAGATAATTCCTAGAAATGACAGTAAATCTTAACATACATTGCTCATTTTAAAACCCGTATTACGTAACCTTAAAACAAAAAGACACACTTATAGAATTTGCAAAAAGTTTAGATGTAACTAAATCAAAGACACACTAAAGTCTAGTGCACCACACAATTTGTGAATACATACTAATAGATCTTAGAGTTCAAAATAAATTAGCCCACATCATACATGATATAAGTAACAAAAGACACAAAATGTAGTCCACGGCCTAGATAGAAGAAACAACCCAAGTCCCAAGCAATAAACTTGCCCAAAGCGACACATGCAAATGACACAAAATGTTGGGCTCCAGACTCCAGAGTCCAAGCCTCAAGGTGACATGCAAATAGTAAGGAGATATCATGCATGGCGTCATCCAAGAAAGCCATATCATCAAGACCAACATCTACAGCATCCAAAGCTTCAACCCCATCCTGACTAGGATTTGCAAGTCATGTGTCTCCTCATTATTCGAGGACTCCTCATCAAGCAATATGAACTTCTCTAGTTTGGGAGAAGCCATTTCACCAAGCAAGTTTAAATTAGCACTTAACAAAAATCAAGTCATTAACTTGTTTTGTTCCAAATTCGTTTCTCTTCTTGGATGCAACATGGCCGAAATGGGAGAATGATAACCGTTCCATCGTGCTTCACATAATTCTCGAACCTTATCATAGTTCTCGTCGGACAAGTCCATTTCTCCTATTTTCTCGATCATTTTGTCAACCCCCTCATAAACCTTGCCAATGCATGGCTCTCGGCTATTTGCAATCCGCATCAAGCGCATGATCAGCTTCATCACGACATTGATAGTGTTGACTTCATCCCAAAATGTGAAGTCTTGTATGGTTCTTGCAACCTCTATGTCGGCTCTTGACCGAGAATGAGCCCATCCCATCTATTCATTGCATACAACCAATTGCTTTAAAGTCAAGCTCACTTTGGATAACCTCATCATCATAAGAAAGTTATAACCAAAGTGTGTCTCCGAGTACTTAAAGAGATCCTTTCTGGGCGATCTCTTGCGGAATTCATTCAAAATAAACTGATGGTTTTGAATGAAGCTTATTATCTACTGATGGTTTTGAATGTGTGGATCAACCTATGGCAAGCTGCCAATATCCTTCAGTAAGTTGCTCAAACAATGAGCAAAGCATAGGCTAAATGTGATATGCGGATACCTGTCTTCAAGCTTTAGACCAACTACCCTATTTGTTGCCTCACTATCAGCTAAGAACTGAATAACATTCTGCGGGCCAACTTTCTCAATACCTTGGGCCCACTCTTCCACAAGCTGATCTGCATTTTTTCCAATACCAAAAGCATCATGTGACGAAATGAATTGCATTCTTCCTCGAGAATAAGCAGCCATGCCATGAATGGACCTTTTTCGAGTGTCATTCCAGCTGTTTGCAATAAGTGACACACCATTCTTTGCCGAACTTTCATGCCTAGATTCTAAAGCACATTCAATTGCAGCTTTCTCCTTTTGCAATAAGGTGATGCGTGGTGTCTCATAGGAAGGAGGCTTGTATGTTGGGCCATACCGTGCAATCTTCTAGACCATTTCAATAAAATATGGAGACCTGGCAACATTGAATGCTCTACATGATCATAATAAAAGAACCTTGCAACAGTTGCATCTACCTTTTCTTTCTTGCGGGGATCCCAAGTTTCTCCCAAGGTTTGCTGCTTGCTAGAGCTTGCACCCATAGGCTGCAAATCCTGGGAAAATGCAAAGCTCCCAAGTCCCCCGTACAGCTGTCCATCTCCCATGCTTACATCGTCCCCATGTCTAGTGAAGTAAGATGCATCAATTGTTGGTTTCTTTCGTGCACATGCTTTCTCCTCTTCACTTGGGTACTTTGCCAAAAGCTCTCTATGCATTTCAGGTGTTGTCCTTGGGCATTTCTTCACTTGCGCTTTTTCATTGTTTACATGGCATAGATGTGCTCTCACACGGTTTGCTCCTCTTGACTTCTCTCTGTTACATTGCTTGCATTTCCATCGTGTTGCACCTCCCTTAGATGAATAGCGTTCTAGCCTTTCAACCTCGTCCCACCAAGTAGCATTCAAAGCTGAACACTTTGAGCCCGAGGAAGCCATGATTTCTGCAAATTCGGACAACAAATTGATTAGCCTTTCAAAGCTATCCATGAGAGAGAGAGCATGAGAGAACCGAGTCCTTGTTTGTCTACTGTATAAGGGGGAGAGACTCGAGAGGGAGAGACTCGAGAGAGAACAAGAGGAGTTTTAAATTTTAATGTTTGCTGCAGACTGTGTAAAAGTTGCAGACTATGACGTGTGTAAAAGTTTCAAACTGAGAACGAGAGAAAGAGAAGAGCGAGGGAAAAGTGAGTAGCCTTGCTGCCTTGCCTTGGAAAGGAGGAGTCGAAGTTTGAAGTCGAGAGAGGAGCCCACTCATGACTCCAGGGTGACAGCAGGTACACGTTTTCTTTTTTTCCTTATATTGGCCAAACGTCAAAATCATTCCACGTGGGGGGAACGGCAGCCAGGCACTCCATTTAACCGTTCCCCCCACGTTCCCCTGGCCGTTCTGATTCTGAAGCGTTCCACTTGCTGTGTTCCACCCGTTTTGAGCAACTCAGCCATGGGGGAACGCGTTCCACCGTTCCCAAGGGGTGGAAATGGCGTTCCCCTGCTACACTGGTGGCAATGCTGGCGGTAATGGGCGTCAGACTCAGCCATGTTGGCATGCCAGCAAAGACCATTGTATCTTTTTGTGAGGAAGTGTTTATCTGTTTTGTTTATGATGTTAGTGAGGATCTTATGTATATTTACTAGCTTATCTGTCCATAACGAAATGCTCATCCTTTCATTCATGATGCAAGAGACACTTGTCATGGTGTGGAGAATCTATATTTTTACCATAATGCATCTCCCAACATATGTAGTGTGGGTCATTATCTGCGATTGCTCATAAAGTTATTTTGCGAGCCTTGCCTGTGGTTGTCCGTGTACATGGGGTACTTACAGGCTATGGGATTGGATTGTGATGATGTGATGTTATGAAATTCATTATCAATCACAGGACTTCTTCCTCTCCTGAGTATGAGGTGTCTTGTTTGCCAGGTTGCTGGCGAGTCGAAGGGCAGTGATAAGTACCTGTGTTTTCCCAGGCATTTTTGCTCCTGCCACTCTTTTTTCTTTGATGTGGTGGGTCGAGGAGAACAACTTTGTGTGAGAAACACTTACCCATATCCCATCTTTTATATAGTTGTTGATTCAAACATATGCTATTCGAGTTTGGAAACGAAATGATGGCCATGACTGTCTAAATGCAGTGCAAGCATCAATTAGCAGCAAGGATTGCAGAAGCTCTGGATGTATGCCAGCAAGTTATTGTCTCTGATGAGGAGCTTGCCATCTTGTTAGTGCAATAACAAGAAAGTAGTTCCTTGTTGCTGATGAGGCTGAGTCCTTAGATTACCTTCGATTACTTACTGAAGTTGTTCAGCTTCAAAGTGTTTCTATTCAGGTTGAGTTGTAGATGTTATATCATTAGAAGAACAAGGATCAGACCTTGTTTTTGCATTTATCCTGCAATCTGAAAGATCAGACCTTGTTTTGCATTTATCATACAGATCAGAACGGTCTGGAATCTGTTTACAAGATGCTTGTTAGGGAAATGTCTATCACGTGCATTAGCAATTTGCAAGTGGAATTATAGAAATCATTTCTCAATTGTGTGTCCTATTGTACAGAATGGGTGTAAATGTAAGAGACCAAGAGCCCTTGTAGAACACTGTTAGGATCTCCTACACTCATGAATAGATGCGCATGCAGGTACGCACACACATGTAGATTTCTATGTATTTGTGTGTGTGCACTTGTTTGTGTATGTGTATATGTTTTTGTTTAGATACGTGTGTATGTTACCACCCCCCCCCCCCCCCCCCCCCCCCCCCCCCCCCCAAAAAAAAGGGGGAAAAAATATGGAAAAAAGTTTTTTTTTTAAAAATAAAATAAAAAAATGGAAGCAAGATCTTCACACAAAGCACTCCTGGAAAAAAATAAGAAAAAAAATACGGAAGTAAGATCTTCACACAAAGCACTCAATTGCAAAAATAAGCGGAGAGTGGACAATCACTCATGTGCTTCGGGTAATGAGATTTGATGTTGATCTAGACAGACACTCGATGGAGGATGTCTTGCTTACAAGAGTACTTGAGCACAATGAACTCAATGATGAACAAAGGTTACCAAAGTAGTGTATATATAGCATCCAGGGTCGGCATAGACGTAGGTCGACCATGTCGACGGCCAACCCATGACTTGGTCCAAATGACTAACCATATCATTGGATTGGGACCATATTAAAATACGACAAAGTCGTAGGGATATTGCGCAACTCCCACGGCCAGCTGAGACCATCAAGACCCTCAAACGGGTCTTGCAACCCATGTCCTTAGTTTATTGTCTAGTACTCACTAATGCGGCCACAGCTTGCACAAGCATGTGTCCTACTTGGTAGAGTGCCAAGTCTACGTAAGCCATCTCCTAACCATTTGGCCACATTTGACCACCATTGAGTGTCTAAATTTAAAACTGCAGGCGGGCATCCGGGTGTTGATCACAAATGGCTACTATTCATGTAGGGGGCCTTACAAAATAGAGCACATCCATCACCCGTGGTAAAAACACGAGGGTGGAGCTCTTTTCCAACAATATATACATGTACACATCTATAGTTGTGTGTGTGTATGTGTGCGTGGGCATTGGCGTATATAAATGTGTACACGCACATATTTTCACACACACACATACATGCACATGTACATACATACACGCATACGTGCATACAATGTGGATGCTCATATATATGCACATTTATATACGTAAATATATAAATGTGTATATTTAGAACTTCTAAAACGTCGTTTCTAACTAGAAACATTTTTGAAAAGCTAAAATGCCTTTTTTTGAGGGGACTTGTTTGCACATGTTTTCAATTGCCTTTCGCCAGTTTCATTAGCAACCTTGTTCTCCTCGGCTTTAGTCCCTTGGCATATGGCTTTTCCTTTCTTTCTCTTTTCTTGTTCTCTCTTTCCCTTTCTTCTTTCTCTTCTTCCTCTTCTTTCTTCTCCATCTTCTTCCCTCTCTCTCTCTCTCTCTCTCTCTCTCTTTGCTCCTTTTTTTGAGGGATGAAATGTGATTGTGTGCGCATGCTTGCATGTATGTAATGTGTGTGTGTGTGAGAGAGAGAGAGAGAGAGAGAGGTTAGTATTTTAGGTAAACTTGGCATGAGACCTTAGTTACAATAGTTGTAGAGAACTACAACAAGAAACCTCCCAAAAGGTGCTGAAAACAAAGAATCAAAGTGGATCTCTTTTGATACTAGGAAGCAGACCACGAAGCCAATGTGGGAAAGTCTTTGAGGATGTACAATGGAAGTTTATGAGCTTGTCTGTGATGTGGGTGTCTTGTTGCCAATTAGTATATAGATGTGGCTTGTAATTCTAGGGTGCTACCCATAAGAGTGCCCATGCTTTTGTCAGAGAATGTGACTATATGCAGGGAAAGAAAAATGGTGGTTACACCCATGAGGTGTGGTTGTCACGTGCACCCATGCACTGTGGTAAACGGTGAAAAATTGGCTCATCAATAGTGCAAGAATCATGTATCGGAGTACCTTTTTTAGGATATATTATTGTATGATGTGACCTCTTTGTGAGCCCCGAACCGAAACATGTCACGCACGAGCTACGTAATCAATCTCCCAGCCATAGAGGTCTATCAGGTCAATGTCAACCCTCTTAATCCACTTTGACGAATTCAGCAAAAGTAATCATCATGTAGCGGTAATCCCAACCATAGAGGTCTGTCAGGTCAGTGTCTTAATCCACTTTGTTAGTAATCATCATGTAGGTACATGTAGATGTTATCTTTAGAAGTAGAAGTCATTAAACTCATCAATTGCATTCATATAGATAATATGGGCCAGCCCGAAGGAGGGACAACCTTGTGAGGGGTGTAAACACACTTTAGCCAACAACAAGGCCCAGTCGGTAGCCATCAATTGGCTAGGGCAGCAATTAGCCACCAAGGCTTAGCTTATATTCGGCCAGGTGTTGATGCAGTCGGCTAGCCTACAGTCCAGCCCATGTAATAATTCAGTATATGCTGATTAAACAGTCGTAGTAGTTTATTTGCAGGCGGACAACCCCTTCTGACAGCTGATCACCACCCTGAGACCATATAAAAAGGCAAGCCATCATCAGTCCATAAATCGTCAGAAATCAAATCAAGTCTCAAGAAGCAAACAAGTCAAGCATGTGTGCTTAGGCCTCAACCTTTGCATACTTACATCCAATCTTGTGCTTTCAGCCCAAGGCAAACGAAGCTCAGCCTCTTCAAGAGTGCTCAGCACACCAACCCTTAGTCTCAGGCCGGTGTATCCTCTTCGAAGATAGCTTCACATTCGCCTACAACTTATGCACAATTCTGCCAAGCGTTTGGTTGCTTTGTCCTTGCATTTGATGGTCAGTAAGTTAGTTTGTTTGCTCAGTCTTGTGGACACAGCTCAGCTTGTATATTCAGTTCTCCAGAAGAAGAAATAAAGCAAATACTCTTGCTCTTGAAGGGTCCTTGAGTGGGTAATTTGGGACCCCATCTAGTGTCGTCTCTCGACTACATCTTTTAGATTCATGTATGCTGTTAAAAGGATTGCTAAAGACTCACTAAACAGAGGTTTAAAGAAGGCCTAGTTTTTTCACACGGTCCTAGCTTGGCGTATGCTACATTGGTATCAGAGCTTGGGATGTGATTCAACCAGGCAACCTAGGGTGAGAGCATCTTGTGGATGGTAAAGTTGAGATCCAGAAAAACCACTCGCCCATCCACCATGGCATCAAGCTATGAAGACATCACTAAAGAAGAAGCATTCGAAGAAACGCTTCCGGGAAAAAGAAGACAAAGACAACGAGAAGTTAAAGGAGTTGATAGGCAACTCCAAATTCAACTCGAAAGAGTCCAAATGGAAAAAAGTTGGCAGAATACAAGCAACTTTGGCCCAGTGTAAGAGACACCCAAAGAACAAAGTTTCTCAATGTGTCGATGGATGACTGAAAAAGAAGAGCGAGACCGGGAAGCAAGACTGGCCGAACAGTTGGCAAAGAAAGGCAAACACAAGGCCAAAGAGGAGCGACTACGGGCAGAGCTCGAAGCAAAGGCAAACCATGAGTGACAGGCCCACGAGGACTTGAGGGACCAGTTCCAATAGACACTCTGAACTGTGGCAACTTCTTTCCACCCTTCTCAGTCCTCAACAATCCTAGCCATAGCCTCAACAACCGTCATCTGAGCCTCATCAAACTTCACCAAGTACGATGGTGGCAAAGTAAGACCATTCGGTCGTGACCCAGTTCATTCACTAGTTTGTTGCCCATTTTCACTCTCCACGATGACAGATATCCAAGATGAAGTCCATTTGGCGGCTCCACTCACAGGTGATGCAATCACTTGGTGGCAACATCGGTGTCATTTGCACAGAGATTCTTACACTGGCTTACTAGATTATGATTGGGACACCTTCGTGTCCGATCTGAAGACCAAGTTTCTAGCTCTGTAGTACATGACGAACCTTGAAGACGAGCTCTACAAAATCACCTAGAACGGTTCCCCTGTGCTCACCTACTCCAACAAAGTGATCACCATCAACTCAACAGTTGGGGAAGTCCAAGGAGGAGAAGCTGAAGCAGTTCATTCGGGGATTGGATCCAAACATTTAGCTCCCCATTTCGAAACTTTGAACCCCAGACTTATGATAGGGATTTGACTCTTGCACATAACCATGTGCTGATGCTCAACGAAGGCAAGCCCTGCGCTAGTCACACCCAAACCTTAGCACAACAGCAAACGCTAACCACCCAACAGAACTAGGCGTATAACCAACAGTCAGGTAAGGGGGCTGCCAACAACAAAGACCGAGAGAAGAAGGGCCAGAATAGCTCTTCTACTTGGAAGGAGCGACAAGATGGACCTAAGAAGACCCTTGAATCAAAGAGGGCCTTACTGGAGGATTCTTACGGTCAGATGAGAAGGAGCAGTACTTCAAAGAGAACTGTTGTTTTTTCTACCACCACATGGAACATGCAAAGAAGGAATGTTACAAATGGCAAGCGGGAAAAGGCAAACAACCTGCCTCCTCTACAATGGCTACTGCGACAACTGTACCACCCCTGCCCCCTCAAACACCAATGGCAAGTAGAGAAAGGTAAACAACCAACCTTTACAATGGCTATTGCCACAATTGTAACACCCCCTTGACCATGGGATATGAAAAGAAGGATTGTTACAAATGGCAAGAGGAACAAGGCAAACAACTAGCCTCTACAGTGGCTACTGCTGCAACTGTACCGCCCCCTCCTCCCCCGCCCTCAACCACCAATGCTGTTTAGCTCTTACCCGCTTTGAATGCAGTACAGTAGATCGTCAAAGGGGTCCTGCCTCCACCTATAGTAGATATCGACATCCACCGCGACTCCATTAGAGCCAGAGATGATAGGCCTCCTCCAATAGTTTCAGGACATCATGTTGAGGAATGATCTTCCATCGAGACCCCCAGCCTCTCGTCTTGAAGACCATTGTATCGATTTGGTACCTGGAGCTGAGCCACCTAGTAAGTTTTCTTATATCGTCTTTCCAAGGCATTGGAAGTTGAGTTGGAGACTTGCTTGGGTCTGGTTTCATTAGGCCTTAATCATCTCCATTTGTTGCACTGATTCTTTTTGTGTAAAAGAAAGATAAGACCGCACGTCTGTGTGGATTACCAAGCCTTGAACAAGTTGGAAAATAACATTCTTATTTTTTTTCTGCCACTTCAGAATAGCACGAGAAGGATGCAGAAGGTCTTGCAGATTTTACGAAACAACAAAATCTACAACAACAAGAAGGAAGACCCGTGGCATATTACAATAAGAAGTTGAATGATGTAGAAAAAAATGATTCTGTATGTGACAAAGAGCTGCTAGGGATTATCACAGCGTTGAAATAGTGGAAACCTTTTTTTATGGAAGAGAATTTACTATGATGAGACAGACCACCAGGCCTTGAAGTGGTTACAGACTATTCCAAGTGTCTAGTGGAGCGATAGACAACATTGGTGGAGTCAATTGTTCCAACGATTGGTGGAATGATTGATTATGTACTGGGTAAGCACAACCCTGTAGGCAAATGACTGAGTCGAAAAGGTAGTATTGAGATAGTATAGGAGTCCATTGTGTTGGAGATACAAGGCAATGACTTAGACAGTATGAAGATACATTATGCAGATTGTCCATAATTTGGAATCTATTACAGTATGGTCCTTTATTCAGAGCCGGGTCATTATACCATTCAGAAAGGTTGGCTCTTTTACAAGGGTTGATTGTGTTCTTAGGAAGAAGAGGTTGGCACTCCTCCATGATGCCCATGATTCACTTGATCACGCGGGATCAATAATACTTTGGAGAAGTTAGAAAGAATGTTTTATTGGCCGAAGATGCATAGGGTGTTGAGATATCGAGCTCGTCTAGTGAGGCGGTGGACACTGATGACCCGCCTGGGGGATAGGCCCCACACTTACACCACTGGCATGGCTGGTGAGATCATGGGTGATACGGCCAGTGGGATGACAAGCTATGTGACAGCCATTCTAGAGACTGGCATAGTTATAGTGCCAGCTCATTTAGTTGGGTTCACCCTATAGAGAACCCGTGTATGTATTTGGTTGAGTACCTTTCATATTGTGTGTACTCTCATCTTTGTATATGGTGTGTTGAGTGTTGAGTGAAGAAGAAGAAGATTTTCAGCCTCTTACCTTGTGTGTTCTCTATTAGGGTTTTGTGAGTGTGTGTGTGCTTGCAAGAGCTCAAGCTCTCTTCCCCCCTGCATCTTTTCATGGTATCAGAGCCTGGTTTGTGCTAAGGGCTGAGCTGCAAGCAAGAGAACCACAGGAAGCGGTACGAGGGTAAGAGCTTCAACTACTCTTCCCTATTTGTGTTGGTGACTACACCCTTGTCTGGAGCTCTACGGGAGGCACCGGCAAACGATCTCTGATTGAGGAGCTTTCTTCGCGGGAGTAAAGCTATAGGGTAACTATATTGTCCTATCGGACAAAAAATTTTCTGGGCCGAAAACGCGTTTCGGGTGCGTCTGAACCTCCGTTTTTCAGAAAGCAGGCGATTTCGAGCACTGCGGGTAAGTCATCGATTCTCTGCAGAACTCTGTTTTAAGAACTGCAGGAAGACAGATTGACTGTGCAGACACTGTGGGTGCTGCAAAGAGATCAACAGTTGCCATTGGGTGTATGTATGCACATTGAAGTCACTGGTTGTGACATTTGAGAGTACTACAGTACCGCTGTGCAGTAATACAACATTTTGTGCAGGACAAACCAGAGTGCTGTTTCTGGTAAAATTGTGTGTTTGGCAAGATGTCAAATGATGGGATAACCCAGATTGTGGCTGAGAAGCTTGATAAGAATAACTTCCATGCTTGGAGGTTCAGGTTGACGAATTTCCTGATGGGAAAGGGCTATTGGGACTACATAGAAGGTGAGCATGAAGAGGCACCGGAGATACCGGACATAAATCCAACTGCTGCAGATGTGAAAGAGTTTAAAGACTGGAACCAAGGAGCCAGGAAAGTTATGTATTGGCTCTCCATTAGTATACAGGACACCATGATTGGGCACATTCAGGATGCCAAGTCCCCCAAGGAGGCGTGGGACACCTTGGTAAAGCTTTATGAAACAAATACCAAGGCACATAAGATACAGTTGAAGAATGAACTTCATATTGTGGAGAAAAAGAGCATGTCTGTGAATGACTATGCATTGAAGATAAAGGGTATTGTGGAATCCCTTGCATCTATTGGTGTGTCAGTAGATGATGATGATAAGGTGGAGGTCTGTCTACGTGGTCTCGGGCCACAATACAAGGCATTCAAGATGTCTATTTAGACTCGGGAAAACATTCCCAACTTTACAGATTTGGTGTCTATGCTGATTATAGAATCGAAGAGCTTGGGTGAAGACTAACAGTCTTCACAAAACAAAAACAGTTCAGAGCAACGGGCCTTGTACACAAGTTCAGGAAGAGGACGAGGTAGAGGAGGCCGTGGACGCGGTCAAGGAGGTGGCCGAACAGGTAATCAGAATTATGGACAGCAGTAGCAACAACAACAGTCCCATAATACACAACAACAACAACAACAACATGCAGGTGGAAGAGGCAAATTGAGAGGTAGGGGGAGTCAAAGAGGTCGTGGAAATTGGCAAAGGCAGTATAATGATGCACGTGAATGTTATTATTGTGGTAAGCCTCGACATGTGCAGGGAGAATGTTATAAGAAGCAGGCTGACATGCAAAATGGGAAAGTGCAACAAAACAACTATGCATCCTCAAGCAGAAATAATGAGGATAATGAAAGGTTGTTTGTTATGTAGCATGTCGTGAATGCCATGTCTGAAAATGTTGATGCAGCACAAAAAGATGATGTATGGTATGTGGATTCAGGTGCTTCAAACCATATGACAAGTCATGGGGAGTGGTTCAAGGAGATGAAAAACCTGGAAAGACCAGGTTTTGTGGAAACAGGGGATGACACTGCTCATCCAATTGCTCATGTTGGAGATGTGCCATTGTCAATGCAGGATGGCAAAGTGAAGTACCTTGCAGATGTACTTCATGTTCCGAACATAACAAAGAATTTGGTTTCAGTTGGCTAGACGATTGAGCAGGGTTTGCAGGTTCGGTTTAACCCTAATGGTTGTTATGTTGAAGACTTTAAAGACAAGTGCAAGTTGGTTGCAAAAGGCAGGATGGCAAAGTGAAGTACCTTGCAGATGTACTTCATGTTCCGAACATAACAAAGAATCTGGTTTCAGTTGGCCAGATGATTGAGCAGGGTTTGCAGGTTCGGTTTAACCCTGATGGTTGTTATGTTGAAGACTTTAAAGACAAGTGCAGGTTGGTTGCAAAAGGCAACAGAGTGGGAAGAATGTTTACGTTGAATGTAGACATGCCTGAAATGAGTGCTGCGATGTTTGCAAATGGTTCAGGAATTGTTGCAGACACAGACATTTGGCATAAAAGAATTGGACATGTGAATGTGCAGAGAATGAAGTCTATGCAGACTAAAGGAATTGTGACAGGGCTGCCAAAATTTAAAGTGGAAGGTATGCAAAGAATATGTGAAGCATGCCAATTTGGGAAGCAAACAAAGCATGTGTTTCCACGTAACAGATATGTGAGCAGAAATGCACTAGATGTTGTGCATTCAGATGTATGGGGTCCTACGAAGACCATGTCTATGGGAGGCTGCAGGTATTATGTGACTTTCATTAATGACCATACAAGGAAAGTGTGGGTATATTTCATGAAAGAGAAGAGTGAGGTGTTCACTCACTTTTAGAATTTCAGAGTTTTGGTTGAAAAGCAAACACGGAAATATGTAAAGTGCCTAAGGTCAGATGGAGTGGGAGAGTACTTCTCCAATGAGTTCTTTGAATTTTTGAAGAAGAATGGTATTCGGAGACAGTTTACATACAGATACACTCTGCAGCAAAATGGAGTTGCTGAGCGAAAAAACAGGCACATTGCTGAGATTGCACGAGCATTGATGGAAGAGAAAAATATGCCGCATAGCTATTGGACTGAGGTTGTTTCTACAGCAGTGTACATCATGAACAGGACTCCAACTCTGCAGCCATACATGATGTAACTCCAGAGGAGAGATTTACTGGCAAAAAACCAGATTTGTCTCATCTAAAAGTCTTTGGATGCATTGCATATGTGCATGTGCCAGATGAGCTGAGAACTAAGCTGGATCCAAAAGCTGAAAAATGTGTGTTTATTGGATATTCCCTTGAGCAAAAGAGATACAGGTGTTATAACCCTGCTACACGTGAGTTAAGGGTAAGCAGGGATGTTGTCTTTGATGAGATGAGCAGCTGGTATGCTGCTGAAAAAGAAGCTGTTGGGGCTGATGTGAGTGTAAGTGTGGTTGCACAGAATGCAGGTCAGCAATCACAGTCTTTGAGTGGGACCATGATGCAGAGATCTTTGATGTAAAGATCTTGCTTAGAAGTTCGAGATGAAGGATTTGGGGGAGCTCAGATATTTCTTGGGCATTGAGGTGATTAGGTCACCACATGGTATTGGATTACTGCAGAGACAGTATGGCTTGGACATGTTGTCCAAGTATGGTATGACAGGCTATAAGCCTATTTCCGTGCCATTGGATCAGAATGGCAAGTTGAGTGCAGATTCAGGAGAGATCTTGGAGGATCCTACTATGTACAGGCGCATAGTAGGAAGTTTGATCTACATGACGATCACTAGCCAGACCAGATTTGAGCTATGCTATTGGGTTGGTGAGTCAGTTTATGCAGGTTCCACGGAAACTGCATTTGGATGCAGTGAGACGCATACTGAGGTATGTGAGGTCTACTTTGCATTGTGGACTATTCTATGAGACTGGGACAGAGATATGTGTACATGGATACACAGATGCTGATTGGGCTAGTAGTATCTCAGATAGGAGATCTACTAGTGGATTCATGTTTTCTTTGGGGAGTGCTGCGTGACTTGGAGCAGCAAGAAGCAGCCTACGGTTGCTCTATCCAGTACAGAGGCCGAGTACAGAGGAGCTGCTATGGCAGCATGTGAGGTAGCTTGGTTGAGAAAGCTACTTGCAGATTTGGGTCTATCAGTGGATAGACAAGTTGTCATTTTCTGTGACAACATTAGCAGTATACAGTTGGCCAGGAACCCAGTATTTCATGCTCGTACGAAGCATATAGAGGTCCACTACCATATCGTCCGAGAGGGTCTTGGCAGGAGACCTTGACCTTGTTTATGTCAGCACAGAGGATCAGGTAGTTGACATCTTCACCAAAGCATTGGGTACAGAGAAGCTCCGTAGATTCAGGGCTTCGCTTGGTGTACATGAGATGGAGTTGAGCTCGAGGGGGAGTGTTGAGATATCGAGCTCGTCTAGTGAGGTGGTGGACACTGATGACTGGGGGATAGGCCCCTCACTTACACCACTGGCATGGTTGGTGAGATCATGGGTGATATGCGGCCAGTGGGATGACAGGCTGTGTGACAGCCATTCTAGAGACTGGCATAGTTATAGCGCCAGCTCATTTAGTTGGGTTCACACTATAGAGAACCCGTGTATGTATTTGGTTGAGTACCTTTCATATTATGTGTACTCTCATCTTTGTATATGGTGTGTTGAGTGTTGACTGAAGAAGAAGAAGATTTTCAGCCTCTCACCTTGTGTATTCTCTATTAGGGTTTTGTGAGTGTGTGTGTGCTTGCAAGAGCTCAAGCTCTCTTTCCCCCTACATCTTTTCACAGGGACATATACAACTATGTTTCTGCATGTTCCATATGTCAAAAAGTGAAAGTGTAGGATTGCTTCAGCCATTGCATGTTCTCTAGAGTCCGTTTCACGACATTTTGATGGATTTTGGTCGGACCGCTTCCCACATCTACTGGATCTTAGAATACTTAATGTATGACGATAGTTGGCAGATTTAATAAATTTTGTATGCTTATACCATGCAAAAAGATGGCCATAGCAAAAGATATAGCCCGGCTCTTTCTCCGACATTGGTATCCAGTTTGTGGTTTGCCACACAGACCATTACTTCAGATCGGAATCCAAAGTTTACATCTCACTTTTGGCGAGCTTTGTTTAACAACTTTGGTACCAAATTGCAATTGTTGTGCATTCCATCCCTAGACCGATGGCCAAACCGAGATTTACAATCAGTTGGCTTTCGATGTGCTTAAAGCGTACTACCATGATCAGCAGTTGAAGTCGGAGCTTCGTCTCCCGTTGTTGGTACATGCGATTCTCAATGACTTACACTCAAGTGTTGGCAGAACTCCTTATGAGGTGGCCACAGATGCTTGACGACATGGAGCAGCAGATGCAGTCAATCTGCAAGGATATAAAAGCTGCCCAGGATAGACAGAAGCAGTATGCAGATAAGAAGAGGTCAGACAGAAAATTCGAAGAAGCAGATATGGTCTTCATTCGAGTACGCCCCAAAAGAAGTTCTCTATCTCTTGAGAAGTACAAGAAGTTATCCCCCAGATACTGTGGGCCATATTTGATTACAAAGAAAGAAGGTGACTTAGCCTATGAACTTCTTCTGCCTCCTCATCTTAAAGTACATAATGTATTTTATGTCAGCCTACTTAAGAAGTATGTATCAAGCCCGAATCATGTGCTTAATGATGAACTCTTAACTTCTTCAACCCAAGGACAGATGGAACTCCAACCTGAAGAAATCCTTGATATTTGAGAGAAGGTTCTCAGGAACAGAATTATGAGAGAATTATTAGTCAAATGGAAGTTCTATTCTTTTGAAGACACCACTTGGGAGAAAGAAGCTGAACTGATGCGGGATTACCCCCAGTTTGCGAGATGAGGATATTTCGCGTTTTTCAAGTGGGAAAGGATGTAAGATTCCTCCCCAACCCCTCAAGATGTCCAGTCATACAAAGAGGTTATGGCAAAATTTTCCAGAATTTTGTGGAAAAGAAAGTTTGTTTTTATGTTATTCCAAAAGAGTAATTCCCATTAAAAATGGTATTTTCATTGCAATTGATTTCTATACATAGAAAGATGCATAATAGAAATTTTTTTAATTATAAAAGTGTTGTTTTCATTAAATTTAATTTTTATGCTGCATAGAAAGATGCATAATAGATTTTTTTATTATAAAAGTGTTATTTTTATTAAATTTAATTCCTATGCATAGAAAGATGCATAATGGATTTTTTTTATTTATAAAAGTGTTGTTTTCATTAAATTTAATTTTTATGCATAGAAAGATGCATAATGGATTTTTTAAAAATTATTATAAAAGTGTTATTCTCATTAAATTTAATTTCTATGCATAGAAAGATGCATGATAGAAATTATTTTTATTATAAAAGTATTATTTTTATTAAATTTAATTTTTATGCATAGAATGATGCATAAAGGAATTTTTTTAATTTAAAAATGTTATTCTTATTAAAATTAATTTTATGCATAAATAGATGCATAAAAGAATTTTCTTTTATAAAAGTGTTATTTCCATTGAAGTTGATTTTTATGCATAAATAGATACATAAAGAATTTTTATATCAAAATTAGAATTCTCTTAAAGTCTATGTTTGAATTCTATGAGAAATTGATAAATGAATAATTAAATGCTCTAAGAGAGTAAATTCTATCGTTTTATATTCATACGGTTTGTAAAAAGAAAATTCAAGAAATCTATCGAAGTCGAAATATTTAGATAAATGATTAATTTATTTCTTATTGGAATTAGTAACTAATTTAGAAATCAATTAAGTGAATATTCAAAGAATGAAATTCAGTAATTTAGTAACTGAATTATCAAACCTTTTCAAGAAAGATAGTTTAGGAAAAATCTTATTAGACTCGAACCCTGAATCAGACTATGACCAAGACCAAACTCTTTCGTCAGTTTCGAGGAAAGAAAATGTGACCAGTTTAGAAAAATACACTCAAAACTCCCGCCAAATCTAAAACTAAGTTTGAGACTCTTTGAATTGATCTGTGGATCAAGGTTACAGAATTCGAGGAATTCTGTTATGAAATTCAGAATTACGATCAAGAAGTTTTGGGGATACTGATTCAAGAAATACTCATTGTATTCAAAAGAAAATCAAACTGTGAAAACTTGCATAGAAACCCTGTTTTCTTAAAGGACTATCCTACGCCAGAATACTGGAAGGAGCATTTGGTATATGTTTTTCCAAAGGAAGTTCGGTTGCAATAGCTGGCAGGGAGTGTTCAAAGGACAGCTCACGCGACAAAGCTTGCCCAGGTCTTGACCAGCCTCAGTACGGTTAAAATGGTGCGTTTTTGGTACAATGGACGAGGGCCGACGAAGCGGTCCTTGAGTGAAGTACCAGGATACCTAAGGAGGATCCTGGAGGGTTCTGACCAAGCGATGCACGGGCTCGCGGTGCCTACTAGGACACCCATGCGTATGTCATGAAAGATATGTATGAAGAGCGAAATGATTATTGTAATCGGTTACTGAAACTCGTTGTTGTGCTGACCAGTTGGTCTCATCGGAGAGTCCAGAGTGATACTGTTTGTTTTTAGAAACAAGGGACTGGATGAAAATTTTGAGTTATGACATCTGTAACCAATAACTGTTTGTCAATGGATTGTTTTATGAGTTAAAGTTTTACAGAGGAGTGTGTGTGTATTTGTATTCGAAAGCAAAAGTTAAGAAAGACATTCAATTATGATGGGTGAGTAATTGTCTAGTTCTACCGATTCCAGTGATTGGGTGGTGGCTAACCCATCGGCGCCGGATGGGGTTAGGCTAGAATCAATGGAGTTTTAATAATGAAATTGAATAATAGGAATACGCTTAGAACTCGAGTAGTTAAATAAAAACGTGAAGACTTCTCAAATGATTAGATCAACGGCTGTGCCTTATTTCGGTTAGGAAAAAAGCGTTGATTTCTTCAAGTTAAGTTTGTAATAGTTTTCCTTCTATCTGGTTTAATCAGGTGAAGGATAGTTTAGCCTCTTGACCTCGTTAGAAAATTCGTTAAGAAAATAAAAAAGGTGGAATCATGCCTGTTTTTTGGGCAAGAGAATTTTTTTTGGTTTCGATTTCGAAATGACCACTAGATTAGTCTTGTGTCTGGACATTCGAGGGCAAGGCCCTGAGTGGGAAACCCTGCCCCTCGCAAGAAGAAGCTACTTCCGCTGCTGCTAGCAACCGGGAATCCGGTGTGTGGAGGGGACAGAGGGGTCCCACAACCCCAGGGGTTTATATAGCTGTGGGGTACGGGTGTGGGCGCTGTGCAAAGCATGGTCGAAAGGATGGTATGCCGGCAAAGTCTATGGATGAGTGGCCTGCATGGCTCTGGGGGAAAGGTACGATGGCGCGGTTAACAGGGAAAGGAGTGGTACGCATGTACCTTAGGTCAGAGGCAACATGGGTGTCCACGTAGCAGTGCATGTGGACCACACAGTGGGTGGCCGACCTTTGGTTCTTGTGCGGCCATTGTATGGCATCCTAATGAGTGTGTACGGTCTCTTTTTTGGGGCGGGGTCTCCAAATTTGGGACGTCGGCCTCGATTTGCGTGCCGGACCACTCGGGGAGGGGGGTGATTTTTTTTTTGTCACATCACGGATGTTCCCTTGGTTGTTGGGGTGCAAACCGTTCGTCGATCGGACGCCCGGTCGTGCATTGATTAAGGTTTAAAGGTTGTCACTTTTTTTTAAAAGGTTTAAAGGTTGTCACTTTTTTAAACTAAAAATAACCAAAATTTGCATATAAGCTTGATCCAGTATCTGTTTTGGATGCGGTAAAATCCTATATTAGGATAAAATCGCACGCAAATTCCAAATTTGGGCTCAAAATTTGAAGATTCTAAGTAGAAATGACTCATTTAATAAAATCATTGATTTTTATACCATAAAAACTCATAAATTCATCTATTACATGGACATTTCTTTATTAGTAAAGATGGGTATGTTACACCAATGAATATCCGAAATGCATCCATCCATCATAGCCGTCATGTGAAATCTCCACGGCTCATAGGAAATCCATGTGCACCCATGCTAGGAAGCCATGCTAGATCATCGTAAAGGCTCATCATCACACCAAAGACCATACATCTCATATGGCATAGGTCACATATAAAGGTAAATGCCTCGACTCCATAGAACATAGGGTCATGTAGACATCCATAGGAACCAAATGAGCATGCCTCATAGGTGGTATCATGCAAAAATATATGTGAATGTATGTCCACATCACATGTATCATCATCCAAACCACCCAAGGCATCATCCACATCATGAGACATGAAAGTGCATTTGCTTTCTTTAGCATAGAGCCGATTGGCACGCAAAACATTAGCTTAAGGGTCAAGATTTTTTAAAAATTTTAGATTATGGTCCAATTAAGGTTCCTATGGATCAATAAGATTAATCCAAGTGTTGGGATGAGATAAATCCAATGAATAAAAGAAAATACCCAAAAATGAGTAAATACCCACATAAGATGAAGAGTTGACTGAGTACAAGATTTATTAGTTAAAAATTATGAAATATTACTAAAAAATAAGATATTTTGGAGTAATCATTCATTTTTGACACCTTGGTAAGAAAAAGGAGGACCTTCAAGGAGGTGCCTATTTCACATGTGTGGAGGAGTTTTAAACTAAAAAATAATAGGATATTTTTATCTCTCCTCTCTCCTGGATCAAACCAAATAAAAAAGGGAGCCAAACTGGTCCAAATCTTGTCCAAATTTAGCCAAACTGAAGCTGGAAAATTTTAGAACTTAGTTGGACTTAGTTAGTGGTCTCCCTCACCTATAAATAGACCCTCATTCTTTTGTATTCTCATCTATGAACTAAATTATGCCGGTATTACTCTAAGATAAGCTTATTTTCTATTATCCTCTAAAAATCCTCTACAAATTAAAGAGATTGGAGCTTCTCTCTCTCTTCAATCTTCCTTGGAGTCTTCATCAACATACTAAACCAATTGATTGGTTGGGGGCCTATCCATTGACTAAAGAATCAAGCAAATCAAGAGATAAAGTGTGGTTTATGGTCTTTTTTCTTAATCTCAAAATGTTTCTCACTTCTCAACCCCTCTCAAGCTTGAGAAGCATTCAATTGAATGGCTCTTTAATGCAATTGAAACTCTCTAATGAATTTTAGTGATAAATCTTATAAATTTTATATTTATGCTTAAATTAGAATATTTTTTTAAGCATATCTCTCTCTCCCCCAAAGAATGGTCATTCTTATGACCTATTTTATATTCAAATGATGCTTCTCATGAAGCAATTCTCAAATCTAAAAGTAATTTCTATGCTTGTCACATTTGAGGCCAAAGAAGTGACTTTTTAATGCTTTTATGCTACTTAATTTATGAAAAACTTAGGAATCAAGTCCATAATTAAATATTGATCCTAATGATAGTTATTCTTTATGACCTATTTTATATTCAAATGATGCTTCTCATGAAGCAATTCTCAAATCTAAAAGTAATTTTTATGCTTGTCACATTTGAGGCCAAAGAAGTGACTTTTTAATGCTTTTATACTACTTAATTTATGAAAAACTTAAGAATCAAGTCCATAATTAAATATTGATCCTAATGATAGTTATTCTATCATATTGTATTATTAAAACTTTATGCTTTCAAAATTATTAAAAATGATCAATAATAGCAAAGCTATGGTAAACTTTTCAAAAAATTAACACATAAATCATTTCGTACATAATATGAAAAGAGGACTTCCTACCATATTCTGTGATTAATCATCCTAGATTAATTGAATAATTCTCATCATAACCATGGAAAAATTAATTTTTAATATTTATGCTTAAATATTTAAAAAAAAGAGAAATTTCTAGTAATTCATTTTTATGATAAAAGAGAAATTCCCATGACAATAGAAATCCATGTATTCCAATGAAGTAAGAGAAAAATTAGAATACTAGAATAATGTATATTTTATTTAAAAATTAAAGAAATATTTTAATTAAATTTATCTTTTTGCATAGATAAATTTAAATGATGAAATAGAAATTCCCATCATAATTGGAATTCAACCATTTAAATGAGAAAAATGAAATTTCTAGTGTAAAAGAATTAACGAAGATTTCTATTTAATTTTTAAGAGAAAATTAATTGAAGATATCCTTCGGTCATGCTGTGGTTGGCAGGGAACCCAAGAAGTGGTTAAGCCATTTGCATCTGGTCGAATTTGCTTACAATGCTTCTTATCATCGAAGCATTGGGATGAGTCCTTTCAAAGCCTTGTATAGACAAGATTGCCTTACATTGTTGACTTGGTGTCTGACCCATTGATCAGAGTTGAAATGTCCAGACAAATTCTTGATGACATGGACCAGCAGATGCAATTAATCCGTAAAGATATAAAGGCGGCCCAAGATAGGCAAAAGCAGTATGCTGATAAAAAGAGATCAGAGAGAGTTTGAATAATCAGATATGGTCTTCATTCGAGTAAGACCAAAAAGAAGTTCCTTATCCTTAAGGAAGTACAAGAAGCTCTCTCCTAGATACTGTGGGTCTTATGCTATTATAAAGAAAGTGGGCAATCTATCTTACAAACTTCTTCTGCCTCTGATCTCTCCGACTCAAGGCTAGATGGTACTCCAACCTGAGGAAATCCTTGACATTCGGGAGAAGATTCTCAAGAGTAGAGTCCTCAGAGAATTCTTAGTAAAGTGAAAGTTCTTCTCTCTAGAAGACACCACCTGGGAGAAAGAAGAAGAGTTGGCAAAGGATTACCCCCACTTTGCAAGATGAGGACATCTTGCATTTTTCAAGTGGAGAGAGGATGTAAGATTCTTCCTCAGCCTGAATATTGAATAAGCCTTTACTTCAATCCCTTGTATTCATTCCCTGTTTCTGAATACAAGAAAATATTATTTTTTCTTATTTTGCCTAGTGAGATAAAAATTTCTCGAGTGGTAAATCAATATTGAGATATTTTTGGATATATAAATTCTACAAATATCAAAAATATATTTCCTTGAAACAAAAAATCAAAATAATTTTTTCAAGGTGCAATTAAAATTAATTAAAATTGATTTAGAAGACCTTAGCCTAAGGGTCAAGATTTTTCGAAAATTTTAGATTATGGCTCCTATGGACCAATAAGATTAATCCAAGTGTTGGGATGAGATAAATCTAATGAATAAAAGAAAATACCCAAAAATGAGTAAATGCCCACATAAGATGAAGAGTTGACTAAGTTCAAGATTTATTAGTTAAAAATTATAAAATATTACTAAAAAAATGAGATATTTTAGAGTAATCATTTATTTTTGACACCTTGGTAAGGAAAAGGGGGACCTTCAAGGAGGCACCTATTTCACATGTGTGGAGAAGTTTTAAACTCACAAATAATAGGATATTTTTATCTCTCCTCTCTCCTAGATCAAACCAAATAAAAAAGGGAGCTAAACTGGACCAAATCTTGTCCAAATTTCAGGTCCAAATTCAGCCAAACTGAAGCTAGAAAATTCTAGAACTTAGTTGGACTTAGTTAGTGGCCTCCCTCACCTATAAATAGACCCTCATTCTTTTGTATTCTCATCTGTGAACTAAACTATGCTGGTATTACTCTAAGATAAGCTTATTTTCTATTATCCTCCAAAAAGCCTCTACAAATTGAAGAGATTGGAGTTTCTCTCTCTCTTCAATCTTCCTTGGAGTCTTCATCAACATACTAAACCAATTGATTGGTTGAGGACCTCTCCATTGACTAAAGAATCAAGCAGATTGAGAGGTAAAGTGTGGTTTATGGTCTTTTTTCTTAATCTCAAAATGTTTCTCACTTCTCAACCCCTCTCAAGCTTGAGAAGCATTTAATTGAATGGCTCTTTAATGCAATTGGAACTCTCTAATGAATTTTAGTGATAAATCTTATAAATTTTACATTTATGCTTAAATTAGAATATTTTTTAAGCATATCTCTCTCTCTCCCAAAGAATGGTCATTCTTATGACCTATTTTATATTGAAATGATGCTTCTTATGAAGCAATTCTCAAATCTAAAAGTAATTTCTATGCTTGTCACATTTGAGGCCAAAGAAGTGACTTTTTAATGCTTTTATGCTACTTAATTTATGAAAAACTTAAGAATCAAGTCCATAATTAAATATTGATCCTAATGATAGTTATTATATCATATTGTATTATTAAACTTTATGCTTTCAAAATTATTAAAAATTATCAATAATAACAGCGAAGCTATGGTAAACTTTTCAAAAAATTAACACATAAATCATTTCGTACATAATATGAAAAGAGGACTTCCTACCATATTCTAGGATTAATCATCTTAGATTAATTGAATAATTCTCACCATAACCATGAAAAAATTAATTTTTAATATTTATGCTTAAATATTTAAGAAAAAAGAGAAATAATTAAAAATGTTTTTACTTTTTTTATTTTGTAAAATATTTCCTTAGCTAAAAATATTTTTTTTAAAATATTCATCATACTTATAATGACTAGTCATTTATGTTTTTGATAGTAATGGTTTAGGATTCTTATGTTTCTTTATTACTATGATTTTAGTGCTAGTTTTGGATATGTATTCCTATTTTTTTATTTGCTATGGTTTTGGTTATAGATTTGAATGTTTTTTGATTCATCAAATGGATAACATGGATGTTTTGTTATAGTCTTGATGCACTTTTCATTTAAATTGTGTCCATATATGGATGTAAAAAGTTTAGAATTTTGTTGAATAAAGGAGACTCTGATTTTTTTTTAAAGAAAACATTACACTCAAGTATAAAATGTTAGATTACTACTCACAAGGATTAGTGTTGATTATGAATTCCTTTGTTTGACTGATATCAATGCCATGGTTATGATAATGGTGATTATATTGTTTATAATTATGATAATTGTGAATACTTCTTTTTAGTTCCTAAATAGTTGTTTTTGTTTATTCTTCCATGTATAGTCAAAGAGATGGCAAGATCCATGGCTGAAGATCTACAATTTGAGGTGGACCATGAGGAGCATCACCACAAACACCGCTCATTTATTGATGATGACTGTGGCTCCACATGATGGGTTGAGCTTCAAGAGAGAGAGGGAGAGAGAAAGAGAGAGTGAAAGAGAGAGAAATTTCTTATATAAACGATTTCAACCAAGAACACGTATTGGTGTTTTCCATGGATTTTGTATTCAATATCTCATGTATGGAAGTAAATTTTATCAGTATCTTGCAAAAGTGTGAAATGTGTTGGTGTGTACATATGTCAATATCCCGAGAGAGAGAGAGAGAGAGAGAGAGAGAGAGAGAGAGAGAGAGAGTATGAAATAGAGTAATGTTAGGGGTACCTATTTGTGTCGATCTCAACCGCTCATCGCCAGTTTCGTAAAACTGCTCGCTCGTGATTGCTCACCAAAAAAAGCACGCAGTTTCGATCCAAAAGCTGAAAAATGTGTATTCATTGGTTACTCCCTTGAGAAAAAGAGGGACAGATGTTATAATCCTATCACACACGAGATGAGGGTGTGGAGGGATGTTGTCTTTGATGAGATGAGCAGTTGGTAAGCTAATGTAAAAGACTCGATTGGGGCTGATGCATAGGAGTAGGTGGTTACATAGAATATAGGTTAGTAATCAAAGTCATTGAGTGGACTGAGTAGTCCTCTAGCAATGGGTTTGTTGTTTGATAGACCAAGGAGTGATAGGCTGTATATTAGAAAATCAATCCTATAGGTTCAATAAGTGCATCACATAAAGGTAAAGAGAAGGTTGATGAGTCTCTTGGTATGCCTAACATTTTAACAGGACATGCATATGTTGAGTGGCTCGAAGCAGAGCCTTGATGAGGAGTTTGGGATTCTAGCTATCATGACACCTGGTGCAAGGAAGGCTAAGGCAGCCACAAGGACAGATCTAGGAACATGCATGTTGGGTAGGATAAAAAACCCTATTTATGTAGCTCACCATCATGTATACATGGCAAAGGTTGTGTAGGAAGTTGAACCCACATGTTTTGATGATACTATTGGACATGTACATTGGGAGAAAGCCATGGATGAAGAAATGGAAGCATAGGATACAAATAAGACATAAGAATTGGTGTATTTTCTTAAGGGTAAAAAGGCTATTGGATGTAAGTGGGTCTACAAAGGGAAGCACAACTCAGATGGAAGCATTAGCAAGTACAAGGTGAGATTGGTTGCCAAAGGTTATGCTCAGACCTACGACATTGATTTTGAGGAGACATTTAACCCCGTTGCCAAAATGGCAACTATGAGAGCTATTATTGTGTAGTGGGGTTATATCAAAAGGTTGGTTTTTACATCACATGGATGTAAAGAATGTGTTCTTGTATACTAAGTTATAAGAAGAAGTATATTTGGAATAGTCACTTGATTATGAGAATTTGAGTCACCCAGATTATGTCTAAGTAAAGCCTTGTATGGCTTGAAGTAGGCTTTGAGAGCATGGCATGATAAGATTGTACAGTATCTTATCACCATTATCTTTCATATGGAAAATGTTGATCATTCACTCTATGTGAGAAAGAGTGATAAGGGGATTATGGTCATCACCATCTATGTGGATAACTTGATTATTGGGGGTGACAATGAAGAGGAAGTTGAGAATGTAAATGGTCTTCTCAAGAAGAAGTTTGACATGAAGGATTTGGGTGAGAAAAGATATTTTCTTGGCATTGAGGTCATCATCTGGACACGTAAGGACATATGGCTATCACAGAGATATGGCTGGCTATAAGCCCATTTCTATACTGTTGGATCAAAATGGCAAGCTGAGTACGCAGGTGAGATTTTGGAGAATGCCACTATATATACAGAAAGATAGTGAGTAGCTTGATTTACTTGACAATGACTAGGTTAGACATGAACTACACGGTTGGGTTGGAGAGTTAGTTTATGCAGGTTCCTTGAAAGCTCCATTTGGATAGTGTGAGGTGCACATGTAACAAAGTGTCCTAGTGGTACACATGCATATGGAGATGGGCCTAGGCACATGGGGTTAGGGTCCATTTACACATGTGGGACACATAGGGCCCTAAGGGTATAAATAGGAGATTACTATCATGTACTAGGATCTTTTTACTCACTTTATGACATTTGGACATCTATTCTCCTTGGAACATGTGTTCCCATTGATATGGTGCAAACTCCCATGAGTGCTCTGTAGATTGGGGATTTATGAGCATTGAGGCTATAAGCTTACCATTGAGTGATTCCATAGGCCATTCATATGCCATTGATCCTTATGGATGTGAGGTTACATGCTATGTGATGTTGGGATGCCTATATTTCACACGAGATGCCAATGGGGATGCCATATGATGTGATATGATGCTTTTTCATGCTTCGCATTGTCTTTTGGTGGTGTTGATGTGATTGGAGCCATTGGGAAATGAGTGGGGCATGAGTACATGCCAAGTTTGTGATAAATGAGCATGAGTTCATGCTAATGTGTATGTAAGTCACTCTACCCTACATTTTAGATTACATACCACTCTCACACACACATTGTACTCACTTTGATTCATAGAATCTAGTATGTGTGTGAGGGTACCCTTGGCATTGGTGGAGAGGCCAACGGGAAGCATGGCTTGAACTCTCCTTGTTCGTGAGTTCTTTTGGTAAAGCGGCAAGGAGGGGGATTAGGTACTTGGTGTGAAGACTTGGCCCCAACCTTGGCCTTGAGGTTCGAACTTGGTAAAGAGGTGGGAAGGCTTGGCTGAGAGATCAGCAAGAAAAAGCTCTCCCCATCGACACGATCTACATCGACATTATTGAGTATTGCATGAGGGCAATGGGGCCTTAACATGAGCAATGTATTGAGCAAAATGGATGTATACATGCTATTGAAAAAGGCATTGTGGATTAAGACTACTTTATTTTGAGATTTGGCATAATTCCCTTGATTACCACCAACTCTCACGGGAGCTTTGGAGGTCTTCCAAGATCCATCAATAGTTTGCGCATCAAAGTTGAACACCACTTGCTTGCCTTTTCCAACATCCCTTGAGGTTAAAGGCATAGCTCTATCCATGTCAACATTATGCATCTTAGGTCCACCAATGTGAAATGATGCATTTGGAGGTCGATTCTCCTTGTCACCATTGTCCACATATTCATTCCCACCATTGCTTCTTGCATTGGAGGCACCACCCATGAGATCTTTGCAGAGGACAACAAATGCTTCAATGAAGGCTTGTTGTTGATCCTTCATCATTGATTCCATACGGTTGTTATACCTTCGTTGCTCTTCTATGCTTGCCGTCATGTTTGCTATCATATTTTGCATGAGCATCACCATGTCATTAGTTCCGGCGGCGGCAGCGGCTGGTCTAGCATTCCCTCCATGCATTTATACCCTTTCATGCACACTTGCCTCAACATTGACCCTATGCTCATGTAGTCTTTGCTCATCTTCATGAAGATCTTGCACAATGGCTTCATCCTCAATCACATTGTCCCTCATATCATAGTCACCAATCCCCAAATCATTGATTGCATCCACACCCTTCTTTGGCTTGCTCCGCCCCATGGCTGAAAATGAAATTTTAGGGTTTGGATGGTGAAAAGTTATCGATTGGGTGATCTAGGGCTCTATGGAAAGATCTCAAGGTATACTACAAGATCCAAGTGTCTGTTTGACTTCAGTCAATGGACAATATGCCTTTGTTTTGCCTTCTTTGAAAAGTTAACAAGATCGGGTTGACCTAACTAGGGTTATCCAAATGGAGATGTTAATAGCTCGAATTGTAGCTTAGAATGAGTACACTAAGGCTATGTAAACCACTCGAATTTAGTCCTTAGCATTTATGACTGAATCACACTTTCTCGTGCGATCAAGGTCGGCCGCTTGACCCACAAAATGAACTCCGATTCGAGCACTTGACAGCTTGATAGAAAGGTCTTTCCACGTGCTATCCAAGGGTGTAAACCACTTCATGTCAGTCCTTAACCCCTCAGGCTGAATTGCACTTTTTAGATTCAGCAGAACACCCTGTTTTGGGTCAAAGAGTGCGCAATCCTTGTGCACAACCACTTGGCAAGTGATAATAAGAAATAGGCAATGGCAAGCACGCTTATGATGCCCTTTTGCAATGTCCTTAGTCTCCTTTGTATTTTGGGCATCACAAGACGAGGATGAGTTCAAAGGTGTGAAGGACAAAGTGAATCTCCCCAAGTTCAAGGGTGAGGGCAATACCAATGAAGAGTATGAAGAATGGGTGAACAAAATGGAGATGTACTTTCAACTCAACCCAAGGTCGCGGAACGAGCTAAAGTGTACTTTGCCACTCTTCATCTCGAAGGCTATGCCCATACATGGTGGAGGCACTTGTCTACTCATGGATACATGATTACCACTTGGGAGGACTTCAAATATGAAATGAAGGAAGCATTTGTCTCGGAGGTACATCAACAAAAAGTAATATGTGCTTGGAATGAGCTTGAGCAATGGGGGAAGAGTGTAAAGGCATACACACATCAATTCCTCAAACTATCCTTGCATGTAGATGATGTGAGTGAGACATATAAGAAGATTAAGTACATCAAGGGGCTTAAGTCAAACATTGGAGCTGATGTAAATGCTCAACAGCCATCATCTCTCAAGGAAGCCATGGTGTTAGCCGAAATCTATGAGGACAAGTATAGTTTCCAAAGTTTCCAAAGTTGATGCAGTCCCGTCTTCCAATGTAAAGACTTCTCCAAGTAATGCCATTCCAAATTTTCCAACGGTGTATGGTGAGGGCACTAAATCAAATTTCAAGTTTAGTGGTACTTCTTCAAAAGTTGGGAATGGTAAGATGGATGGGAAGCCGACTAATGGTGCACACAAGAGCATGGTGATGAAGGAGGACCGCATCAATGAGTTGCATAGCAAAGGTTTATGCTATAAGTGTGGAGAGAAATGGTCCAAGGAGCATTACAAGGTGTGCAAGGATAAACAACTATCCTTGAGTATGATCATGACCGAGTCGGATGGTGATGAACTCGAGGATGGGGAAGTAAAATTTGTGGATTGCAATGACAAATATGATGAAGTTGATGGTGAATTTCCTTTTGATCTGGGTGGATTCATGAAGAGCAATTCATTTGATGACAAGAGCATGGTGATGAAGGAGGACCGCATCAATGAGTTGCATAGCAAAGGTTTATGCTATATGTGTGGAGAGAAATGATCCAAGGAGCATTACAAGGTGTGCAAGGATAAACAACTATCCTTGAGTATGATCATGACCGAGTCGGATTGTGATGAACTCGAGGATGGAAAAATAAAATTTGTGGATTGCAATGACAAATATGATGAAGTTGATTGTGAATTTCCTTTTGATATGGGTGGATTTATGAAGAGGAATTCATTCGATGATGGTTTGCCTATGCGTACTACAAGTGCATGATATCCTTTGCATGTTGTTACATGATGCTTATGCCGGTTGCAAGGGCACGAAGACATTGAGAATCAAGGCTATGGTCAATGGAAGAGAAGCACACGTACTTGTGGACAGCGGTAGTACACATAGCTTTGTTGATCAGAATTCCTTGTGCAATCTCAAGTTATATCCGGACGCTTTGGATGCATTGCATGTTGTGCAAGTGGCAAATGGAGAAAGTATGGATTGCACAATGGTATGTAAGGACACGAAGGTGTTGCTTTCAAAGGATTATGCTTGCAAAGCTGATTTGTTAGTGTTGGACATGGGGTCAATTGACTTAGTGTTGGGATGTGATTGGTTGTCCACACTTGCCACATTCTCTATGAATTTGAAGAGGGGATTCATGATCTTTATGCATGAGAGAATTCAAGTGACATTATGGAATACCTCATCGAAAATGAAAGGGTTTACCCAAGGAGGAATCTTCATGGCAACCCGCATCAATATTAGAAGTGTGAGACTCCTGCCCCCTCCGGGGCTCCTGCTATGGCGGTGAAAGCGGCGTCGGCGTCCCGCGTGGGGCGGGGATCCACACTCGGGGCCCGCGGATGTCCAGACGAGAGGCTAGCTCAGGCGGTTCCTTCGAAACTGAGCCCGGAAAGTCTCCCCTCGCCCAGAAGGCACGAGCAATTCCGCCATGGGAAAATCTTCTAACGAGGGAATTACTCTAACAAGTCAAAGTCTTAACTAGTTAAACTGATCTGACCAAACCTGAAGTCACATGGTCAGATCAAGAAACTGATCTGACCGAACCTGAAGTCACATGGTCAGATCAAGAAGAGACTTGCACTTGGTCCATGGAAACCTAAAGCTGTTTATCTGAAGGGAATCCTTGTTAAAACTAAACCGAATGAATTTGGTTAGACTACGAGAGGGATGGACAGTAACCCTACTTATCCATCTCTCGATCTGAAACTTAGTAACCAATTCCAGTTCCTAAATAAGAATAGACTACCGGAACTAAACTAGTTTTTCCTTTGATCGAATTCACCAAGAATCTAGTTGGACAAACAGACAAAATAATGGATAGATTACCCTCATGAGAGATCAAGGATCCTCATTATGAAACCGAGAATTATGGAGAAAAGGATTTTGTGGAACCAATCTCAAATTGAAAATTTTACTTGCATTAGAACCTCTGTTTTTCATTCAAAGGACTGTTTTACGCCAGAATGTTGGAGGAAGCATTTGGCATATGTGTGTTTTACTAAGAGGAGGTTCGTTGAAATAGCTGGCGGGGAGTCGTCAAGGGACGTCGCTCGTGGCAAAGCCTGCCGAGGTCTTGACCAGCCTCGGTACGATTAAAATGGTGCGCTTCTAGTATGATGGGCACGAGGGTTGACGAAGCGGTCCCTGAGTGAAGTGCTAGGACACCTAAGGAGGATCCTAGAGGGTTCTGACTAGGTGATTCACGGGCTCGCGGCTGCTAGGACACCCATGCGTACGTCGAGGAAGATTTTGGATGGACAAAAAGGAAAGATTTTTGGGAACCAAATTTTAATACTGGATCTCATTGGTTGGCCAGCTGATCTTCAACGGAGAGTCCAGAGGACACATTTTGTAATACAATGGACTTGAAATTTTAAAAAATGATGATTAGAAATATTATGATTTCTATTGAAGGATTGTTTAAAGCCAATCCAATATGTTATAAATGGCAATTTCATATTGGGTGTGTACGTGGTATGCCTACCTTAATTTTTGCATGAATCGCCGGCTAGGGGACCTGGGGAACTCTTTTCCTCGATACCCGAGCAAAAACATAATAAAATCTTTAGAAAGGAATCCCACCAATACAGTGGTCGGGTGGTTGGCTAACCCATGGGCCGGATGGGTTGGATCGGAGGATTCTTGTGAAACAACTAGATACGATTAGTTACGTTAATTAAATTAAATCCTGAGAAGACCTTGTTCTGTGGGAGGGGATCAGCGACTGTGCCTCGTAAATGAGAAAAAAAGCGATGAAAATATCAATTTAGTGATTTTTTCAATTAAAATATCCAAAGATATTCCTTATGCCACATAATTTCTCGACCTTTATTCCTTAGGTAGAATTATGGTGGAAATCAATCTTTTGACACTAAGATTTAATTCAAATCCATCTTTTCTTAAAAATCATAAAAATTCTTCTTTTAACTAAATACCAATACCTTTTTTTTAAATAAACTTAAAATCCCTCTTTTTCTCATTTAATGAGTGCAATCCAATTACCATGGGAATTCCTCTTTTACCATAAATTAAATCTATCAAAAATTTTTCTTAAAAATTACATAAAAATATCCATTAATTCCATTAAGCTAGAAATTTCACTTTTCTCATTCAAATGATTGAATTCCAAATATGGTGGGAATTCCTTTCATCATTTAAATTTATCTATACAAAAAGATAAATTTAACTAAATTTTCTCTTAAAAATTAAATAAAAATCTCCATTAATTCCTTTACACTAGAAATTTTATTTTTCTCATTTAAATGGTTGAATTTCAATTATGGTGGGAATTCCTCTTTCATCATTTAAAATCTCCATTAATTTCTTTATACTAAAAATTTTATTTTTCTCATTTAAATGGTTGAATTTCAATTATGATGGGAATTCCTCTTTCATCATTTAAATTTATCTATGTAAAAAGATAAATTTAACTAAAATTTTTTTTTAATTTTTAAATAAAATATACATTATTCTAGTATTCTAATTTTTCTTTTACTTTATTTCATCATGACAATGAATGACTTTCATGCACCATAGCCTACTCAACAATGTTTCTCACAAGAAGCGTTTCATTGCCTTGTCCTTAGGAATGCATCGCCCTTTACTTTTTTTAAAAAAAAATTTTTAGCTAAGGAAGTATTTAAAAAAATAAAAAAAGTAAAAACATTTTAATTAGGTCATCATCGTGACAATGACCGACTATCATGCACCACAGCTTGCTCAACAATGTTCCTCACAAGAAGGGTTTCATTGCCTTGTCCTTAGGAACGCATCGCCCATAGTTGGAGCACGTGATGGGCGACTGGCTATGAAGGGAAGTGCCTCGTCATCTTGCTCTACTTCTGCAGGCAATGACTACTTTGTCACCTTGCTCTACTTCTGCGATAGGTAATGCTTGGATGTGCAAGTGAATTGTAACAAAGAAGATCTAAAGGATCTATGATCAGGTGAAGCATAACAAACTAAAGTTTCAACGCTTTCTTCTGAGTGTGCCTAATGCTTTCCCCGTGTGCTTTATGCATGTGTGTGTGTGAGCTCTTATATGCAGGACGATCATGGAGATGTCACAATTGGTATTGGAGCTTGACTTGCATCCTATTGGTGACTCACCTTCGAGCTTGTAGATGGATGATTTCGGGCGATGATTAGCAGACATACGACCTTCCCATAGCTTGTGATTGTAGACCGTGATTGCAGATGGACGATGATTCCAGGCGATGATTGCAGACGGACAACTATAAGTTGCTAATAAGGCATCGTCGAACCCATTTAAGCTTTATTACAGCGTGGCATGTGACTGCCAGCTCACCTGCCACATCGCCTATCGCCTCTCGTCAATTACCGTCGCCTCTCGTCGGTTGTCCGTAAATTGGCCATCGCTCGCCTATCACGTCAATTGCCCATCGTCTATCGATTGCCAACCCGTCGATTGACGTCGCTCATCATGATGTGGCTACCACGTCATTTATCATTATGACATGGCTACCACGTCATATTACCGAGCTTTGGGATATGACATGGCATTTGCCAGCCACATCATCTGCGCAGTCAAACGTAACAGGGTGCATAAAGTTGGTGGAGAGCCAGGTGGTGCAAGGCGAGCTAATCGGCTACTACAAGCACAGCGTGAAGGATGATGAGAAGGGGAATGTGCCGAAGTCGATTAAGAAGGAGATGAGGAAAGAGATGGCGGAGGGTGGAAGGAAAGATGGTGCTAAATTTGACTGCGCAATCTGCACGCGGAAATCGATAACGAAGGAGATGAGAAGAGAGATGGCGTTAAGGGTGGAAGGAAAGATGGTGTTGAATTTGACTACGTGATGTTTTGAGGAAGTGCCTGATGTGTGCTTTTTGTAGAGCTGGTGCCAAGGTGGAATTCACAAGGGGCGCAGGGCAGCGTAGTGTGGCCTCCATTGAAAGCTGAGCGAGCTTCTGCCAAAGATCCTAGTTTGGCTGGTGCGCATGTGTGTCCTATTATATAGGTTAGAGCACCTTCGAGCCCCTCACGTACTTCCTTGTCTGCATTGCCACCACCTCATTAATAGACGGAGAAGGCGCAGTACCGCTGCTGCACAAGGCCAGCTGCTTTGGTCTCTCTTCTTCCCGTAAGCTTATGCATAGGCTATACTTATGCATATGCTTATGCAAATGCATGTCTATGCATATTCATATGAACAAGCCTATCCATAGACATAAGCATATGTATATGCATAAGCCTAGCCTATGCTGAAATATATGCATAGGCTATGCAAAAGCATAGGCATTATCAGTAGGGTGTGCCTAAGCTCTATGCAACAAGCTACGCATATAGGTAAATGCAAGATGTTATGAATAAAGAGAGAATAAATCCATATGCATAGGGATCTTTCAGCATGCCATATGCATATACAAAAGAAGATTTTCAAGGGCGCACTTGAGGGTGCCTGCATCCATGACTTATAAAAAAAACTCCAGACTAAGGCTTATATTTTTCAAGCTTTAAAAACATGTTTGAGCTTTTGCTCTATATCTAGATCCATAAAATGAGCAATGTGCTCTTCTCCCTTGTGGAGATAATGGTTTTTTTTATTTTACACTAAGTGCACATGTGTACATGTGATTGTGCATGCACACCCATGCATGCATGTACCTCTACCAAAGGTTCTCTTTATTTTTCATCTTAATGGATGACCATAGTATAGGTATGTAGATTTGGAAGGTTTATAACTCGTAGCTATGTGTGTGTGTGTGTGTGTGATATTGAGAATGAATGACATGATCATAAAATGATTAATCACAAGAACATTGCAAAGAAAAATTAAAAGAATAACAAAAAAATAAAAAATAATAATGTTTTTTTTGGTAAAAATAAATTTTTTTAATTTTTTTTAAACATTGAAGTAAAACTGGTTAACACTAACCCACTAACCCTAACCCTAATACAAATGGTAACGTATGAGATATTTGGTAGTCATTTATTTAAGACCTCCCATCAAGTGATTCTCTCTCTCTCTCTCTCTCTCTCTCTCACACACACACACACACACACACACATCCCTCTCATCTCTCTCTTCTCACACACATTGCATTGTTGATAAACCATTGCCTAGAGAAGACACAAACACATTCAGAAATGATATGTCACGAGATGGTCGTCGCACAAGATACAAAACAGACATTTCAAAAGAAGATGCAAAAAGGATCAAGAAAGCACTAGATATTAATGCATAAGTTACACAAGTGCAGGTGTTTCAATCTTCCAAACTTGAGGCTTTCACCATTGAGACTTTTGGATAAGATTCTCATGTGGGAAGTTATGATGTGCATATCAAAATACATCCATCATGCTCATGTCCATATTTTTTTGGGAAGGGTCAATCAACAAAAACCCTACTTATCATGCAAGAACGTGTACTTTATGTACATGAGAGTCATGGGATTGAGCCAAAATGTTTATTCACCAACCAATTTTGACAGCAAGGGAAGTAACCAAATGTCTACGAAGAGAACAAACTTACCTTGAATCGGTTTAGTGGACAACTCATGTTTGTAATTTCACTTTAGAGATGTATGGGATGTGAAAATGTTCTGGGGTATCATTTTATTAGAACAATTTCCATGGAGTAATTTTATTTGAGCTTGCATCATTTTATTGGAGTAATTTTATTCTGCTATTGAGAGAGATAAATAAGAGAGAGACATATATATATATATATATATATATATATATATATATATATATATATATAGAGAGAGAGAGAGAGAGAGAGAGAGAGAGAGAGAGAGAGAGAAAATGATGTACTACTCGCCATACCTTGTATATTTCAACACCTCCCCTCAAGTGAATAATCCTAGCACACCTGGACCCTATACCAAGTTTCCCTCTTACTTGGTAGCCCGCGACCAGTGCCTCAAGTACTCCTTGACACACTCTCTCTCTCTATGTGTCCAAGGCTTATTTTAAGTGCCCGTGACCTTGACTAAAGTGCTCACACATACATCTACCACATGGCCTACATCATCGGCTCAGAGGTGGTTTTACTCTGTTGGGACAGGTTACATTGGGTTGTGGGATTTCTCTCTCTTTCTCTCTCAGAAAAGATGATCTGACTCCACTTCCTTTAGGAGTCTCCATGAAGTTTGTCGATGTCGATCCTTCTTCACTGGGTTTGCTGTAGCAGTCTCTTGCCATGTGTCCTAGCTTCCCACAGTTGTGGCAAGTGAAGGTTCTTCCTCCTCCCCTGCCTCTTCCTCGTCCTCATCCTTGTGAGAATCCTCCTCGGGTGTAGAATGCCTTTTCCTCTCCAATTGTTGGGTCCACCCCTTTCTTCTCTTTGACCTTGGTCTCTTGCTCTAGTAGAGCTCCTTCTATCGCATGTAGCTTCAATTCTAGTATATTCTTTAAGGTTGCTACAATGTTTTCATATTCTTCTTTGTCCACACTCTTTAGAAGCACTGCTAGTGCCTCATCATCCTCTACCTTCTTACCAATGGCTACCAGTTGTTGCTTAATGCTTTTATATTTGTTCAAGTGTATGGTTAGAGGTTCACTTTCCTTCATGTCAAGTTTGTAGAATTGTATTAGCAGATTTATCTTTGAATTTTTTTGCTTGAGTGCCAAATAATTTATTGAGTTCTCCCATGCATCTTTAGCCCATTGTATCCCTGTGATGTGGTGAATGATTTCATCATTTAAATTGAGTGCAATGAGTCCTAATGCTTTCTCATTCCTGCTCTTTCACTCATTCTCCCCAGTCACCTTTGGGCATTCATCTCTTCCCTCAACTAGCCCCCATAGATTTTTCCTCATGAGCAAATACATGGTCTTTGTTTGCCATGTGTGAAACTACTCCCCATTAAATTTAGCTATTTCTTGTGCCGTGCTCATGATGATGTGAAGGGATCTTACCTCTTGATCCAATTCAAGATTCAAGGACAGTGTCTACCCTTTTACGACTCAAATCTCGTGTTAAATGATGATTACAACATATTTATTAGCATAAATTTACCAAAAATTACATAAAGCCAAGTGTAGCTAATCTGTACTGAATCGTTCGAGTACCAAACCATCTCCGAATTGCAATCTCAAGTGATAGGGATCTGTATCAGATACCCAATGGTAAATTTGAACCCTCAATTGCACCAAAATACAGTGATTAATGGTGATTAATCACTGATTAGTGAAATAATCTCCTATTTTGTGTGCAGAAAACAGACTGTGCGAGGAGGCTAGATCTGGTGCTTTAGAGTTCAAATGAGCTCAAATCCTTTCTCAAAGGCATCAATAGCAGTTAGTCTAGTAGAGGATCAAGCCAAGAAACAAAAGATTTGACCAAACATTGAAAGCTTAATCTTTGTTTTAGCAAAGTCACTTGTAGATTTGATGCAGAGCTTGATGCCACTTCTCCTTGAGGAATTTCACAAATCTGAGATCACAAGCATGTAGAGCACCCTTGAAAACCCCTAGGGCCAAGAGGAATTATACCAATTCCTTCTGTGTGAGTGTAGTCTCAGTTTTCCTGCAGAAATGAAGCGCCGACGAATTCGTGAAAATCAGCAGCTCCCGGACGGTTTCGCGATTCGTCTTGATGAGCCTATGCGTGGGCCACATCGCTAGGTGGGACTAAGAGGTTTTTGGCTAAGCTTGAGGCTGGAGGGAGATCAAGCCCCTCCACCAGCTGGGGGTGTAGAAAGCTTATTGTGAAGAAGACTAAAAAAGGATGATTATCTCTTAATCCTAATTAATAGGATGATTAATAAGATAAATAAGCTCATAAATTGGATGAATCCTAAGCTAGGCTCTAATACCAAGTTAAAATGCAAGCAAAGTGATGAGCTATGGTGGATCAAATGTAAGAATCAACATCATTAGCAAGTGATTAGACGATGATTAAGATAAGATTATTGAGCAATTAACTGATAGCTTAATGTAGGCATGGATACTCAAAAACCAGTAAATACTCATCAGGCCAATGCATCAATTTATAGTGTTTACATCCACAAGATGCCAAGCATCTAATCCCACTTATCTTTCCTTAATTTGTGCCACCTCCCCTACATCTGGGGAGACATCTTTTGCTTGATTCTCTCCAACTCTTCACTTTTCCCAGAATATCTCCACACATCCTAGATCTTCTCATGCTACCCTTTATTCTCTCCCAGAAGATTCCACTCACCTTTTCACTGCTTCCTACTCATTTATAGACTCTTGCTAAGGGCTTGTTCCCGCATACACCCATAAGTGTGAAAGAGCACTCTATCCATATAACTTTTGTACTTCTATATTATATGGATGTGACTCACATGCAAGGGTTGACTTGCATTTTGTGATCACCACACATTTTGTGTCTAGCTCTCTCTCTCTCTCTCTCTCTCTCTCTCTTCTGTGTGAGCTTCTTCTCCTTGCATTTAACCCTAATCTGCAGGAAGCATTGCTATGTGTGAGTCCCCTAACAAGTGGTATTAGAGCTGGGTTGCGGCCCTCTGGACGTACAGTTCCCAGCTCTAGGCTTCTGCCGAACTCTTGCGTTCTTTCGTCTCGCTGTAAGGTTCGTCCATCGGCTGTAGGGTCCATCGCCTCGAGTTTCCAGCTGTTGTATCCACCCACCTCTGCTTCGCCCCTTAGGCGGCCCTGGCCCGTTTCCGCCTCCTAGAGTGGCAGTGCTAGTGCGCAGTGCTTTGCCTCCGCCCAGCCACCAGGTGGTGCTATCACCACAGCAAGTGGCCCCAGCTTATGTGGCTTGCGTGTGGCACCGGTTGGAAACTCAAGTTTTTTGGAGCCTTTTTTCGTTGCCGTACTAGATCCGTCCACGCTGTCGGCGCCCAGCTGTGCCGTTTTCGTCCACGTCCCCCAGCTGTGCCGCTCCGTTTCCATTTAGCCTGCCGTCACCTACAGCTTCTGGGTCCCACCACCTACGACCGAGCTTGGTTGTCCATCGCCATCACCTGCAGGTTCTGGGTCCCGCCACCTGCAGTCATCCCGAAAGTAGCAACAGCATGCCTGCGGTCCCACCTTCATCTACAACAGTAACCCTGCTGTGTGCCCGACTGTACCAGCCATCTGACTTCCGTACGTGATCGCTCTGCAACTCTGCTTGCCTTCTGTATCTGGTCATTTCAAGCAGGTCACTTGTAGGTATTTTTATTTCAAAAAAAAAACAAAACAAAATTTGTTGCACATTCTGGTGTAGGTTCAGAGAATTTTGAGGGTTTGGCAAAATTTCCCTTTGCATGGAAAATTGCAGGAAGCACCATCGCAGATCTCTCGATTTGATGCAGAATTGCCAAAAATTGAACATGCTGCTTTGCTTAGAATTTGGGGGTTTTTCAAATTAAGGTCAAAATCAGCAAATTAAGCCTCTTCTAGTTGCAAAAATTTGGGGCTTTTATGAAAATTCAGCAATTGACTGCACATTGAATGCAGTGCATAAAAATTGGGGCTTTTCAGTTTGGAGCATGTAATTAGGGATTACATTAGTGATTTGTCACATATGTATACACATTGTGTGTAAGTGAACAATTTGGTGTAGGTTTATACTTGGTTCAGATTGCAAGCAAAAATTTGCATAAGATATTTGGTTGCCTGGCAGTGCACATTGGTGATTGGTTTGCCTGCAGGTGTATTTTGTTGACATGGCTCAAAATGCTACAGATGTATTTGGTGTGCTCACCCAGGAGGACAAGTTGGATGGATCAAACTACCCCCTCTGGAGTTTCATGATCCGTAATTTGCTAGTAGCCAAAGGGCTTTGGGGCATCGTGTGTGGACACACGCCTAGTTACCATACAGCCAGCAACGCCTCTCAAAGGGGAGGTGCTCAAAGAGCTCCTGAGGTAGAACCTACTCCCACACAAGAGCAAAAGAGATGGGACTCTAGGGATGCACAGGCCATATCCTTGATAGCCCTTTTAGTGAAAAGGTCTATTATTCCACACATTCGGTCTTGCAAGACATCGAAGCTTGCATGGGACACATTGGAAGCAATGTATCAGGTACACAACAAGGAAAGAGTTGCCTACTTGAAGAGGCAATTGGATCTTCTTTTTGTGGATGAGGGTGACTTCATGTCAGATCATCTAACCAAAGTGAAATATTTGCAGGAACAATTGCTCAATATTGATGAGGTTATCCCAAAGGACAGTTGGTCACCAACACTCTTCATTCTTTACCACCTTCCTACTTGGACTTTCACACCTCTCTCAACCTCTCTATGAGAGGCGGTGGTGATCTCGCCACTTTTGAAGAGCTAGTGGGTTTACTCTTGCAGGAAGAGCAAACAAGAGCAAACCTATCTAGAAATCATGGTGGAGACAAGGCATTTACAGCCAAGGATAAGGGTAAAGCAAAGAGCTTTAAGCATGAGGGACAATATTCTAGTAAGGCTGGTCATGGTGGACAGCCCTCTTTTGGTAGTGAAAAGTATGACAAAGGGGATGCAAACAAGCCTAAAAAGAAGGACAAATGTCACTACTGCCATAAGCCTAGCCACTACATCAATGAATGTAGAAAGTGGATTGCAAAAGAGAAAAAGAAAGATGTAAGCAATGCAGACTTTTTTGTTGACAAAGCATAGTAATCGGCTAATGTAATTCAAGAAGAGTACTTTTTTGGTCACATGCACTAGTGACACACCAAGTGCTTCAGACAATGATATGTCTTGCATTGCATCTCACAGAAAGGATGTATCATGGTATTTTGATAGTCGTGCTTCGAGCCACATCACTTCATGCAAAGATGTATTTCAACACTTGGTTATGCTTCAAATGGCCACACTGTATCATGTGCAGATCATACCCCATATCCAGTAAAGGGAATTGGCAATGTCATACTTGTTGCAACCAATGGTGCCAATATATGTATGACAAATGTGTCGTATGTTCCAGGGATAAAGAAAAATCTGCTCTCCGTCTGAGCCATAAACGACCAAGTCTAAAGGTTGAATTTGAAGATGGGAAGTGTAGCAATGGTTGAAAATATGTGTGGATGTAAAGTCCAAACACTCCGCTCAGATAGAGATGGAGAATACATGTCAAATGCATTCAAGGATTATATGCTTCAAAAGGGCATCAAACACCAATGTATTGTGCCTTATACACCGTAACAAAATGGTGTAGTTGAGAGGAAAAACAGATATCTCATGGAGATAGCAAGATACATGGTGAAAGCACAAAAGTTGCCTCACAATTTTTGGATGGAAGCTATAATGTGTGCAACTCACTTGGTATAGCCGAAAGCCAAAAGTGGATTATATGTGTACGTTTGGGTGTTTGGCATATACACATGTGCCAGAACAACTCCGAACAAAGCTAGATGATAAAGTAATGAAATGCATTTTTGTGGGCTACAGCAATGAGTGCAAAGAATACCCTCTTTATAATCCAACACGTCGGATTTTTATCAGTAGAGATGTGGTATTTGCTGAAAATTTAGTACAACCTATGTACAGCTTGTATAAAAGTCATGATACAGGCATATAGGACATGTTTGATGGGCTATTACCCATTGAAATTAGGGGGGATTCAAATCAGCTAGCTCCTACACAATAAAATCCTCATGTAGAACACGTGGAACAGCCAACAATTCAGTCCCCATCTATGGAAAAAGTTGAAGTTCTTGTCAAGGAAGAGCAAAGAGCCATAGACACAACCAAGTTGCTGCCAAGATGGTTACTGTAAACTTTGCAAGATAGCAAACTTGCAGCTCCACTGACAGGTAGATTAAGGGCTAGTTCCAGCCATGCATTGAATGTGCATAATGGGGAGTTGGAATTAGGGTTGAGGTTGCAACAATGCACACACACAAGATAGAGAATCTTGAGAGCACACAAAATCACTAGATTAGAATCAACAAATGTGTGCCAGATACAAAATATTAGTACACACCCCAAAATGAAAAGATAAAATGGTGTACATACGCATGGGGGGAAAAACTTCCTAGTGAGGGAAAAAGTGCCCCGGTGGTAGTCCTAAGTGTGTTCACACACATCACTACCATATAATGTTACAAATCCCACCCTGTAGTAGTGATGATGTGAACATGTATAGGGTATGGCTGATCAATCCTGAAAAGGTAGTAAGCCCAAAGCTTTACGAAAAGCTTCAAACTTTTCACGAGGTGTCATGTTTAGGCACATAGACCAAGCTAATCTCTGCTACAAGAGTCTTTCCCCCTGACATAGTGATAATGCACCTCAATGTTCTTACAATGTTTTAGTGTGAGCATGAAACACTGGGTTCCTTGCAACTGCTAATGTGCTCTGGTTGTCAGTGAAAATCATAGTGCTAGACGACTGTCCAACACCCAAATTAGCCATAAGACATCTGAGCCACACTCACTCAACTATAGCTATAAAGTTACCCTGTATGTAGCTTCATAGCTAGAAGTGGCTATGTATGTATATGTATGTACATACATACATACATCAATTGGACATCAAAACTACATTCTTAAATGGGGATTTATAGGAGGAAGTATATGTAAATCAGCCCATTGGTTTTGGAGTTCTTGGTTGAGGAACATAAAGTATGCAGGTTACACAAAGCATTGTATGGGTTAAAGCAAGCTCCAAGAGCTTGGTATGATATAATACATGCTCATCTAACTAGCCAAGGTTATGTGAATAGTCCAGCTGAAAGCACATTGTATGTGAAGAAAATCGGTGACGATATTCTCATAGTCGTCTTGTATGTAGATGACATGGTCGTAATAGGGACTAGCAAAGCACAAATTTCAGATTTCAAGGCTGATTTGAAAGCTGAATTTGATATGTCAGATTTGGGGCCTTTACAATACTATCTCGGCATACAATTTATGTGTAGAGATGATGGCATTGTTATGTAGCAAACTAAGTACATAAAAATTTTGCTACAAAGGTTTCACATATGGATGAATGTAAGCCAATTTCTACTCCAGTAGAACCAGGTGTACGGCTTACTATGCATGATATTGGAGAGCCTTTTGAGGCCAGTATTTACAGCACGCAATGGCATGCCTCATTTTCTTCTGTAACACGAGGCCTGACATATCTTTTGGGGTGTCTTTGCTGAGCAAATTCATGCACAACCCAGGCACAAAGCATTGGCAAGCAATCAAACACATTTTCCGTTATCTTCAGGGTACTTGGATCTTGGTTTGTTCCATCCCAGGGGGACATCTTGCAACTTTATGCATACAGGGATTCAGATTGGGCTAGTGATTATGATACCAAGAAATCCACAAGTGGGAATTGTTTTTTTCTTGGCAATTCATGTATATCTTGGTTGAGCAAAAAGCAACCCGCTATTGCCACATATACCTGCGAGGTTGAGTATAGGGCAATCTTCACAGCTACGGTAGATTGTGTATGGTTGAGGAGATTATTGGTTGATCTTCATGAGTGTCAGCAAACACCCACCACCATTCTCACTGATAGCCAAAGTGCTATGGCTGTGGCACGAAATCTCGTATTTCATGCACGTACCAAGCACATTGAGATTCATTATTAGTATGTCATAGAGAGGCTACATGCAGGGGGGATCAGTTTATCTTACTACCCTACATAGGATAATGTTGCAAATCTGTTCACAAAGGCTTTACCTCGAGAGAAGTTTGAAGCTTTCCGCAAAGCTTTGGACTTACTCTCATACAGAGAGTGATCTGCTACCTTGTATAGGTTCACACTTTTACTATAGGGGAGATTTATAGGCATATGCTCACTTATGATGGTAGTGCTACGGGTGAACATGGCTTAACCAAGGACACTTTTTCCCATGGGGTTTTTTCCCTTGGATATCAAGTGTGAAAGGACACTCTATCCATATAACTTTTGTACTTCTATATTATATGGATGTGACTCACATGCAAGGGTTGACTTGCATTTTGTGATCACCACACATTTTGTGTTGGCTCTCTCTCTCTCTCTCTCTCTCTCTTCTGTGTGAGCTTCTTCTCCCTACATCTAACCCTAATCTGCAGGAAGCATTGCTATGTGTGAGTGTGTGAGTCCCCCAACACCAACTTCCAATAGGGCATTAGCAAGAAAGCCACAAGTTGAAACAACCTACCCTTAAGTGGGTCCCTAAAGCCTCTCCACTAGTTCTCAATAGCCAACCCACTCAGAAAACCTAGAAGGCCCCATCGCAACAAAAATCAATCCAAACCATAGGTTACCTCTCAATGGATTCCAACTTGTCTTCTTCAAGCTCAAGGATACTATGAGGGTAACACATGGTCTCTCCCAGCCCTAATGCCAGAGCAAACAAGGGAAAACAAATTGATATACCTTCATTGCCAACATCCCACAAGATTTGGATTTCGAATGCTATTCAAAAAATGGCCTGCCCCTTAAGAAAAGAAGACTTTGACAAAGCCTCTAGTTCCCATGAGGCCTCTGGTTTCCATGAGGCCTCTATAAGTTCTCCAATGCCTACTCAACCTCCATTTTCAAAAGAACTTCAAGGGATCCTAGTACTTGAGGAAAGGCCTGCTATCCAATAAGTTCTCGCATAAATGTCAACACCTCTCCAAGAACTTGCAAGTCCTATCCATGCTTATGAAAGTATATTACCACCTTTCATCCTCTATTACTCAATAACATGAACAACTAGGTGCAGTCCAAAGCAAGAGTTCCAAGTGGATAAAGGCTAGAGAGGATGGCTATAGAAAGTTTACATAAGCCTCCGTGAAGTCCAGGGATGACCTACATAGGAAGGGTGGTGTTTCCATAAAGCCTAAATCTTTACCCCCCATGTTTCCCAACAAATTTCATGTCCATATTAGGAGGGAGCCTATTGGAAAAAGCTAACCCATTACAATATAACTTGCATCAACATGTACAACCATATAGCACCTATACGCATACTAAAATTTCGACTAACCAATTTTTTTAATTAAAAAAAGATGATGAGAAAGAGCACATGTCAAAATAAGAGAATGAAGTATGACTCTGTTTGTGACTACAAGTTTAGGATCTAGGCTGCTGTTACACTAAGTGTACAAAAAGCCATTCATGTAGGCCATTCATTTGTTGATGGGAATAGTGGCTCAGAACAAAGCCTTGATGAGAAGTTTGGGACCCACGCTACTGTTACACCACAAGTGTACAAAGAGTGAAAGCATTGTTGAGAATAACTGGTAGTGATCAAGGTGTATGAAGGTCTATGAGGGTAAGATATCCAGTGGATAAGTTGAGATATGATGGGTATACAACCCATCATACATACCTCTTGGCAGAGGGTTTTGATAAACGAGCACTAAATTATATGTTGGTTGAGGTGCATTTGGAATGGGTGGTAAGGCTAGTGGTTGCTTTGGTTTCAGAAGCATAGGTTATGGTATTGGATTTCCTTAATTACCAACAATGGGTTGTATTATGTTTCCCATGGCACTAAAAAATGAGCATAAAATTGTTGCTTTCTAGGCCTCCACATTTGAACACTACATACTTGTATAATTTTGGTGGCAAATTGCACACCAAACCATATCTCTCCATAGAAATAAATGTGGGTGCCTTATTTTGGGGCTAGCCTTGAGGTTTCTCTTCGGACTGGCCTTGCTACTACTCCTGGCCTAAAGTGGTTTAGAAGATTCCTCACCAACTCGTTCATGCTCATAGGATGGTCCTATGTACCCATAGGCTGGTACTCAAATGGATGTCAGGTAATGGTTCTAGAAGCACGGTTATTGTATGTATGATTGGGTATCCCGCTAGCTGTTGGCTATTGGTTGGTCGTTCATGACTATATAGTCTTTTAGTAGGATGGTCCTACGTACCCATAGGCTGGTACTCCAATGGATGTCTCGCAACAATTGCGTCTTACTTTAGCCTTCGTCGAGCTTTCCAGAAGCAAGAAAGCGACAAGTGTACTTGCCTTACTGTGCTTTGCTCTGCAAAGTCGTACTTGCCTGACAGACGATGCTCAACACCTTGGAACTGGGAAGAAACCTGTTGACCGTTTTGGATCGCCCCTAGTGCTTCTTGCACTAACTTGGCAACCTGGTCCCGGACACACTTTTGTTCCGCCCAATCCGTGGGTTTGTCCTTTGCCCTTGGAAAATCATACTTCTCTTTCGTTCACTGGCTCCTATGAATGTGTCACTGCTAGTACAACCATTGGTGGATTGTCTTTCACTGGAAAAGACTCAATCTGGACCATATTAATTGTCGCAGAGCTTGAGAAGCGACCTCATTTTGTTGTAATCCCCCCTGATGGCGCTTCCAGATCGGTCATTCAGACTTGTGGCGGTGACTAGGGACTTTATAGTAATAGCACTGAAAATTGCCTCCAGGTTAGCATTCACTGGATTTACGAGTTCCACTTGTACAAAAATGTTGGGCTGCACTGGACCTACAGCTTGTTGGGCGGACGATGAACATGCCTATTGTATTGGCAAGCTAATGTACTATGTGTGTTGATCTCACAGATCACACAATACGGGGTCAGCTTGCACTCCTTGGTATGGCCTTCGTTGGAGCACTTGGCACATCAAACTCCAGGATGAAATCGGACATTCAGAATTGTGGCGGTGACTAGGGACTTTATAGTAATAGCACTGAAAATTGCCTCCGGGTTAGCATTCACCGGATTTACGAGTTCCACTTGTACAAAAATGTTGGGTTGCACTGGACCTACAGCTTGTTGGGTGGACGATGAACACGCCTATTGTATCGGCAAGCTAATGTACTGTGTGTGTTGATCTCACAGATCGCACAATACGGGGTCAGCTTGCACTCCTTGGTATGGCCTTCGTTGGAGCACTTGGCACATCAAACTCCAGGATGAAATCCGGATCCAGTACCTCTCGCACTTCCTCCAATGAACTTCGCCAATATTGCCAACAGTCGTTAATCATCTTCCGTATCCGACTTCTGGCTCCGCTTCTTCTTGTTCTGGTGCTTTGAGTCTGTATTTGAAGCCGATTCGAATCCGAATCCGAGTCCACATCCAAAGTTTCCTCTTCTCCTTGGTAATCATCCGAGGAATCCAAATCGTGCTTATGCTTTTCCTTCTTAGAAGTGCAACTTGTCAAGCTGCGGCTCAGCACGTCGGGCGACTTCCACTAATGCATCAATGCTCCCAACTGTGAATGAGGAGATAGTAACATTGGATGCACATGCAACATGGGAGTTAGCGCCTTTGCCTTTAGTTATTGAGAACTCGAGAGCAATGCTAATTACAAGGTACGAGCCACTTCTACCATTTACCTAAATTTGAAGAGCCCAAGGCCTCACATGAGGAACTTCTACATCGCCTATACCTTTCATGCCACGTCGACAAGCTGCCTAGCTACCACCAGGGCTACCTAAACCTTATCACCAATATGTTCTACATCCAACTGCTACTGATCGGTCTCGAACCATACCACTTAACCTCGTACACCAACTTCATAGCGTATCCTAGACCATCCACACATTTCCACTCTAATAACGTCACCCCCAACTTGGGTGAAATGAGGATATAGTCAACATTAGGAAGGGAGGTATGTTAACCACTTCGTAGGTTAACATGGTTTCACCTACCCGACCTACCACCATAAGACGCTTTGTCGTCTTACCCGCTCGAACGAACACGACATTGGACTATATATATAGTGGCCTTATCTTGAGCTTAATGTCAAATAAGGAAAGTCTAAGGACTTCGTGTACATACTATCTTAAGACTAGTTATAGTGGCCATGCCATTTTTAAGTTTGGCCGGTCTAGTGTAAAAAGTAGTCACTTGTATATAAATCATTTTTTATACAGAGAAATACACAATCATAACCTTGCAATAGAATTCTTGTAAGCTCACCTTTTTCTCTATGCTTTCTTGCATGTATGCAATTAAATCTTACCTCCTTAATAGATGCTAGATAGGTTTGTTTGAAGGTTTCCCTCTTACATTAGTCACTTCTTCTTTTCGCATCTTTTGTGAGAGAACTATCGTAAAGGCGAATCTCTATTTGCCTCCATCTAGGCAAAGAGGGATCTCCTTTCACCCCCTTAGAAAGGAGCATTCTAGTGTGACAATGGTTTTAGGACGCAATGGACAAGCTAGCGCACCCACATCAACAAGGAGTTGCATTGCACCTCGAAGACGAGACCCAATTTCACATGATTCAACAAAGGCTAAGGTAATCTCTTCACTTGAAAAAATGGGAATCAAGGTGCCTACTAAAGGGAAACCTATGCTGCCTAATCTATTAATGAAACCGAAGACCTCATCAATGTAGATCCCACACACACACACACACACACACACACATATGTATGTATGTATGTATGTATGTATGAATGTATACATACATACATATATAGCTGATTTGCACTACTAATGGAAATGCCCCAAACAAATGCAAAGTGTTTGTCAAATCTTTGTACATACGTTGGGTGGCCAAAGGAGGCTTAAAATATTGAGGGATGACGTCCAATCAAGCTCCTTGTTAGTGTGCCTGGAGGAAGAGGAGGAAGGGGAAATGTAGAGTTTGACAAGGTGGATAGAGGAGAGACCCAATGAGAAACAAGAGGGCAACAATGTGTGAAGGTCCACGGACATCTTTTTATTGCAAGCTTAGCTTGATTCTGTTGGTCATAAGCTCATAGAAGCTCCCTTACAAAAATATGGATCTGAATGTCATATCTCTCCATGCATGCAAAGCTTCACTAGAAAATGATTCTGCAACAAAGAAACCTCCTCAAGCCCCTCCATTCTAGGCGGCATGTGGCTAAATTTCGGTGAAGTTGCGAGCTGCCAATTGCACGTTGGTGGCCATTTTCTTTTCTAGTCAATGGACTATTTTTGACTGGTGTTGACTGGCTTAAGGGCTTAAAACAAGTAAGTGCCATGCTTCACAACAACCCAAAACACACTAAAATTTAGCTAACATTTGTACAATAGGTGCTAATAAACATTGGTCCACTAAATAGGTACTAGTGATCATCGGTCCACTAAATAGTGGACCACAATAATGGTGGGGAATGGGATTTGAAATCTCTCTCTCCTTCACAAGAGCTTAATGTCCCAACCACTGCATTTATGTTGCTTCAATGGCAACTTAGAAATCAATAGCTATATAACCTTACCTTGTATACGTGTGCACATGTAGGCAATTGTTTGCATTGACTGGATAGTCAATCGCCATGCCACATGTATAAGTAGACACAAAAAAAGTCACTAACTTCCATGTGTGACTATCGTTATTATTGTTGCCCTCTCTCTCTACTCGGGACATTTAGTTTCCTTGAGTTTTTCAATTTATGCTTTTCATTTTCTAATCGGGACATTTAGTTTCATTGAGTTTTTCAGTTTATGCTTTTCATTTTCTACTCGGATGCATTGGTACTTTTGTCTCATAGGCCACTTTGGCCTCTTGTAGACGTTAATCTCTCTCTCTCTCTCTCTCTCTCTCTTGGTTTCATGCACATGGCATACAAATGGACCGTCTCCCCCCGTTCTAGTACAGCCTAGATTCCCCCTACCTTGATCTCTCACGACAAGAGATCAACCGGAAGCTATGCATACGCCAAACATGAGTATCTTCATCAGAGATTGGTAAGAAGTGTAAGTTCTACAAAGACCACTTCTTAAGACTTCCCAAGGATGGATTCTTTGAGATCCCGAGATACAAACAGATACACATGTCACATGCTATGCGTATCATGATCGGCCAGCTCAAGGTATCCTCCCACCGCCTCAAAGTAGAGACTTGCAGAGTTGAGGATATCCCACATGAGGAGAGGACATGCACAGTATGCACCACACGAGCACTAAAGGATGAGGCCCATTATATGTTCAATTGCTCGGCTTACTACGAGATACATGGGAGATTCCACTACCTCTTCCAAGAGGGATTCAGACCACTCACACGGGTGATACAATTTGAGGATCAAAGGTGCTTGGGCATGTACTTGATGAAGCTTAAACAACACAGGGATGTAGTGTTGAGGCAGCATGCTGAGAGACAGCCCCGGCTCCAACAGGACACCTCATAGAGAGCCATCACAGATTTCTTTGTGGTACACATATCCACATCGGAATCCACTGCCCACAACAGCTCCTCTACTACGACACCAAAGCCCACCACCTGTACCCACATTCCAGTTCCACGCCCCGTAGGAGTTCTTAGCGAGAGAGCTTGATCCATTCTACGAACCAAATGTCCCTGACCTAGAGCATGAAGTCCCTCCACCACATAGAGACAGATTTGTGAGATTCTCCGCCAACATGACACACTCCAATAATAGAGGCCTGACATTCAATCCACCATCAGATCAGTTCTGGCCGAGGCGGATATCGTCATTAGCTAATCACATTATATCTCACTTTACACAAGATCATCTATTGATCACATGTATTGTCAAATGTTTTCATTTTACTTTTTCTTTCCGTTTTCCTTGGCTCAATTTATCCATGGTGCCACTGCATAGACCCTTGGGGTCTTCCCTAGACGTTAATATAGCTAGCTAGGTTGCATATCATGATTGTATACTCCATGCATATAGCTTTGCATTCTCCTAGTAATAGAGCTCCATCCCCTGCATACCCAGATTCAGCTTTTTTATTCAGTACTTTTTCATTTTGTTGGGATGACAGAGGATACCCCATACAGGTACTCCGATTTGTCTCATAGGCCGAGTTCGATCTTTTGGAAGACGTTAATAAAATCTTTCTTTCTTTCTTTCTCTCTCTCTTTTTTTTCGTGAAATGGTGTTTTATATTATATGTAAAAATGTACATCAGCCACATGGCTCACACAGAACCTATGGCCCCAAAAACCCTCCACAAAAGATCCTCTAAAGGATTATGACCATGCAAACCTGTACACTAATAGAAAGCCTCCTAGCCAAATAAGCATCCCAGATAAAAGCATCAAAGATGAGCCAGCCGAGCCGCCGTAGACCATAACGAAATAACATCTGCATCCAGTAGCTGAGCTGAGAGAAGAGAAGAAAACTGCCAAAGCAGCAAACCGCGGATACGTAGAATGTGCCCATGTATTCCAGACAAGGAATCAAAGATGAACCTATTCCGTGTAGTTCAAATATGCCAAAGTCCTGTCCATCTAAGGAAATGGAATATCACAAGGTGACTGTCCGAAGTAATGACTTGAGGACAAATCCCAAATATCCACTGATGAGCCGAAACAGTAGACCTCTCTACTGCCTCCCAAACGCAAGAGACAAAACACCAAATCTGACGGGCCACTGGACAACTCATGAACAGATGCATAACTGTTTCAGTGCATGTCGTGTAGAAGAAGCAAGAGGCCAATGTAATTTTACGACGGCTGAGCTGATCCCGTGTAGGTAACCCTCCCACCAACATCCTCCAAATGAAAACCTTACCTTGGTAAGGGAGTTTAGACTGCCAACCACGCATAAGAGTTTTCTGCCACCATGATTTAGACTTGTGCAATCCCCACACCTTATTGGCCTTGGCTGAAACCCAATAGAACCCTAAAGTGCTGCCGAATACGACGAAACGAATATGACCAGGTATCACAGCATCTCGGATTCTAACCAAGCCTAACCTGACCATGCGGTTGAGTCGTATACGTGAAGCATCTCTGTCTGGCCAAACAATGACACGCGACTCCACAAATGTTTCGAACTGCAAAGAGTTCAAAAGTAGTCTTTCATGACCAGGATCCCACCGAGCCAATAGTAGAACTTCATGCCAAGAAAGGAGAATATGCGATAAAATGTGAGATGAGCGAATACGGACAGGATGAGCCGCATTCACAATGTCCCACCATGAAGACTGCACACATGTCCGTCCATGTGACAATCCCTCCAACTCAATCAAGTCACGCCATGAATACCCAAGGCTGCTCCTGCAAACACATATCCTGAAAAAGCGCCCACCTACGTGCCACCATATGCAAGCGGACATCCAGTAAAGCAACCCCACCCATTCTTTTGGGCGTCGTAATGTGATTCCAAGCTATCCATGTTTGACCCATAATATTTCCTTGCCTCTCCCACAGCATGAACCGAATGGGAGCAACCAAACGGAGAAGAGATTTGTGCGTCCAAGGTAGCAAAGGCAAAAAATAGGAAATCATGCTAAGCATAATAACCTGAGCTACCTTAACCCTCACGTGCATAGGCCACCCTTGAGCTTTCCAATACATAAATTTATCCGAGATCCGAGCAGAAATCCAAGCAAGAAGCGCTCGGGGGTCCACATCCACACCCACCGGATACCCAAGATGACGAACAATGTCTCATGTATGCACCACACGGCCTTGCCACCCTAATGCCTCAAGATCAAATTCCGTGCATACAATGAGGGCTGATTTTGTTGAATTTATTTTCAGCCCAGAAGCCAATGCAAAATTATTCCGAGCTTCCATTGCTCGATCTATATTGGCTTTTTCGGCCCTGAGAAACATAAAAGTGTCATCCGCAAGGGCTTGAGCAACCAATTGCTTGCCATGAGGGAGATGCAAACCAACCATTTCACCATGCGATGCCATAGCATCTAGGCGAGATAACATAGGATGAGTGGCAATGGCAAAGAAAAGAGGGCTAAGAGGACAGCCCTGCCGGAGAGAACGGGTAAGAGAAATACCATCCGAAAGTCCTTCATTGAGCATAATCTGCGTGATAGAGCCAGAGCCAAGTAAATGCACCAAATTAGCCATTTTGGGACCAAAGCCCATGGCTGTCATTAACTGAGAAAGGAAAGACCAGCTAACATGATCAAAAGCTTTTTCAAGATCCAACTGCACCATCACAATCTCTTGCTTCTTTGCCTTGGCATAATCCACTCCAATTTGAACATTAAGAATATTATGCAAAATATTCCTGCCATGCACAAATCCATATTGATATGGATGAATAAGAGTAGGAAGCACCTTCTGCAAGCAATTGGCAAAAATCTTTGTAAAGATTTTATACATGATACCCATAAGTGAGATTGGGCGCCATTGAGCCAAAGAAGAAGGCGAAGGGACTTTGGGTAACAAACGAAGTATGCCCAACTTCCAATCGGCAGGCATATATCCCTCATCCCAAACCCTTTGACAAATAAGTGTCAAAGGCTCTGCAAGTTGATCAGCATATTTTCGGAAAAACTCATTTGTCAAACCATCCCAACCAGGGCTCTTTCCCATGGGAAGTTTGGAGAGAACAGCTTCCACTTCCCCTTGAGTAACAGGAGCATCAAGCTGAACCGCCACATCAGGGTCAACTTGATATCGTACTTCAGCAAACAATGACTCCCTTGCAGCCCAAGACAGCCGGTGAGACATCCTCTCGAGGGGTAAGCAAATCTTCATAAAACTTGATGCAATGCTGAATAACCTCAGAAGGTTGAGTAACAAGGTTGCCTTGGGCATCCATCAGCCTAACAATATTCTCACGCATATGTTTTTGATGCAACTTATCATAGAAGCGATGAGATTGACAGTTAGCATCCCGCAAAGCATCAAGACGTGCAAGTAGTTTAAAGCCAACATATAGTGCTTCCTGCACCCTAGATAGCTCCTTTTTCAGCCATTCTATACTTCAGCATCCATAGAGTCAGTAAACATGAACGCCTGCAAGCCCTTTAAAAGCGACTCAAGAAGAGCCACATGCTGTTTTTGTATAGAGGCATTAGCAAGACCATAATGCCGCGCCAATTTCCGAGTGTTGGTAAGGAACACTGGCCAAGCATGATAATCAGCCATGGACACTCTTGTGGAGAAATGTCGTATCAACTGACGCATATAAATATCAAAAACTTCATGCTCCAAAAAAGTGTGATTTAAGCGCAAAGGCAAGCGTCCCAACAAGCCTTTATATGCATCCACAGGATGATAGACCATTTCAAACACAAGCGGCCAATGATCCGACAAAACTTGTTGCTAATCAACCATCATAGTAAGAACCTCTCGCAAAAAGAGATCTTGATGTAAAATATACATCCTATCCAATCTAGCATAAGTGCCCGAAACTGTTGTGAGGCATAAGTGTAACCCCTTTCATCTGGATGCAACCAAGACCACATGTCTTGTTTTAGCGACCTTGCTGCAAAAGCTTTCCACGCCATTCTCTCCGGGCCATCCATTACAGAATGAGGCGACGTGGCTTGCTTCTCGGAGACACACATATTAAAGTCTCCCATCACAAAGCCAGGATGAGAGATTGAAAGAGCACACAAGTAACTCTCTCTCTCTCTCTCTCTCTCTCTCTCACACACACACACACACACACACACACACACACACACACACGCACGTGCGCGCGCGCACGCGTAAAAATACATACACACATACATCTATGTCCATACATAAATATTACACACACGTGCATACATATGTGTTCGCATGTATACATGTATGTGCCTATATATCTACATTATGAGGCCATACTTCCAAGTATGGGGATGTTATTGCCAAGTTTGGACATTTTGGTTTTGGGTTCTTCGATGGCTACCTGAATGTCACGTGAAACACACAACCATTCTTCTTGAAGTGTCCCTACATCCTGAGCATTTCCTACCATGTAGAAGCCTACATAAAAGGAGCTTGACACTTCAACAGCTCCTTGACTGAGCATTTCCTACCATGTAGAAGCCTACATAAAAGGGGCTTGACACTTCAACAGCTCCTTGACTGAGCGTTTCCTACCATGTAGAAGCCTACATAAAAGGGGCTTGACACTTCACCAGCTCCTTGACGGAGCAGACAGCTTTAATGTCCCACTCCTTAGACTAGAGGAATAAACACCTCATTAAAACTAAAAGATACATTTTTTTTCCACTATATGATGTTTGCTTGTGTATCAAATGATTTGAAATGCTTGACAAGCCATAACAAATTTTCGGTTATAATTAAAAATAAGCCTTAAATGGGTGCCAAATACTTTCGCTATTGATTTTTCCAGACGTTTCTGGCTTCTTTGTCAACCGCCTCTCTCTCTCTCTCCCCTTATTCTCCCTTCTCTTTCTCTTCAACTGTGGTGTCCAAGCAACTCGCCCCTCTCTCTCTCTCTCTCTCTCCATCTCGACACCGGCGGAGACTACAACAGAGGATCAGGACCATACTAGCACAGCATGGGAGACATCCAGTCAGAGTACTCACCATAGAGGACATTGAGGATATCCGCCATCGACCGATGAGAGACATCTTTGGATAGTGATGTGTATGATGCTTACCTTTGTTGCTGGAGTTTTCCTCCCAGATGTTATCCATTAGGAGCTCCTAGTACCGTACTTTTCCTCATAGTTGTTTCAGTTTCAGTTAGTTGTTTAGTTGTTTTTAGCTTTGCTTACACAGACATTGTATCAGATCCACCAATTGTTGTAACCTTTTTGGTCTCATAGGTCATTTTGGCCTTTTGAAGACGTTAATATATCATTTCATTTCTCTCTCTCTCTCTCTCTTTCTGCTTGGTTGTTTGTATCACGAGCGACGTGCTGGTCTGCATCTCCTTGGCCAGGCGATTCCACACCTTAGGCTATACTAAGGTTCATCCCAAGCCACGCCTGGACCTTAGTATATGCTAAGGTTCACGCATTGATTTATTAATGCCTGGCCAGACCTTAGGCCCAAGCCACGCCTGAACCTTAGTATATGCTAAGGTTCACGCATTGATTTATTAATGCCCGGTGGGCATTAATAAATTAATGTATGGCTAGTCTGTGTAATACATTATAATATTACACAGGAGTGCCCCTTCTTGTACAACAGTTAATTTCACATCTTCTGGCACCGCAATATCAGACTCATGCAACCATATTTTCTTCCATAAAGAAAGCATGGTTCGTGCATTGCTTCACAACAATCTTGATCCACGTTGACGTGGGGCCCAAAAAGCTTCTACTTTACCTCAGCACTGATAGATAGAGAGGGCACCCAGTAGAGAATGAAGCAGTGCAAACCCATTCTAAATTGAATTTTCAAACAGGTTCCAATACTAGGATTAGATACATCATGTTGTCGTTTTTCCTTTTGCATGTAGGGCCATGTACATCCCACAAGGTTTGCACATGCTTTCTTTCGAGAACATAGCCAAGCCAAGCTTGTTCTCTGTTGTAAGAGATTCAGAACCATTGCCTCGTCAAGCCTTACAGACTAAGGGCCCTGCGCTTCATTGATTAAACTAAGAGTCGCTAAAACGATTCTACCTTTCAAGGGAGGGGTTAACCATTCTACTGCTGCATCAATGCGAATGTAACACTAGCTCTGTGGACAAAAAAACACGTTACACAACGTCTAAGCAAGAACTTTTTAAGGATGCCAGTGGCTTCCATTCTATTTAGTTTACACCTGCTAGAAAAGGGTGGATATTTTGAGCAGTAACCATACAACCACCCCTCAAGTATACATCAAACCTGGTTAAGGAAATTATGGAGCAACAAAAAAGCACACCGTCACAGAAGAATTTAACAAATTAAAAGGGGCATTAAATGGGGATGAATGGCAAGCAGTCATTCTTGCCTATGATGTGGCTGCGTAGCACCCAGAATCCATTGCCAAATACAGTGTACGATAGCAAATACCTTGTTTGACACAGCTGCCAACAAAGTAATCAAAAAATTCCAAAATGATGCTGGCCAATAGTAAGGATGAAGTAGCTGAAAGAAGAAGCTAATTAAGTGCCTTGAATTGCGCCCCACCTGCACACAAAACATGGAACAGTTGCTCACATGAATTGAGAGTGAACATGTACATGACAGCACAAGACTTGCATGCAATCCCTAAAACACGGTGACCTCCTAGTCAACTGAGGTGTATAATACTGAAAATAAGCGCAAGAATAGCAAGAACTACAAAATACTGCCTAACACAGGGAGCAAAGTGACTACAACTCTTTGTACAGGAAGACTCAACAGACTGCTGGTTAATCCAGGGGCTTCTCTAACTTGCCTATTTTTGCCTTTTGCTTGAGCTTCCACACACAAAGATGGGGAGAAATGGGAGGGGTCAGGCCAGGTTCGCACCTTTTGGCTCCTCAACCAAGTTGAGGGCACTTGCTGTATCTGGCAGCCCTTGTTATGGCACAATTTCTTTGCTGGTGTGAACCCACTTTCTGGGCATCACTTGGCTGGACAGCCCTAGCATGGTTGTATGCATAATCAGCTTTATTGATAGCTGAATTCCTACCACGCAGGACCATATCTGACTTTTCTTCCCTGGCAAATGTTGTTTTGACATGGATCCCGTCATGGTTTAGAAGCATATGCATAGCTTGACACATTAATTGATTTGAACAATTCACCTTTCCTTTTGTCCAAATTTCTGGTTGATAGTACGAACGCTCCTTGGCGCTATCAAGGAACTTGGAGTGACGAGCTTGAGCTCCCGTGGCTCATCCCTGTGCCCCCATCTCTCCTACATGTTGCTCCCTTCGCCAGCTCGTACCTTAGAAGGGTGCCTTTGACTTCTTGAAACCTCCCTTGTTGAAGAAGGCTCCCTCAGTAATACCTTGCCTCTGCTTCATCAAGTAAGGATGCTTCCACATCCATCAGCTTTGAAGTAGGCAAATTAGTGAGTGCAATAACAATGTAACTAATCCTCCTGGGGTAGACTCCTCAAGAGTATTGCTATGACAACATCCTCTTCAATGATCTTCTTGATACCTACAAGCTGAGTAAGAATACTCTTCATATAAAACTGCTCGCTGAAGCTTTCGCCCCTGCTCGCGCTGCCGCCTGCTCGCACACCCCCCTCCCCGCCTTCGCGACTGCTCCCCCCGCCTGCCCCGTCCTCTCCGCCCTCGTGACTGCTCCCCCCGCCTGCGCCCCCCGCCCCTTCTCTTTCGCGCCCGCCGCCCCCTGCCCGCCCCCCCCCCCCCCCCCCCCCCCCCCGTTTTCAGCCCCTTCCCCTCTGTCTCCCCCCTCCCCCTCTGTCTTCCGCCTTAACTCCTCCACCCCTCCCCGCTCCGCCTTTTGTGCAGCTCGGTTCTTGCAGGACACTCCGTTTTCGCTTCGCCCTCGACTAAGCTTCAGACACTGATGGAGTTTCCTCCCGCCCCACCTCAGAGGGACTCTTCCGCAGCCCCCTCGCCCACCCCTGAGGATACTCCCATCAGGCTTTCTCTTTCGCCAGAAGAGGAAGCGAGCCTCGCCGCAGAGGTGGAATGCCTCCAGGCACATTCCACCATATGCCGTATAGTCGGCACTCGCCCCAGCAGAGGGGAGATCTGGGATCTTCTACAGGCCTGCCTTCTTGCAGATGTGGGCAAGATCCTGTGCGTTCAGTTACTGGGCCGCGGACACTACCAGATTGAGTTCGAGACAGCCCAGAGCGTGGCCCAGGTCCTAGCCATGAGTCCCCTTGACATCAGGGCGCTCGAGCCTTCTTCAGACCTTGGCAGCATGGCTTCGACCCAGCAACGGCCGAGTAGGGAGAGCGCCTATTCCATGTCATAGTTTGCTTCCCTAGACTCCGTCGAGAGTACCTTCCGCTCCTTTCTAGGATAGGAGCATTGGTGGGCTCGGTGCTTGAGACTGGCCCCACAGCAGCTTCAGTGGTGGCTAGAGCAGCTGGCCTGTCTTCGGTCAGAGTTTTGGTTCCTGACATCTCCTCCCTTCCGAAGGTCATTCAACTACCTAGGATAGGGGGGGGGGTGGGAAGGATCAATCAGAGAGTGGAGTTTTCGGGGCTCCCGAACCAGTGTTTCATATGCAGGCAGGTCGGCCACCTGGCCAAGGCCTGCCCTCGCAGGAGACCCCGACCTTCATCGCAGTAGCAGGCCCCCGATGGCCCGCCCACAGATGCGGCTCGGCAGGCATCCTTTGGGACACCTGCTCAGCCCACAGAGACCTCGGATTGGCAGCCTGGACAAGGGCGCCATAGAGGGAGACAACCACAGCAGCATGCCCAGAGACCGATGCAGCAGCAGTCACAGTCTCAGCATCACTGGGTTCCAGTGAGGAACAGCTTTGCTCCCCTCCAGGAGGAGACCCCAGCGCAGACTGAGGATCAGGAGATGCTAGCATCCCCTCCTTCGCCCCCATCCCCCCCTCCCGCCTCGCTTCCACCTTTGCCTCCTCCCGTTCCCGCTCCCGTTTTGTCAGTAGCTCCTTCCCCACCCCCTTCTCCCCCCCCCATCCAAGCCGGTTGCGAAGGCCCGCCGTATGGCTGAGACAGCCTCCACCTCAACAGGTCATCCATGAGGATCATCTCATGGAATGTACAGGGCCTTGGCGGCGCACACTATGTACGTTATCGTGGTTGCTTGAGGCAGGAGCTTCAGAGATGCCTGGTTGGGGGCAGTATTGATATTCTGATGATGCAGGAGCACCATTTGAGTGAGAGCAGGATTCGGAGATATGGTTCGGTGATGCCTGGTAGATGGGACACATTTTGGTCTGCAGGGTTTGGCCCCTTGGGTAGTATGTATGGTCATTGCGGATGTATGGCGGCAGGTCATTGTGGATCACGGGGTCATTGTGCCTGGTAGAGCACAATATGTTATTTTGAGGATGCATGATGAGCTCTTTGGCGTGCTCAATGTCTATGCGCCCAACCATGCTAGTGCCAGAGCAGAGTTCTGGACCCTTGTTACAGATGCATTGCCCGAGGCCGCACATTGGTGTGTCGGGGGAGACTTCAACATGCTTGAGGACCCGGCCAATAGGGTGGGAGGCAGTCATGTTACAGTACACGGCACGGAGCTTGCAGCTTGGGAGCGATTTTGCATGACACTGCGGATCACTGATGCATGGCAGCATGAGGCTCTCTCCCGCTCTCAGGACAGTCTTAGTTTTTCTCGGTCGGATCGCCGGCAGGGAGGGACTAATCTATCACGGATTGATCGCTTCTATGTGGGCGAGAGGTTCGGGGAGCGTGGGGGCTCCGTTGGCATTCTCGCTGGCACCTCTTTTTCAGATCATGCGCCAGTTAATTTGACACTTGAGGAGAGGACACGGGAGACCAGCTTGCAATTGAGGATCCCAGAGAGGATACTTACAGATCCTAGTCTTTCTGAGGACATTGAGAGGATATGGCAGGATAGCCAGAGCTCTGACCTGGATGCAGCAGGCCAGTGTGCCCAGGGACTCATCGAGCTCAGCTCCTTTTTGCACACTGTAGCCTTGACACGGCTGGGAGAGACACGAGAGCGGGAGCGTCGCTTGAGACGTAGCCTTGCTTCGCTCCAGCGCCTTCAGGAGCAGCAGCCTACATGTGAGTGGGTGGCGTCCCAGCTGAGCCAGGCACGCCAGGAGGTTAGAGAGGCAGAGGAGCAGAGACATGAGTTCTACTATCATCGCCAGGCCTCTCAGTGGACGCAGCTTGGTGATAGAGTGACTGGGGAGTTCTTTGAGATTACCAGACCCCGCCATGCTCGAGCAGGAGTACGCCAGCTCAGGAGGCAAGACGGATCGTTAGCCACTGAGCCCGGGGAGATTAGAGCCATTGCCACTGAGTTCTATAGAGACCTGCTTTCAGCGGAGCCATCCACGGAGGCACGTGATGCTTGCAGATAGACTGTGTGGGCCCATGTGCAGAGGAGGGTCACAGATCGTATGCGCACAGTTCTGGGTGAGCCTCTTTCAGAGGATGAGCTTGTTGAGGCTTTGAGGGTCCTTCCGCGGCGCCATAGTTGCCCTGGGGAGGACGGATTGACGCCTGCCTTTTTTATGCGCTACTGGGACCTTTTGGGGCCAGGTCTCCGCAGAGGCTTTCAGTATGTTTTGGACACTGGGGTGATGCCACAGAGCTTTTCAGAGGGCTTGATCTTTCTTATCCCCAAGGGGGAGGGAGTGTCAGATGATATTCGGCATTGGAGACCTATTACGATCCTCAATACTGTCTACAAGGTCCTGGCAAAGGCCTTGAGTTTGAGGATCCAGCCCTTCCTTGGGGAGCTGATTCATGCTACCCAGACAGGATTCGTCAAGGAGCGCAGTATCCTTGACAACATTTTCACCTTCTGGGAGGCGACGGCCCGAGCTAGATTTCTCGGTGAGGACCTGGTCATGATGCTTCTCGATTTTGAGAAGGCATACGATAGAGTCGATTGGGGCTTCTTAGAGGGCACTATGCTTCGCCTGAGTTTTGAGCCAGTCTGGATTCGAGGAGTGGCGGCTCTATATTCCACAGCTCGTAGTCAGGTGCTGATGGCAGGATGACGGGGGCCGAGTTTTGAGTTGACCAGATCAGTCCGTCAGGGGTGCCCTCTCGCCCCGTTTCTTTTTCTCTTCTTTGCTGAGGCTATGAGCATGTATCTGACAGCAGAGGAGGTTGGTTTGAGAGGACTCCAGCTACCAGTCCGGGGTGAGGACCTGCTCGATTCTGAGTTTGCTGATGACACGGGATTGTTTTTGCATGGCCAGGAGGCCAATCTTCAGAGGGCAGAGCAGTCGCTACAGGTTTTTGGTGCAGCTTCAGGAGCATTGATCAATTGGCGCAAGATAGTGGCCTTTTGGATCAGTAGCGCTCCCGTTCCGGCATGGAGCCTAGACCCGGGTTTTAGATGGATTCCTCCTGGCACAGCAGTGCGGTATTTGGGATGCCAGATTGGACTTGATTTGTCACCTCAGCAGCAGATCGCCCCGCTTCTTCTGAGCATTCGGAAGAAGCTTTTGTGTTGGAGTACAGCTCGGCTATCCTTGGCTGGGAGGGTGGTGGTGACAAATCAGGTGCTTTTAGCGACTATGTGGTACATCACGTCTTGCTGGATCTTCTTGAGTTCTTGCATCAGCCAGGTACAGAGGCTGATCAGGAACTTTCTTTGGTCTGGGCGGGATGGTCAGCCGGCCCGGGCTAAGGTTGCTTGAGCAGTTATTACTCTTCCGCTGGCCCAGGGGGGCTTGGGCATTATAGATCCAGTTGATCAGAGTAGAGCCTTATTGGGGAAGCTTATTGTTCGGGGGCTGCTTCCAGGCGCTGAGCCTTGGAAGGAGTTTCTTTTTCAACAACGGCAGGCTAGGGCTCCCCCAGCAGGGGGCACTTGGGCACCAGAGATACGATGGATCTTCATAGAGATGAGGAGGACAGGCCTCAGTAGAGGATGGGGGGACAGATTTGCCTTGCGCATCCTGCGAGCTTGGGAGCTGCTGAGACCGGGACTTTCTTAGAGACCTCCTACTTGTGATGAGGAGCGGGCCAGATAGCCGCTCATCTGGAGCCCCGCGGTACGCACAGAGCAAGGTCATATGCTGGGTTCTCGGCCTCGTCTAGCTTGGGGACCATTGGCGGCAGGCCCAGCACGCAGTTTTGGAGACTGGCAGGCCTTCTGCAGTCTCCCAGAGGAGATCCAGGTGGAGAGGCTGAGTCACTTCAGAGGGGGGCTGATTATGAGGGATGACATTCAGGAGGCACTCACAGAGGAGTGGTTCACGCCTTTCGAGCCAGTGGCCCCACGGTGGATGGGAGCCTTTACACAGTTGGAGATCCTGTTTGGTGTCAGAGCTTGCACTAAGGATGGTAGATGCCTCTACTATGGGATCCAGGATGAAGGTAGACTTCAAAGAGTGGAGGCGGAGTCACCTTTGGTTGCAGAGTGCATCTTTCAGAGGATACGGGTAGTGGCCGCCGCTTCCTGGAAAAGGCATATTGATCCAGACCCTGCAGATGTGGACTCTGATTGGCGCACATGGGCATATGCTGCACGCCCCTTGGCCGGGCTCCAGTGGGACCCTGGCGAGTACGAGTGGCATGACCCTTATGCGTCCCCTAAGGCCACAGAGATCACCTTTTTCCAGTACACTGTTCGGTTGGGGAGGCATATTTTGTCTGCGAGGAGGATGGTCTCTCCAGCTGCATCGGAGCATTGGCGGCTACAGGGACTCTCACAGGAGTTCCTGGAGGATTTTTGGACCAGGCTCTGGGCTAGCCGACAGGCACGCAGGATCTCGACTTCCCAGTGGCTGGTTGCCCACAGGGGCTCTGCAGTTGGCACCTGGCTTGTCTACAGTGGCTTCCGGCGGCCTGCGTCCGATGCGGCCACCCATTAGAGACACAGAGACACTGCCTATGGGACTGTCCACAGGCGCAACAGATTTGGCTGAGGATGCTGCGCATTTTGGCCCCCCTCTCTCCAGAGGGCATGTATAGGTGGGGTGCCGCTGCTTGGTCGACTTCGTCAGGGCCTGCTCTGGGATACGAGATGGAGCACGACAGCCAGGCCATCAGATTCATTAGGGGCCAGCCTCGCCTTGGTCCTTCATCGGATTTCTCGTCCGCCGGCTGGACACAGGAGAGAGATCTTCGATGGGAGCTCCTTAGCAGCCTCACCATATGGTTCACCTAGAGAGCCCGGTGTTTCAGGGCCTTTGAGGGGAGATTGGAGCCACCAGCAGAGACTGTTCGGGGGATCTGGCAGGAGTTGATCCACACCCTGCGAGGACAGTATGATCGCATCCGGGGCGACTCGGATGCGGCGATCTTACGGCGTCAGGCCTTTCACACCACTTGGCACAGCGGCCCCTTCTATACTCTACACGCGGGCACCCCCCGCTGGCATTACAAGCCACCTGTTTGGATTTTCCCCCCTCCTATTGTATGATATAGCCTTTCAATTATTTGTACTTTTTCGCACCTAGGGAGAGTCTCCCTAGCTGCCTTGATTGGATCTCTGCTCTGCCTTCTTATGAGCAGGAGAGTTTTTGTAGCCCAGCGGGCGTTTTTTATAACTAATGAAAGGATCTTTTCCCGAGAAAAAAAAAATACTCTTCATATAATTAAGGCGACTAGGAAGAGAATCACCTCGATTCATTTTTAGTTCAAAGAACTTCATGAGAAGATTGATCTTTGAGTTCTTTGACCCCAATAATGTGTCTAGTGTGTTCTAGGATTCATAGGAGGTATCCTATCCATCTATATGATGGATATATGCATCACTGAGACCCAAGGCGATGATTTCTTTGCTTATCCAAATGGCCTTCTTCTCCCTAGTGGAAGGCATTTTCTCCTTGCCATTTGCAACTCCCCATAGCCCTTTTCTCATTAGGATAAATTTGCTATTTGTCTGCCAAGTACGGACACTGTAACTCTCAAATTTATCAACTTTGGGGTTGACCATGACTCTCAGAAGGTCTTACCTCTTGGATAATCAATCCAAGGGCAAAGTCTAAACCCTCACAATAAAATAAAAAAGATGCTTCCCCATATAAATGCATATGAGTTGCAAGAAACTCTGAAAATCCTAAATTCTTTGCATGAGAAAGAAAGAAAGAAAGAAAGTTATATTAAACGTCTTCAAAAGACTCAAATGATTAAACTCATTAATCATTGTATTACCAAAAGGAGCCTCTGGGAGCTGCATAGTGCTGAAGCTGCTTTCTACAGACCATCATTCGAGAAACCGAGACCAGCGTTGGGTTCGCAATAGTCAAAAATCCCCAGGCATATGAGGAATTAGATTGATTTGCTCCATTTCAGGCGTGGTTGAGTTTTCCCCCAAAAATGAAGGCGACTCCAAATTCCTACGTGCCGGCTGCAACACACAAGTTTCTTCATAATGTTGGTGCGCCACTGAGTTGGGAAGAGGGCTCAAGTGGAAGCTAGGCTAATGATAAGAGTAGAGAGAGGGAAATCATCACTCCATGCACAGGGGGTAAAGGGGGAGAAGACCCAAAGGCCCTAGAAGATAATATTAGTGATTAATCACTAGAAGAGATTAGTAGATATGCTGAGCAGAGATTAAGAACTGAGGAACCAGGCTCTAATACATGTTAGCAATCATGGAAGATTAAAAATGAGAGTAAACATAAGGTTTAAGCATGATGATGATTGATAAAGAAAGGTGATTAGGGTTACGCACACATGATTAAGCAAGAGCTCAACATAATGAACATATGGAGAGTGGGAAAAGAAATGTCCTAGTGCATTAGATGGCAGCCTATAAATAGGCTTTGGTACAAGTGATGACAAAGGTGATTAGGTGGCAGTCACATGAAAACGCGTTTCTGGAGTGAGAAACCCCGAAACGCAAGAAACGTTTCAGAAACTCCTAATTTTTTTGGTTTCTCAAAAAACAAATTGTTTCTCAAAGTTAAAAGTTCCTATTTTTTGAAACTTTAGCAATGCAAAATTATATAGAAAAAAAATCCGAAACCTTGGTGTTTCTTAGCTGAAGGCCGAAACGTATTGCCCTGAAACCTCAAAAACCCCAAAACGTCAAAAACCCCAAAACGTTTCTGGTGACTATATTAGGTGGTGATCACACTTCATTCACACCCCAATAAAGTAGCATCAAAAAGAGCACCAATTGCCTAGAATTGAGTGCAACCTAAGTTTGTATAACTTCAACAAGTCACCCCTGGGCGAGACTCGGACTACGACTCGGTCTCCATGACGATCCAAGACAACGCCCTCAACTTCATCTGTGGGCTTGTTTTTGTCTTCCAAGGTCCGGTGGTATGGCACACTTAGGGCAGAAGACAGAGTAGAGTCGGAGATGAACGGGGAAGCGCTATGATTGGGTATGCTCAAACGGTTCTTGAAATCGTTGCATTTCTATGGAAAAAGCAAAACCTTTCTGTCATGTTTGTGTATGTTTGCTTGTTTTCTGACAGATCCGGTATGCTTGTGTCAAAGAGGGTAAGACCTTGGGCCATGGACGTCTTCATTTTGGTCATTTCCGTTGGGCGTCGGGGATCGCATCGTCAATTTGTTGTTTTTTTTTTTTGGGCTTGCCCGCCACGTGGCATAAGACCCACGAAACGGCCGTCTCATGGCCTACGAAACGTTTCACTCGAGCCGGAAATGCCGGAAACTCGCCGTTTCCACCGGACGGAAATGTTTCTACGACTGAAACGCGTTTCAGCACTAGCACTGCATGAAATGGCGTTTCACCCCTCCAAAACAGGTGTTTCCATCGTTTCCCATAACTATGAAAATATCCCATGCAGTTGCTTTTTTTTAATGAAAAGCGGTGTATCTCTGTAGTCTGTCCATGCGCCCATGCTCCAGCCAGTTTCAGTTTTGCTGTCCACCCTGTATGCACGCACATGTGGGCCTCTACTGTACACGAAACAAGGTCAGGCCTCCATACCTGTATGTATCAAGGAGACAGCATTGTTCGGCAGCTTAAAAGCATGCACGGCACGTTACAGTTGAGAGTGTTTCTCTCTATCTTTCATGCGCCTTTCTCTCAACAGATGCCACACTATATGCATTAGGGTTATCTTCCCATAGGCGTTTTCTGGTTTACGATGGAGGTACTGCTGTTCGCACAGCCATACGTAGAAAAAGCACACAGTAGAGTCCCAAAAGGCACAAACTCCCACGGACAATTAAAAGCGCATAGGATTCAACTTTCTGCAGAACCCAACCAGCCCTCTGTACAACGCAACAAATCAGTCCAAAACATGGTTTCACACCATAGACATGCCGTGGCACGACATCGTGTGCCATAATCCACCAACTTTACCTGTTTGCTTGGCCGGGATGAGCTAGCTTGCTTTGTCAATTGTTTCTTGAGATTGCCGTTGTAACGCTCCAAATTCTTGTTTGCATTGTCTTTCAATAATCAGGCATGTTGTTCTTCAGTCATCGTCTTCACTTTTTTCTTTGTATGCACCATGGTGGTGAGGAGAGCTGAGGGTAAGGATGGGAAGGCTCTCGCTCTGGTAAGGAATGGGAAAAAATAGAGAGATCGATCTTTATTTATACAAGAAAATGCTATCATTGCAAATAACCCTAAAAAACCCTAATTTTAAGAGGTTACTCATGCATGCAAACAAATCGTACGCATGCTGAATGTATGGGGCATCATTCGAATAAGCATTCATTGGAGGTAGATCAAAAAATTAAAAAAAGCCTCAAATCGTTATCGAGGGCGGCGCTAGGGGTGGATTTAAAAAATAAAACGGTGAGCACTTCGAATGATTAAAAAAAAGCCCCAAATCGTTATCAAAACTCGCGCCATGTGTGGAGGAAAGGCACAAGTTGCTTTCCCTCTTCCTTTCTTGCAATTTTCTGCACGCTGCACATTGTGCCCATTCTTGTGTTTGCCCCTTTCTTTTCCATCCCCATTCTTGCAGGCATTTCTTTCACTCTCATCATTCATGGCATCTAGGCAGCCACATCTTGAGCGAGAGAATGAGAAGGAATTCACCCAGAGTGACTATTGGTGGCAGCAGGTGGACATTGTTAATAATTATGACTCCAAGAGAGGTGGGGCAAGAAGATTTCGTTGTCGATATTGTGGTGTGGAAAGAGGTGGCTGTCCAAAGCGGGTTGAAGCCCATTTTCTTGCCTTGCCAAGGTTTGGCATAGGTAAATGCAAGAAGATTGCTCCAGCAGATGCACAAAGAATGGAACGGGAAGCTTCACTTCTTCCCCCTTCACCAAATACTCGGCGCAAGGAGCATACAATAAGTTCTCCAACTTAGCATTCAGCTTCTCATGGAACTCCTGTAAGTGCTACATCTTGCCATCCACCCACTTCTTTTCATACACCATCGTCTCTTGGGAGTGGTGGAAGCTCATTTGATATGCCTACACATGCTCCTCCCAAAGGACAGGCTAGGCAGTCCACTCTTCACACAGCATGGCATCCACAAAGAAAGGCACAGGTTGATGCTGCTGTAGCACGTTTTTTCTACTTTTGTGGGATCTCTTTTAATGTTGCCCGCTCACCATTCTTCAAAGAGATGGTGGCCGAAATTGCAACATTTGGTGGTGCATACACTCCACCCTCTTATGATGCCTTGAGCGAGAGATTGCTTGAGAATGAGATAACATCCATCAATGAAGCCATTGCACCTGTGAAGGAGAAATGAAGCACGTATGGGGTCTTGGGTCTCTTTAATGGCTGATGGGTGGAGTGATATATACAACCATTCATTAGAAGGCGTTATTGCAGCATGTAGAGGGAATCCACTCTACATAAAGTCTACAAAAGCGGGGTGAGACAAAAAACCGCTCCTGTGCTATGTCAGATATGGAGAGAGGTTGAGTATGTTGTCACAAAATGTGGTTCAATTTGTTTCAGATGGTGAGAGTACCAACAAGGCAGCAGGGGCCTTATTGGAGCAGAGGTACCCACACATTACATGGAGTCCATGCATGGCACATTGTCTCAATAACTTGCTTAAAGACATTGGAAAGTTGCATTGGGTAAAGGCCACCATCGACACAAGCAAAGAGGTGGTTTCTTTCATAACCCGTCACCATTACTCTTGCATTATATCGCAGGTTTGCAAAGAAAGAGTTATTGAAGTACTCCGACACCCGCTTTGCATACAGTTTCATGATGCTTCATCGTCTCTTTCATGTGAGACCAGTCCTAAAGCAGATGATGGCATGCCCATATTGGGAGTCGTGGCCTACTTATAGGCACACACTTGGGCAGCTTTGCTATGCTACTATTACACAGGATGAGTTTTAGCCTTCTGTAGAGCATCTTCTCAAGTTATGTTGGTCGATTGTGAAGGTTTTGAAGCATGGGGATGGAGATGTGCCTTACATTGGAAAGCTTTATGAGACCATGGATCGGATGGTTCAGAATATCCATTTGATAGAGACCAGGATCTTGCAGTGAGTAGATGGAACCAATATGATTCTCAACTACATATTGCTGCCTATGTGCTTGATCCAGAGTTTCAACACAAGGGGAGACAACAGCAAGCAGACGGTGAGGTGGTACGTGGTTGGAATGGTTGGTTGGTACTCCAGAGGAAAGACGCAAGGTTAAGGATCAACTTGCAAACTACCACAACAAAGAGGGAATGTTTGGATGGAGTGACGCACAACATGACAGGTTGAAAGCTGAATTTTAAACCTTTATTTAAATCTATGTCATATGAACCTTTATTTGATGTTTGAAGTGTAATTGTGGTTTTTCAAATTGTCATGTTGTAGGTTTCATGTTGGTGCTATCACTTGGTGGGAAGACTATGGTGCAGAAACACCAGAGCTTCAACACCTCGCCATTCGTATTTTGGGGCAAGTGTGCTCTTCATCAGCTTTGGAGCGTTTATGGAGTACCTTTGGTCACATACACTCAAAGAAGAGGAATCGCCTTGGGAGCAAGAAAGCAGATGAGCTCGTCTTTGTTAATGCAAACTTGCGTTTGCTAACAAAGATGAAGCATGAGTCCACGCATGATAAATACATTGGCTTTTATAAATCGGAGATAGACACGGACTCCATCATTGGTGATGTAGTTGAGGACGCAGAGGTCAATGGTCAAACACATGAAGATGGCATGGAAGAAGCTCCACAAAGGAGGAGCATAAGGATGAGCTTCAAGAGGATAAGGCTAATTCTATAGCATAGAAGAGCCTTGAGGAGTCAAGACTCTAGAATCTAGACTCTAGACTCTAGAGAGTAGCTCCCTTTGACATTTGATTTTACACTTTTTTGTAATGACTAAGGACTTGGTCTTGACTCTTGATTGAGTGATATATTTAGCTTATTTTGTGATTATGCCAAGTTCTAACTTCTAAATGCTTTGATTTCTCATGTAACTTTAAAGTTTAAAATTGTAAAGTTTCAAATCATGATTCATAAATGTACAGTGTAGTATGTACACTAGACTTTCCCCATATCCCCCTCTTAGGATAACCTAGGATGGCGTGGCATTTCTGTTTCTCCCATCCTCAAAATTGTCGTTTTCGTCTCCGTCTCCGCTTCCCCGTTTCTCATAACTATGGATATTTGTCACCAATTGGCCGACCATTTGGTCCATCTCCAATTTTTGCGTCTCATTCACTTGAGGCCAGGTCTTGAGGCCAGGCCGGTGTCTCATGTGAAGAGGCCAGTATTTTGCTGACATGGACGGGAGCCAGACTGGTGCCACCCGTGTGTTAGCAGGATGGTGTCGTATGGACGGGAGCCAGACCAGTGCCACCCGTGTATGACCTGGACTGTGTTCGACCCATGGGATTGTCACGCCATGGAAGAGCCAGTATTCGTGCCGTGTTTTGCCTATGGGACTGTCACACCATAGGGAGACTCGTGCCTGGAACTGTGTCTTACCTATGGGACTGTCACTCCATAGGAAGACCAGGTTTTTATGTTTTTTATGTCGTGCCAGTTTTGTGCCGACAGATATTTTGTACTTGTTCCATGAACGGGAGATATGTCCATGTTACTATTTGCACATGCACACATGATTTGCATGCTTGAAACTGTTTTCGCATGACATGTATTTGTGTGTTTGCCTCCTTGACGTGTTACTTACTGAGTGGGGACGCCTGCCAGTGAGTCGTGAAGTCTGCTCTGTATTCTGACAAGTTTTGGTGCATGTGAACAGGTGGTAAGTATGTCGCACTTGTTGTTTTAATGTTTTATATTCTAACCCTTTGTTTTATAAGGTTAGGTGTTCACATTTATTTAAAAGTGGGCACCCCCTTTGGGCACCCACTTTGGGACCAAGGTGGGGAGCTCCACTTTTAAGTGAGTGTGGGGGTGGGCATGGTCACCTACCCCCACTAGTCCCCCCACATGCATGCGTGGGTATTCACTAAAGTTAACTACACTTTAAATTTTATAAACAAAGGCTTTCTCCATCGTGGATACCAGCAGCGTACGTTTCCACCATCTTCGTGAAGAGCAAGAAGCAGCGATCGCTTACGCAACCCCTGAGGCGGCTTTTTCCATCAACTTTGAGGCGGCTGTTTCTGTCCTGTAGACGGCTGTACCCTCTGCTACGGCTGTACTCTCTGCTGGTGGCTGCGTTGAACCTCCTGCAGGCTGCGTTGAATCTTCAACAGGCTGCCTTCTCTTCGCCTTGCAACCTTGCTGGCGGCTGTGAGCCTTCCCATACAAGTGGCACAAGCTGTTATTCTTTCAGCAGGCGGCTGCTTCATCTCCTATATAGATGACTGCACCTTCTGCAGGCGGCTGTCACCTCCAGACTGCTGCGCTACCTCCTCATACAGACGGTTGTGTACACTACTACAACCAGTCGCTTTCCCTCTTACAAGCTGGTGCTACAGCAGGCGGCTGTGATTACTTGTACTAACAACTCTTCTCCTACAGCACTGCTGCACCTCAGGCTGCACTTCTGTAATCGCTATTGGTGGCTGCCCACTATCTACAGGCGGCTGCCCCCACTTGAAGCAACCAGGCGATCGCTGCTATTCATCTCCTGTAGGCGCCGGTCCTTTCCCCATCCTCCTACGTAGCCTACCAAAGCTAGCCGGCTGTGTGTCCAACACCAGTAGGCTCCGTGTGCTTCACCAACAAGTGGTGTCTTGCTTCCAGGACATTGTCCACCACCAGTAAGCTATGCTCCTTCTCTCACAGCAGGTGGCTGTGGTCTTTTGCGGTGATTCTTGTCTTGGTGGTTCACCACCACGAGGCAATTGTTTCTTCAACAAGGGTGGCTACATCTTCTACACAAACACCACAAATATTGGTTTTCTATCAACCATCTGCAAGTAAGTGATTTTCAGATTTGAGTAAAGTATTTTATGTTTAAATCTGATAAATTATTCATCCTGCTCGGCCAACACCCGTTCGGTGCCGGGTTGTCCAAGCTATATTGGCGAACCTCGGTCCAAAGGTGCTGAGATCGGGAGAGCCAGGCGTTAGTACGAGAGCGCCTGTTTGTGCGTGGTCTCGGAACACCAGTGAGGCGCTCTCCGCGGAGTCCAGTGAAAGCACAGGACCGTAGCGATTGGACCACACTAGTGGTCGTTCTGCTTCGAGCTTCTACATTGAAATTTGAGCCTATTTGTTTGGTACTGTTTTCATATGTACATGGACATTATCTGGTTCTTGGAACCCATGGAGCATTGTATTTATTAAATACTCCCAATAAATATATCATATATTGAGGGGGGGGTCGGCCCGTTCCGGCCCCAGTGCTGGTGTCCATCTTTCCATTTCATTTCATTTAAATTTCTAGTTGTTTTAAGTTGTCCATTTCAAATTTGTGGTTTTAAAGTTGTGCTATTAAGCGTGTGGGTGTCCAACGGAGTCTTTCCCACTTGACGGGATCGGTTTCATTGGTATCAGAGCACGGTTGTTTCCCTCTTCCTAGTAGGGAAACGAACCTGTGTACTGGACATCCTGCTTTTAGCAAACTTAAAACATTGGAAGTGCCAAATTCGAGGGGTCCATCTAGTGCTTCTCGTGGGTCTGATGCCCTGCGAGGTAGACACAAGCCCCTTGAAAGGGTTATGGATAGTGAATCAAAGGGTCAACTGTCTCCAGGAAAGATAGTTATGCTTGAACAAGAGCTTGAAGCTATGAGGGCTGAAATGGAACATATGAGAAAACTTTTGCAGGCTCAAGAGCAAGAGTTAAAGTTCTTGCATGAAGATCCCCATCTACAAAGTGCTATTGAAGCCAGGAAGACTGATGCTATGGTTGATGTAACTTTTGAATCAATGGCTCGTGAAGTGGGCAAGAAACCAAGGGAGTTGGCACTTGCCTATCTCCTTCGCAAAGGTGATATCAAAGAGGGGGATGACGGAGAGCTGAAATTCAGAAATCCACCTCATTCGAAGCATGGAGATCCCGCATCCCAGAGGCTGAAATCTTTTATGCAAAAGGAAGACGTGACTGTCACCTCTCGTCATGCATCCTCTCCACAAGGCACAAAGCCTGATAGATATATGTATGCCAGTGCTCATGGAGGGCATGAAAGTCACATGCATGCAAGATATGTATCTCATGGTGACAGGTCTACTTCCAGAAAAATTTTGCCTTCTGAGTTGTCTCATGGAGAGACCATGCCATATGCAGGTAAGTCACATGCATCTGAGTTTCGAGTTCGTGGAGCACAAGCCACCGTGCCCCATGAAGCTTCTAAGACGGCCCATGGAGCCCATGCAGATAGGGCTACCCCGTTGGAAAAGGGGAAAAGAAAAAGAGAAGACCATGAGCCTCATGCCAGGAAGCTCAAGGAATTCAAAGCAGGTGATAAATCTGTCAAATTTGATGTTTTTCATGGTGAACATGATGCTTCTAAGGTGTTAGTGTTTGTGGCACAGTTTGACATTGCTTTTAGCGACGAGGACTTTACAGAAAAGTCAAAGGTGCGCCATGCTAGCATGTTTTTAAAAGGGACTGCTGCTCATTGGTGCATCACTGAAAAGATCACCAAGGATCCCATTTCTACTTGGAAGGAATTCAAAGGCAGATTTTATGCTCAGTTCTTGCCACCCAATGCAGAGTAAACTCTCACTCAAAAGTGGGACAGATTGGAGCAAAAAGACAATGAGAGTGTGTAACAGTATGTTAACAAATTCTGGAAAGTGTTGCTGGAAGTGACTCCCTTCATGCTAATCACTGAGGATGAAAGAAAGAGGAAGTTTCGTTCTGGATTGCAACCTGCATATAGATCGGGTATTGAATTGCACCCGAAACATACGTTGCAACAACTCACAGCTTCTACTCTTGCTACGGAGCAATTGGTGCTCAAGATCAAGCAGGATCAAGGAGGTTCCAAGGGGAAGGACAAGGCTGTCCCAAATGAGCAAAAGGGTGGATAGCCACCTAAAAAGAACTTCCAGGAGCCTTACAAGGGTGGTAAAGCTGAAAATAACACATCTAAAGAACAGGGCCCAAGGAAGAACAAATTTGGATTAACCCCGGAGCAAAGAGAGCAATATGCCAAGGATGGAAAATGCTTTTCTTGTGGTAGCAAAGACCACATGTTTCGGCAATGCCCAGATCGCAAATCAAAGCACGAGGACAAGCACACCAAAGCTAATGTACATGCAGTTCCTGATGTGCAAGGAAATACAGGTCATGATGCAAAAGAGCGTATGGTTTGCAAGGCTTGGGGGCAAATCAAGGATCAGCCCGCACTCTTTATGTTTGATGACTGTGCAACTGACAATTTCATCTCTATGCAAATGGCAGCTGCATTGGGTATTGAGGTTGAAAACATGGGACCTCAGATTGAAGCCGAAGCTGCATTTATTGGTAAAGAGGTGCAGGTTACCCCTTTGATTGGGAAGTTGCGTATCCATATCCAGGGCTACCTTGATAATGAGCATTTTCTAGTTGCTCCTTTGAATGGATGTGATGTATTGTTGGGCAAGCCGTGGCACCATAGGCTTGAGCCCCGCAAAGACTACAAGTCCAATATGATTTCTTTTATGCATAAAGGCCGCATGCATTTTATTGATGCTGGCAAAGAAGGGGATTCCATCCCAGTTGTATCACACATCCAAATTAATAAAGCAATGAAAAAGAGTCTTTCAGCGTACTTGATTTTTGTGCGTGATAGTCTTGTGCCAAATCATCAAAATGTGGATGCTATGTCTAATGATAGGCTGAATTTTCTTAATGCATTCAAAGACTGTTTTGCTGACTCGTTGCCAGGTGAATTACCTCCCCAAAGGCCCGAAGATCACCGCATAGATCTTGTGCCAGGTAGTTCTCCACCTAACAAACCCGCATACCGAGTGAGTGCTGCACAACAAGAAGAAATCATGAAGCAGGTAAACGAGCTTTTAGAGAAAGGTTTGGTTCAGCCCAGTTCCTCACCTTACTGCTCTCCTGTGCTTCTTGTTCAAAAGAAGGACGGATCATTCCGTATGTGTGTGGACTATAGAGCTTTGAACAAGCTTACCATCAAGAACAGATTCCCAATTCCGTGAATTGATGATATCTTGGATAAGCTTGATGGCTTAGCTTGCTTTAGCAGACTTGATTTAAAGAGTGGTTATCACCAGATACGCGTGGTGCCACAAGATGTCCATAAGACTGCATTCAGGACAGCCTTCGGATTATATGAATTCTTGGTAATGCCTTTCGGTCTCACCAATGCTCCTGCTACTTTTAATCGTATGATGGATAGGATATTCCGACCCCATCGCAAGTTTACAGGAGTCTTCTTTGATGATATCTTGGTTTTCTCCAAGAATGAGCAGGAACACAGAACTCATTTGGTCACAGTGTTCGAAGAGTTGCGGAAGCATAAACTTTTCGTCAATGCCAAGAAAAGTGAGTTTTTCCTTTCAGAGATTCATTATCTGGCACATATTGTATCCAAAGATGGAGTTACAATGGATCCTGCAAAGATAGAGACTATTCGGAATTGGCCCGAATTGCAACACGTACATCAAGTACGTAGTTTTCTGGGATTATGTTCATACTACAGGCGTTTCATAAGGCATTTTGCTATGATTGCCACTCCTCTACATGATCTCACGAAGAAGAAAACTGCTTTCAAATGGACTTCGAAGGAACAGGATGCTTTCTTGCAGCTCAAGCATGCGATCATATGTGGTCCAGTATTGATTGTTCCTGACTTGCACAAGTCATTCGTGGTTGAATGTGATGCTTGTGGAGATTGCATAGGAGCTGTCCTAAATCAAGAAGGGCATGCAGTTGCATACGAGAGCCGTTGTTTGCATGATGCTGAGCTTCATATGGATATCTATGAGAAAGAGCTCTTGGCTGTAATTCACGCCTTAAAGATTTGGAAACACTACCTTCTTGGGGCTGAATTTGTAGTCAAGACAGATCATCAAAGCTTGAGATACTTTCTATCTCAAACCAAGCTTTCAGAGAAGCAGATGAGAATGGCAAATTTTCTTTCCATGTTTCATTTTCAGATTGTGCATACTCCAGGAAAGAAAAATGTGGTGGCCGATGCACTATCTAGGAGACCTTATGTTGCTGCAGTCTCAGTGGCCTCTCATGGAGATCTATCTGCTATGAGAGATTTGTATCATTTGGATGCTGATTTTTGCCATATATGGACTGATTTGATGGCTGGTCATTCACATGCCTCGTATGTTATCAATGAGGGTTATCTCATGAAGGATAATTGCCTATGTGTGGTGAAGGATTTGCGTCCAAAGGTTATGGACGAATGTCACGCTCCACCTTCTGCTGGTCATAGAGGTATTATGCCTACTACTCGCATGATTCAGAGATATTTCTTTTGGCCGAGCATGCGTAAAGACATTGAGACTTATGTGCGTGCATGTATTACTTGCCAAAAGGTGAAATTTGATAGGCAAAAGACTCCAGGTTTGCTTCAGCCATTGCCTATTCCCTCGCAACCTTGGGAAAGTATCGCGATGGATTTTATTATGGATTTGCCTAGATCCCAGCATGGGAATGATGCTATTTGGACTATTGTGGACAGGTTTAGCAAGCAAGCTCACTTCTTGCCCGTCAAGAAAACCATCAAAGCTGATCATATGGTAAAGCTTTTTCTTGCTAATATTTTCAAGCATCATGGTATGCCTAAATCCATTGTTGGGGATAGAGATCCCAGGACTACAAGCCTATTTTGGAGGGCTTTGTTTGATAATATGGGTACTACGCTTGAGTTTTCATCAGCTTATCATCCCCAAACGGATGGACAAAGTGAAGCTGCAAATTCAGCCGTGTTGGATTTGTTGAAGTGTTATGTAGCAGATCAAAAGAGTGCATGGGAGAAGTATCTTCCACTTGTTGAGTTTGCCTACAACAATACAATCCATGCTTTCACAGGAAAGGCTCCGTTTGAGATTATTTATGGCAGAGTGGTATTGCCACCCATCCTTCGTACTAAGGATGAGATTTTTGCAGCTGATGAATATGTTCGTGACTTGGATGTTGCCTTTGGTAAGGTACCGACAACCATTGCAAGATCTCAGGATAAGCATAAAATGGCTGCTGACAAGCATAGAAGGGACATGGAAGTCAAAGAGGGTGATTGGGTATTGCTGAAATTTGAGAAGGCTAGGCTTCGGAAGAGGCCGGGACGAGAAGGATCATATCCTAAGCTTTCTCCTCGCTATTATGGACCCTTCAAGGTGATTCACAAGATCAATGAAGTGTCCTACAGGCTTGCTTTACCTAGTCATTGGAAGATTCACAATGCTTTTCATGTGAGTCTATTTCGGAAATATGTGGGGCCAGATCCTGATGAGCCTGTCACAGAAGATCCGCCAAAATTGAAGAGCTTGAGGAGATCCTCCAGCCAGAACAGATTGTTTTTCACAAGGAGAGAAAGCTACCTGCAGGAAAGCTTTCCAGGAGATACCTTGTGAAGTTTAAGAATTATTTGCCTATTGATGCCAAATGGGTAAATGAGGATTATTTTGCAGATTATCCGCAATTGTTGCAGGCATATCTTGAGGCTTTTTAGTTAAGGTCAACTCTTTAGAAGCCCGGGGGAATGTCACCAATTGGCCGACCATTTGGTCCATCTCCAATTTTTGCGTCTCGTTCACTTGAGGCCAGGCCGGTGTCTCATGTGAAGAGGCTAGTATTTTGCTGACATGGACGGGAGCCAGACTGGTGCCACCCGTGTGTTAGCAGGATGGTGTCTTATGGACGGGAGCCAGACCAGTGCCACCCGTGTATGACCTGGACTGTGTTTGACCCATGGGATTGTCACGCCATGGAAGAGCCAGTATTCGTGCCGTGTTTTGCCTATGGGACTGTCACACCATAGGGAGACTCGTGCCTGGAACTGTGTCTTACCTATGGGACTGTCACTCCATAGGAAGACCACGTTTTTATGTTTTTATGTCGTGCCAGTTTTGTGCCGACAGATATTTTGTACTTGTTCCATGAACGGGAGATATGTCCATGTTACTATTTGCACATGCACACATGATTTGCATGCTTGAAACTGTTTTCGCATGACATGTATTTGTGTGTTTGCCTGCTTGACGTGTTACTTACTGAGTGGGGACGCCTGCCAGTGAGTCGTGACTCGTGAAGGAAGTCTGCTCTGTATTCTGACAAGTTTTGGTGCATGTGAACAGGTGGTAAGTATGTCGCACTTGTTGTTTTAATGTTTTATATTCTAACCCTTTATTTTATAAGGTTAGGTGTTCACATTTATTTAAAAGTTTTGGTGCATGTGAACAGGTGGTAAGTATGTCGCACTTGTTGTTTTAATGTTTTATATTCTAACCCTTTATTTTATAAGGTTAGGTGTTCACATTTATTTAAAAGTGGGCACCCCCTTTGGGCACCCACTTTGGGACCAAGGTGGGGAGCTCCACTTTTAAGTGAGTGTGGGGGTGGGCATGGTCACCTACCCCCACTAGTCCCCCCACATGCATGCGTGGGTATCACTAAAGTTAACTACACTTTAAATTTTATAAACAAAGGCTTTCTCCATCGTGGATACCAGCAGCGTACGTTTCCACCATCTTCGTGAAGAGCAAGAAGCAGCGATCGCTTACGCAACCTCTGAGGCTGCTGTTTCTGTCCTGTAGACGGCTGTACCCTCTGCTGGTGGCTGCGTTGAACCTCCTGCAGGCTGCGTTGAATCTTCAACAGGCTGCCTTCTCTTCGCCTTGCAACCTTGCTGGCGGCTGTGAGCCTTCCCATACAAGTGGCACAAGCTGTTATTCTTTCAGCAGGCGGCTGCTTCATCTCCTATATAGGTGACTACACCTTCTGCAGGCGGCTGTCACCTCCAGACTGCTGCGCTACCTCCTCATACAGACGGCTGTGTACACTACTGCAACCAGTCGCTTTCCCTCTTACAAGCTGGTGCTCCAGCAGGCGGCTGTGATTACTTGTACTAACGACTCTTCTCCTACAGCACTGCTGCACCTCAGGCTGCACTTCTGTAATCGCTATTGGTGGCTGCCCACTATCCACAGGCGGCTGCCCCCACCTGAAGCAACCAGGCGATCGCTGCTATTCATCTCCTGAAGGCGCCAGTCCTTTCCCCATCCTCCTACGCAGCCTACCAAAGCTAGCCGGCTGTGTGTCCAACACCAGTAGGCTCCGTGTGCTTCACCAACAAGTGACGTCTTGCCTCCAGGACATTGTCCATCACCAGTAAGCTATGCTCCTTCTCTCACAGCAGGTGGCTGTGGTCTTTTGCGGTGATTCTTGTCTTGGTGGTTCACCACCACGAGGCAATTGTTTCTTCAACAAGGGTGGCTACATCTTCTACACAAACACCACAAATATTGGTTTTCTATCAACCATATGCAAGTAAGTGATTTTCAGATTTGAGTAAAGTATTTTATGTTTAAATCTGATAAAGGATTCATCCTGCTCGGCCAACACCCGTTCAGTGCCGGGTTGTCCAAGCTATATTGGCGAACCTCGGTCCAAAGGTGCTGAGATCGGGAGAGCCAGGCGTTAGTATGAGAGCGCCTGTTTGTGCGTGGTCTCGGAACACCAGTGAGGCGCTCTCCGCGGAGTCCAATGAAAGCACAGGACCGTAGCGATTGGACCACACTAGTGGTCGTTCTGCTTCGAGCTTCTACATCGAAATTCGAGCCTATTTGTTTGGTACTGTTTTCATATGTACATGGACATTATCTGGTTCTTGGAACCCATGGAGCATTGTATTTATTAAATACTCCCAATAAATATATCATATATTGAGGGGGGGGTCGGCCCGTTCCGGCCCCAGTGCTGGTGTCCATCTTTCCATTTCATTTCATTTAAATTTCTAGTTGTTTTAAGTTGTCCATTTCAAATTTGTGGTTTTAAAGTTGTGCTATTAAGCGTGTGGGTGTCCAACGGAGTCTTTCCCACTTGACGGGATCGGTTTCAATATTTTAGGCATTTTTAGCCATAAGTGGCTTTTTATGCTGAAAAGGGGGGAAAAGAAAGCTGAAAACTAGGTGTCTTGTTCTTTTGGGGTTAATCTGCTTGCTTTTTAGGGTGTTAGCTTGCTTTTTAAGGGTGCAAGCTCATAAAATCCTGCATGCTTGCAGCGTGGGCTGAAAAACGACCTCTGTGGGTTGCACCTATACTAAAAGCTAAAGCTTAAGTGCTCTATCCACTCTAAACAACCATCTTTAACTTTTTACACTCTTTAAATCCCTGCACGGTTGCTGAGATCTCTGCATCTTCTACTCCATGGCGAAACAAGAAGAAAATTTGGGGGGGCATGTAGAAGCTTTTGGTGGCCAGCCCACGACTGTGTCAGCTGTTTATGACCTTGTGATCAATAGTACAATGTGGTCTACAGATGTACCTCTCGGCACTCAAGTACACATGACATCTAAGCCCAGGCACCATCTCAGTATTTGCGACAGCCGGTTCCTATGGCAAGTTCTGGTATTGATACGAATCTTTACTCTGCTTTTCCTCAATGTTCACAACTATATCACCAATATATGCGCTATGCCCAGCCTCCTTTGCCATCTTGACAGCCATCACCTGTTCCTCAACCTCCATCATCTCCTTTTGTGGATTCCTTGTATTCCACTGTGCTTGATTTACAAAGACAGCTGGCAGAGCTAGACTCCCACGCTCCCCAAGCTGAAGCTAGTAATCCTCCTCCTCTGTAGTTTCCTTCCATCCAGAACCTTTTTCCGGCGAGAAGAAAGAGTGTGAGAAACTTTACTTGGATAGTTGGCTTGGGAAGTGGACACCTTATTTTGATCTATTCAAGTACACTGATGCTCATCGTAGTAGTCAGATTCAAATTATGCTGCAACATAAAGCGTTTGCTTGGTTGAAGGGCCTCCGAGTGAAACCAACAACTTGGGCTAATTTCTAGCATGATTTTAAGACATAGTTTGCCTCTTCGAACACAACCCGTGTGAAGAGCTTCCGGCCTTGCCACCTGTACCAGCAGCATCGTGCATTGCTACTCCACACGCTGCCCTGCTCTGACCAAGTCATCTCCTCCACACAATTAGCCAACAACGAGCATTGCCTCATATCACCACGTGGCCTCGTAAAGCATGGTAACCATGAAACGCGTTTCGGTAAGGCTGAAACATGTGAAATGCCCGAAGTATGTAGGGTGTTTCAAGTGGGTGTTTCAGCATGGTAGACTAAAGTATGTAGCTGCTATGGATGGAGCTCCCACAAATCAAGCTTGGAAAGTAAGTTCTAGGATGTAGGTGCCTCGGTCCCCTATACCTCTCAGTTGCCCTGCATCCAAGCTTAGACTTGGAGCCTCTGGTTATGTTTCAACATAAAGCCATGAGTGTGGTTCAACCTCTGGACCATGCTCAGACTTAAGCCTCTGAGTTGGCATGGGAAACACGTCTAAGAGGAGACATGGTACAGTCCGTAGGCCATCATAGAGTACGATGATGGAGGATATCTCAGGGCACTCCACCTTCGCTTCGAAGGGGGCCTTGTTGGGTATTTCGGAGTCTCGTGTCGATGCTCTCTTTTGTTGCGACAACAACTAACTTCTATCTCTCTCAAAGGGCATTGCCAACATGATTCCCATTTTGGTCCAATCTGGCAAGTGGTCCAGGTCCGTTGTAGGCCACAAGATCCGAGTGTTTCGGACACTCCGATGAGTGCTGCTGAGAGAGAGAGATTGGAAAAGTATTCCATTAGAGGTGGATTTCTGTTCCAGGATGGCAAGCTTTGTGTGCCCAATGATTTGGATGTCCAAGCTTTGATATTACATGAATGCCATGATGCACCCAGTGCGGGGCACCCAGGCATACATAGAACCTTGGCCTTGGTTAGCCAGCATTTCTATTGGCCATGCATGAAATCCTTTGTTGAGGATTATATATGGAAGTGTACTCAATGCCAGCTTAATAAAGCTAAAAGGCTTAAAGCTAGAGGGTTATTGCATCCTTTGCAAATTCCTAAGAGCAAGTGGCGAAGTGTCTCGATGGATGGACTAGTAGGGGCCACGATTCAATTTGGGTTGTTGTTGACCGATTGACAACAAAGATGGCTAGATTCATCCCTACCAAGTCATCGGTAAAGAGTCATGAGTTGGCTGAGCTCTTCATGGAACAATTGTATATGGCCTATAGACTCCCACAGGAGATTGTCATAGACTGGGATCCCAAATTCACTACACAATTCTGGCAATCAGTGTTTTCCAAATTGGAAACATGCTTAGGCATGTCATCTTCAGGTCATCTCGAGTCAGATGGTTAGACAAAGAAAACGAATCAAACTATGGAGGATACGCTGAGGACGTATGTCTCCAAGTGATAGTCTAGAGGAAAAGGTCTCTTCCAAAGATTGAGTTTGCTTATAATAGTAGTAAGCATGCCGCTACTGGTTTTAGCCCATTTATGCTTTTCTATGGTTCAGCCGAAGTCACCCATTTCCGTAGGACTACGGGGTGTCAAGTTGCAATCAACAACAATGGTAGATGTCTTGACTTTATGAGTCAATTTGAGAGAGAGCTCCTCAGACCTGGACTTGAAGTCTTGAGACTACTTTGTGGTTACATCCGATGGGTGTGTTCTGGTGGAATGGGACGCCATGGACATTATGCGTGGTGCCATGTCTCGGATGCTGCTATCCCCCTGTGCTATGGGGTGTGTCACCAACCTGGACATTTCCCGGTAGATCTGGTGAACTCCACAATGTCTAAATATTTGGAAAGTACAAGCTTTGGGAATGGGGGATTATCCTGGAATACAAAGGATCACATCTAAAATCTAGGAGGGTTACTAATTTTGGAGAACCCCGAATGGACATTCCGTTCACATCATTACATCCGTAAGTTAAGCAAATGGGGGGACATGTCAAAGCACATTTGGCAAAAGGTCTACCGATTGGGATATTTTTTAAGGTAAAGATTATGGGAGGACCCGTCTCTTAGATTGGGACAGGTGGCAAGAAAGTGGATCAAAGTTAGAGAAGTGGCCTCACACTTGTTAGAAAGTAGATCAAAGTGACACAAGTGACCTCGCACTTGTCACTTCAGCTTTCGTGTGGCTCTCCACTTGTCATTATAGCCTTCTCTTGTCATTTTAGCTCATGGGAGGCTCAAATCTATAAATTGGAGCCCTCTCTCTTCATTTAGGGGAGGCTCTCTTGCTACACACTAGCCTCTAACATGTTTGTTGCCCGCATTCTCGTCCACTACTATTGGTGGAAAGTTCCAACACTCCTTCACATCTCTCAACAGAAGGTTTCTTTATTTCTTTAGCCTCTTGATGGCTGCACCGTCCATATACCAGTTGATTGATGTACTATACCAACTGAATGGAGGGTTGTACCAGCTGATTTGAGGGCTGTACCGACAGTGCCAGCCCTTGTCCTACTGTACCGGCCCCTGTAGTGTCATGTGCACAGTGTGTATCTACCGTGTGCTACACGCACACAAGACTAGCTTCGAGGTTTGGGGAAGCTTGGAGCTAGGCAGGCTGATTGGTGAGCTGAGTTAGCGATACACTAACGGGCAGGCAACCAAGTGTGGACGCCCGATGACCGGCCAAGAGCCTATTTACGTTTTGGGTTAACCAATGCTCCAGCCACTTTCCAGCAAATGATAAACGATCTTTTTCGTGAACATTTGGAAAAATTTGTGGTTGTGTTTTTGGATGATATTTTGATATATAGTCGTCCTCTTGAGGATCACGTTACACACCTCACGATTGTCTTAACTATTTTAAGACAGAATCGACTATATGCTAAATTAAGTAAATGTGAGTTTTTCATGACAGACATCATTTACTTGGGACACAAGATCATTAGAGATGGGTTGAGCGTTGACTATGACCAAGTTCAGAAGGTTCTCGATTGGCCTATACTGCGAACAGTAAAACAAATTCGTTCTTTTCTCGGTTTTGTTGTTTTTCTTCGGAAATCTGTGCGGGAGTACTCTCAGCTCACACTACCAATGACCGACTTGTTGAAAGGTGGTGGACGTGAGTCAAATCAGCCTATCATATTACTGGATCTTTCTTGGAAGGCGTCATCATTCTTGGTTTGGGGTTTTTTCTGAGACAGGTGTTCCTCTTCAGGTTATGGGTCTCCCCTTGCCTAGGGAGGATGATGTACCGATCTTTTTTTCTGTACAGGATGGATGGCAGAAGCTGGAGAGATGTGACGTGCATAGAACCTTATTGAGGGCCCCCAGATTCGTCCAGTTAGAGTTGTTGGCAGGTTAGGGAAGCACGTCTTTGTTGATATATAGTCGTACTCTTGAGGATCACGTTACACACCTCACGATTGTCTTAAGTATTTTAAGACAGAATAAGACAGAATCAACTATATGCTAAATTAAGTAAATGTGAGTGTTTCATGACAAACATCATTTACTTGGGACACAAGATCACTAGAGATGGGTTGAGCATTGACTATGATCGTGTTCAGAAGGTTCTGGACTGGCCTATACCGCGAACAGTAAAACAACTTCGTTCTTTTCTCGGTTTTGTTGTTTTTCTTCGGAAATCTGTGTGGGAGTACTCTCAGCTCACACTACCAATGACCGACTTGTTGAAAGGTCGTGGACGTAAGTCAAATCAGCCTATCATATTACTGGATCTTTCTTGGAAGGCTGTCATCATTCTTGGTTTGGGGTTTTTTCTAAGACAGGTGTTCCTCTTCAGGTTATGGGTCTCCCCTTGCCTAGGGAGGATGATGTGCCGGTCTTTTTTTCTGTACAGGATGGATGGCAGCTGGAGAGATGTGACGTGCAAGACCTTATTGAGGGCCCCCAGATTCGTCCAGTCAGAGTTGTTGGCACAATAGGGAAGCACGTCTTTGTTGCCCCCCCCCCCCCCCCCCCCCCCCCCCCCCCCCCCCCCCCCCCCCGGGATGATCACAGAGTGTTAGCCTTTGGTTGTATGGTGGCTGCCCTATTAGACATTTGCATTGGGACCCCGGTGAGTGGGAGTGGAAGGATGCTTGTAACCCTTTGAAAAGCATGCCTTTTCTCAGTTATACGGTGCAGAATGCTAGACATCTTATCTTGGGACACATTCAGAGTGTCCCTACTCTTAGACCCCATTGGAAATCTTACAGCATTTCGACTGACATTTAGAGGGTTTTTTGGCGGAGATTGTGGCATTCATATAGGAAGCCACAGATTTCCTCCTCTATCTAGGTTTCTCTTCATGGTGGTCTGGCCACCAATCAGTGGAGGTCTGTTACTCGTGCTTGCCCAACATGCCCTAGATGTGCAGGAGTTTCGAAGCCAGTTTACCATTGTTTATGGGAATGCAGGGAAGCACAAAGGGTTTGGTCTGCGACTTGCACACTTCTTTGGTAGGATTAAGAGGGATGCTATCATTTCTTTTGGTTCTATTTGGTTGACACAGGCTGGGCCTCAGCTGAGATTCGAGGGGACTGACAGGAGCTTGGCCATTATGGTTAGGCAAGGAGTTGCTCAGCAGTGTTGTCTTCAGGATTTGCCACTTTCACACTTTGTCCCTCCGGCACAGAGGTTAGACAGCTCTTGGGAGATTATTGCTAGCATCTCAGCCTGGAATATCTGGAAGACTAGATGCACCGAGGCCATTCGTTCTTATTTCTCAGTGTCTCTGCAGGATTTGGAGTGATATTATTCACACCATCATGGCTACCTGGGCCGGAATCCAGGGATCTTCGAGGGCTATGGAGAGGAGGCGCGGCCAGTTTATGAGAGAGTGAGACATTGGTATCTTTTTCACGTCCTCTCATTCGGGACCCTATTGGCAGCACAGGGCTCTTGATTGGTTGAGATCTCCACCTTACTTGGTGTGAAATCTCCATTTTGTAAAATTTTTCCATACATAGAAGTCTCCTTTCTGGGAAAAAAAAAAAACAGCCTATCACTTGAAATAATGATCTGGATATGGCCTTCAGACTTTTGAAAGATAAAGTCAAGGAAGCACCTATCTTAGCATTACCCGATCCTAGTCGGCCTTATGTTCTTGAAACTGATGCTAGTGACTATGCCATTGGAGCTGCTCTATTTCAAGATGGTAGACCAGTTACTTTTGAAAGTAAAAAGCTAGACGACACTCAATCTCGTTGGCCAACCCTTGCTTGAGAAGGAGCTTTATGTTGTGATTCACGCTCTCAAGGTTTGGAGACATTATTTATATGGCTCCAAGTTTGTGGTATTGACTGATCATCAGTCAATCAAGTATGTGTGTGATGCGGACGATTTGAGAGGAAGGAAAGCTTGATGGGCTGAATTAATGCAAGATTTTGATTTTGAGATTCGTTATAGAAAAGGGTCCATGAATAGTGTTGTAGATGCGCTTAGTCGAATTACAGATTGTCGTTCACCGAGATTTCTACCGACTTATTTCAGTCATTAAGAGGGCTTTGCAGGACTGATAGTTATTTTGGTCCATTTTGGCAGAAGATCTAGGACGGGAGCTCATTGATTGACCAAGACTCGATGACTGACCAGCCTACCATTCAGGCTGCAAGAGGCCAGTGGATGATTCGGAATGGTTTAATATTCCGTAATGATAAAATTTGTGTACCACAAATCCCGGACATTCGGTCCAAGATTCTTAAGGAGTGTCACGATGCCCCTTCTGCTGGACACCCGGGGGTACACAGGACATTATCGTTAGTAAAACACACTTTTTAGACAAGTTCTCAAGTGTCAAGTTTGTCAAGCAAATAAAGCTGAACGCTTTAGACAGGCTGGGTTGTTGCATCCTTGGCACATAGTCAGTGATAGGGACTCTAAGTTTACGAGTGATTTTTGGAAACTTGTTTTTCAGAAGTTGGAAACAACTTTGAATTTGAGTTCCTCATATCATCCTCAATTTGATGGCTAGACTGAAAGAGTGAATCAAATTTTGGAGGATATGTTTCAGGCATATGTATCCAAAAGACAGAGTTCATGGGAGGATTATCTTCCTATGTTAGAATTTGCATATAACAAAACTAAGCATACGAGTACAGGTTTTAGTCCTTTCATGCTTATGTATGGTTTTCAACCTAGATCACTTGTTACAGTAGGATTCTCAGGACTTCAGCATGATGCAGCACGTAATTTTTTGCAAGATATGCAAGAAATGTTACAAGTTGAAATAATCAACATGCGGAGCGTGCAGAGTTAAACGTACGAGAATACCTGGTGAGCTTGCGCTGCTGATTTTCCTGCCCCTGCCTGCCCCTCTGCTGCCCCCGCGTGCATAGTTTCCACGAGTTTCGGAAACGGGGGTGCGGAGCACGGCGGGAAACGGAGTTTCGGCCTTCGGGAAGAAACGGGGAAACGGAGTTTCGGTTTTAGGGTTTAATACATACATATATAATTAATAAAAACATTACAAAAGCTTGAAAAATATCTTTGCTCAAGTTCAATGTCAAAGACTCAAATGATAGATCAGAATGGCGGAAATAAGCGCGCAGAATGGCGGCGAAAAACAGCACACGGGTTTCTAAACCCTGGAAAAACAGGGCCTTGGAAACACCTTTTCTGGAAACGGAAACGTTTCCGAAACGTTTCCACGTTTCGGTGGGCCAGAAACGGCGTTTGTGGAAACTATGCCTGCGTGCCCTCTGCTGCCCTCGCCTGCCCCTCTGTAGCCCCCCGCTTGCCCTCCTCCTGCCCCCGCCTGCCCTCCCCTCCCCTCCTGCTACTCCCGCCAGCCCTTCTGCAGCCCCCTGCCTGCCCTCTGCTGTCTTCGCATGCCTTTCTTCAGTCCCCGCCAGCCCTTCTGCTGCCCCCGCCTCCCCCTCTGCAATCCCCACCTGCCCCTTTGCTGCCCCCACCTGCCCCACTGCCTTTGCTGCCCCAGTTGCTCCCGCCCTTCTGCTCCTGCCTTTGCCCCCCTCTTCTGCACCCGCCTCTCTATCAACAGCAATTTTACCTGGATTCAAGTCGGCCACCCATTTTTTTGATTGGCTTTATGGCTTCTTCTGCCACAGCCAATCTTTCGTCACCCCCATTGGCCGAGAGAATCATCAATTTTTCACAAGACGAGCCCACCTCTCTTTAGCACGACATTGACCTTGAGGTCCAGACTACCCTTGTTGCGAGAGTTTATGGTTCCCACCCTTCTCATTCACAGGCCCGTGAATGGCTTCTAGCAGCTCTCCCTTCGGAGCTAATTGTGCACTTTCAGGATACTCGTTTACTTGGTCGAGGCTTCTTCCAGGTGGACTTTCATTCTTCAGAAGCTACTTCTCAGGCTTTGGCTAGCAGCCCCTTTCCTCTTGGTCCTAGGAAGATTTTCTTCTTTTAGTACCAGGTGGGTTTTGATCCAGTGGTGGAGGATCAGCGCCTTACCCCGGTCTCATTACGGTTCCCTGCTCTTCCTCGGTCCTATTGGAAGCTTTTAGCTTCCATAGGGGCATCCTTTGGCCAAGTTCTAGAGGTACCAATCCTCCCAAGCTCTCCCGCCTCAGCTTCCAGGGCCGTTACCGCCACTCTTGTTGATGGTGTACCCCGAGTCCTTGTGCTTGTTCCTGATCCATCGACTACTGATGATCATGTTATGCTTCAGAGACCTCACGGATCTCATTTCCGCCAGAGGATGGAGATTGCAGGCAGACCTGACCAGTGTCGGATTTGTCATCGACAGGGTCACATTGCTAGAGATTGTCCCAGATCGAGGGGCCATGCTAGGAGGCGGCGTGGACCTGCCGATCAGAGGCCTTCTACAAATGCCGAGACTCCAGCTGCTCCTTTGCCACAGCAGACCACACAGCATTGGATTGTGGTTAGGGATGGCAGGCACCCTCGGACCCCCATACCTGCCCCGTCACCCACGCTCCCTGTGGAGCACCCTAACCCCTATGCAGCTCTTGCCTCACAGGATGTTGATCCTTTTTTGGAGGATGCGGCCTTGCAGGCACATGATCTTGATCCCTCACAGGAGGATGCTGCATTACAATTACAGGATGATTGCACCCTTGAGGATGATGTTGCACATTCGCATTGTCATGGTACCTCTCCAGTTCTGAGGACTAGCCCTGGCTTTTCCCTGGAGTGGGAGAGAGAGGTAAGGTTTACATCGTCAGATTTTCCCTCCCTTACCTATGCGAGACGTACTTCTGCCTCTAAAGGGGGTCCTTTGTCGACCACGAGATCTGGTCGTTCCTACTCTGCGTCTTTATGAGGATTCTCTTGGAACATTCAGGGTCTTGGGGGTTTTTTTCCGCGTCGACGGAAACAAATTGTAAAAACCCAGCTTCATTGTGCAGTCACAGGTGGACCTATGGATATATTGCTCTTGCAAGAGCATAAACTGGATGCTAGTCAGTGTGGGAGATCAGGAAAGCTTCTCTCAGGACACACCTTTTGGTCACTGGCTGTTGGTACCAAGGGTGGTGTTTGTATCTCTGTTTCAGCTTTGATCTTGCCTTGCATCATTGGACATGGTGTCATTTTGCCTGCGAGAGTGCAATGGATCCTTCTTATGCAGGGTACTACACGCATTGGTATTCTCAACCTCTATGCTCCTAACCATAAGAGGTGAGAGGATTGCCTTTTGGAAATCTCTCACTACATTGATGCCTCTTGCTGACCATTGGATTATTGGTGGGGATTTTATTATGGTTGAGATGCCAACGGATAAAAGAGGTGGACATGAGGGCTTGGTGCTGATGGGAGAGAATTAGGGTTTCATGTGGGAGACACACACAGAGAAGAAGGGAGAGAGAGAGAGAGAAAGATATGTGGGGATAAGTCAACTCAAAGAATAAGTGTGTGACTCCCCTATCACACATGTATATTTGCTCTAGTACACATAGTGCACTTAGTACATTAAAAGTACTAAGTGTACTATGTACTATAAAACTTATGGGCTTGTACACACTACAAGGGTGGGCATAATGCCTTTACCCCAACAACCTCCCACTTAAAGGCAAAGTGCCCTTAAATGAAGGAAAAGAAAAATCAGCATGTACATGATAATATACAAGGCCATATCAAGGCTGAAACTGGCCTCATCCAATGCCCATCAAGTGTCTGCAATGAGCAAATCGCTTTGGAGGCAAACTCTTTGTCAACAGATCAGCCGGGTTGTCATCCGTATGAATCTTGACAAGCTGAATTTGCTTGTTCTCTATCACCTCTCTGATGAAGTGATACTTCACATCCACATGCTTCGTCTTTGCATGAAAGACAGGGTTCTTTGCCAACTGGATGGCACTCTGACTATCACAATGCAACAATGGAATATCCCCTGTATAACCCAAATCAACTACTAACCGAGATAGCCATAATGCCTCCTTGCAAGCCTCTATGGCTGCAATATACTCGGCCTCTGTAGTAGATAAGGCAGTGCACTTCTGCATCCTGGATATCCATGACACAGCACCTCCTGTGAATGCAAACACATAACCGGTAGTAGACTTCCGGTTATCTGGATGACCGGCATAATCCGAATCCGTGTAACCATGCACTAATGCATCCTGTTTGCCAAAGCAAATGCACATATCCTGTGTGCCCTTCAGGTATCTCATGACACCTTTCACTGCTTCCCAATGCTTCTTGCCAGGTTTGGCCATGTATCTAGAAACCACTCCCACTGCAAATGCAATGTCCGGCCTGGTAGCAACCATGGCATACATGAGACTGCCACAAGCTGAAGCATACGAAATCTTGGCCATATCAGCCCTGCCACTATCTGACTGTGGGCTGTCCATAGCACTGAGTTTCACATATGGAGGCAAAGGAGTACTAGTCTTCTCCCCCCATCCATATTGAACCTCTGCAAAACTTTGCCAATGTATTCCTTCTGAGACAAATACAACACATGCTGATTTCTGTCCCGAAGTATCCGCATACCCAAAATGTGATTTGCATCACCCAGATCCTTCATATCAAAGGGCTGATGCAGTCTCTTCTTCAAGGCATCCATCTCTTTACGAGATTTCCCAGCAATCAACATATCATCAACATACAAGATGAGGATCAATAGACTGCCATCCAAAGCTTTTTTGGTGTATAAGCAGTGATCTATGTCACTCCTCCTGAAATCCTGGGATTTCATGAATGTATCAAATTTATGATACCATTCCCTTGGTGCCTGTTTGAGCCCATAAAGACTCTTTTTCAGCTTGCATACAAGCTTCTCCTTTCCATTCACTGCATAACCCTCTGGCTGTTGCATATATATCTCCTCATGGAGATCACCGTGAAGAAAAGCAGTCTTCACATCCATCTGAATCAAATCCAGATCATCATGAGCAACCAAAGCTAATACAGCTCTAAGTGTGGTCATTTTGACCACTGGAGAGAAGATCTCATCTAAGTCCACACCATATTCCTGCTTGAAGCCCTTAGCCACTAACCTGGCTTTGTATCTTGGCTCTGCATCAGGTGCAACTTTGAGCCTGTAAACCCACTTGCATGGCAAAACCTTCTTGCCTGTAGGCAAATGCACCAACTTCCATGTTCCATTTTTGTGCAGAGAATCCATCTCTGACTTCATAGCACGCTCCCAAAGAGCCTTGTCTGCCCTCTGTAAAGCCTCCTTATAACAAGAGGGCTCCCCACAGTCAGTGAGCATCAAGTAGTCAACCCCTGGAACAAACCTGTCAGGGGGTCTGGAGGGTCTTGTGGACCTCCGTACCCAATGACCATCATTTGCAAGTTGCTGTCCAGCCTGCATATCACCTATTGGTGGCTCATGTTCCATGCCATAAGGTTGAAATATCATGCCCGGTATCTCCTCTAACTGTGGGATATCCATAGGGATATCTTCTGGCATCTCTGGCTGTCCATTTGGACCATTTTCAGCACCATTTAAGGGCTGGTTTTGATGCTGTAATGGCTGATTTACAGCCCTTGGTTGTTGTCCATGATGTCCATCATCATCAAAGATGACTCTGCCAGGCTCCTGTTGTCTTGCAGGCTCCTTATACATGCATGTTTCATCAAAAATGACATCATTGCTGCGTATAATCTTTCTATTCACTGGATCCCAAAGTCTATACCCCATTTCACCTCTATCACCATATCCTAGGAATATGCATTTGTGAGACTTAGGATCAAGTTTGGTGCGTATTTCCCTGCGTATGTGCATGTACGCAACGCAACCAAACACTCTCAAGTGCTTGTAGGACGGAAGCTTCCCTGTCCATACTTCCCACCAAGCCTCGTGTTAGGTGACCTGTTAATAAGATGAACGGCTGTCATAACAGCTTCAGCCCAAAAACCATGAGGTAACGCAACATGTGACGACATAGAACGGACCTTTTCCTGAATGGTCCTGTTCATCCTCTCTGCTGTCCCGTTTTGTGGAAGATCATAAGGAGTAGAGAGCTCCCTCTTGATGCCTTTAGCATCACAAAAGTCCTGAAACTGTTTGGACATATACTCTCCACCATTGTCGGAATGCAAAGCCTTCAGTGTTTTGCCAGTTTGATTCTCAACATGAGCAACAAACTTCTCAAACACTGAGAATGTATCACTCTTCAAACGAAGAGGATAAACCCACACCTTGCGTGTGGCATCATCAATAAAAGACACAAAATATTTTGCCCCTCCCAAAGAAAGCTGAGGCATCTCACATACATCTGTATGCACAGGCTCTAACTGAGCATCTTTCTGTCCAAGAGCTTTCTTGTGGGAGCACTGGAGTTGCCTGCCATATATACAATGCTCACAAAACTGAAAACTTGAGAACTTTAGAGAAGGCAAGTAACCAAAACGAGACAATCGCTCCATTCCTTTGACACTCATGTGTCCCAACCGGCTATGCCACATAGAGATTTCTGGCAGCTCGGTTGCATTTACATTAGCATGGTGACAAACACCAGCATGCATGAAGTAAAGAGTGTCCACCTTAGAGCCTCTGGCAACAACCAGTGAGCCCTTACTAATCTTCCACTTTCCACGACCAAATGTGGTAACATAATCAGCATCATCAAGCTGTCCAGTAGAAAGCAGGTTCTTCTTGATCTCAGGCACATGCCTGACATCATGGAGCATAAGCTGTGAGCCATTTGAAAACACAAGCCTCACATCACCTCTGCCAAGAATCTTGCATGCATGGTTGTCACCCAAATAAACTACTCCTTCATTGCCAGCAGTATACCTGACAAACAAGTCTCTGCAACCTGTGACATGAAAGGAGGCACCTGAATCAATGATCCACGAGTGCATACCATGACCATCTCCTGCAAGGAGTGAATGGGCATCAAGTGAAGACGTGAATAGGACTTCATCCTCACTGTCACCTACACGTGACACATTGACTTCTTCAATCTTGACTCCACTTTTGCCCTTTGGCTTTGCATCTTTGGCTTCATCTTTGTCTTTGTCTTTTCCTTTGCCCTTTTCCTTTTGATCATTCTTCCATTTGTAGCATTGCTTTTTGATATGTCCCTTCTTGCCACAATAATGGCATTCCAAGTCCTTTTTGGAGCGGGACTTGCTCCTTCCTCGTTCTTGGCTTTTACCCCTTTGCTGGGATCTCCCACATGCATTCATTGCATTGGACTTTCCAACAGAGTTGTTCTTCCTGTTCATCTCCTCTTGAAGAAGAGCACCCTCCACATCTGCATATGACAGCATAGCATTTGAATTGCTAGTGGCTGTTCTGAATGTGTCCCAACTCTCTGGCAAAGTGCATAAGAGAAAGGTGGCTTTGAACTCATCGTCCATTGCCAACTTTTGATTGATAACCTGTCTGACAACACCATTAAACTCATTCAGATGGGCTGTCATAGACGCCCCTTCCTTCATTTGAAGACCTATGAGTTTCTTCAACCAATACACTTTGCTTGAGGCACTTTGCCAGGCATACAAGTCCTGCAATCTTTGCCACATTCCCCAAGCTGTCTTCTCTTCACGTATGCTGAAAAGTAAAGTGTCTGACACAGACAACATGATAGTGGATCTTGCTAGCTCATCCATATCTTCCCATTCTTCAGCAGCAGTAAGAGAAGCGGACATTACACCCCTTTCTTTGATGGGCTTGTGCTGCTTCTTCAGGAGCAACACATTATAGCACTGGGTTTGCCAAATGTCATAATTATGTGATCCTTCAAGCTTTTTGATGTGAAGCAATGAAGAGTTCTCACCTGTGGTTGCCATAGAATATGCAACCTTTGTCAATGCCTGACTCCCTGCAAGATGTGCAAACACTGCACCAAAAGCACACAAAATGCTCACAGTTGTTCTCCCAAAGTTTATCTCCCACTGCGGAAGCACGAATGCAACTCTCCTCCCACTGAATGTGATAAAATCACCAAAATCTGGTTGCTGCAGATTTATGACAGCACCTTAGATGTGCTCTGTTCCCCTTCCAAAATACTGTACAACAGTACTAAATAAGTGCTCACCAATGATGTACCAAATCTGTACCGGCAAGTACAACAGCTGAAAATGAGCCTTTTCCTCACTCAAATCAATGTACAGCCATGCCAAAACTTGTACAAAGTTGTACCAAATCTGTACCAACAAGTACAGTAGCAATAAATGCTCTCCTGGCTGTCCAAATGAGTGAAAATCAGACCTTGACAGTCCTCATCACTGCATACAACAGTCCCGGACAGAAATTGGGCAAAAGCCCCTTGACTGCAAGTGGATTTCTGAGGGTTCAAGGCATTAAAGTCTTCCCTGCTGCTTTGCCAAGCTCAACAAGCACAAAATCTTGAAAAGCCCCTTGATTCAAGATCAATTTCTGATCATGAATGGTACATTAATGCACATGAAGGCATCCAAAGTCTTCACAATGCTTCCCCCTGGCCACATATACATCCAATACATAAAAGCCCCTTGATTTACTGGCACATTGAGTGCTTGACAGGCATCAACACATTGCCCAAAGCATCAAATGCCAGTGCCTGCATGCAAATCAACCCAATTGGCACAAAAGCCCTTTAATTTGCACTCCAATTTCCTGCAATTTTGCCCCAAATGTGAGATTGCTCACATCATATAGCATGTATGAATGCCCAATGGCACAATTACATCAAAAGCCCCAAATTTTGACACCCAATTTCTTGCAAATTGACCCAGAATGTGACCAATGTCACCCAATTTTGCCAATTTTGCTCTGAGCCATTTGGACCTGTACCTGCTCAATTGATGAAAATGAACAAGCAAATCCCAAAATTGAAGGCAAATACCTCTGAAATCAGCTGATTTCTGTAGCAGAAAAGAGAGGGGGGGGGGGGGGGGGGGGGGGCGTCAAATTTGCTGACTCGTGAAGGAGCTGATGCTGCTGCTCTCAAGCCCGCTTCTGTGGCGGCTGCCTCCTTCGGCGGCCTCAAGCCCTGCTCTGCAGCCAAGGTCTCTTGCTCTTATTCAGGATGATCTGAAGGACCTGGTCTCCAAATGCAGCGAGGCGGGCAAGCTTACAGCCCGTGAGCTTGATGACCTCGGCGCTGCCCTGGAAACGACGCTTGCCGCCTGCGTTGCTTTTGCTTTAAGCTGCAAGTGGGCGTGAAAGCACCGGAGACGCCACGACAATGACTTTCTTGCCGGTCGCGTTGGAGTGGATGGAGTCGAAGTCACGCTTGCGCTAGTTGTTGAAAAGGGTGCTTTTACGTGTTCGCCTGAGTATGGACACCCGCCTGCCTGCATGCGCGTATCCGCCCAACGCCTGCGTGCGCTTATTGACCACCTGCCTGCGACTTGTTCAACAGCTCTGCGCACAGGCGACCAGCGAACAATGAAGGAAGGGGAAGAACGCTGCGGCCCTGCCCGTGGCTCTTCAATGCTGCGCGCTGCCTTGCACAGTTGAAGGAGTTGCGGAGAGAGCCACGCTTTCCTCTTTGATGGCAGGGTGTTTCTTAAGAAGCTCAGCTACAGAGGTGAAACCGGTGGCCCTTGCAGTTGGCGTCAAAATGCCTGTGGGCACGCACCCCTGCTTCTTCAAGCAAATGCTGCAGTTACAATCGCCACGGCTCTGATACCAGTTGATGGGAGAGAATTAGGGTTTCATGTGGGAGACACACACAGAGAATAAGGGAGAGAGAGAAAGAGAGATATGTGGGGATAAGTCAACTCAAAGAATAAGTGTGTGACTCCCCTATCACACATGTATATTTGCTCTAGTACATTAAAAGTACTAAGTGTACTATGTACTATAAAACTTATGGGCTTGTACACACTACAAGGGTGGGCATAATGCCTTTACCCCAACACGTGCATCCTCTTGAAAGAGCGTCTTGGGAGAGGTTTATACTCTCCATTCATGGTAGAGATTGTTGGCATGAGGATGACATTTTGAGGAGTCCATCCACTCTTCTTTATTCATGGTCTAACAGGAGAAGAGATGTAGGATGTATCTATGCACGGTTAGACAGATTTTATGTGGATGATTGGGTGCTTGACAGAGGTGGACATACTTTGATTGCTACAGGCACCTCCAAATCGGATCATTGCCCAATGGTTTTATGTATTAGAGATCCGAATTGCCATGGATCAGCACCCCATGTATGCATCCCTGATCATTTGTTTTCAGATGCAGAACTATCGCGTCATATGCTTGATATTTGGAGATCTCATGACTTCTTACAGGCCTCTCAAAGCCTGGCCTCTGCTCTCTGTGATATTAGTGACTTTTATCACACATGCGCCCCGTCTAAGAGGCAAGAGGCCTTCGACTTAGAAAGGGCTATTAGACGTAGATTGGCTGCCTTGCAGAAAGAGCACGAGTCATGCTCAATGGGTTGCATATTCTTTATGTACTATTAGAGCACAACTTCATCACTCTCTTGAGCAGCGCGCGGAGTATCGTTTCCATGCCCAGGAATCCTTTTGGACACAGATGGGTGGCAGATGTAACAAACATTTCTTTGCTTCTCACGGTCCATCTCATGCCAGAGATAGTGTCAGACAGTTGTAGGATTCACATGGCCCTCTTCACTCAGATCCTCTCATGGTTAGACAGATTGCCACCGATTTCTATTGCCAACTTCTTAGTGCTGAGCCGCATTCTGATTTGAGACACAGGGCACAGAGGAAGGTTTGGAATGCAATGCCACATTTGATCACCGAGGGGATGTGTGCCGCTCTGGATGCCTCTTTTTCTATGCAGGAGTTCAGTCATGCTCTTCATGCCTTACCTCATGGTAAGTGTGCAGGGGAGGATGGCCTCTCCCCTGTTTTTTTCACTACTTTTTGGGATGAGATTGGGGCTGAGATAACATCGGCTTTGCAGGAGATGTGGGACACAGGTTCTATGCCTTCTTCTCTCACTGAGGGGCTTATTTATCTTATTCCTAAGAGCGGGAATAAGACATTGATTGGCCAGTGGTGGTGGAGACCTATCACCTTACTTGGGACTGCCTATAAGATTCTTGCTAAGGCAGTGAGCATCAGATTGCAGCCAATTTTGCAGGATGTTATTCATGATACCCAGAATGGATTCTTACACAGCAGGAGCATCTTTGATAACATTTTCTCGTTTTGGGAGGCCGTCGAATGGGCTAAAGCGAGCAATCAGCCCTTAGCCACTCTGCTCTTGGATTTTGAGAAGGCCTATGATAGAGTGGATTGGGACTTTCTTGAGGGTACTCTTAGTCATATGGGCTTCTCTCAGAGATGGATCAAGGGAATTTCATGCATGTATCGTGATGCCCACAGTAGAGTTCTTGCTTGCGGTGATAGAGGAGAGCGGTTTCAGATTTCTCACTCAGTACGACAGGGTTGCCCATTAGCCCCTTTATTATATATTATAGTTGCAGAGGCCATGAGCATCTTTCTCCACTCCAGTGCTGGTGTTTCAGGATTGAGGTTGGCTCTTCGTAGCCATGAGGAGTTGTTTGACTCTGAGTTAGCTGATGACACAGCCCTGTTTTTGGAGGCTTCACATATATGCTTATGTTTCTTCCGGGTAGCACTAGAGGAGTTCTTGTTTGGCAGCAGGGGCACTCATTAATTGGCACAGATCTGTTGGTTTTTGGGTTAGTGATTCACCAAGAGTTGATTGGGGTGCAGAGCTTGGTTTTACTTGGATCAACAGAGGATGTACTGCTGGATATTTGGGATGCCAAGTTGGGATTGATATTTCTCCTGCAGAGCAGTTTGCTCCAGTACTTATGAGTATCCGGAAGAAGCTCCTCCATTGGAGCTCCAGGAGATTAGATTTAGCCTCCAAAGCTTTGGTGGCTAATCAGGTTTTGCTTGCCTCAGCTTGGTTTATTGCCTCTTGTTGGTGCTTCTCTCGTGCGTGCATTGGCCAATTGCGGAGATTGATCCGCAATTTTCTTTGGTCGGGCTTGGATGGCACCTTAGACACTCGTGCCAGGGTTGCTTGGCTCATAGTTATTCAGCCCAAAAGAGAGGGGGGCTTGAATATTATGGATCCGGATGTTCAATGCAGGGCGTTGCTTTGCAAACTTGTGGTCAGAGGTTTCCTACTAGGCACTGAGCCTTGGAAGGATTTTTTCTTGTCTCAGATTTCCAGATGTACACCTAGGGTCGGGAGAGACTGGATGCCCAACACACGTTTTTTGTTCACAGAGGCTGATATTAGGGCACCATCTTCCCCTCTTATTGCAGCCATTGTCAAAGCATGGAGAAGCATGAGATATTTTTTGCGACAAAGGCTTCCTAGGTCTTTGGACGAGGCTGACCGACAACCTATTATGTGGAACAAGTTCATTAGGGATGAGGCTGGTCGGCCACTTGGTGCATCTCGTTATATGCAATGGTCAGGATGGGAGAGATGCGCATAAATTCTTGCTTGGAAGACCTTTAAGAGTCTTCCGGAGGATCGGAGAGTTGCATCCACTCAGCTTCGTATTGATCAGATTGATGCAGCTATTCCGCATGAGTGGCTTTCTGGGACCTTTCATGGAGACTATCATTTGAGTTGGCTGGGACTTTTTTCGAGGATAGGCATACCTCTGCATGTCATTGCTCTGCCAGGCCAGGAGGATACAGATTTCCTCATGTATTCTATCATGCCTGGTGGGAGATTGAGGAGATCATACCAAACACTAGGCCTAGTCCAGTGAGGATTGTTGGTCGCTCAGGGAAGCACTGGTTCATTGACCCTTCTCCTCAGATAGTGACTCATTGCTCTTGGTGTTTGTGGCTATATGGTGGCAGTCCTATCATATATCTTCAGTGGGATCCAGGAGAGTGGGAGTGGATTGATGCCTTCGATCCTTTGAAAAGCCTTCCTTTTTTCAGTTTCAATGTTTGGAATGCCAGGCTTCTCCTCACTCGACAGATGCATAGGATCCCTACTCTCAGGCCTCATTGGGAGAGCTATGATATTTCTCCAGTGATACAGCGCAGATATTGGCATAGACTTTGGCACTCATATTGGCATAGACTTTGGCACTCATACAGAAGGAGCCAAATCTCTCATTTTTTTGGGTTATTCTTACCTGGTGGTCTCCCCACCAATCAGTGGAGATCAGTTTTCCGTGTAGCACCTTCCTGTCCTAGATGTGCGGCAGATTCTGAGTCCGTACAACATTGTCTATGGGGGTGCAGCATTGCACAGTAGATTTGGGGTCATGTAGCCCAACTTATGGGCAAATTGAGTGGCCGAGCCATGCATGTGACTTGGGAGGCAATTGCTTGGCTCTCCCAGTCCAGTCTGCAACTTTTTTATGAGGGCAATGGTACAGATTCTGTTTTTTTCATTCGTAGAGGTATTGCCCAGCATGGTTTATTGCAGGATATTCCTCACTCTGATTATACACCCCCTAGACAGAGGATTGACACCAGTTGGGATGATTGCCAGTATTACAGCATGGCAGATCTGGTGTCACCAGCCTGGATATTTCTCAGTCTGAAAGGGGTCTGGTGGACTCCAAGATGTTTAAATATTTGGAAAGTACAAGCTTTGGGAATGGGGGATTATCCTAGAATACAAAGGACCACACTCCTAAAATTTAGGAGAGTTGCTATTTTTGGCCCGACTCCAATGGAAATTCTGTTCGCGTCATTACATCTGGAATTGAGCAGATACCAAGAGTTGGCAAAGTGCCTATAACAAAATGTCTACCAGTTGGGATATTTTTAGAGGTAAAGATTATGGAAGGACCCATCTCTTAGATTGGGACATGTGGCAAGAAAGTGGACCAAAGTGAGACAAGTGGCCTGACACTTGTTAGAAAAAGGATCAAAGTGAGACAAGTGGCCTCACACTTGTCACTTCAGCTATTGTGTGGCTCTCCACTTGTCATCGTAACCTTCTCTTGTCATTTTAGCTCATGGGAGGCCCAAATCTATAAATTGGAGCCCTCTCTCTTCATTAATAGAGGCTCTCTTGCTGCACACTAGCCTCTACCACCGTTACATGCTGCCCTAATGATGGCTACTCTCTTTCTCTCTCTCTTGAAGGCTGCCCATGAAGAATACCGGCTGTTGGGGACTGTTTTGGAGGCTTCCATCGCGAAGAAATACTGAAGGCAAGGGTATTTAATCATTTATTACGATTTCTAGCCATTGTACTTGTTGCACCAGCATTTGTACTTGTTGTACCTGCTATACCAGCCACCGTACTGGCTGTACCAGCCATTGTACCTGCTATACCAGCCACCGTACTTGCTGTACCAGCTTCTGTACTTGCTGTACCTACTGTACCAGCCACCGTACCTGCTATACCAGCCATTGTACCTGTTGTACCGGCTGAATGGAGAGTTGTACTTGCTGTACCCTTTCTATTGCATGAAGACCCGTGGTTTTTGGGGAAGAATCAGTACCCACACGGAGGTATATGGATTATATTGTTGGCTTGGCATTTCTACAGCCTATGTTCCGGCTTGGTAGCCTTGTGTTGGGCTGTGTTATGGCATTTGTATAGGGATAATCAGGCATCTCTCGTGGGGAGAGTAAGGCCCTCAAAGCTTGTACATGATATTATTCTCCTTGGGTAATAAAATACTCCAAGGAGGGGGTCCATTCCGGCCTCTATGCGGTGTCACTCGTGCAAGCTCCATTTGCACCATTTGTGGATGTTTTGTCCAACTTCATGTTTTATGCAAAGTGATGATGGATATGTGTTAAGGCTGTGGCCATGTTTAAATGTTTTAATATGCATTGATGGTATCAACAAGTGTGTCAAAGGCCCTAGTCCCCCGGGCACCCGCCGCCGCGAGTTTCATCTGGAGAGCTAGATGCACGGAGGCTATTGAGGATGTCCAGATTTTTTGGTCTCAGTGCATTAGTACTATATGGGGTGATATCATCCACACTCTTATGGCTACTTGGGCTCGCATTCAAGGGCCCTCTCATTCTACGCAGGCGAAGCGTGTGATATTTATGAGGGAATGGGACCATGGCATCTTCTTTTCCTCTAGTACCACAGGTCTTACATGGCATCATAATGCTCCTCAGTGGTTGAAATCACCTTACATATTGGGGTGATTCTATTCTCTTCCGGCTTATAGCTCTGATTGTTGTATGCTTTTCTCTTACTTAATAGAAGTCTCTTTCTGAAAAAAAAAAATGTTACAAGTTGCGAAGGAAACTATTAGAAGTGCTCAAGACCGAGACAGATTTTATTCTAATAGACATCGTTCACCCAGAGAGTTCTCTGAAGGAACGATGGTGTATTTGCGAGTTCCGAAAGATTCCGAGACTTTACGGACAGAGGGATCTCTGAAATTATCCCCTAGATATTGTGGACCATTTCGTATTACACGACGGATTGGTTCAGTCGCATATGAATTGGATTTGCCTTCTCATGTGAAAGTTCATCCTGTATTTCATGTCAGTAGACTTAAGGAAGTACTGGGTGGAACAGACCAGTTAGTTACTCCTCAAGAAATCATAGATGTCGAGGACATGACATTTGTTGCACACGAACCTGAAAAGATTCTTGGATTTCGTGAAAGAAGATTGCATAATACGCTTATCACGGAATACAAGATCAAGTGGAAGGATCGTGTTGAGGAGGACGCTACATGGGAGACATTGACTACTCTTCAGAGAGATTACCCTGGCTTTTTTAGTGAGCTCAGGAGTGAGCTCCTAGAGGAAGGGGAGTATGTCATGTGCACAGTGTATCTACCGTGTGCTACACGCACACAAGACTAGCTTCGAGGTTTGGGGAAGCTTGGAGCTAGGCAGGCTGATTGGCGAGCTGAGTTAGGGATAGACTAACGGGCGGGCACCCAAGTATGGATGGGCGGGCACCCAAGTGTGGACGCCCGATGACCGGCCAAGAGCCTATAAAAGGGTGGCCAAGGTTATTCATTAGTCATATAGCGTCTCGCGTGATTTTGTGAGAGCTCTATGGTCAAGAGCCTGGATCTAGTGCAGACTTGCACCTGCTTCATGCAGCCGAGGCCGGCAGCATTCTCGAGGCCCGCGAGAGTAGCTTCATGGCGGTATGGGATGTCACGAGGTAGAGACTGGTCGGTACGTCCATCTAGTCAGCTCAGCTCGTGGCTCGGTGGGTACAGCCAAGTCTTGTGGGCTTGCCCACGGCTGTCGAGGTTGGGAGGTGAGTCAGGCCTGCACCCCCGTCTTGTTTGTTTGGTTTGGTTGCAGGTTTCGAGTCTTGTACCAGGAGCGTTCCACGAGGAGATCCTATGGGGATTTGACAGCTACACCCCTGTACTAGCTGCACTAGCCCCTGTACCTGTTGTACTAGTTGTACCAGCCATTGTACCGGCTACAATGAAGATTGTAGCAGTTGTACCCAACCATATGGTTATCTTATGGTAAAGACAGAGAGGTATTTATGGTGCTGATTATTTGCAGTTTTCTCTCTAAGAGATGGAAGGCCTGGTCATTGGGGAAGATTAGTACCCTTGACAGGTATATTGGCTTCTACATACATACATTTTATGTTCATGGATTCTTGGGCATGAGATGGACAGCCCTATTGTACATTTGTATATGGATAATCCGGCATCTCATGTGGGGAGAGTAAGGCCCTCAAAGCTTGTACATGATATTTTCTTGTGTAGTAAAATACTCCAAGGGGGGGGGGGGGGGGGGGGGGGGGGGGGGGAGGCGAAGGCTGATGGGGGGACGTGGGTTGCAGGCAGCTGGGCAGCAGGCTGCAACACCCCCCCCCCCACGGCGCCTCTCCACTTCTTCGTGCTTCTTGCCTAGAAAGATCACCGGCATTCATCCTCTGGGACGTTTCTACTATTAGGTTGAGTTTGATTCGCCTCCACCTTCAAACAAAGTCATGCAGCTGAGCCCCGTCGCATTGCGTATGGCCCAGGCCTTCTTGCGAGGAGGCAGCATAGCTTTGACCCAGCATCCAACCCTTTGGCTGGCGTCTCAGGATTTCCTGTGCAGTTTGCTTTCATGGTCTTAGGAAGGAATACCTTCCTCTCCTCCTGGTGATAGGTGGTGCTATAGGGAGGGTGATGGAATCCCCCCCCCCCCCCAAAACCGCCACTTCAGTTCTTACATAGACGGCTAGATTCCATCCCTTCGTATCTGCATTGCCTCCCTAGACTCAGTGCCTCACACAATTGGAGGCCACCTCTAGTCCCCCCCAAGTTCAAACCCTCCCTAGTGGAGGCCCACATGTACCAGAGCACCAGGCCCCGGCTAAGGCCGCTACAGGAGAGTGGCAGCCTGCTGGCCTGAGACGGCCGACGTCGAGAGCCAAGCAACGCCAGCAAGTTAGCAGGATCCAAGAGGATACATTTGTGTCAAAGAACCGTTTTGAGTATTAAACTCAGCAACCCCCCTGACGGTGATGGCCCCCCCTTGAGGAACCCGCCCTCGGTCCCCCCCCTTCTGGAGGTGTCCCAGAGGGGCCAAAAGAGCGGGACGAAAAGGTGTGACTCTTGCCTTGCAAGATCTTCCTGCAGCCTTTGGAAGCTCCGTGGGTCCCAAACCCCTGAATGTTCCATGAGACAATCCTGAATGTTCCATGAGACAATCCGCATAGCGAAGAGCGGTGGGAAGCCGAATTGTTGGAACTGCCCTCCACTTGAAGAGTCTTTGGCGTGGGTTTTGATGGAGAGTAGTCACTGTCAATTCTAGGGCGAAGACGCACATATCTTGGCCTCCGTGTGCACCCACTCTGTTCGATCCTTAGAGTACGCATACTCTGGACTCCATCTGTCACAATGTAGGTATCTGTAGGAGGGGGGAATTGGTACTGCAACTGAAACATGAAGAAATAAAAAAAGCAGCACCTCGAGGTTGGAGGACACCATCTCCCTTGCCTGATCCCTGAGGCTAGAGCCGTCCAACTCCATCCTAGCCAAAGGCCAAAGGCGAGTAAGCACATCAGTGATATGTAGGTCATGTAGATGATGCGAAAGGTTAATGGCCTGCCCTTGTATAGCGGTGGACACTGATTCCGTGCTCCAGTCTGTCTTCTGTGCTGCACTTAGGGGGGAAGGAGAAGATCACCACTCCACTCTCTGGGGTGGATGGCCTAGAGTGGTATAACACGACACAAATGCGGATGGGAGCCGCTGTCTCTTACCAGCTTCATCAACGAGGAGGCACCGGAAAAAACTGTAGTTGACTGGCTGTCCCAACACCCTAAGGAAAGCCGGACCGGAGAGGCAACGATAGTCATCTCTACCAACTCCGAAAAATGATGATTCAACCGGCTGGATGGAGCTAGCTGGTTGTTGCCGCTCCAAATCAGGCAAAGCCGGAGGACGACGGGAGTGCTTTGGAGAGGTTGGGAGGGGGGGGGTGGGGGGTGGGGGGTGGGTGAGAGGGAGAGTGGATTTTGGTACAACTAGAGCAGAGGGATCTGGAGGGGGGATAGTGGGAGAAGACAACGGGGGAGGGGGGGTGCAGGAGGGATGTTGCCTAAGGAAGGGGGGGAGGAGATGGCTGCGAGGCCGGGCCTGTTCCATGCTCTGGAGGGTCAGCGATCCCCATGGGAGGCTGAAAACCCGGAGGGGGCTCGCCATTGCTTCACTTGGTTTAGATGAGGAATACCTCGTAGCATGATCATCTTCTAGCATGTTGTCATCTGTATCGAGACGCTACTCGGCTACAAATTTCCGCTTTCACGCTTAGTCCGGCCGGGGTGCCGTCTAGCACCTTATCACTTCCTCTTCGTCGCTGAGGCCATGAGCCAATTTGTCTCCGCCCAAGAAACTGGACTCCAAGGACTGCGTCTCCCCATTCGAGTGTAGGAGGAGCTTCTTGATTCCGAGTTCACCAACGACACAGCAGCATACTTGTCGAGGGTCGAGGGGAACCTCCAGATATTCGTCGAGGTGATTGAGATTTTTCTTCATGCATCCAGAGCACAGATCAACTGGCACAAGTCGTGTGGATTTTGGTTGGCTCATCGTCTGCCCCGACTTGGCGTCCAGCTTGAAGCTTTTCAGGGGTCCCAAGGGGAACTCCAATTTGTTATCCTGGATGCCAGGTTGGCATTGACATTCCCTCTGAGCTGCTGCTCGCCCCCCTTCTTCTGAGCATTCGACAGAAGTTATTATCGGAGTTCGGCCAAGCTTTCCCTAGTTGGCCGAGTAGTGGTGGCAAACCACGTTCTTGCTACCGTGTGGTACAATACCTCTTGCTGATCTTTCTCCCAGGCATGCATTGGTCAGGTTCAACATTTGATCTGGAACTTTCTGTGGGCTGCAATGATGGGAGACCAACTAGGGCCGAGGTGGCTTGGAGAGTGATCATTCAGCCGCCGTGACGCAAAGGGGTTTGGGCATCATCAACCCCTCCATTCACAGCCATGCCCTGTTGAGCAAGTTGATTGTTCGAGGTCTTCTTCTAGGTGTGAGCCTTGGAAGGACTTCCTCTTGGCTAGGATCTCTGGCATCCGCCCGCACTCCGATCATGGGGAGCCCTTGGCCTCAGAGAACAAGATGGATATTCACAGAGGTGCGGGCACATGGCTTTAGCCCAGTATTTGAGGAAAGATTTGCAGCTAGTCTCTTGTGTGCTTCGGATCATCTTAGGCCGGCCCTGCGGCGGCAGTCAACTCCAGTAGCCTCGCAGGAGTGGTTCCGACAGCCTCTAATCTGGAATCCCATGGTCCATCTGCCCAGTGGTCACATGCTCGGGGCTCACCCGCACGTATCGTGGGGAGCCTTGAGTATGGGCCGCACTAGGCCACTCGGAGATTGGCTTGCATTTAGACGGCTACCCCCAGAGGGTCAAGAGAGAGGCCTTATTGTGATCCGGGGCAAAGACCGACTTAGCCTCGACATCAACTCTTCCATCCCTCCAGAGTGGTTGGCCCCAATACCGAACCCTTCTCCTCTGCAGTGGCTGGGAGTGTTCACCAAGCATGGTATACCCTGGCAGTTCATGGTGGGGATGAGTACTCCGCTTTCCTCACCTTCTATTGGGATTCATGGCAGATTGGACAGGTCAGAGATCCCCTTAGAGAACCTCAGGGGATGCATGGCTCAATGGTTGGGCAGTGAGCTAGATGCTAGTGTCTATGTATGTTTTCCTTTTTGTTTATGCTTAGTGGAGGGTCTGTTAGCCTCGGAGCTTTGCACATGTGCCGGCCGCTTGCCGTAATGGAGCTCGACAACTCTAGCCACAGGAGGGAGGATGGATCCTTTGAGGTGGACAAGATTGAGGCATGCCTCTTCGTCTTCCTCCATGTCACTTTCTGTGACCTAGGATTACACATACCTACACAAAGAGGAGGTTCACCACTAGCCCGTACCCAGGCTGGTGGAGTGGGCTTTTCTTGATGGGCTGATCCGCACCCACCCAGAGCAAGTCTCCGTCCTCGGACGAACTGTGATGACTCACCCTCCAAAACCAGTTTTGAAAGCCTCAGCCAAGCAGGACTCAAGACAAGTCCACAGCCTCTCTTCATAATAGTCATGCAAATAGCATTATAGAACCTTTGTGGCCTGTGGGGCACCCAGCAAGCTAAGGACGATTGTTCATGAGGAGCTCTAGTTTACTCACCCTCCAAACCAGCCTCAAGCCAAGTCCACAGCCTCTCTTCATAGTCATGCAAATAGCATTATGGAAGCTTTGTGGCCTGTGGGGCGTCCAGCAAGATAAGGATGATTGTTCACGAGGAGCTCTAGTGCGCCTTGGTTGGTGCCGTCATTGGCATCCTATTCATTCAAGAGCATCATCTCACAATGGGCGATATCTGTTGCTGTGAGAAGATTCTTCCTAGTGCAGCTACACTTTGTAGTCTCCCGCTACGGATCCCCATGGAAACCAAGGCAGAGTGTGTATTTGTGTCAGCACCCAGCTTCTCGCCTAGGTAGTGGACTCTGGCATCATTATTCTTGGTGAAGTGATCCACACATCATTCCTTCCCATGCCTATGACACCTACCACTGCTCCAAACCCTAATGTCTTATTGGCTGCAAATTACGGGTGAGTCTGGGATTAGCATATCCATGTGCATGCACATGACAATAGCCACCTCCACCTAGAGCGGCCAGCTGGGGGAGAAGTGTATTCTCCCCCTTTTATGTTTCTTGACTCACTCCCCATGTGGAGCCGAGTTCATACTTAGTCATTATGGCTGTTTTTTCTTGGTAACTAATAGAAGGATCTTTTTCTCAGAAAAATTAAACCCCCGTTGATGTGCTGCTCTGGCCTCCTCTATGCTGGCTTGGAGGGTGAAGATATGATTCAAAGTGGAGAACGACATGGGGAAGCCTACCTACCCTGATGTTCTGTGCCCATGTCTCTCTGCTAGTGTGCTGAGCTCCATCTCAAGTACTGATCCATAAAATTTGGCTAGTGTGGGGCCAATCATAATAGCCCCCTGTAATTGTTGGGGTCCATGGGATCTCCGGCTTTATGAATGGGTGTGATGATATAGGATGTCCAGGTGGACTGTGAGTGGGAAGCCTTTTGGAGCCCAGTTGAACATATGGGCCAAGAGAGGTGCCAAAGTTTCCCCTGCATCATGGGAGATGTGCTCTGCCGCCAAGAGGCCCTCGTGGTCATGTGATCTACAGTTTTTGAGTCTCCGGATGGCTCGGGCCACCATGGCGGGTGTGAAAAAGGTAGATGTGATGGTGGTGGGATGGGGGACTGATCTGGTACTTCGTACAGGGATCATGCATGTGTGCGCCATATATGCCACGTGCATGCCCATGCCATGACTAATCTCCAGCATGAACATCATCAATCCCTAATTAGGATAGCTTTAGAGCATCCTTAGCAGTAGAATCCTTACCATCAGCATCAACATCAGCATCAGATCAGTATCATCACCAGCAGCAGCACCATCAGCATCTACAGCATTGGAGGGCATGGGACCCCTGTCGGCAGCCAGCAGAAGTCCTAGGCAGCAGGCTGCCAGGTGCTAAGCAATGGGCAGCAGTGTGGGCAATGCAGTACGGTAAGCGCAGCATATACAGGGATTTAATCCGTAACGATGTGTCCACTACTGGCTAACAGCACCTGTAGCTGGCCGACCAGCTCCCTTCCACATATATATAAGCAAAGGCATCATTTTCCGTCATGCAAATCAGTCATTCATCATTCTAAGAAGTAGTATTCAGCAATTAGCATGTCGAAGGGGCCAGAGGTCAACCCCTAGGGGCTGACCAAGGTCCTAACCATGTACAAGCATTCAGCAACCTTTTTGTACATATAAATACAAGAAAACCTTGACACCAACTATCTCTCTCTTCTTCTCTCTCCTCTGTCTTAATCATGTATAAATCAGCATCTTGTTCTTAATCACGGTTAAGGTTGTGGATCAGTACAACAAGGCTTCCGTGCATGCAACAATATGGATGGAGATGTGATGGGTGTGGGCGTTTCTCCCGGATCTTCTTCCATCCCTTGTTACACTTCACGCCTTTGAGAGATTGGTGTAAGTCCTTGTATCGTGTAACCAGCCTCCTACTTTGTTCTTCAAATTTATCATTGTCTTGCTCAAAACTGTTCAATATGTGAGTTGGTAATTACCAAATAGCTCATGGAGCATGAATTGTGATTTGTATATCTTTTGAGTAGCTAATTTAGCTAGAATGCTTATTTCTATTTACAGGTGGCCATTGGCTAGAACGCACAAAGTTTTCAGTCAGGTGGTCGTAGACCAGATGCCCAGATGACTAGACGCTCAAATCATTTGAACAAACCATGAACAAGTGAATCTTTACAATGAAGCCTTCTTGGACCAACTCCTAGGATCTAGGAGAGTTGCTATTTTTAGCAAACTCTAATAAAAATTCCGTTCGCGTCAAAACCTCCAGATTTTTGCAAGGATAAAGACTTATTAAAGGAGCTTTGTTAATTTCTGTACAAGTTGGGATATTTTTAGCATAGAAGGTCATGGAAGAATCACCTCTTAAAGGCATGTGGCATCTAGAATGGAACATGTGGCATCTAGAATGAGATAAGTGTCCCTACACTTATCATTTCACATTACACTTGTAAATTTAGCTAACACTTGTCAATTAAAGTAGCCACTGGTCATTTGGAGCTTGCTCTTTCCATTCTAGAGCATTGAAGCCTCAAACCTATAAATTGGAGCACTCCCTCTTCATTTAGGCACTTTGTGCCTATGGTTTGATTCAATATATTCCTACAAAGGGAGAGGGCCATGTTCCCCTCCGAGTGAGGTCTCGTTTCTCTTTTCTGTGAATCCACTTTCTTTCATTATTTGTGATTGTTAATTAATTGGGTTTGTTAGAAGTAGTTCATCAATTTTGTCACTTTCACATGTCCCTGCGTTACATGGTACTAGAGCTAAGTCGCTTGTGAGAAGTTTCTTGGGGTGAGAGAATTTTTGGCTAGTCCACAGATTACAATCACCATGTGAGGAGAAACAGAAGAGTATTCATCAACAATCTGGAGGTTCTCGACGTTCTTTGACGGTGTCTTTTTCAGACTATGAGAAGATTCAAAGGTACAAAGAGCTCGAAGCAGATCCAGAGATTCAAGCTTTGATAGAGAGAAGAACTAACGAAAGAGTTGAAGCTAAAGTCTTTGAAGGTTGCTGCAATTGATGGTGTTGCAGAGCAATGAAACCTCCCTCAGCATGAAAGAAGTCTCTACTTCAAAAAAGTCAAAGACCATGAAATTTACTTCACCCACCGTCATCAAAGGAGGTAGTCAAGCTCTGACCTCGAAGTCCCACCATACCCAAGCCGCCTCATCTTGTCCTGAAAATCCTCATAAGGACAAGGAGAAAGCCATAGAACCACAAATGTCCATGGTGGGCTGATTCGCCTAAGGCTATTATGGCGGCATGAGTAGCGGTTCATGAAGTAACTTCACAAGTAGTCAAGCAGAAGTTCAAGCTCGAAGAAAACAATGTCAAGTTTGATGCTTCTTATAGTAAGAGAGATTCTCAAAAAGTTGTTTCTTTCATTAGGCAATTCGATGCTGCTTTTGGTGGTTAAAATTATTCAACAAAGTCCAAGATCAGGATGGTAAGAATGCACATAAGGATGCTACCTTGAATTGGTGGCTCAAGATTGTCCATGAAGAGAAAGAAATGAAGACATGGAAGGACTTCAAGAAGATATTCAATAGAAGTTTTGACCTTCATCCTTTGAAGTTGATGTGCGGCAAGAATGGGATTAATTGAAGCAGAACCAAGGGGAGAATGTTGAAACTTATATCAATAAGTTTGTTGAAACCTCTCTCAATTTCACATCTCTCAATGAAATTCCCTCAAATATGGAGATGAGGAAGTTTATCCATGGCTTACATCCAAAGCTTCGACGGGAGGTCAAAATGACAAAACTGAACACCTCGAAAGAAGCTCAAGCTACAACCATAGAATTAGAAGGATCGCATATGCCTTAGACAATTGGGAAGTCTTACAAAGAAGAGTCCCAAGAGAAGAAGGCCAAGATGTTTGACCAAATAAGTCAGAACAACAAGAGCAGAAGCTGAAGAATGGTGGTAAACCACCTATGCCATTAAGAAGGAAGCTGATGTATCAGAGATCCACCGCTCGCTGAAGCTCACGCTCCCCCCTGCTCGCGCTACTGCACGCCTTCCCCCCTCTCCCGCCATCGCGTCTGCTCCCCCCCCCCCTCCCCCCCGCCTGCATTCGCGTTCGCCCCCACTCCCCTGCCTGGCTGTCCAGCGCGCCTCAGCGCTGCAGCACCCGCTGCCCCCCGCTCCTTCTCCTCTCCTTCGCGCCCTCCCATCTTTCTTCAGTGCCCCGCCCCCCCCTTTCGCCGCCGTTGCCTTATCTTCCCCCCCGCCCCCTGTTTCGCGCTGTTTCCGCCTCCCCCCTAGGGCCCTTTTTTTGTCTTCACCGCCTTACCTCCCCCCTCTTTTTTCTGATTTTTCCGTCCCCTGGGGTCCCTTTTTCTTTTTTGCCTTCCGCCTTCCCCCTCCGCCCTTGTGTGCAGCTCAGCTCTTGCAGGATTCTCCGCTTTCGCTCCGCCTTCGACTTAGCTTCAGACTCTGATGGAGGCTCCTCCCGCCCCACCTCAGAGGGACTCTCCCGTAGCCCCCTCGCCCGCCCCCGAGGATAACCCCCATCAGGCTTTCTCTTTCGCCAGAAGAGGAAGCGAGCCTCGCCGCACAGGTGGAACGTCTCCAGGCACATTCCACCATCTGCCGTATAGTTGGCACTCGCCCCAGCAGAGGGAAGATCCGGGATCTTCTCCAGGCCCGCCTTCTTGCAGATGTGGGCAAGATCTTGGACGTTCAGCTACTGGGCCGTGGTCACTACCAGATCGAGTTCGAGACTGCCCAGAGCGTGGCCAAGGTCCTAGCCATGAGTCCCCTAGACATCAGGGGTGCTCGGGCATTCTTCAGACCTTGGCAGCATGGCTTTGACCCAGCAGCGGCCGAGCAGGGAGAGCGCCTCTTCCATGTTACAGTTTGCTTCCCTGGACTCCGCCGTGAGTACTTGCCGCTCCTTTCTAGGCTGGGAGCATTGGTGGGTTCGGTGCTAGAGACTGACCCCACAACAGCTTCAGTGGTGGCCAGAGCAGCTGAGTACCTTCGGTCAGAGTTTTGGTTCCGGACATCTCCTCCCTTCCGAAGGTCATTCAGCTACCGAGGATAGGGGGGGGGATGGATTGATCAGAGAGTGGAGTTCTCGGGGCTCCCGAACCAGTGCTTTATTTGCAGGCAGGTCGGCTATCTGGCCAAGGCCTGTCCTCGCAGGAGACCCCGACCCCCACCACAGCAGCAAGCCCCTGATGGCCCGCCGCCCACACAGATGCGGCTCGGCAGGCAGCCTCCGGGACACCTGCTCAGGCCACAGAGACCTCGGAGTGGCAGCCTCGACAGGGGCGCCGTCGAGGGAGACAGCCATAGCAGCACGTCCAGAGACCGATGCAGCAACAGCCACAGTCTCAGCATCACTGAGTTTCCGTGAGGAACAGCTTTGCTCCCCTACAGGAGGACACCCCTGCGACGACTGAGGACCAGGAGATGCCAGCACCCCCCCCCCCACCCCCATCCCTCCCTACCGCCTCGCTTCCACCTTCGCCGCCTCCCGTCCCCGCTCTGGTTTCGTCGGCAGCGGCTCCTTCTCCACCCCCCTCGCCCCCCCCGCCTCAGCTCCCCGGGAGGCCCTGGCAGCGTTCACTTGCAGTCCGGAGGGCTCTGAGCACCGATCTTGATTGAGCACCGCAGAGGAGACTTACCATGCCGATTCGGGCTTCACGGATATCATCTATCCGCAGTCGGTTGAGTCGCCTCGGCACTAGACAGCGCTCGGAGGCTTTTGATTACTCCTTCACACGGCTTTTTGGAGCAGAGGGCCCCCATGAGCCAGCACCCATCCGAGTTCATGTAGCGATACCTCCGGCCCGCAGGGAGGAGGCACTTGATTCAACGGTGGCCCATGCGACCGGGAGTGGACTCTGGAGCTCGCTCTTAGCACTTTGAAGACTCAGGTAGTTGAGTTTTCCCACCATGTGAGAGATCTGGAGGTGACACGTGATAGGCCGACTATGGGAGTTGGCTCATTTTTTCTTGGATCCCGGGAGTGTGGATGCCTCAGGGATTCGCCATTTGGTCGTTCGCATAGTGGCAGACTTAGCACGCGACCCTGGATATGTATGCATACACGAGGTTGTTGTGTCTGAGCGGGAGGCAATCGCCATGGGACACAGCCACCCACTGGCGCCTGATCCGTGATTCTTGCAGCACACCGGGTGGGCAGATTCGTAGCCGCTCGGATGGGGACTATTCTCCATCCAAGCCGCTTGCGAAGGCCCGCCGTACGGCTGAGACAGCATCCACCTCAGCAGGTCATCCATGAGGATCATCTCATGGAATGTACAGGGCCTTGGCGAAGCACATTATATACGCTATCCTGGTTGCTTGAGGCAGGAGCTGCAGAGATGCCTGGTTGGTGGCAGTATTGATATTTTGATGATGTAGGAGCACCACTTGGGTGAGAGCAGGATCCGGAGATATGGTTGGTAGATGGGACACCTTTTGGTCTGCAGGGTTTGGCCCTTTGGGTGGATAGGGAGGAGTATGCATGGTCATTGCAGATGTATGGCGGCAGGCCATTGTGGATTGAGGGATCATTGTGCCTGGTAGAGCACAGTATGTCATTCTGAGGATGCATGATGAGCTCTTGGGTGTGTCCAACGTCTATGCGCCCAACCATGCTAGTGCCAGAGCAGAGTTCTAGACCAGGTTACGGATGCATTGCCACAGGCCGCACATTGGTGTGTCGGGGGAGACTTCAACATGCTTGAGGACCCGGCTGATAGGGTGGGAGGCAGTCATGTCACAGTGCACGGCACGGAGCTTGCAGCTTGGGAGCGATTTTGCATGTCACTGAGGATCACTAATGCATGGCAGCATGGGACCTTCTCCCGCTCTCAGGACAGTCTTAGTTTCTCTCGGTCGGATCGCAGGCAGGGAGGGACTAATCTATCACGGATTGATCGCTTTTATGTGGGTGATTGGTTAGTGGAGCGAGGGGGCTCCGTTGGCATTCTCGCTGGCACCTCACGGATCGGTAGCTACTGAGCCCGGGGAGATCAGAGCCATTGCCACTGGGTTCTATAGAGACCTACTTTCAGCGGAGCCAGCCACTGAGGCTCGGGATGCTTGCAGATAGACTGTGTGGGCCCATGTGTAGAGGAGGGTCACAGATCGTATGCGTACAGTTCTGGGTGAGCCTCTTTCAGAGGTTGAGCTTGCTGAGGCCTTGAGGGTCCTGCCGCGCCATAGTTGCCCAGGGGAGGACGGATTGACGCCTGCCTTTTTTATGCGCTATTGGGACCTTTTGGGGCCAGGTCTTCGCAGGGGCTTTCAGTATGTTTTGGACACTGGGGTGATGCCACAGAGCTTTTCAGAGGGCTTGATCTTTCTTATCCCCAAGGGCGAGGGAGTATCAGATGATATTCGACATTGGAGACCTATTACGATCCTCAATACTGTCTACAAGGTCTTAGCAAAGGCCTTGAGTTTGAGGATTCAGCCCTTCCTGGGGGAGTTGATTCATGCTACCCAGACAGGATTCGTCAAGGAGCGTAGTATCCTTGACAACATTTTCACCTTCTGGGAGGCGACGGCCCGAGCTAGATTTCTTGGTGAGGACTTGGTCCTGATGCTTCTCGATTTTGAGAAGGCATACGATAGAGTCGATTGGGGTTTCTTAGAGGGCACTATGCTTCGCCTGGGCTTTGAGCTAGGTTGGATTAGAGGGGTGGCGGCTCTGTATTCCACAGCTCGTAGCCAGGTGTTGATTGCAGGAGGACGGGGGCCGAGTTTTGAGCTGACCAGATCAGTCCGACAGGGGTGTCCTCTCGCCCCGTTTCTATTTCTCTTCTTTGCCGAGGCTATGAGCATGTATTTGACGGCAGAGGAGGTTGGTTTGAGAGGACCCCAGCTCCCAGTCCGGGGGGAGGACCTGCTCGATGCTGAGTTTGTTGACGACACGGGCTTATTTTTGCATGGCAAGGAGGCCAATCTTCTTCGGGCAGAGCAGTCGCTCCAGGTTTTTAGTGCAGCTTCGGGAGCATTGATCAATTGGCGCAAGACAGTGGCCTTTTGGATGAGTAGCGCTCCCACTCCGGCATGGAGCCCAGACCCCGGTTTTAGATGGATTCCTCCTGGCACAGCAATGCGACATTTGGGATGCCAGATTGGACTAGATTTGTCACCTGAGCAACAAATTGCCCCTCTTCTTCTGAGCATTCAGAAGAAGCTTTTGTATTGGAGTACAGCTCGGCTATCCTTGGCTGGTGGTGGTGGCAAATCAGGTGCTTTTAGCGACCATGTGGTACATTACGTCTTGCTGGATCTTCTCGAGTTCTTGCATCAGCTAGGTACAGAGGCTGATCAGGAACTTTCTTTGGTCCGGGCGGGACGGTCAGCCAGCTCGGGCAAAGGTTGCTTGGGCAGTTATTACACTTCCGCTGGCCCACGGAGGCTTGGGCATTATAGATCCAGTCGATCAGAGTAGAGCCTTATTGGGGAAGCTTATTGTTCGAGGGATGCTTCCAGGCGCTGAGCCTTGGAAAGAGCTTCTTTTGCAGCGGCTGCAGGCTCGGGCTCCCCCAGCAGGGGGCACTTGGGCACCAGAGATTCAATGGATCTTCATAGAGATGAGGAGGACAGGCCTCAGTAGAGGATGAGAGGACAGATTTGCTTTGAGCATCCTGAGAGCTTGGGAGCTGTTGAGACCTTGGCTCTCTCAGCGACCTCCTTCTTGTGTTGAGGAGCGGGCCAGACAGCCGCTCATCTGGAGCCCAGCGGTTCGCACAGAGCAGGGTCATATGCTGGGTTCTCGGCCTCGTCTAGCCTGGGGACCTTTGGCGGCAGGCCCAGCACGTAGCTTTGGAGACTGGCAGGCCTTTTGCAGTCTCCCAGAGGAGATACAGGTGGAGAGGCTGAGTCACTTCAGAGGGGGGATGATTATGAGGGATGACATTCAGGAGGCACTCACAGAGGAGTGGTTCACACCTCTCGAGCTAGTGGCCCCACGGTGGATGGAAGCCTTTACACAGTTGGAGATCCTGATTGCTGTCAGAGCTTGCACTGAGGATGGCAGGTGCCTCTACTATGAGATTCAGGATGAGGGCAGACTTCAGAGAGTGGAGGTGGAGTCGCCTTTGGTTGCAGAGTGCACCTTTCAGAGGATACGGGTAGTGGCCGCCGCTTCTCGGAAGTGGCATATTGACACACACCCTGCAGATGTGCTCCTGGATTGGCACATATGGGCATATGCAGCGCGCCCCTTGGCCCGGCTACAGTGGGACCTTGGTGAGTACGCCTTGAGGCCACAGAGATCACCTTTTTCCAGTATATTGTTCGGCTTGGGCGGCATATTTTGACGGCGAGGAGGATGGTCTCTCCAGCTGCAGCGGGGCACTGGCGGCTACAGGAACTCTCACAGGAGTTCCTGGAGGATTTTAGGGCCCGGCTCTGGGCTAGTCGACAGGCCCGCAGGATCTCGACTTTCCGGTGGCTGGTCGCCCACAGGGGCTCAGCAGTTGGCACTTGGCTTGTCTAGAGCGGTCTTCTGGCGGCCTGCGTCCGATGCGGCCACCGTATGGAGACACAGAGACATTGCCTATGGGATTGCCCTCAGGCGCAGCAGATTTGGCTGCGGATGCTACGTATTCTGGCCCCTCTCTCTCTCCAGAGGGTATGTATACGTGGGGTGCCGCTGCTTGGTCGACTTCGTCAGGGCCTGCTATGGGCTATGAGACGGAGCAGGACAGCCAGGCCATCAGATTCATTAGGGGCCAGCCTCGCCTTGTTCCTTCACTGGATTTCTCGTCCGACAACTGGACACAGGAGAGGGATCTACGATGGGAGCTCCTCAGTAGCCTCACCATCTGGTTCACCTGGAGGGCCCGGTGTTTCAGGGCCTTTGAGGGGAGATTGGAGCCACCAGCAGAGACTGTACGGGGGATTTGGCAGGAGTTGATCCACACCCTACGAGGACAGTATGACCGCATCCGGGGTGACTCGGATGAGGCGATCTTGCGGCGCCAGACCTTTCACACCACCTGGCGCAGCGGCCCCTTCTATACCCTACACGCGGGGTCCCCCCGTTGGCATTACAGGCCACCTGTTTGGCTTTTCCCCCCTCCTATTGTATGATTTAGCCCCTCAGTTCTTTGTACTGATGCTTGTACTTTTCAGCACCTAGGGAGAGTCTCCCGGGCTGCCTTGCTTTGTTCACTGCTCTGTTTTTCTTGTGAGCAGGAGAGGATCTTTTGTAGCCCTACGGGCGTTTTTATATAACTAATGAAAGGATCTTTTCTCGGGGGGGGGGGGGGGGGGGGGGGGGGGGGGGGGGGGGGGGTGGAAGGGGGGCTGATGTATCAATAGCTGGCACAGTATATCAAAGAAGGAAAATGCTTTGACTGTGGAGAAAAAGAACATATGGCTGGACAGTTGCCCAGTAAGCCAAAGAAGGAGAATCAGCCCGCAAAAATCACCTCAGGTGAATGCTCTGCCTCGAGAATTCTTGTAACTAGATGATACTCCTTCAGAGAAGAGAAAGCTGTTTATGGCTTGGAGTAAGGTTGCCAATCAGGCTATTCTTATCCACTTTGATATTGGTGCTACTCACCATTATATCCATTCTCGGATCATTAAAGCTCTCTCAAACTCTGTAAGGAGAGGTTTGGCACTCCGAAAACATCAAAAGTTGCCTTTGAAGGGATGCAATCTTAGATCACCCCAATCCTCAGGAAACTTAGGATTGAGATAGGGGAGTATTGTTAATTCCATTCGGATTACACCATGATCCTCAATTGAGGACATTAATAAGTGTCATGAAAAGGCACTATAAAGGTTGTACATTGTGGGAGATTGGCCACCCAAGGCCTAGTTAGTAAGTTTTGGACGCCTAAGTGTGAATAAGGGCCAATTGATATAAGGTATTTTCTCATAATGAAAAGGACACAATCCCCTTTGTGCTATTGAGAGCTCTTCCCTTGTACTTTGTGAGAGAGTGAAGAGTGAGAGCATTCTAGCATTGTGCCTCTTTCATGCTTGTGTGTTTATGCTTGTATGAGAGAGTGAGAGAGTGTCATTGGCCTATGCGATGGTGTGAGCGACTCCACGGTGACATGACAGTGTGGAGGTGGAGCTTGGAGTTTGGAGCATACAAGCGAGCTTGGAGGCCTCAAGAGACGAGCTCGAAGCATTGGTAAGTACCCCACGACGCTTGTGTTCTACTGCTTGTCCAATAGGTGAATGTGTGTAGAGTTCCCTCTTGGAGGTGTGGTAGCCCATAACAAGTATGTAGATCAGGAGAATTTTGTTATGGGAAATCTAAGCCATTGTAATATTGTACTTGGTATGCCTTGGCATAGGAGAGTTGATCTAGCCATTGATTGGGATTGAAGCAAGTTTAAGTTCCCTTTCAAAGGCAAGAATGTATCTTTTGATGTGGGAGTTGAAGGAACCTCTATTCCCATGTACAAGTTTCCAAAGAAATGAAATCATATGTTTCCTTGTACTTACTTTTTGTAAAAGACTCTAAAAATAAAGCCTAAAGAGTCCCTCTCTAGTCTCCGTTTTGAGAGTAAAGTGAGAGGTTGGAGCAGCATACGAGTTTCATGCATATATGGCTAAAAGAGGCATAAAACGTGAATGCACATTGCCTTACACAACTCAACAAAATGGTGTGGCTAAGAGGAGATGGCACATTCATGGTTAAAGGATTCGCCTCTTGTTTTTTGGTTGGAGGAAGTTGTGTGTGCCACTTATGTGCTAAACAGATGCCCCACCAAGGCCTTGGAGACAAATATCCCTTGTGAAGCTTGGTATGGCAAGAAGCCCTCTGTGACTCATTTGCATGTTTTTGGTTGTCTTGCTTATGCTCTTGTGCCTAAGCAACAACACTATAAGCTGGATGATAACGCGGTAAAATGCATTTTTGTCAAATATAGTTGAGAAAGCAAAGGGTATAGACTCGAGAGAAAGCACAGGAAAATGATCATTGGCTTTAGGCCATGCAAGATGAGTACGACTCAATCCTCAAAAATGACACTTAGTATTTGACATACATATTTGTCTTCGGTAAAAAGACCATTAGTATGAAGTGGGAATATAAGCTTAAGCATAAATCTGATAGTAGCATTGACCACTACAAGGCAAGGCTTGTTGCAAAGGGTTATGCTCAGAAGGAGGACCTCGATTATGATGAGACCTTTGCACCCACGTCTTGTATGACTGCAATCAAGTGTATTATTGCATTGGCAGCACATCATAGTTGGAATATACATCAGTTGATATCAAGATTGCCTTCTTGAATGGCGAGTTGCATGAGGAGATTTATGTATCTCAGCCTCTTGGTTTTGTTGAGAAGGGACATGAGTCTAAACTGTGCAGGTTAAGAAAAGCTTTATATGGCCTTTAGTATGAGAAGATAAATGCATACTTGGTTGAAAATGGTTTTTGTAACAGTCCAACTTAGAGTATCCTCTATGTAAAGAGGAGTTAAGATTGTTTTTTGGTCATCGTTTTATATGTTGATGACTTGCTGCTCTCACAAGCCCTAAGGAGGAGAAGATTTCAGCCTTCAAGGCTGAATTACACGTGTCATTTCAGAAGACAGATTTAAGCTCGTTGCATTATTATTTGGGCATACAGTTTATGTATTGTGATGATGGTATTGTCATGTTGCAGTCAAAGTACATACAGTGACTGCTTACACAGTTTCGTCTTGAAGACTGTAAGCTTGTTGCTACACCAGTAGAGGTAAGTACTAGGCTCAATTTCTAGGTTACAAGTGAACCACTTGATGCATCACTTTAACAGACCATTGGGTGCCTCGTTTATCTATGCAATACGAGGCCAAACATTCAGTTTGGAGTCTCCCTTGAGCAAGTTTATGCACATTCCCAGAAGTAAGCATTGGTAGGCTGCCCAGCAAGTATTCCGATACTTATGGGACACTCAGTCCCTTGGGCTATTCTATGATAAGGAGGTGATATTCAGCAACATGCTTGCAGTGACTCTGATTGGATTGGATATTATGACACGCAAGTATCCACTAGTGGCTTTTTTTTCATCTTGGCGATTCATGTATATCATGGCTCAGCAAGAAGTTGAGCACGGGATAGCTTTTACAGCAACTGTGGAGAGTGCATGGCTCAAACGTCCTTTGGCAGATCTTGGTATTGGACACCAGCCCCCCACCTCCATCGTCACTGAGACAACCAAAGTGCATTAGTTGTAGCTAGGAGCCTAATGTTTCATGCTCGCACAAAGCACATTGTGGTGCATTGTCATTATCTCAGGAAGAGGCTCATTACAAGAGAGATTAGCCTAGCTTGTGTCTCTACACATGACAATGTTGCACATATGTTCACTAAGGTTCTCACAAGAGAAGTTCGTAGCTTTTCGCAAAGATATGGGCTTATTGTCACAGGATCAGTGCAATGGCTACCTAGAGAGTCCCAAGGATCCCCCCTCAGTCCTCCCAGCAACTGGCAACACATGGGCACGAGTCACAGTATAGGCAAGTACCCACGTGGTTCACGAGGAAGGGACTGAGGATGGATCACCTCCCCTCACTCCAGTATGACCCGGACTCCCCATTCATCAGGATGTCTCAGGATGATAGGGACCGGGTGATCAGATATGATTTATTGGGACTATACATAAAGGATATCTCGATCACAACACAAGAGCCACTCTCACATAAACGAAAGTACTACACAGATACTTTCACGAGGCTTACAGAGGATGGTTTCATACTGAAGACCAGATATCTTGACATATACATGTCACATGCCATGCGGATTCCAGGGCCAGTTGCGGGTGTCATCCCACCACCTAAGGAGAGAGACTAGGAGAGCCATCCAAATACCTCGTGAGGAGAGGATATGCACTATATGCCAGAGGGAGGTCGAGTCAGAGCAGCACTTCATATGCAAGTACACCATATATTACGAGATCTGAGGAAAGTTCCATTGCCTCTGCACAGAGGGGTTTGGACCCTTATCCACGATCATGGATTACCCAGATCTGTAGTGCCTATGCCTCTTCCTAATAGAACTTCATCGCCCACAAGGACTCACTGGTTACAGAGTCAACACCTAGGCAAACATCACTCAATCCTTATCCTTCTGACCGTGAGAGGACGCCCCACCAGTCATGGATGACATACCCACACCCTCATCGGGCCACACATTCTGGAGTGCCCGACCACCCGCCAAACCCCACTCGTGCCAGGTGCGGCTGTCATCGCACCACCTAAGGAGAGAGACAAGGAGAGCCATGCAAATACCTCGTGAGGAGAGGATATGCACTATATGCCAGAGGGAGGTCGAGTCAGAGCAGCACTTCATATGCAGGTGCACCATTTATTACAAGATCTGGGGAAAGTTCCACAGCCTCTTCAGAGGGGTTTGGACCCTTATCCCCACGATCATGGATTACCCAGATCAACGGTGCCTAGGCCTCTTCCTAATAGAACTTCATCGCCCACACAGACTCACTGGTTAGAGAGTCGAGACCTAGGCAATCATCACTCAATCCTTCTGACTGCGAGAGGATGCCCCACCAGCCATGGATGACATACCCACAGCCTCATCGGGCCACACATTCTAGAGTACCTGACCACCCGCCAAACTCCACTCGGGCCACGGCATCCCGACATCCCAGACTCCTTGAACCTCGCCAGCAACACAGACATCAGCCCCAGGTTGAGATCTTGGAGAGGCACATAGCCACCTTCCCACACCCAGTGGATCTGCAGAGCCTTCTACAGGCTACCCCCATGCATGATATCCTTGATGGCCCCCTCCTACCAGGGGGTTAGCTGCATAGGCTGTATGATGATGATCATCCCATTTTGTATCATATGGCTCGGATTTGACATTCCCAGCTCATAGTTTTCTTTTGTACCGTGATAAGATTACATGGACACTCTTGTATCACTTTTGGTCTCAATACCCATTGGGTCTTTTGAAGACGTTTAATATAGCTTTCTTTCTTTCTTTCTCCAGAGTCTGCTTCTGAAGCCTCTGCAATGAGACCAGGTTGCAGCGGAGGCTCCTGCTCTCAGAAGGCCCTAACGCTCTCTATTGCGGCCATTTGAAGAAAGGAGCTAATCTCAAATAGTGCGGCATGAAGTTCAATCACCACACTCCCTGAGGGGAAACTGTGGGAGGGGCAGATCTCCAAACAACTGGATCCTGAAGGAGGTGATCTGGATGCGGATCACAGTGGTGCACTGATATCACAGGTAAGCACTAAACCTGAAAAACCATCCCTTTGACTTCATTGCTTGCTTCAGATGAAATGTACCGAGCAGTTTCACGATTAAGCATGGGGTTCTTCTCTGCTGCTTTAACCTCCAAGCCATGACCAAAGCTCAGCTTGAACAGCCTTGTTTAAGTGTTTCCTATAAAGGGTTCTCCATCACATACATGAACCAAGTCCCCCTTGACCAATCACCACCGTGTGGCTCATTAAACAACATTGTCACTCTGGAAACAAGATGGTCAAGACGGTGAAGTTGTTACAATCAAGCATTATGGCAATATTCTTACAACAACAAATGTTCAAACAAAACTATGGGGTTGTTAATGTTTCTGCCCATTATCATACATAGGAAATGATTTTTGTTGTGTCCATATAATGCAAACATCCTCTGCATACCTTTGACAACCTTAATGAACACTGGAAAACATGCAAACCCAGGAGTGCATAGAACTTACTGGGAACAGGCAGTCCAGAGTATCCCAAGCACAACGACGGATGTCTCTAGTAGGATACATGGGACCTCCTGGAGCAGTGAAGCTGTACAAAGCAGACTTCAGCCGTGTACTGGTTGTAGCACGCAGCTCAAGCCCTATGATACAATCAGGTACAAAGCAAATAAGGTCTGTGAGCTTTCTGCATTTCAACAATGATTTGATCTTCAGAAGAGTTTTGTGAGGACACACCTTTCAAAGACTTAGCACTTTGCAAATAATGGAGTAAAACAGGCTCCACCTTGATCTTTTGCAGCTGTAAACACAAGGTATAAAGCACAATCATTTGTCACTGCTTGCTCACACCCCGTTTCAACAGGTTTTCAAAGTAATTGTTACATACAACAATGACAAGCATACCTGATCTGTAAGCTCCATGACGAACACATCTGCAGGTCCACCCATTGAGCAGCTTGCGAATGCAGGACAGTAGTGCAAGAGATCCCCCAATCTGTCACCTGCAAGAATCCATGCCTTTCATACCATTTGGGTCATCCCCAGCAAAGCTCAAGTGGCTCCATGATACCAGTAGCAGAGAATCGAAGGACATACCTGGTTCATAGAAGAAAAGGAACCTCGAGACCAAAAGAACAAGATCCCTTTGAGCCTAGAAACCATACATTAATGTTAAACTCGTGCAAAATCAAGAAGAATCTCTAGATTACTAACTTGTAAAATTTTATTACTAATCTCAATGAATAATATAATAGGACTGCATAGGAAGTACCTGAATTGGCAGCTTTCTCAAGCACCTGGGTTTCAATGCAACCTCTTCAAAGGTATACTGCGCATCAAAGAGAATAACAAAGGCATGGTCATCTACACTGCACTCTAAAGAGACCCCTATTTGATTATTCCTTTTTATAAAACCAGATTAGCCCATATCTTTTAGAAAATTAAAATCAAGTGCACACAATTTACACAAACAAATGAGATCTTTCTCTGCGAGCAATCCAAGCGCAAATTGCACTTCAAAGCAAAGGAGAAATAAAATTACCGAGAAATGGAGACAAAAACTAAATTTTATCTATCTTTGTAAGATTATTCACTCAATGCCATTTTGGTCATTGACCTATGGGGCAGGTAGATTGTCTTACCATTGGGATGAGTTTGTGCCATCGACAACCTCTCCTTTGTGGAACTATCAACATTTGGTGGTGGTCTTCTGGAGATTTACATTGGATTAATGGGAAATTTATTTGTGATTGTCAATGACTTTGTTAGCAATTGTGTTGAACACCATTGACACAGGGCTGCAGTGATCATCACAGGACCGTGAGGAGGTCACAGTGTATGGGAGATATTTCTTAGAGCTGGGAGCTGCACATGGTCTCGTTATCTATAACGGGATGTCCCGATGGCCCTCCGCGCCCTCACCTCCTTCCCTCACTCAGGAGGTACTACCACCGTGGACTACCTTATAAGATCTCTCGCTTTGGCACACCTTCTCCCCAACTTCTCCATCCCGCTACCCCCTTTTGAAGCCGACCATGCCTACCTCTCTTTCACTCTTACCTGCACACCACCCCCCATCTCATATTACACTCAGGTCCTTTTTGACCACGAGCTTGACCTTGTTTACTCCAACCACATCTACTGCCAACTCCAGAATGTGGAACCTATTGTCCCCCTATCCACCCTCACAGCACAGCTCACCACCATACTCCACACATCCGCCACACTGCTTCTTTCATCTGCACGCGGTAGTCTACCGCCAAGCAACCTTGCGGTTCCATGCCCTAGAACTATTGGTATGATGACGAATGCCACGCCACACGCTCCCATCTTAAACATGAGGTACTGATTAGGCAAATCACGAAGCGCCAAGCGCAATGGATTTCTCAACGGCTCACCAAACCCAAGAAACGGGAGTTCTATGCTCGGAAAGAGGATGAGTTATACCAACTTTTCTTAGCGCCGAACTGCAAAGAGGCCTGGAGAAACTTCGAGAACATCGCCCTCCCACACCTCTCACCTGCCCGGACACATGGCACTCCTATGCACACTCCCTCTTATCATATCCCCCATCAGCCACCCCTACCCCCACCATCAGATCCCCGTCCAGCCACCTCCACCTTCTTCACAAAGGGCATGGTCCTCAAGGCCATTCGTAGACTACGCAATGGGCGAGCCGAGGATCATGAGGGACTCACTGCCGAGTACATCTCGCATGCCGATGATACCCTAGCGCCTCTACTAGCCTACATGTTCAATAGAGCCCTTTGTGAGGGATTTCCACCCTCTTGGTTAGAGGGGATCCTATGGAGATTGTCCCATCAGTGTCACTTTCAGTGGCCCACGCTTTACCGTGGTTCCCGCAGCACATGCCACAGTGACACGGGGATATGCAGCCTTGCGCTTACTTGAACAGCAGTGCTTCCAGGCACATTTCCAAGAGCCCAAGATGAAGGGCTGGTTTTTTGACACCCTCGTCATACCAGCCTTGATGTATGGAGCAGCCTTCTCGGGGCCAGATTTATCCGATGAGGATTGGCAGCGAGTTGAGAGGCCCCAGGTCATGATGTTCTCTCGTATGATCTGCAGCAAACCATCAGTCCCAGTGGATGCACTCTTCCAAACAGTCACATACCTCCATCGCATTAGTCACATGGATCCCCATAGGTACCGGAGGCTTGCCCTGGAGTCCTCCATACAACTAGCACTTGAGGGCCACTCTGGAGTATGGTATGCACTAGTTTCAACTTGGTTCTGAGTATATCGGCTCCGCATGGACCGCCTACCCCCCCTTCAGTACAGTTTGGACTCCCGTTTTCTCGGGCTGTCTCACAAGAGCCGGGTTATCCAGTTAGATCTTCTCAGCCTCTATACACATTGCACATAGATCACACCTCTGGAGCTCCACACGAAGATGCACTTCTACAGAGATCACTTCACCTCTCGGACCCAGGAGGTGGAGGACACCGACATAGTGGATCTTGTGGACTCTCCATGAGCTGCTCTAGACCTTTTTTTTTCCCGAGAAAAGATCCTTTCATTAGTTATATAAAAAACGCCCGTAGGGCTACAAAAGATCTCTCCTGCTCATAAGAGAAACCGAGCAGTGAATACAGCATGGCAGCCCGGGAGACTCTCCCTAGGTGCTGCAAAATACAAGCATCAGTACAAAGGACTGAGAGGCTAAATCATACAATAGGGGGGGGGAAGAGCCAAACACGTGGCCTGTAGTGCCAACAAGGGGATCCCGTGTGTAAGGTGTAGAAGGGGCCACAGCGCCAAGTGGTGTGAAAGGCCTGGCGCCGTAAGATCGCCTCATCCGGGGATGCGGTCGTACTGTCCTCGCAGGGTGTGGATCAACTCCTGCCAAATCCCCCGTACAGTCTCTGCTGGTGGCTCCAATCTCCCCTCAAAGGCCGTAAAGCACCGGGCCCTCCAGGTGAACCAGATGGTGAGGCTACTGAGGAGCTCCCATCGTAAATCCCTCTCCTGTGTCCAGCTGGCGGACGAGAAATCCGGTGCCGGAACCAGGCGAGGCTGACCCCTAATAAATCTGATGGCTTGACTGCCCTGCTCCATCTCATAGCCCATAGCAGGCCCTGACGAAGTCGACCAAGCAGCGGCACCCCACGTAAACATACCCTCTGCAGAGAGGGGAGCCAGAATACGCAGCATCCGCAGCCAAATCTGCTGCGCCTGAGGGCAATCCCAAAGGCAATGTCTCTGTGTCTCCATAGGGTGGCCGCATCGGACGCAGGCCACCGGAAGACCGCTGTAAACAAGCCAAGTGCCAACTGCTGAGCCCCTGTGCGCGACCAGCCGAGATCCTGCGGGCCTGTCGACTAGCCCAGAGCCGAGCCCAAAAATCCTCCAGGAACTCCTGTGAAAGTCCCTGTAGCCGCCAATGCCCCGCTGCCGCTGGAGAGACCGTCCTCCTCGCCGTCAAAATATGCCGCCCCAACCGAACAGTATACTGGAAAAAGGTAATCTCTGTGGCCTCAAGGGATGCATAAGGATCATGCCACTCGTACTGTAGCCGGGCCAAGGGGCGCGATGCATATGCCCATATGCGCCAATCCAAGAGCACATCAGCAGGGTCGGGGTCAATATGCCACTTCCGAGAAGCGGCGGCCACTACCCGAATCCTCTTAAAAGTGCACTCTGCAACCAAAGGCGACTTCACCTGAGTCTGCCCTCATCCTGAATCTCATAGTAGAGGCAACTGCCATCCTCAGTGCAAGCTCTGACTGCAATCAGGATCTCCAACTGAGTAAAGGCTCCCATCCACCGTGGGGCCACTGGCTCGAGAGGCGTGAACCACTCCTCTGTGAGTGCCTCCTGAATATCATCCCTCATAATCAACCCCCCTCTGAAGTGACTCAGCCTCTCCACCTGAATATCCTCTGGGAGACTGCAGAAGGCCTGCCAGTCGCCAAAGCTACGAGCTGGGCCTGCCGCTAAAGGCCCCCAGGCTAGACGAGGCCGAGAACCCAGCATATGACCCTGCTCTGTGCGAACCGCGGGGCTCCAAATGAGCGGCTGTCTGGCCCGCTCCTCTACACAAGAAGGAGGTCGCTGAGAGAGCCCCGGTCTCAGCAGCTCCCAAGCTCTCAGGGTACTCAAAGCAAATCTGTCCTCCCATCCTCTACTGAGGCCTGTCCTCCTCATCTCTATGAAGATCCAGCGAATCTTTGGTGCCCAAGTGCCCCCTGCTGGGGGCGCCCGAGCCTGCAGCCGCTGCAAGAGGAGCTCTTTCCAAGGCTCAACGCCTGGAAGCAACCCCCGAACAATAAGCTTCCCCAATAAGGCTCTACTCTGATCGACTGGATCTATAATGCCCAAACCTCCCTGAGCCAGCGGAAGTGTAATAACTGCCCATGCAACCTTTACTCGAGCTGGCTGACTGTCCCGCCCAGACCGCAAAAAGTTCCTGATCAGCCTCTGTACCTGGCTGATGCAAGAGCTCGAGAAGATCCAGCAAGACGTAATGTACCACATGGTCGCTAACAGCACCTGATTTGCCACCACCACCCTCCCGGCCAAGGATAGCCGAGCTGTACTCCAATACAAAAGCTTCTTCCGAATGCTCAGAAGAAGCGGGGCAATCTGCTGCTCAGGTGACAAATCTAGGCCAATCTGGCATCCCAAATACCGCACGGCTGTGCTTGGAGGAATCCATCTAAAACCGGGGTCCGAGCTCCATGCCGGAGTGGGAGCACTACTGATCCAAAAGGCCACTGTCTTGCGCCAATTGATCAATGCTCCCAAAGCTGCACTAAAAACCTGGAGTGACTGCTCTGCCCGAAGAAGATCGGCCTCTTGGCCATGCAAAAATAAGCCCGTGTCGTCTGCAAACTCAGCATCAAGCAGGTCCTCCCCCCGGACTGGGAGCTGAAGTCCTCTCAAACCAACCTCCTCTGCTCTGTCAAATACATGCTCATAGCCTCCGCAAAGAAGAGAAAAAGAAAAGGGGCGAGGGGACACCCCTGACGGACTGATCTGGTCAGCTCAAAACTCGGCCCCGTCCTCCTGCAATCAACACCTGTCTGCGAGCTGTGGAATACAGAGCCGCCACCCCTCTGATCCATCCTCGCTCAAAGCCCAAGCGAAGCATAGTGCCCTCTAAGGAACCCCAATCAACTCTATCGTATGCCTTCTCAAAATCGAGAAGCATCACGACCAAGTCCTCGCCAAGAAATCTAGCTCGGGTCGTCGCCTCCCAGAAAGTGAAGATGTTGTCAAGGATACTGCGCTCCTTGACAAATCCTGTCTGAGTAGCATGAATCAACTCCCCCAGGAAGGGCTGGATCCTCAAACTCAATGCCTTTGCTAAGACCTTGTAGACAGTATTGAGGATCGTAATAGGCCTCCAATGCCGAATATCATCTGATACTCCCTCCTCCTTGGGGATAAGATAGATCAAGCCCTCTGAAAAGCTCTGCGGCATCACCCCAGTATCCAAAACATGCTGAAAGCTGTCACAAATCCCTATATTCTAGGGACATGCGGATGCGTATCAGGCCTAGAAACATGCGGATGCATGTATGTATTATACCTGGGCATGTGTATGGATCATATGAGTGGATGCATATGAGTCCAAGGACATGGCAAGACATAGGGACATGCGGATGCGTGTCAGGCCTAGAAACATGCGGATGCATGTATGTATTATACCTGGGCATGTGTATGGATCATATGAGTGGATGCATATGAGTCCAAGGACATGGCAAGACATTTGTGGACTTTCGGGCGGTGCCCGTGTGGATTCCGGCCATGCACACATGGTGTGTTATGATGGCAGGCGGAATATTTTCAAGTACAAGAATGATGATAGGTGGTTCTCCAAGTTTACATGTGCACAATGCATAAATGATGCATGCCATAACTTTATTTTACTTTGTGTGACATTGTCTTGCTGCCTGGACAATGCTTGTTATTTTGGCTTGTGAAGTCCGAGGGACCGGGGACGCCCGGGCACCTTGTGGACGCGTGTGTGCACTCCTGTTTGGGCCTAAAACTGTGGGCTTATGGGTTTTGCAGGTGGTAAGTGCGTCCACACTCAATTTACAGCTTATTTCATTTACTACTAAAGTTTATTGGTTTGCAGGTCCACACTCATTAATAAGTGGCCGGACAACTTATAATGCGTTCGCATTTGGTTGGACCAAAATTAATGAAGTCCGGACAGCTTATGGCCATTTCCCATTTGGTTGGACCTAAACTTATACAAACAGGACAAATGGAGCACTATGGGCTGGACACCTACCTGGACACCTTATGGGGACACTTGTCAGCCTGTATGTGTACCCACCAAGCCCCTTAGGTGGCACTGGAGAAAGGCGCCTCCTTCAAGAGGCCTTTTGGGCTGTTTTATTCACTACTCAACACATTGGAGAGCTGGTTGGAGCTTTGGGAGTTGCTACAGGGCTGGTTGCTTGCTTCCCGGACTCACACAAGCTTGGATATCGATCCCCACACTCTTCTAAAGGGCTGGTTGGTAAATTTCAGACCTGTAATTTCTGGTTATTGCGAGTTTTGGGCTGGTTACAGGTGTCCAAAGTCAACTTGGACAGTACAGGACAGCTCTAGGGACCTCCACAGGGCTGTAGGACCCCTTACAGGTGGATTTCTCGCGATAGAAAGTTGCTGTTTTGGACTGGTTATTGCACAAAACAGGCCGGACAGCAATGGAATATGCGAGCATGGATGTGTCTCAAGGATTCCTGGTATAACAGGTGCTTAGGGCAAGCATTGGGGACACTTGCTCGCGGAGAACACAGGTTTCTGGATCAGTTTCTCGCGTGGAAACAGGGCCTAAAGATCCATTTACATCTTGTGCAGGGCGGAGTACCTGTGAGGATTGTGATACTCTTGTGCAGGGCGGATGTACCTGTGTGTAGGGCGGATGTACCTACAGATTCTCTTGTTTGAAATGTATTCATTCATGATGTATTTGGAAGAATCAGGTGCAGGCTGGTGGTGAATCCCCAAGCACCCGTAATCTTGTACTTTGCTGACTCTTTTGGTAATATAACCTAAAGGGGGGGGGTCACCCTATCATCGGCCCCTTTATGTGGTGTACTGTCATTTTCAGCTTTGTGGTTGTAATGCTCAAGTGTTAAGTGCTCAGAATCTTGTTCACATTTATACGATTCCAATACACGCGTCCGCCTCCCGTTACATTGGTATCAGAGCTCAGTTTTTCCCCTCATTGGAAAACGGTCTGAGGCTTGGAATCATAAGTGGTGACCTGATTTGAGTGTCATGGACAGCCACATTTCTGACAGTGTGGAGAACACACAGGACCGTGAATTTCATGGTACAAAGGATGCAAGAGATGCTGCAGGCAATGATGTCTATGGAGATGCAGGTACTCATGACACTATGCATTCTGATTTGGAATCTTTGAGGCGTCAAGTGCGACGCTATAGGGCTGAAACCGAAGAGCTTAGGTCATTGAAAAATGACCCGGATGTACAAAGGGTGTTGGCTGCGAAGGCAAAGGCTTCGGTCCATGAAGTCACTTTTGAAGCAATTGCAAAGGAAATGGATGTTGAGAAACCCCGAGAGCTTGCACTTGCATACCTAATGGTTAAGGGTGATGTATACACTGAAGCAGATGGTAGTTTGGTTTTCAAGAAGCCACCCCTCATGGCTGCCCGTGGTGATGCATATGATGCACAACAAGCAGAAAGAGCACAGCAAGTGCCAAATGCCGAAAGGACAAGAGTCCCTGGTGCTAGGCTTGATGCAGGTCAAGAGAAGAGTAAGGATGAGGGATCCTCTACTCATTCCCGCTTTGCTCCAAGAAGACATGTCCGTTCTCGTGTTGAGCTTTCCACTCATTTGGAGAGTGTGGCTCAAGAGAGAACGAAGAGGGATCGTGAATCTTCATCGCGGCATCATCATCATGCAGATGAATAGGATGTACATAGGGATGCATATAGAAGGAAGAAGCCTCGAGAGTTCAAGTCCGGTGACAAGGATGTAAAGTTTGAAAACTTTCAGGGACGGATGGTGTCACCAATTGGCCGACCATTTGGTCCATTCCCACATTTTTGCGTCTCGTTCACTTGAGGCCAGGCCAGTGTCTCATGTGAAGAGGCCAGTATTTTGCTGACATGGACGGGAGCCAGACTGGTGCCACCCGTGTGTTAGCAGGATGGTGTCGTATGGACGGGAGCCAGATCAGTGCCACCCGTGTATGACCTGGACTGTGTTCGATCCATGGGACTGTCACGCCATGGAAGAGCCAGTATTCGTGCCGTGTTTTACCTATGGGACTGTCACACCTAGGGAAACTCGTGCCTGGAACTGTGTCTTACCTATGGGACTGTCACTCCATAGGAAGACCAGGTTTTTATGTAATAAATGTCGTGCCAGTTTTGTGCCGACAAATATTTTGTACATGTTCCATGAACGGGAGATATGTCCATGTTACTTTTGCACATGCACACATATTTTGCATGCTTGAAACTGTTTTCGCATGACATGTATTCGTGTGTTTGCCTGCCTGACGTGTTACTTACTGAGCGGGGACGCCTGCCAGTGAGTCGTGAAGTGTGCCCTGTATTCTGACGAGTTTCAGTGCATGTGAACAGGTGGTAAGTATATGGTACATGTTGTTTTAATGATTTAAATTCTAACCCTTTGATTTATAAGGTTAGGGGTTCACACTTACTTAAAAGTGGGCACCCCCTTTGGGCACCCACTTTGGGGCCAAGGTGGGGAGCCTCACTTTTAAGTGAGTGTGGGGGTGGGCATGGTCACCAACCCCCACTAGTCCCCTTTCATGCAAGCGTGGAAGTCTTGAGTTGTACCTTCACATTAATTTTATTAAAAAAGGGCCTTCCTTCAAGCGTGGGACATGATCGCTCCTTCCTGGCGTTGCTTCATCACCTTTCGTAACTTCCTGGCGGCTGGAGTTTCCTACGTTTGCTGCTGTACCTGCCTCTACAGGCGATTAAGCTTGTTGCTGCTGGCTGCTACTGCCCTGCAGGCGGCTACCCTTCCCAAGGACTGCAACTACAGGTGGCTGCACTCTCCTTGCGCATGTTCACCTCAGGCGACTGTTGGACTGTATGCGCTTCTGTTCCCAGGCGATTGCTGCTGGCTGCGCCTGCCTCTACAGGTGGCTGAGAGATATTACCAGGCGGCTGAGTGCACCTCTACAGCCACCTCCTACTCGGCTGCTCCTACAGCAGCCAGGCGGCTGAGTGCACCTCTACAGCCACTTCCTACTCGGCTGCTCCTACAGCAACCAGGCGACCACTTCCTACCCGGCTGCTCTCTACACCACAGGTGCTGCTTGTTTTATCTTACAAAGGTGGTACATCCTATTTCCATTGGTGTTCTACAAGGAGACTCCACATCACTTGGAAGACCTCATCATACTCTGAGGATTGGTTTTCATATCAACCATCTACAAGTAAGTGATTTTCAGATTTGAGTAAAGTATTATATGTTTAAATCTGGTAAAAGATTCGTCCCGCTCGGTCTACACCCGTTCGGTGCCGGGTTGTCCAAGCTATATGGGCGAACCTCGGTCCAAAGGTGCTGAGATCGGGAGAGCCAGGCGTTAGTACGAGAGCGCCTGTCTGTGCGTGGTCTCGGAACACCAGTGTGGTGCTCTCCGCGGAGTCCAGTGAAAGCACAGGACCGTAGCGATTGGACCACACCAGTGGTCGATCTTCTTCGAGTTTCTACATCGGAATTCGAGTTATTTGTTTAATACTGTTTTCATATGTACATGGACATGTTCTGGTTCTCAGAACCCGTGGAGCATTGTATTCTTTAAATACTCCCAATAAATATATCATATATTGAGGGGGGGGTCGGCCCGTTCCGGCCCCAGTGCTGGTGTCCATCTTTCCATTTCTGTTCATTTAAATTTCAAGTTGTTTTAAGTTGTCCTTTTCATATTTGTGGTTTTAAAGTTGTGCTATTAAACGTGTAGGTGTCCAACTGAGTCTTTCCCACTTGACGGGATCGGTTTCATTGGTATCAGAGCACGGTTGTTTCCCTCTTCCTAGTGGGGAAACGAACCTGTGTATTGGACATCCCGCTTTTAGCAAACTTTGAACACAATGGACAGCCAAGGCAACCCTTTGGAAGTACCAAATTCGAGGGGTCTCTCTAGTGCTTCTCGTGGGTCTGATGCCCTGCGAGGTAGACACAAGCCTCTTGAAAGGGTTATGGATAGTGAATCCAACGGTCAACTGTCTCCAGGAAAGACAGTTATGCTTGAACAAGACCCTGATGCTATGAGGGCTGAAATGGAACATATGAGAAAACTTTTGCAGGCTCAAGAGCAAGAATTGAAGTTTTTGCATGAAGATCCTCATCTGCAAAGTGCTATTGAAGCCAGGAAGGCAGATGCTATGGTTGATGTAACCTTTGAATCTATGGCTCGTGAAGTGGGCAAGAAACCAAGGGAGTTGGCACTTGCCTATCTCCTCCGCAAAGGTGATATCAAAGAGGGGGATGACGGAGAGTTAAAATTCAGAAATCCACCTCGTTTAAAGCATGGAGATCCTGCATCACAGAGGCTGAAATCTTATATGCAAAAGGAAGAGGTGACTGTCACTTCTCGTCATGCATCCTCTCCCCAAGGCACTAAGCCTGACAGACATATGTATGCCAGTGCTCATGGAGGGCATGAGAGTCACATGCATGCAAGATATGTATCTCATGGTGACAGGTCTGCTTCCAGAAAAATTTTGCCTTCTGAGTTGTCTCATGGAGAGACCATGCCATATGCAGGTAAGTCACATGCATCTGAGCTTCGAGTTCGTGGAGCACATGCCACCGTGCCCCATGAAGCTTCTATGACGGCCCATGGAGCCCATGCAGACAGGGCTACCCCGTTGGATAAGGGGAAAAGAAAAAGAGAGGACCATGAGCCTCATGCCAGGAAGCTCAAGGAGTTCAAAGCAGGTGATAAATCTGTCAAATTTGATGTCTTTCATGGTGAACATGATGCTTCTAAGGTGTTCGCGTTTGTGGCACAGTTCGACATTGCCTTTAGTGATGAGGATTTCACAGAAAAGTCGAAGGTGCGCCATGCTAGCATGTTTCTGAAAGGCACTGCTGCCCATTGGTGGATCACCGAAAAGATCACCAAGGATCCCATCTCTACTTGGAAGGAATTCAAAGACAGATTTTATGCTCAGTTCTTGCCACCCAATGCAGAGCAAACTCTCACTCAAAAGTGGGACAGGCTGGAACAAAAAGATAATGAGAGTGTGCAACAGTATGTGAACAAATTTTGGAAAGTGTTGCTGGAAGTGACTCCCTTCATGCTAATCTCTGAGGAGGAAAGAAAGAGGAAGTTTCGTTCTGGATTGCAACCTGCTTATAGATCGGGTATTGAATTGCACCCAAAACATACGTTGCAACAACTCACAGCTTCTGCCCTTGCTACAGAGCAATTGGTGCTCAAGATCAAGCAAGATCAAGGAGGTTCCAAGGCAAAGGACAAGGCTGCCCCAAATCAGCAAAAGGGTGGACAGCCACCTAAAAAGAACTTCCGGGAGCCTTACAAGGGTGGTAAAGCTGAAAATAAAGAACAGGGCCCAAGAAAGAACAAATTTGGATTAACCCCGGAGCAAAGAGAGCAATATGCTAAGGATGGAAAATGCTTTTCTTGTGGTAGCAAAGACCACATGTTCCGGCAATGCCCAGATCGCAAACCAAAGCACGAGGACAAGCATACCAAAGCAAATGTTCATGCAGTTCCTGATGTGCAAGGTAATACAGGTCATGATGCTAAAGAGAGAATGGTTTGCAAGGCATGGGGGCAAGTTAAGGATCAGCCCGCACTTTTCATGTTTGATGACTGTGCAACTGACAATTTCATCTCTATGCAAATGGCAGCTGCATTGGGTATTGAGGTTGAAAACATGGGACCTCAGATTGAAGCCGAAGCTGCATTCATTGGTAAAGAGGTGCAGGTTACCCCTTTGATTGGGAAGTTGCGTATTCATATACAGGGCTACCTTGACAATGAGCATTTCTTAGTTGCTCCTTTGAATGGATGTGATGCATTGTTGGGCAAGCCGTGGCATCATAGGCTTGAGCCCCGCAAAGACTACAAGTCCAACATGATTTCTTTTATGCATAAAGGCCGCATGCACTTTATTGATGCTGGCAAAGAAGGGGATTCTATCCCAGTTGTATCACACATCCAGATTAATAAAGCTATGAAAAAGAGTCTTTCAGCGTACTTGGTTTTTGTGCGTGATAGTCTTGTGCCAAATCATCAAAATGTGGATGCTATGTCTAATGATAGGCTGAATTTTCTTAATGCATTCAAAGACTGTTTTGCTGACTCATTGCCAGGTGAATTACCTCCCCAAAGGCCCGAAGATCATTGCATAGATCTTGTGCCAGGTAGTTCTCCACCTAACAAACCCGCATACCGAGTGAGTGCTGCACAACAAGAAGAAATTATGAAGCAGGTTAACGAGCTTTTGGAGAAAGGTTTGGTTCAGCCCAGTTCCTCACCTTACTGCTCTCCTGTGCTTCTTGTTCAAAAGAAGGACGGATCATTCCGTATGTGTGTAGATTATAGAGCTTTGAACAAGCTTACCATCAAGAACAGATTCCCAATTCCACGTATTGATGATATCTTGGATAAGCTTGATGGCTCAGCTTGCTTTAGCAGACTTGATTTGAAGAGTGGTTATCACCAGATACGTGTGGTGCCACAAGATGTTCATAAGACTGCATTCAGGACAGCCTTCGGATTATATGAATTCTTGGTAATGCCTTTTGGTCTCACCAATGCTCCTGCTACTTTTAATCGAATGATGGATAGGATATTCCGATCCCATCGCAAGTTTACAGGAGTCTTCTTTGATGATATCTTGGTTTTCTCCAAGAATGAGCAGGAACACAGAACTCATTTGGTCACAGTGTTCGAAGAGTTGCGGAAGCATAAACTTTTCGTCAATGCCAAGAAAAGTGAGTTTTTCCTTTCAGAGATTCATTATCTGGGACATATTGTATCCAAGGATGGAGTTACAATGGATCCTGCAAAGATAGAGACTATTCGGAATTGGCCCGAATTGCAAAACGTACATCAAGTACGTAGTTTTCTGGGATTATGTTCGTACTACAGGCGTTTCATAAGGCACTTTGCTATGATTGCAACTCCTCTACATGATCTCACGAAGAAGAAAACTGTTTTCAAATGGACTTCAAAGGAACAGGATGCTTTCTTGCAGCTCAAGCATGCGATCATATGTGGTCCAGTATTGATTGTTCCTGACTTGCACAAGCCATTCGTGGTTGAATGTGATGCTTGTGGTGATTGCATAGGAGCTGTCCTAAATCAGGAAGGGCATGCAGTTGCATACGAGAGTCGTCGTTTGCATGATGCTGAGCTTCATATGGATATCTATGAGAAAGAGCTCTTGGCTGTAATTCACGCCTTAAAGATTTGGAAACATTACCTTCTTGGGGCTGAATTTGTGGTCAAGACAGATCATCAAAGCTTGAGATACTTTCTATCTCAAACCAAGCTTTCAGAGAAGCAAATGAGAATGGCGAATTTTCTTTCCATGTTTCATTTTCAGATTGTGCATACTCCAGGAAAGAAAAATGTGGTGGCCGATGCACTATCTAGGAGGCCTTATATTGCTGCAGTCTCAGTGGCCTCTCATGGAGATCTATCTGCTATGAGAGATTTGTATCATTTGGATGCTGATTTTTGCCATATATGGACTGATTTGATGGCTGGTCATTCACATGCCTCTTATGTTATCAATGAGGGTTATCTCATGAAGGATAATTGCCTATGTGTGGTGAAGGATTTGCGTCCAAAGGTTATGGACGAATGTCATGCTCCACCATACGCTGGTCATAGAGGTATAATGCCTACTACTCGCATGATTCAGAGGTACTTCTTTTGGCCAAGCATGCGTAAAGACATTGAGGCTTATGTGCGTGAATGTATCACTTGTCAAAAGGTGAAATTCGACAGGCAAAAGCCTCCAGGTTTGCTTCAGCCATTGCCTATTCCCTCGCAACCTTGGGAAAGTATCACGATGGATTTTATTATGGATTTGCCTAGATCCCAGCATGGGAATGATGCTATTTGGACTATTGTGGACAGGTTTAGCAAGCAAGCTCACTTCTTGCCCGTCAAGAAAACCATTAAAGCTGATCATATGGTAAAGCTTTTTCTTGCTAATATTTTCAAGCATCATGGTATGCCTAAATCCATTGTTGGGGATAGAGATCCCAGGACTACAAGCCTATTTTGGAGGGCTTTGTTTGATAACATGGGTACTAAGCTTGAGTTTTCATCAGCTTATCATCCCCAAACGGATGGCCAAAGTGAAGCTGCGAATTCAGCTGTGTTGGATTTATTGAAGTGTTATGTGGCAGATCAAAAGAGTGCATGGGAGAAGTATCTTCCACTTGTTGAGTTTGCCTACAACAATACAATCCATGCTTCCACAGGAAAGGCTCCATTTGAGGTTGTTTATGGCAGAGTGGTCTTGCCACCCATCCTTCGTACCAAGGATGAGATTTTTGCTGCTGATGAATATGTTCGTGACTTGGATGTTGCCTTTGGTCAGGTGCGGACAGCCATTGCAAGATCTCAGGATAAGCATAAAAAGGCTGCTGACAAGCATAGAAGGGATATGGAAGTCAAAGAAGGTGATTGGGTATTGCTGAAATTTGAGAAGGCTAGGCTTCGAAAGAGGCCAGGACGAGAAGGATCATATCCTAAGCTTTCTCCTCGCTATTATGGACCCTTCAAGGTGATTCACAAGATCAATGAAGTGTCATACAGGCTTGCTTTACCTAGTCATTGGAAGATTCACAATGCTTTTCATGTGAGTCTATTTCGGAAATATGTGGGGCCAGATCCTGATGAGCCTGTCACAGAAGATCCGCCAGAAATTGAAGAGCTTGAGGAGATCCTCCAGCCAGAACAGATTGTTTTTCACAAGGAGAGAAAGCTACCTGCAGGAAAGCTTTCCAGGAGATACCTTGTGAAGTTTAAGAATTATTTGCCTATTGATGCCAAGTGGGTAAATGAGGATTATTTTGCAGATTATCCGCAATTGCTGCAGGCATATCTTGAGGCTTTTAAGTTGAGGTCAACTCTTTAGAAGCCCGGGGGGATGTCACCAATTGGCCGACCATTTGGTCCATTCCCACATTTTTGCGTCTCGTTCACTTGAGGCCAGGCCAGTGTCTCATGTGAAGAGGCCAGTATTTTGCTGACATGGACGGGAGCCAGACTGGTACCACCCGTGTGTTAGCAGGATGGTGTCGTATGGACGGGAGCCAGATCAGTGCCACCCGTGTATGACCTGGACTGTGTTCGATCCATGGGACTGTCACGCCATGGAAGAGCCAGTATTCGTGCCGTGTTTTACCTATGGGACTGTCACACCTAGGGAAACTCGTGCCTGGAACTGTGTCTTACCTATGGGACTGTCACTCCATAGGAAGACCAGGTTTTTATGTAATAAATGTCGTGCCAGTTTTGTGCCGACAAATATTTTGTACATGTTCCATGAACGGGAGATATGTCCATGTTACTTTTGCACATGCACACATATTTTGCATGCTTGAAACTGTTTTCGCATGACATGTATTCGTGTGTTTGCCTGCCTGACGTGTTACTTACTGAGCGGGGACGCCTGCCAGTGAGTCGTGAAGTGTGCCCTGTATTCTGACGAGTTTCAGTGCATGTGAACAGGTGGTAAGTATATGGTACATGTTGTTTTAATGATTTAAATTCTAACCCTTTGATTTATAAGGTTAGGGGTTCACACTTACTTAAAAGTGGGCACCCCCTTTGGGCACCCACTTTGGGGCCAAGGTGGGGAGCCTCACTTTTAAGTGAGTGTGGGGGTGGGCATGGTCACCAACCCCCACTAGTCCCCTTTCATGCAAGCGTGGAAGTCTTGAGTTGTACCTTCACATTAATTTTATTAAAAAAGGGCCTTCCTTCAAGCGTGGGACATGATCGCTCCTTCCTGGCGTTGCTTCATCACCTTTCGTAACTTCCTGGCGGCTGGAGTTTCCTACGTTTGCTGCTGTACCTGCCTCTACAGGCGATTAAGCTTGTTGCTGCTGGCTGCTACTGCCCTGCAGGCGGCTACCCTTCCCAAGGACTGCAACTACAGGTGGCTGCACTCTCCTTGCGCATGTTCACCTCAGGCGACTGTTGGACTGTATGCGCTTCTGTTCCCAGGCGATTGCTGCTGGCTGCGCCTGCCTCTACAGGTGGCTGAGAGATATTACCAGGCGGCTGAGTGCACCTCTACAGCCACCTCCTACTCGGCTGCTCCTACAGCAGCCAGGCGGCTGAGTGCACCTCTACAGCCACTTCCTACTCGGCTGCTCCTACAGCAACCAGGCGACCACTTCCTACCCGGCTGCTCTCTACACCACAGGTGCTGCTTGTTTTATCTTACAAAGGTGGTACATCCTATTTCCATTGGTGTTCTACAAGGAGACTCCACATCACTTGGAAGACCTCATCATACTCTGAGGATTGGTTTTCATATCAACCATCTACAAGTAAGTGATTTTCAGATTTGAGTAAAGTATTATATGTTTAAATCTGGTAAAAGATTCGTCCCGCTCGGTCTACACCCGTTCGGTGCCGGGTTGTCCAAGCTATATGGGCGAACCTCGGTCCAAAGGTGCTGAGATCGGGAGAGCCAGGCGTTAGTACGAGAGCGCCTGTCTGTGCGTGGTCTCGGAACACCAGTGTGGTGCTCTCCGCGGAGTCCAGTGAAAGCACAGGACCGTAGCGATTGGACCACACCAGTGGTCGATCTTCTTCGAGTTTCTACATCGGAATTCGAGTTATTTGTTTAATACTGTTTTCATATGTACATGGACATGTTCTGGTTCTCAGAACCCGTGGAGCATTGTATTCTTTAAATACTCCCAATAAATATATCATATATTGAGGGGGGGGTCGGCCCGTTCCGGCCCCAGTGCTGGTGTCCATCTTTCCATTTCTGTTCATTTAAATTTCAAGTTGTTTTAAGTTGTCCTTTTCATATTTGTGGTTTTAAAGTTGTGCTATTAAACGTGTAGGTGTCCAACTGAGTCTTTCCCACTTGACGGGATCGGTTTCAGATGGACTCTACCAAAGCACTTGCTTTCATCAGACAGTTTGAGATAGCTTTTTGCAATGAAGACTTTTCGGAAAAGTCTATGCTCAGGCATGTGGGAATGCATCTCAAGGATACGGCAAGTGATTGGTGGCTTGCAAAAATACTTGATGGAAGTGTTGCCCCAACTTGGTCTTCTTTCAAAATTCAGTTTTATGATCAATTCTTACCACCAAACTTTGCAAAGGATGTACGCAAGGAGTGGGATTGGCTATCCCAAGATGAGGGAGAGTCCGTTGCTTCATACATAGCAAAGTTTTGGAAAGTCCTTCTCAAGGTTACTCCCTTCATGAAGATTGGAGAGGACGAGAAGAAGAGAGTTTGAATCGGGGCTCCATCACATCATCCAACAAAGCTTGGGAGTGTACCCAAATAAGACCATACAAGAGCTTATACACTCAGCCATGATTGCGGAGAACTTGCACATAAAAGCACCCACAAATAAGCCATTTGCAGGTCAAAACAAGAGCAAATTCAGGGCTGGTTATGACCAGAAAAAGGGTGGACAGCCACCTAAGAATGCTCCCAAAGATGGCCGAGATGCAAAGGATGACTCCGAAAAGAAGCCGGGGGGTAAACGCCACAATTTTGGGCTCTCAAAACAGCAATTGGAAGAGTACAGGAAGGCTGGAAAATGCTTTAAGTGTGGCAGTAAAGATCATATATATCCTAAATGCCCACAGAATCCTAAGAATGCTGAGCCTAATGTGCAAAAGCCTCTTGTGAATGTTGTACCCGATGTGCAGGGTAATACAGGGCATGAGCCCAAGAGTAGAGTCATATGCAAGGCTTGGGGCAAATTGAAGGATCAGCCCGCTTTGTTTCTTTTTGATGATGCTTCCACAGATAACTTTATATCTGTACAGATGGCTGCCGCCATAGGTCTCAATGTGGAAGACATGGGAATGCAAATAAATGCAGATGCCGCCTTTGAGGGCAAACAGGTTGATGTAGCTCCGGTCATTGGTAAGCTCCGTGTACAAATACAGGACTACCTCGACTATGAGAGCTTTCTAGTGGCTCCTCTTACAGGTTGTGATGTTTTGTTGGGGATGCCCTGGCATCACCGTTTAGAGCCTGTTAAGGCTTACAAAGAGAAGAAAATCAGCTTTGTACATAGAGGCCGTGAGCACTCTATAGATGCTGGTACTACTGGAAGTACCATACCTCTTGTAAGCCATGTACAAATTAATAAGGCAATAAAGAAATCAGCTTGTTCTTACTTGGTTTTTGTACGTGATACCATTGAACATTCTAGTGTTGATGTTAGTGTATTAGATCAAGACAAGCTTAACTTTTTGAATGAATTCAAAGATTGTTTTGCAAATGCTTTGCCAGCAAGGTTGCCACCAGAGAGGCCGGAAGATCATTGCATAGATCTAATTCCCGGTAGCTCTCCACCTAATAGGCCACCATACAAGGTGAGTGCTAGTCAACAAGAAGAGATTATGGCACAGGTGAATGAACTTTTGGAAAAGGGTTTGATTCGGCCTAGTTCCTCGCCATATTGCTCGCCGGTACTTCTTGTTCAAAAGAAGGATGGTACTTACAGGATGTGTGTGGATTACCGTGCCCTCAATAAGATAACCATCAAGAATCGGTTTCCGATTCCGCGCATTGATGACATCTTGGACAAGCTTGAAAGTTCGGCATGTTTCAGCCGAATAGACCTCAAGAGTGGGTATCATCAAGTGAGAGTGGCACCTCAAGATGTACACAAGACTGCATTTAGGACAGCCTTTGGTCTTTATGAGTTTTTGGTGGTGCCTTTTGGCCTTACAAATGCACCCGCTACCTTCAACGGGATGATGGACAGGGTGTTCAGAAAACATAGAAAGTTCACAGGTATATTCTTTGATGATATTATTGTATTCTCAAAGAATGAAGCCCAACATCGTGAGCACCTGGCTATTGTGTTTAAAGAGCTTAAGGAAAATCAGCTCTACATAAATGCAAAAAAGAGTGAATTCTTTCTCCCAGAGATTCACTATCTTGGTCACATTGTATCAAAGGATGGTGTGCGCATGGATCCCGCAAAGATACAAGCCATGCAAGAATGGCCAGAGCTAAAATCAGTCCATGAAGTGAGGAGCTTCCTTGGTTTATGTGCTTACTACAGGAGGTTCGTCAAGCATTTTGCTTTCATTGCCGCTCCGTTACATGACTTAACGAAGAAGAAAGCAATCTTTAAATGGACACAAGAAGAGAGAGATGCCTTTCAAAAGTTGAAGAGTGCAATCATCTCGGGACCGGTACTCATTATTCCGGATTTGCACAAACCTTTTGTGGTGGAATGTGATGCAAGTGGGGACTGCATAGGGGCTGTTTTGAACCAAGAAGGACATGCTATTGCCTATGAGAGCAGACGCTTGCAACATGCAGAGCTTCACTTACAGGTTTATGAGAAGGAGTTGTTGGCTGTAATTCATGCCCTTACTATTTGGAAACACTATCTTTTAGGGGCTGATTTTATGGTCAAAACTGATCATCAAAGTTTGAGATACTTTTTGACTCAAAGTAAGCTCTCAGAGAAGCATATGAGATGGGCAAATTTCCTCTCAATGTTTCATTTTCAGATTTTACACACTCCAGGGAAAAAGAATGTGGTGGCGGATGCCTTATCTAGACGACCACAGGTTCATGCTATTACAGTTGCATATCATGAGGACTTATCGGATATGCGTAATACTTATCATCTGGATGAGGATTTTGCACATGTATGGGCTGATTTGCAAGAGGGTATTGCTGTCCCATCTTATGTCATAAGAGATGGATATCTCATGATGCAAAATCGTATGTGTGTGGTAAAGAACCTTCGCCATAAGGTTATGGATGACTATCATGCTCCTCCATATGCAGGTCATAGAGGCATTTTGGCCACAGCACAAGCTTTGGAGAGGTATTTCTTTTGGCCACATATTCGCAAGGATATTGAAGCATATGTACGTGAATGTATGGTGTGTCAAAAGGTCAAGTTTGATCGACATAAAGCACCTGGATTGCTTCAGCCTTTGCCTATACCAAATGAACCATGGGAAAGCATTGCTATGGATTTCATTATGGATTTGCCAAGGACGCCACAGGGAAATGATGCTATTTGGACCATTATTGACAGGTTTAGCAAGCAGGCACATTTCATTCCCGTGCGCAAGACAATAAAGCCAGATCATATGGCTAGGATGTTTTTGGCACAGATATTCAAACACCATGGCATGCCTAAATCTATTGTGGGGGATAGAGATCCTAGAACCACAAGCTTATTTTGGCGCGCATTGTTTGACAATATGGGTACAAAGCTGAACTTCTCATCAGCTTACCATCCACAGACAGATGGGCAAAGTGAAATAGCAAATTCAGCCGTCCTCGACTTGCTGAAATCTTATGTATCTGACCGCAAATCGGATTGGGAGAAGTATTTACCACTTGTGGAGTTTGCCTACAACAATACGGTACATACTTCTACGGGCAACGCGCCCTTTGAGATTATCTATGGCAAGGTAGTACTACCACCCATCCTTCGTACAAAGGATGAGATTCTTGCAGCAGATGAGTATGTCAGAGACTTGGATACTGCATTTGCACAGGTACGGACAGCCATAGAGAGGTCTCAAACCAAGATTAAAAAGGCAGGTGATAAGCATAGAAAGGATGTACAATTCAAACAAGGTGATTGGGTCTTGCTGAAATTTGAAAAGGCACGCCTTCGGAAGAGGCCAGGGAAAGAGGGAAAGTACCCTAAACTTTCCAACAGGTATTATGGACCTTTTCAGATCTTAGAGAAGATCAATGATGTTGCATTTCGGCTTGTACTCCCAGATCATTGGAACATGCATAATGCTTTTCATGTGAGCCTATTGAGGCCTTATGTGGGACCAACACCGTTTGAGCCGGTTTTGGAAGACCCACCCGAGGTGGATGAGCTGGAAGAGATTCTTCAACCTGAACAGATTGTTTTTCACAAGGAACGAAAGCTTGCGGGAGGCAAACTTGTTCGTAGGTACCTTGTGAAGTTCAAGAATTCTTCAGCTTTGGATGCGAAATGGATGGATGAGGCCTACTTCGAGGATTACCCAGATCTTTAGAAGGCCTATTTGGAGGCTTTTCAGTTGCGGTCAACTGATTAGAAGCCGGGGGGATGTCACAAATCCCTATATTCTAGGGACATGCGGATGCGTGTCAGGCCTAGAAACATGCGGATGCATGTATGTATTATACCTGGGCATGTGTATGGATCATATGAGTGGATGCATATGAGTCCAAGGACATGGCAAGACATAGGGACATGCGGATGCGTGTCAGGCCTAGAAACATGCGGATGCATGTATGTATTATACCTGGGCATGTGTATGGATCATATGAGTGGATGCATATGAGTCCAAGGACATCTCTCTCTCTCTCTAGCACGGCATGGGAGACGTCCAGTCAGAGTACTCACCATGGAGGACATTGAGGATATCCGCCATCGACCGATGAGAGACATCTTTGGATAGTGATGTGTATGATGCTTACCTTTGTTGCTGGAGTTTTCCTCCCACATGTTTTTCCTCATAGTTGTTTCAGTTTCAGTTAGTTGTTTAATTGTTTTTAGCTTTCCTTACACAGACATTGTATCAGATCCACCAATTGTTGTAACCTTTTTGGTCTCATAGGTCATTTTGGCCTTTTGAAGACGTTAATATATCATTTCATTTCATTTCATCTCTCTCTCTCTCTCTCTCTCTCTCTCTCTCTCTCTCTCTCTGTGCTCACCGTCGCCTTCTCCCTGCTCTCAACTTTCAAATCTCTCTCAAGTTCTCTCCCTCTCTCATCATTCATGCTCTCAACTTTCAAGTCTCTCTCAAGTTCTCTCCCTCTCTCATCATTCATGCTCTCAACTTTAAAATCTCTCTCGAGCTCTCTCTCTCCAACAACACAAGAAAGAGACGGACGATGCAATTAATATGGTCAACCGGAGCCTTCTTGACAAAGTCAAGAAGCTTGAAGCGCGGATAGCAGCCCAAGATGCAGAGATCGCAAATCTCAAGATAGAGATAGAAGAGGCACGTGCTCAACATAAGCTCGAGGAAGGTGATTCAGCCCGTCATGATGGAGGAGCTGAACATCATCAAGGCCCAAGTGAGAACACTTCAACAGGGAGAAGAAAAGAAAGCCCGGGAGACCTCCTCGTGGGTGGAGGTGCTCACGAAGACGCAAAAGCAAGTAGATAAAGCGGAGAAATGGATAGAAGTGGTCAAGAGAGGTAAGAACAAGGAGGCCGAAAGCACATCTACCTCGAAGATTATCAACCTAACCATTGAGGAGGAACAAAGAAGAAAGACAAGGGAACTTCATGTGCGGATCACGGGGCTTAAGGACAATGACAATGTAGAGGAGGAAGCCAAAGATTTATACACACGCATGGGCATTTCCAGGCCTACACACACGGGGGCTTGGAGAGTGGGCAAGAAAGACAAGAATGGAGGAGAGCTCTCGAAGGAGAGAGCTCTCATTTTACGCTTTCCTACCTTGGAGGCCAAGAAGGATTGCTTGGCCAGGCGTTCCGCCCTTAAGAAAACGGGCATCTTTTTAGGAGATGACCTCACCTTGGCACAGCTAGCACATATGAGGGAGTGCATGCCAGAGATTAGGGCAACCAGAGAAAAAGGGAAGCTAGCATTTTACAGAGGAGGCAGAGTGGTGATACTAGAGAGACGCACCACCTGACGGTGCGAGACCTATGGGACAAGTCTGAGACTTGCAGTATGGAACTGCAACGGAGCATTGAGACTGGATGTGGGGGCCTTTGAGGACAGCTTGAGAGATAGGGACATCATCTTCTACTCGGAGACACATCAAGCCCCAGGCAGCACATTACCCAGAGTGGCGGGGATACAGATGGGAGACGACTTGTAGACAGGAGGCCCGTTCGAAGCATGGTGGTCGCGGATCCGGAGGAGTTGCAGTTCTTTTTAGAGAGGAGCTTCAGCCACTCATCCATGTTATGCGCCGTGATGAGAGCGCGAGGTACATGTGGGTCAGAGTGAGGGCAGATGAGGGTAGACCCCTATACATTGCTATATGTTACTTTCCACCCAGCACATCTCATTATGCAGCGCCCAAGGGGCAATCTCCATATATGATTCTAGATGAGGACATATGGGAGTTCTCCAGGGAGAGAGATGTTATATACTTGGGGACTTTAATGCTCGAACGGCTCAGTACCAGACCTCCTTCTTTGACACTTCGGAGGAGATGTTGAGAGAGATAGATGTGGAGGAGATGTGTTTGACCCGGAGATCACAGGATGAGGTGGAGTGTACTGAGTATGGGAGATACTTCTTGGAGATGGGGACTGCACATGGGCTGGCCATTTTAAATGGCCTAGAGAGGTATCCACTTGCCAGTGGCTTTACTTGCTTTCCACACAAACATGGGGCCAGCATAGTGGATTATGTTTTAGCCTCGCCAACCTTCATCCCGAGTATCTAGGATTTTGGTAATTGGCCACAAGCCCATCGGAGTTACGGTGGATCATGCACTTCTCTCCTTTACGGTGGATTTCCACTACAGTACCTGCCAGGTTGGGCAGTCCTATCATCACCCGAGATATACCTTCTATAGAGAGACTGATGGAGTATACACCGCATAGATCTACAGCTTGTTGAGTGCAGAGGATCCACACAGGCCATTAGCAAAGCTCACACAGATCCTGACAGAGGCTTTACATACAGTTGCAGCGACGGCCTTCCCACACACGCAGCCCACAGTACGACCACGTCCTGGGAGCATGCCCCATAATAGTTGGTATGATGATGACTGTAGGGAGCTCAGAGCCCGGCTACAGAGAGAGGTGGCCACAGGTGTCACTACATATAGACAGTCACGCATCATCTTCCGATCCCTCATTCGGTGGAAGAAGAGAGCATTCATAGCTCGGCTGGAGAGAGACATCTATCAGTTGTTTTTGAGTCAAGATTCTGGGGAGGCCTGGAGATTGCTTAGAGTGCACCCCCCCGCCTCCGGCCATTACCTCTCCAGATACATGGGGCGAGTATGCAGCCTCCCTCTACACAGTACCAGAGCAGCCACCACTACCGAACCCTCCAGAGCCTTGTCCACCCACTTCTACCTTCTTCACAGCAGAGATGGTGAGGAGGACCATCAACAGATTGCATACAGGGAGGGCACAGGATCATGAGGGCATTGTAGCCGAGCATTTCATACATGCTAGAGATATGATTGCAGACTTGCTAGCTCTCATGTTTAATAGAGCCATGTGTGAGGGGTTTCCTCGGACTTGGAGTACTTCCACGATTGTGCCGGTACTCAAGTCTGGAGATCCGAGCCTGCCGACTAACTACCGCACCATTCTGATTGGTCACTTGCTGGCCAAGCTATATGCCTCTACTCTTGAGCATGAGTTGAGGAGATGGGCAGAGAAACAAGGGGTCCGAGCTCAGGGACAAGCCGGTTTCAGGAGGAGATTCTCTACTTTGGATCATATCTTTACCCTCAAAGCTATCATTGAGGAAGGCAGAGCACATGGGAGGAGGATCTACTGTGGCTTTGTGGATTTCTGCAAGGCCTTTGACACAGTGCCCAGAGCTAGACTGATGCGCAGGCTGCAAGACTTGGGGGTTCCATGTGAGCTCATTTGGGGTATTATGGCACTTTATGAGACAGTAGTTGGGCAGGTGCGGACTTCAGAGGGTCTCTCCCAGCCAGTACACTCCACTATAGGGGTGAAACAGGGCTGCCCGCTCTCTCCGACTCTATTTGGACTATACATTGATGAGATCTCTGATTATATTGGGACACAAGGGGACAGAGGAGCCCAGTTGGCTGGCACTTGGATACCTCTGCTCTTATATGCTGATGATATTGTGCTTATAGCAGACTCACCAGAGGGTATGGCTGGCACTTGGATACCTCTGCTCTTATATGCTGATGATATTGTGCTTATAGCAGACTCACCAGAGGGTATGCAGAGGCACTTGGATACTTTACATGCTTATGCACAGGACAGTGGGCTCTCAGTTAACCTTGGTAAGACCAAGGTTATAGTGTTTAACACTACAGCTCAGTGGGTCTGGAGATCAGCGCTTATTTTCACATATGGGCAGGAGACAGTGGAGTATGTTGACTCATACACATATCTTGGATCGGTGTTCACTGGGCCCACATTTTCCATGAGGGGGGCAGCAGAGGCCAGATTGACTAGAGGATATGCACCACTAGGAGGTCTAGAGAGGATGTGCTCACAGGTACAGTTTCAAGAGCCACGCACTAAGCTGTGCCTTTTTGACACGCTGGTCACATCGGCTATGCTATATAGAGTACAGATCTGGGGGCCTAGCCTAGATCGTCACAGTCGATCAGGACGCACATACGATGGATGAAGATCAATGGAGAGACCACTTGTGTCCATGATCTCCAGGATGATTCGGGCTAAGGCCTCGGTACCCCATGAGATTATCCGAGCCAAGATGGGAGCACCACCGATCGTAGTAGAGGCTCTTGCCAGATCAGTGTCCTTCATTCATAGCACCTAGGAGCTTCCCCGGCACCGGTATGCACGACTTGCTTTAGAGTCCTCTCATCAGCTAGCCATGGAGGGAGACACTTCATGTTGGTATGCGCAGATAGCATCCTGGTTTGAGCTTCACGGGTTCAACTTAGACAGACTTCCACCCTTCCAACACTCTCTGGAGGCACCCTCTCTCACCTTGACACATTCTGAGATTAGTAGTCATCAGACAGGACCTCATTCAGTTGGACACTAGGAGGACATGGCTAGAGCCCTCAGAGGAGTTGGGGACGAAGATGGCTTTCTATAGAGACCATCTTCTCCGTACCACTGAGGATGGCTTTATACTTAGACCGAGCTACATGGATACCCATCTGTCTCATGGATTGAGGTGCGCCATTGGGCAGATCCCCACCTCCTCACATCAGTTAGAGATAGAGACAGGCAGATTTAGAGGCATACCTCCAGGGGACAGGATTTGTCAGATTTGTTGGATAGAGCCAGAGACGGAGGAGCACTACATCTGTCGCTGCACAGCATATTATGAGATTCGAGGGCACTACCATTGCCTTTTCAGAGAGGGATTTGGACCACTGGCTAGAGCCATGGACTATTGTGATCAGCGATGCTTGGGTTTTTATCTCTTGGGGATCCGCAGGCTTAGAGAGTCCATCATCAGGAGCAGACGCCAGACTGGCAGGGAGTCCACACAGAGACAGATTACTGACTTCTTTAGAGGGACTACCCGGGAGGACACACAGCCGACAGCCCAACAGCGAGCACCCTGTGGGACTCTAGTTGAGAGAGCTATCCAGTTGGGCAGATCTAGACGCCCGAGGGTTCGCGGATCCTCACATCGGAGACGGTGCATCATTGCGAGGCATCGGGCTCGCCCGACCAGGCATCTCACTATGGCAGATATCCAGGCCATCCGGCAGAGACCCATGCTAGAGCTCCTAGGATGATTATGACTCCAGCCATATACTGTTGTACTCACTGTCACTTTTGTACTCCCCCATATTCATGTATTCATGTATCCATGTACTCATGTACCCCATTTTGACCAGTAGCATTAGCTTCCCACTCTCCCTAGTTGCTGCTTCCGGATTCCCCCCCTACTGATGTATTGTGGGGCTAGATACTTAGTTCTTTCTTTTCTTTTCCAGACAGTGTATCAGATGTCACATGGTTGTAACTTTGGTCTCATAGGTCACTTTGGCCTTTTGAAGACGTTAATATAACATTTCATTTCATTTTCATTTCTCTCTCTCTCTCTCTCTCTCTCTCTCTCTCTCTCTCTCTGTGCCGCGAGGAGGTGGAGATTGAGGATCACTTTGTATGTAGATGTAGAGCCCACCAGGGGGTCAGAGATAGATATGCACGATTGTTTGAGAAGCACTCTTCACTACATCAGTTGATGGAGGCCTCGGACCAGCGACAGCTTGGCAGACTACTACTAGAGCTTCATAGTTCTCGAGAGAGACTCCTCCAGACACCCGCTCCCACTAGGGGTGGGAGACAGTCCCAGCTCACAGATTTCTTCCGGAGAGCTATGCCAGTGCCAGCTGATGTACCACGTGGGGTGACCGCACAGAAAGCAGAGGAATTGAGAGCCAGGAGGAGACCTAGACAAACTGGACATAGAGCACCCCGACTCCGTCACCGAGAGATAGCAGCTATCCGAATGAGACACCAGATGGAGACACAGGAGAGGCTAGCTCGCTTTCATTCAAACTCAGGGCACATGTTCATGCCATTCACAGCCTCAGCATCGGCGATGTATGATATCTTATATCCCTCTTATGGCACTGGATGGAGTTAGACATAGATCTGCATAGCATGCTTGTACCACCCCTTCAGCATATAGAGATGCATCTCGCCTTAGCACTCCATCCACATCCCCACCCCCCTTACATTGTTTGTATATGGGCTCCACCGATCCATGAAGATTCACAGTTGTATCCAGACACATGCACACTTTTTCTTTTGTTTCTTTTCTTCCGATGACCGGAAGAACACAGTTGTATTATTTTTTGTCTCATAGGCCGACTTTGGCCTCTCGTAGACGTTAATATATATCTCTCTCTCTCTCTCTCTCTCTCGCCATCGTCTCTGCTCTCCCCTGCTCGCCGCCTACTGTCGCCTCCCTCTCTCACTCTCTCTCTCGCCGTCGCCTTCTCCCTAGGCTCTCTCTGCTCGCCGCCGCCTTCTCCCTGGGCTCTCTCTGCTCGCCGCCGCCTTCTCCCTAGGCCACCCTTGTTCGCTACTGTCACCGCCTTCTCCCCGCTGTTCTCTGTTCGCTACTATCGTTGTTCACCGCTCTCTCTCTGTTTGCCGCCCACTGTGCCTCGCCTCTCTCCTCTGCCATGTGCCCGTCGCTTCACTCTCCGCCCTCTCTCTCTCTCTCTCTCTTCGCCGCCCACTGTGGCTCCTCACCCACCCTTGCTCAGGCCCCCAAGGCAGCAACATAACTCTCTCTCGCTTCTTCCATGGCTTCCCACTTGCGCAACCCGACGAAGGCGACCTTTATGGTCACAAACAAGAGGATAACAAATGTGGAAAAGGAGATGAAGGAATGGAAGGCGGAGATGGAGGGACGGTGGAAGGAGAAAGCCAACTTTCTCCAAATGGTATTCAATGAGGGTAAGCGGTGGAAAGAGGAGGAGGACCTCATAGCAGAAGTCAAAGACCTTCACGGGGAAGTCAACACGCTCAAATGCGTAATTTCAGCTCTTCAGAAGGAGCTTGCAGAGGCTAAGGCAAATGGTGGACTTGAAGAAGGTGAAATTCAGCCATCCATGATAGAAGAGCTCAAGGTTATCAAGGAACAAGTACGGGCAATTAAGGAAGAAGAGAAGCAACACGAAGCAAAGACTTCCTCATGGGTGGAAGTCATCACCAAGACTCAAAGGAAGATGGATGAAGCGGAGAAATGGATAGAGGTCGCCAAGAGGGTAAAGGTAAGGAGATAACAACCCCTACACCTACAATCATTAACATGACTTTGGAAGAGGAACAACAAAGACGTACACGTGCTTTGCATGTGAGGATTACCGGCCTTAAAGACGGGAATAAAGTTGAAGAGGAGGTGAAAGAGCTTATGGTGTTGATGGGGATTGACAGTCCGGCACACACAAAAGCTTGGAGAGTGGGCAAAAAAAGCGGAGGCAATGGGGAAACATCAAAGGAAAGAGCTCTCATACTTCGCTTCCCCTCTATTGAGGCGAAGAAGGAGTTCTTGATGAGGCGACCCACTTTAAAGAATACAGGCATTTTTCTTGGTGACGATCTTACTCTTTCAAAGCTTGCACATATGAAGGAAGTCATGCAAGAGATTAGGGCGGCAAGAGAAAAGGGAAAGAGAGCATTTTATAGAGAAGGGAGGGTGGTCATCGTGGAGCGACGCTCTACATGATGGTGCGAGACAAATGGGACCAAATTAAAGCTGGCAGCCTGGAACTGCAATGGATTCCTCAGACTTGATGTAGGTGCCTTTGAGGACAGCTTTAGAGATAGAGATATAGTCTTCTACTCAGAGACTCACCAGGCCCCTGGTTAGATGATGCCACAGATGACAGGATACAGATGGGAGACAGTTTGCAGAGTAGGGACGAGATCGGTACACAGTAGTAGAGGATCAGGGGGGGTGGCAGTTCTTTTCAGGGAGGAGCTGCAACCGCTTCTACACATCGTTCGGATAGATGATCAGGCCAGATATATGTGGGTGAGACTGAGGGCCGACACAGGCAGATTCCTGTATATTCCCATATGCTATTTTGCTCCTAGTACATCGACATATGCAGCACCTAGAGGGCAGTCTCCTTTCTCTGTGCTAGATGATGACATATGGGAGTTCTCTAGGGATGGAGACATCATCCTGTTAGGGGACTTTAATGCCCGGCTGGGCAACCGCCAGACAGCCTTTTATGATACCTCAGAGGAGATGCTGAGAGAGCTGGACACTCTGCATATGGGATTAGACAGACGCTCACAGGATGTGGAGTGCACAGAGTATGGGAGATATTTGGTAGATATGGGGACTGCACATGGGTTGGCCATACTTAATGGCTTGCAGAGGTTTCCGTCAGCAGCTGGATTTACTTGCTTTCCACATAGACATGGTGCTAGCACAGTGGATTATGTTATGGCTATGCCGAGCTTTGTTTCATGCATTGAGGACTTCACAGTTGGATCTCGGCCCATTGGGGTAGTAGTGGATCATGCATTGTTGAGACCATCTCTTTTCACTTTACCACAGCTCAGAGGACACGAGGGGCAGATCACACTCGATATACTTTTACTTCAGAGCCTGATGATGTCTATAGAGATGGGATTTATAGACGTCTGTACACAGAGGAGCCAGGGAGACCTTTGGAGGAGCTGACCCATATACTGACAGAGACTTTACAGGATGCAGCGAGAGAGGCATATCCACATACTCAGTCTGGACAGAGACAACGTTCTGGGTGTATGCCCTAGAACAGCTGGTATGATGAGGAGTGCAGAGAGACAAGAGCCCGACTACAGCGGAGGTTGCTTTGGGAGTCACTACTCACCGACAGTCACGTATTGCCTTTCGGTGCTTTGTGCGAAGGAAGAAGCGGGCCTTCCTTGCTCAGCTAGAGCAGGAATTATACCAGCTGTTCTTGAGCCAGGATTCGAGGGAGGCTTGGTGTTTGTTTCATGAGTCCTCCCTTGCTTTGGCCATCACTTCTACAGAGGTCTGGGGTAGTTATGCAGCATCTCTATACACAGTTCCTGGACAGACACCTTTTCCCGACCCGCCAGCACCATGCCCACAGACATGTACTTTCTTTACCGCAGAGATGGTAAGGAAGACCATTGAGAGGATGAAGACTGGGAGAGCATATGATCATGATGGATTGGTCGCTGAGCACTTTATCCATGCGAGAGACATGCTGGCAGAGCTTCTAGCAGTGATGTTCAATCGTGCTGTGTGTGAAGGCTTACCCGAGACTTGGAGTATGTCCACCATCGTGCCTATCTTCAAGTCAGGGGACCCTATGGAGCCAGGGAATTATCGCACTATTATGATTGGTCACACACTAGTACGATTGTATGCATTCATTCTTGAGCAGCAGTTGAGTAGATGGGCAGAGAGAGAGAGGGCATTCGAGCAGAGGGACAGGCAGGGTTCAGGAGAGGTTTCTCTACTCTTGACCACATCTTGACTCTGCGGGCCATTATTGAGGAGGGCAGGTCGCATGGGCGACGGATTTATTGTAGCTTTGTGGACTTCCGCAAAGCATTTGATACAGTGCCCAGAGCCAGATTGATGAGGCGATTACAGGAGATGGGGGTACCCACAGAGCTCATATGGGGGATTATGGCTTTATATAGATCAGTTGCAGGACAGGTACGCACCCCAGAGTCTCTACTTTGGTTCACTCCACTATCGGAGTGAAGCAAGGTTGCCCGTTATCTCCTTCATTGTTTGGTATGTATGTGGATGAGGCCTCTGACTACATTGAGAGATTGGGGGACAGAGGAGCCCAGCTAGCAGGTACATGGATCCCACTATTGTTATATGCTGATGATATTGTGTTGATCTCTGACTCCCCTGAGGGTATGCAGCGTCATCTGGATGCTTTACATGAGTTTGCACATGTCTGTCAACCTTGGCAAAACCAAGGTTATGGTGTTTAACACCACGGCACAGTGGGTTAGGCGATCAGCTCCCACATTTACATATGGGCAGCACATTGTGGAGTATACAGATGCATATACATATCTTGGGGTAGTATTCAGTGGGCCAGTGTTTTCGATGAGGAGAGCAGCAGAGACTAGATTGACTAGAGCACATGCAACCCTGGGTGGTTTGGAGAGGATGTGTTCGCAGGTTCAGTTTCAGGAACCTCGAACGAAACTTTGGCTTTTTGACACTCTAGTGACATCAGCTATGCTTTATGGAGTGCAGATATGGGGACCTTCAGTGGGCCATCACAGCGCAGGCGGGTGGAGAGGTATGGAGAGGCCTTTGGTATCTATGATTGCTAGGATTATTAGAGCCAAGGCCTTGGTACCTCATGAGATTATTCGAGTAGAGCTTGCGGCTGCCCCTCTGGTGATTGAGGCTCTTACGAGATCAGTCTCCTATATACATGGCTTGTGGGATCTCCCCCGAGACAGATATGCACGCCTCGCCCTTGAGTCCTCCCGACAGTTAGCTTTACAGGGAGACACGGCTTGTTGGTATGGACAGATGACATCTTGGTTCTAGGCACATGGTTTTAGCATGGATAGATTGCCTCCCTTCCAGTATTCTCTGGAGGCACCCTCTCTCCCTCTCACACGGACAGAGATTACCAGACTCATCCGTCAGGATTTAGTTCAGCTGGACATTAGGAGGACATGGATACAGCCGACTGAGGAGCTGGGCACGAAGATGGCTTTCTACAGAGAGCATTTTCTTCACCTCATAGCAGATGGTTTTGTGATCAGACCCAGTTACATGGATGTACACTTGTCTCATGCAGTACAATGTGCTATTGGTCAGATTCGCACATCCTCACACCAGCTTGAGATTGAGATTGGCCGATATAGAGGTATACCAGCTGAGGCCAGGATATGTCGAGTATGCCATGGGGAGCCAGAGACAGAGCTGCATTATATATGCCATTGTACTACATACTATGAGATACGTGGTCGTTTCCACTGTTTATTCAGAGAGGGTTTTGGACCACTTTCCAGAGTCATGGGGTACCAGGACCAGAGGTGTTTGGGATTGTTCTTGCTTGAGCTGCAAAGATATAGAGATAGCCTGCTTAGGCGCACAGAGAGCCAGACTCAGAGGCACATTACACACTTCTTTAGTCCAGCCATCACTACGCCAGATGGACCACAGCAACAGCAGGACATGGATACCGCCCACACCAGCGGTACACTGATTGATCGTGCGATTGAGCTTAGGTGGTCCAGACGCCCACAACTATGGAGGAGGGCATCCCAGCATAGACGGAGGTTGCAGCGACGGATTCGGATTATTCTTGCAAGACATGCGGGACACCCAGTCAGGGTGCTGACCTCAGAGGATATTGAGGAGATCCGCCAGCGTCCGATGCAGCACATATTATGAGATGGAGGCACCTCCATAGTGTACCCCCCCGTCCCACATGATATTGTATCCCCTCACTGTACTCCACTCACCTCCATAGCGTACCCCCCCTCACTATATTCACACCCTATAAGGGTTCCTGTTTACCTTCCAGTTCTAGTTTCATTTTCTAGGTGCCAGTAGTATCATCTTTATTTTTCATTTGCTGGTTTTTTTATCCAGACATTGTATCAGATCCACCATGATGTAACTTTTTGGTCTCATAGGTCATTATGGCCTTTTGAAGACGTTAATATAACATTTCCTTTCTCTCTCTCTCTCTCTCTCTCCATTTCCAGTTTCATTTTCTAGGTGCCTGTAGTATCATCTTTATTTTTCATTTTCTGGGTTTTTTTAATCCAGACATTGTATCAGATCCACCATGATGTAACTTTTGGTCTCATAGGTCATTATGGCCTTTTGAAGACGTTAATATAACATAACATCTCATCTCATCTCATCTCATCTCATCTCTCTCTACTTGCTGGAGCTACGTAGACATAGAGAGGGTCTCCTGAGAGGGAGGGGATCAGAGAGGGAGAGACACCTACAGAGGCAGATTACAGACTTCTTTCGACCAGAGATTGAGCAGTCAGGTCAGCAGGCATTGCAGCTAGCCCCAGAGTACAGCCGCACCAGGGGTACACTGATTGATCGGGCTATAGAGCTGGGGCGGTCCAGGCGCCCCAAGATGAGAGGCCCATCTCGACACCGGCGGAGACTACAACAGAGGATCAGGACCATACTAGCACGGCATGGGAGACGTCCAGTCAGAGTACTCACCATGGAGGACATTGAGGATATCCGCCATCGACCGATGAGAGACATCTTTGGATAGTGATGTGTATGATGCTTACCTTTGTTGCTGGAGTTTTCCTCCCACATGTTTTTCCTCATAGTTGTTTCAGTTTCAGTTAGTTGTTTAATTGTTTTTAGCTTTCCTTACACAGACATTGTATCAGATCCACCAATTGTTGTAACCTTTTTGGTCTCATAGGTCATTTTGGCCTTTTGAAGACGTTAATATATCATTTCATTTCATTTCATTTCTCTCTCTCTCTCTCTCTCTCTCTCTCTCTCTCTCTCTCTCTCTCTCTCTCTCTCTCTCCTTTCGACCAGAGATTGAGCACTCAGGCCAGCAGGCATCGCAGCTAGCCCCAGAGTATAGCCGCACTAGAGGTACACTGATTGATCGGGCTATAGAGCTGGGGCGGTCCAGGCGCCCCAAGATGAGAGGCCCATCTCGACACCGGCGAAAACTACAACAGAGGATCAGGACCATACTAGCACGGCATGGGAGACGTCCAGTCAGAGCACTCACCATGGAGGACATTGAGGATATCCGCCATCGACCGATGAGAGACTTCTTTGGATAGTGATGTGTATGATGCTTACCTTTGTTGCTGGAGTTTTCCTCCCAGATGTTATCCATTAGGAGCTCCTAGTACCATACTTTTCCTCATAGTTATTTCAGTTTCAGTTAGTTGTTTTTAGCTTTTCTTACACAGACATTGTATCAGATCCACCAATTGTTGTAACCTTTTTGGTCTCACAGGTCATTTTGGCCTTTTGAAGACCTTAATATTTCATCTCATCTCATCTCTCTCTCTCTCTCTCTCTCTCTCTCTCTCTCTCTCTCTCTCTCTCTCTCTCTATATATATATATATATATATATATATGCATATAGCTTTGCATTCTCCTAGTAGTAGAGCTCCATCCCCTGCACACCCAGATTCAGCTTTTTTATTCAATACTTTTTCATTTTGTTGAGATGACAGAGGATACCCCATACAGGTACTCCGATTTGTCTCATAGGCCGAGTTCGGTCTTTTGGAAGACGTTAATAAAATCTCTCTCTCTCTCTCTCTCTCTCTCTCTCTCTCTCTCTCTCTCTCTCTCTCTCTCTCTCTATATATATATATATATATATATATATAGCATAGCCAATGCTGCATATCCCCGTGTCAATCTAGCTCTGGCTGCCTGCTGAACCCATGGTGAAGCGTGTGGCTGCTGCTGCAGAGAGAGAGAGAGAGAGAGAAAGAAAGAAAGTTATATTAACGTCCACGGGAGGCCGAATCCGACCTATGGGACAGATCAGGTACATCCATTTACATTCCACTCTAGGTATCGATGCCAAAGAGGCATAAAACTGGAAAAAAAAATAACTCAAAATGAACTCTGAAGACTAAATTACAATGGGTTCTATTGCATCTAGTTCGAAATTGAGGTTCAAAATAAAAATAGCTATATTTCATCCATGGATGGATTTGTTCTTGAGGGGGGTGGGGTACGGAATTCTTTAATGATTGCTTGTCCTCCTCTGTATATTGCCCATTTGCCATTCTTTCTTGCTTCTTTAACTTTATTCAGCTCTGCCGATCTGTTCTTGAGTTGTAGCGGGGTGAGTTCATCAGCTATCCATACCTTTGTCCCTTGGAGAGACCTTGTTTGCTTCATCACTGCTATTTTCTCATTGTTGTCCATATAGGAGACTTTTGCCTGTGTACCCTTTACTATAATAGAGATAGGGTCTCCTAAGTCCACGAAGGGGACTACTTTGCTCAGTTGTGCTGTAAGTACATCTCAGAGAGAGAGAGAGAGAGATGACCCTCTCGAGGTACCCTGGCGTGTGGTCCTCCTGTATGCTGACTCCCACTGGAATCCCTCTACTCGAGGTAGCCCTCTCTCTCAGTTCTATTCAGACACGAGCTACAGGGGAGACTGAGAGTGGTAGCACAGGATCCAGAGGCCAGATACATGTGGATCAGCTTACAGCTCTCACAGGACAGGGTTATATACATAGCTCTATGTTACTTTTCTCCATCAAGATCCTCCTATGTCATTACAGAGGACATGCCACAGGAGGAGGAGACAGGAGCCTCGCCATACACTTGTCTGTCAGAGGAGATTATGCATTATTCTACACTAGGGGAAGTATTTCTTACGGGCGACTTCAATGCCCACACACAGAGCAGACAGTGTGAGGTGTATGACTATGATGACATGGAGATCCTCCACCCCGTGGATCCAGAGGAGATAGGGGCAAGTCGGCATCAGAGGACACTGGACCAGACAGAGGACATTATGGGGACCACTTACTAGAGTTGGGAGCCAGGCATCGTCTCGTTATTTATAACGGGATGCTACAGTGGCCGAGATTAGGAGGGCTGACATGCTTCCCACATGGGGGTCATACACGGACCAGAGGCACGGTGGTAGACTACATTATGGGGTCTTTGGAGGCATCACAGCTTGTCACCTCATTCTCCATTCCACCTCGTCCTATTGGGGCACATCATACATACTTGGCATTTTCACTAGCCGGATCACCAGTATCACCAACCCCCCACATACCGACACCACACACTACCATCTACTTCACACATGACATGGCAAACATATACACTGGTAGAGTAGAAGATGGGCTCCTACTCATGGATCCCCTGGCACCTATGGATACCATTACAGCCCAGCTGGCATCACTCCTACACACGACTGCATTACAGAGCTTCCCCCATCGTGTACACTCAGGAGAGCCTGCGAGATCTGGGACTATGCCCTAGAACAGATGGTATGACGACGAGTGCAGAGCCCTATACTCACGGCTCCGCATATAGAGAGCCTTGGGAGCCATCACAGAGCAGGAGTCGAGGAGAGAGATGAGGAGACTTACTCGCCGCAAAAGGCGGGCCTTTGCAGAGATACAGAAGCTAGAGATCTTTCATTTCTTCATGAGTAGAGATAGCCCTGTCTCATGGCGGCACTTCAGAGAGCCCCGGACACCGACACCTATTGCAGATCCACAGACATGGCACACATATGCAGAGGGCCTATACCATGCCCCACAGCAGCCACCTATACCTCAGCCACAGGAGCCTCGACCTACCACAGCTAGCTTCTTTACCCACTCGATGGTACAGGAAGCTATCCGCCGCCTACAGCGTGGACGGGCCGCCGCCTACAGCGTGGACAGGCCGCCGACCATATGGGCCTGCAGGGTGAGCATCTCATATATGCAGTAGATTCTTTGGCTCCTTTTCTTGCACACCTGTTTAACAGGACACTAGCAGAGGGTTTGCCTACGGAGTGGACGATGCACACCATTGTGCCGATTCACAAAACAGGGGATATGCCCGATCCGAGCAACTACAGGACGGTTATGGTTGGCCACATGCTGGCCAAACTCTATGGTGCAGTGTTGGAGCAAGAGCTTAGCTTATATGCTGAGCGAGCAAGTTTACGCTCATCAGGGCAGGCAAGCTTCAGGAGAGCTTTCTCTACCACTGACCATGTATTCACTTTGAGATGTATGATTGATCAGGCCAGAGTGAGGAAGAGAAAGCTCTATTGCTGCTTTGTGGATTTCCGCAAGGCATTTGACACAGTACCACGAGAGAGGCTCTTTCAGCGCCTACAGTCTCTTGGCATACCAGCAGATATGACATGGGGCATCTATGCATTATATGAGCAGGTTTTTGGGCGAGTCAGATGTCCAGGAGGTATGTCCGAGACTATTGCTAGCACCATTGGTGTGAAGCAAGGATGCCCACTTTCCCCCACGCTATTTGGGTTATACATTGATGAGGTGGCTGACTTCATTACACGGGGAGGTGGAGATGGAGTTGATTTAGCAGGTACCTCAATACATATTATGCTTTATGCTGATGATATTGTATTAGTGTCTCACTCTCCAGGTGGTCTACAGCAGCATCTACATGCACTCGATGATTTCTGCACACAGAAGGGTCTTACTGTGAACCTTGGGAAAACCAAGGTTATGGTCTTTCATACATCGAGACAGGGCAGGAGTCAGCTGACATTCACTCTCGCAGGACGCCAGGTGGAGGTGGTGACATCATACGTGTACCTAGGGGTTACCTTCTCTGCAGAGCAGCCACACGCTTCACCATGGGTTCAGCAGCCAGAGCTAGATTGACACCTAGGGGTTACCTTCTCTGCAGCAGCCACATGCTTCACCATGGGTTCAGCAACCAGAGCTAGACTGACACAGGGATATGCAGCATTGGCTATGCTAGAGAGACAGTGCCACCAGGCGCATTTTCAGGAGCCTCGAACGAAGGGGTGGCTATTTGACACATTAGTCACACCGGCATTGATGTATGGAGCAGCGGTATGGGCGCCAGGCCTTGCTACCCATTGGTGGACACAGATAGAGAGACCACAGGCCCTCATGATGGCACGCATTATACACAGCAAACCGTCAGTACCTCGTGACATTATCCGAGCAGAGTTTGCTGCACCTTCTATGATGGTAGAGGCCATATTCCAGTGCTAGACAGATTCAGAGAGATGCCACGGGACAGATTGTCATACAGAGCTTTTGAGGCATCTAGACAGCTGGCTGAGGCAGGAGACAGAGGATCATGGTATGCACAAGTCACACATTGGTTCTCACGGCATGGCCTAGACATGGATCATCTACCACCAGTCTAGTATGACAGGGATGCACCACATATCCGTCTCTCATAGTGAGAGGAACAGAGTATTGAGACAGGATCTATGGCAGCTCTATACACAAGAGACATGGATATCGCCTACACAGCCTCTTCCACCGAAGATGCTATACTACAGAGATCACTTCATGAGTATCACTGATGATGGATTTATAGAGAGGCCTAGATACATGGAGGGCTTTTTACCACACGGCTCCCAAGTGGCTATTGGTCAGCTTAGAGTTTCATCACACCGATTGGAGATTGAGACTTGCAGAGCAGCACGGATCCCCCGAGAGGAGAGGGTATGCAGATTGTGCAGAGAGGAGGTGGAGAGTGAGGAGCATTATGTATGCAGATGCAGAGCATATACAGCCATCAGAGAGAGATATCCCATTTTATTCAGAGAGCCACATTCCCTACGCCAGATCTTTGAGGCAGCAGACCAGCGCATACTAGGGAGATTCATTCTAGACATACAGCGCCACAGAGAGACATCATTAAAGGCTCAGACAGCTCCAGAGGGGGGACGACAAACACAGATTACTACATTTTTCCAGAGATCCATCCCACTCCCAGCCCCTACATGGCAGGGAATTACTCTCCAGAGAGCAGAGACACTCAGAGCCCGCAGGAGACAGAGGACACCTGGCTTTCGGACACCACGCCTATACCAGAGAGAGATGACAAAGATCAGAGCTCAGTTTCACAGAGAGGGTGCGGAGCGGCTGGCTCGCTTCAGAGCACACCCAGGCATGTTCTTCAGGGAGCTGTGGACACCCCCTTCATTGATGTATACCATTTTATACCCCCAGTATGGTACAAGATGGAGCTAGCTAGGTTGCATATCATGATTGTATACTCCATGCATATAGCTTTGCATTCTCCTAGTAGTAGAGCTCCATCCCCTTCACCACTCATTGTACTTATTGCACACCCAGATTCAGCTTTTTAGTTCAGTACTTTTTCATTTTGTTGGGATGACAGAGGATACCCCATACAGGTACACCGATTTGTCTCATGGGCCGAGTTCGGTCTTTTGGAAGACGTTAATAAAATCTCTCTCTCTCTCTCTCTCTCTCTCTCTCTCTCTCTCTCTCTCTCTCCCCCCCCCTCCCTCCCTCCCTCCTTCCCTCCGCTGGATAGAGCCAGAGACGGAGGAGCACTACATCTATGCTGCACAGCATATTATGAGATTCGAGGGCGCTACCATTGCCTTTTCGGAGAGGGATTTGGACCACTGGCTCGAGTCATGGACTATTGTGATCAAAGATGCTTGGGTTTTTATCTCCCGGAGATCCGCAGGCTGAGTGTCCATTATCAGGAGCACACGCCCGACTGGCAGGGAGTCCACACAGAGACAGATTACTGACTTCTTTAGAGGGACTACTCGGGAGGACACACAGCCGACAGCCCAGCAGCAGCAGCAGGCACCCCATGGGACTCTAGTTGAGAGAGCTATCCAGTTGGGCAGATCAGACGCCCGAGGGTTTGTCCTTTTTTTTTTCTGGACATCCATAAGACATTGACAGTTGTACATTGATTTGTCTCATAGGTTGAGTTCGGCCTCTAGTAGACGTTAATACAGCTTTCTTTCTTTCTCTCTCTCTTTGCCCCTGTTTTCGCTACCCTTCGGCCCTGTTCGCCATCTTCTCTATTCGCCTGCATTTGCCCTTGTTCGCCCCCTCTCCGTGCACTAGTCCCTTCGCCTCCCTAATGGCGTGAACCTGTTCGCACCCTTGCTCACGCCTCGTGCCACTCACGTGTGCAATTCGCTGCTCGCACGCTACCGCACCTTCCCGCTTTGCACCCACCTTCACACACTGCCCGTCTCCCTGTTCACTTGCACGCTAGTCCCTTCGCTTCGCTTTGCATCTCTACCGCAGCTTCCCCCATCATACACACATTGCACACATAGATAGACCTGGGAGCATGCCCCAGAATCGGTAGTATGATGATGAGTGCAGAGAGCTATATAGACACCTCCGTGCCCAGAGAGCACTGGGGACCATTACACAGAGACAAGCGAGCCGACAGATGAGGACCCTCACACGCCATAAGAGGCGTGCATATGAGGAGCCACAGTACTGGGATATATACCACCTACTCATGAGCAGAGATGCAGCCACTGCATGGAACAGGATGAGAGAGCCTCGCCCTCGTACCCCGATGGGCCGATTGAGGATCCACACACATGGCACACATATGCAAAGAGCCTCTACCATATCCCTCAGCAGCCGCCCATACGACAGCCACAGGAGTCCCGCCCTACCACCTCTACTTTCTTTACCGCCTCGATGGTAGACAGAGCTATCCGCTGGTTATAGCATGGGAGATCAACTAACCACACAGGTATACAGAGTGAGCATCTTATTTATGCAGCTGACGCACTCGGACCCTTTGTTGCTCACCTCTTTAATAGGGCACTAGCGGAGGGCCTGCCAGCTGAGTGGACTATGCACACCATCGTGCCTCTCCACAAAGCGGGAGATATGCTAGACCCCAGCAACTACAGGACTATCATGATTGGTCATACATTGGCCAAACTTTATGGCGCAGTGCTCGAGGTAGAGTTGAGCTCATATGCAGAGAAGGAGGGACTGTGAGCAGCAGTGCAGGCTGGATTCCGTCGAGCTTTCTTCACTATTGACCATATATTCACTCTGAGATGTCTGATTGACCAGGCTAGGGCGCGGGAGAAGAGATTACACTACTGCTTTGTGGATTCCTGCAAAGCATTTGACACGGTGCCACGAGAGAGACTCTTCCAGCGCCTACAGTCATTGGGGATCCCATCAGAGATGGTTTGGGGCATCTATGCTTTATATGAGCACGTCCTCGGGCGCATACGATGCCCCGGGGGGCTATCTAATGTTATTGCTAGCACCATAGGTGTGAAGCAAGGATGTCCACTCTCTCCTACACTATTTGGGCTATACATCGATGAGGTGGCTGACTCATTGGTCACGATGGTGGGGACGGGGTAGACATCTCAGGTACCACAGTCCACACTATGCAGATGGGACTACAGCACCATCTCCATGCACTTGACAACTTCTACACATAGAGGGGGCTTACAGTGAACCTTGGGAAAACCAAGGCCATGATTTTCCACACCTCAGGGCCGGTTCGACGACAGGCCATCTTCACTAGCAGGAGGACATGTAGAGGTGGTAGGCTCATATGTGTACCTGGGGATTACATTTACGACTCCACCAAGAAGATTTACTATGGCACAGGCAGCCAGGGATGGACTTACACGAGGGTATGCAGCTCTGGCCATGCTAGAGAGACAATGTCACCAGGCACACTTCCAAGAGCCCCGCACGAAGGGGTGGTTGTTTGACACACTAGTCACCCCTGCTTTGATGTATGCTGCAGCAGTATGGGCACCTAGGCTCGCCACCTCCACATGGTCTCAGATAGAGAGGCCTCAGATTCGCAGCAAACCCTCCGTCCCACATGACATTGTCCGGACGGAGTTTGCTGCACCTCCTATGCTAGTAGAGGCCCTCTTCGTCATCAGATCGACTCTCACATAGAGCTTTTGAGGCGTCCAGGTAGCTCGCAGAGAGTGGAGATAGGAGATCATGATATTCAAAGATGATACAGTGGCTCACTCAGCATGGTCTTGACATAGATCACCTGCCACCTTTCCAGTATGATTTACATGCACCACACATCCAGCTCTCTCATAGTGAGAGGAACTAGCCCTCCAAAGCAAGGTTTGCCTACATGTGGATTGTTTCGAAGAGACTACATGCCGTCCGTAGTGAGCTTCAATGCACAGTGGTGTCCGAAGAATGGGATGATCATCTAAGCCCCAAGGCTTATGCAGGGCAACATAAGTGCTTAAATCCTTCCTTTCAGGATGATGCACAGGTCATCGTCGTTGTGATGACTCCATTGTACCGAGTACTTCGCATGTTGGACATGGAGGGATCCACTTTGGACCTTCTCGCACACTTAATGAGAAAGGAAACTAAGGAGCCCTAAGCTTACACGACACTTAATTGCAAGAAGGTTAGTAAGCTATTTAATTGATGCACTCTTAAATCAAGGTATGTACATAGTACTTATACAGTTGATTTTAATTTTTGCAATGTGGCATGTGCCTGTATAGGCTTCATGAGATCAACACCATCGTAGAGAGGAGGTGGCAATGGATGTGTAGGCCTAATCATGGTATGGCCGCATTCATCCGCCCTCTCTACAAAATACTGAAACCCTTCTCGGACCAATAGGTCCAATCCAACGCAGACGTCTGTTGAAATATACAAGTGAATGGGTGTGTGCGGGAACAAACCCTTAGCAAGAGGCTGTAAAAGAGAATCTGTAAATGAGTGAGGAGAAGCTGAGGTATCTACTGGGAGAGAATAAAGGGTAGTGTCACCAGCCTGGACATTTCCCAGTCTGAAAGGGGTCTGGTGGACTCCAGGATGTTTAAATATTTGGAAAGTACAAGCTTTGGGAATGGGGGATTATCCTAGATTACAAAGAACCACACTCCTAAAATTTAGGAGAGTTGCTATTTTTGGCCCGCCGACTCCGATGAAAATTCTGTTCGCGTCATTACATCTGGAATTGAGCAAATACCAAGAGTTGGCAAAGTGCCTATGACAGAATGTCTACCAGTTGGGATATTTTTAGAGATAAAGATTATGGAAAGACCCATCTCTTAGATTGGGACATCTGGCAAGAAAGTGGACCAAAGTGAGACAAGTGGCCTGACACTTGTTAGAAAAAGGATCAAAGTGAGACACGTGGCCTCACACTTGTCACTTCAGCTATTGTGTGGCTCTCCACTTGTCATCGTAGCCTTCTCTTGCCATTTTAGCTCATGGGAGGCCCAAATCTATAAATTGGAGCCCTCTCTCTTCATTAATGGAGGCTCTCTTGCTGCACACTAGCCTCTACCACCTTTACAGGCTGCCCTAATGATGGCTACTCTCTTTCTCTCTCTTTTGAAGGCTGCCCATGAAGAATACCGGCTGTTGGGGACTGTTTTGGAGGCTTCCATCGCGAAGAAATACTGAAGGCAAGGGTATTTAATCATTTATTATGATTTCTAGCCATTGTACTTGTTGCACCAGCATTTGTACTTGCTGTACCTGCTGTACCAGCCATCGTACCGGCTATACCAACCACTGTACTTGTTGTACTAGTCATTGTACTTGTTGTACCAACATTTGTACTTGCTGTACCTGCTGTACCAGCCACCTTACCGGCTGTACCAGCCACTGTACTGTTGCTATACCAACCATTGTACATGCTGTACCGACTGAATGGAGAGTTGTACTTGCTGTACCAGCTCTATTGCATGAAGACCCGTGGTTTTTGGGGAAGAATCAGTACCCACACGGAGGTATCTGGATTATATTGTTGGCTCGGCATTTCTACAGCCTATGTTCCGGCTTGGTAGCCTTGTGTTGGGCTGTGTTATGGCATTTGTATAAGGATAATCCGGCATCTCCCGTGGGGAGAGTAAGGCCCTCAAAGCTTGTACATGATATTATTCTCCTTGGGTAATAAAATACTCCAAGGGGGGGGGGGGGGGGGTCGGCCCATTCCGGCCTCTATGTGGTGTCACACGTGCAAGCTCCATTTTCAGCATTTGTGGATGTTTTGTCCAGCTTTATGTTTTATGCAAAGTGATGATGGATATGTGTTAAGGTTGTGGCCATGTTTAAATGTTTTAATATGCATTGATGGTATCAACAAGTGTGTCAAAGGCCCTAGTCCCCCGGGCACCCGCCGCCCGCGAGTTTCAAGTAACATGAGAAGATTTAGGATGTGTGGAGATATTTTGGGAAAAGTGAAGAGGTGGAGAGAATCAAGCAAAAGAGGTGGAGTGAATCGAGGAGAGATCAGTGGGATTAGATGCTTGGATGTAAACTCTATAAATTGAGGCATTGGCCTAATGAGAATTTGCTGGTTTTTTATTATCCATGCCTACATTAAGCTATCGGTTAATTGCTCACCAATCTCGTCTTAATCATCGTCTAATCACTTTGTTAATGATGTTGATTCTTGCATTTGATCCATCATAGCTCATCACATTGCTACAAATTCAACAAGCTTAGAATCCATCAAATTTATGAGCTCATTATCTAGCTAATTAGCCAATTAATTAGGATTAGAAAATAATCAATTTTTTAGCTCTTTTTCAATTAGCCTCTGTATCCCCAGCTGGTGGAGAGGCTTGATCTCCCTCTTGCCATAACATTAGCCCAAACTCTCTTAGCCACATCTAGCCAAGCTGCCTACGCTTCAGCCCATCAAGACGAATTGCCAAACTGTCGGGAGAAGCTGCAGATTTTCGGAATTTACAGGTGCCTTCCTTTTGAAGCAAAACTCAGATCTTCTCTTCCACAGAAGCAATTGGTCTAATTCCTCTTGGCCCTAAGGGTTTTCAAGGGTGTTCTACATGCTGGTGATGTCAAATTTGTGAAATTCCTCAAGGAGAAGTGGCATCAAGCTCTGCATCAAATCTACAAGTGACTTTGGTAAAACAGAGATTAAGCATTCAATATTTGGTCAAATCTTTTGTTTCTTGGCTTAATCCTCTACTAGACTAACTGCTATTGATGGCTTTCAAAGGAGTTGAGGTCATCTGAACTCTAAGGCCCCAGATCTGGCCTCCCCGTACACTCTGTTTTCTGCACACAAAACAGGAGATTATTTTGCTAATCAGTGATTAATCAACACTAATCACTGTATTTTGATACAATTGGGCGTTCAAATTTACCATTGGGTATCTGATACAGATCCCTATAACTTCAGATTACGATTCGGAGATGGTTTGATACTCCAACCAGTCATCACCTAAACACCAGATTGAGTTGTAAAAGGGTAGACACTGCCCTTGAATCTTGAAATTGGATCAAGAGGTAAGACCCCCTTCACATCATCATGAGCACGGCACAAGAGATAGCTAAATTTAATGGGGAGCAATTTTATACATGGCAAAAAAAACCATGTATTTGCTCATGAGGAAAAATCTGTGGGGGCTAATTGAGGAAAGAGATGAATGCCTAGAGGTGAGTGGGGAAAATGAGTGAAAGAGCAGGAATGAGAAAGCATTAGGACTCATCGCACTCAGTTTAAATGATGAAATCATTCATCATATCACAAGGATACAATGGGCAAAAGATGCATGGGATGAACTCAATAAATTATTTGGCACTTAAGCAAAAAATTCAAAGATAAATCTGTCAATGCAATTCTACAAATTTGACATGAAGGAAAGTGAACCTTTAATCACACACTTGAACAAATACAAAAGCATTAAGCAACAATTGGCAGCCATTGGTAAGAAGGTGGAGGATGATGAGGCACTAGCATTGCTTCTGAAGAGTGTGGACAAAGGTGAATATGAAAGCGGAAGGACCTTCACTTGCCACAACTGTGGGAAGCCAGGACACATGGCAAGAGACTGCTGCAGCAAACCCACTGGAGAAGGAATGACATCGGCAAACTTCATGGAGGCTCCTATAAGAAAGAGGAGTCAGATCATCTTTTCTGAGAGAGAGAGAGAGAGAGAGAGAGAGAGAGAGAGAAACCCCACAACCCAATGTAACCTGCCCCAACAGAGTAAAACCACCTCTGAGCCACTAATGATGCAGGCCATGTAGGGGTAGATGTATGTGTGAGCACTTTAGTCAAGGTCACGGACACTTATAGTAGCCTTGGACACATAGAGAGAGAGAGAGTGTCAAGGACTATGAGTTTAGGAACTTGAGGCACTGGTCTCGCGGACTACCAAGTAAGAGGGAAACTTGGTATAGGGTCCAGGTGTCCTAGGATTATTCACTTGAGGAGAGGTGTTGAAATATACAAGTGAATAGGGTGTGTGCCGGAACAAGCCCTTAGCAAGAGGCTGTAAAAGAGAATCTGTAAGCCATATCTGCCTGCGGCCTTCCCCACGCACCCTTGCTCAGGCTCCCAAGGCAGCAACATAACTCTCTCTCTTTCTCTCTCTCTCCTCCCTGCTTGTGGGAAGGACTGCAAAGTGATCTAGAGGAATGGCCCCGAGTCTCCAAGAGAAACTCGAGGCCCTCGAGACGGCAATGAAAGCACTAATCAAGGAGAACAAGAAGACATCTGATTCCAACCTCAATGAGGTGGAGAACAAACTACACCGGCACATCATGGCTCTCGAAGCACGGGTCACGAACCTTGAACAAGAGAACACGGCACTCAAGGAGGAGGTGAGTGCATTGAAAGTGGAAATGGTAGCCATCAAGAATACTGAGAAGGAAGAAGGGGAGATCAATGACAACACTCTCACAGCCATCAAAGAAGAGATCTCCAAGCAGATCACAAAGGACATAGAGGGAAAACTCGAAGCCAAGCAGTCAGGATGGGTTGAGGTGGTGAAGAAGAACATCTGTAAAGAAGTGAGGGAGGAGACTCAAAGGGAAGAACACCAAATCACCATTAAGGAGGAGAAGATGAGGCATGCCCGCCGCCTCAACATTCGAGTCACAGGTATAGCCGAGACACCCAACTCCACTCCCGAGAAAGATGGACAGCTTCTATGCATGAAGCTCGGCTACAGGAAAGCACTCTCTCCCCTTCACCAAAGCATGGAGAGCCGGGAAAGACTCAACACGCAAGCGAGCCCTCATCCTACATTTTGCAGGAGAGACGGAGAGGGTCACCTTCATGAGGAAGAGGGTCATACTACGAGGTTTAGAGGGAGCTCCTATTTTCTTGGATGATCATCTCACGAGGATGCAGCTTGAGCATAGGAGAGCTTGCATGCCACGAGTCTTACACGCGAGGAGAGAAGGCAAGAAGGCCTTCTATCGAGATGGTCGGGTTATCATTGATGGCCGGCCCATGGATTAGCGGTTTGGGGCCTATGGGACACAGACCAGGCCACTGATAGAGATACACATGGCAGTATGGAACTGTAATGGTTCACTATGGGTGCAGCCTGGACAACTGGAGCATGTTATGGTGGGGAGAGACATCATACTTCTGACAGAGACACATCAGAGCCCAGAGAGAGGGCTACCTCGAGTAGAGGGATTCCAGTGGGAGTCAGCATACAGGAGGACCACACGCCAGGGTACCTTGAGAGGGTCGGGGGGAGAAGCAGTTCTATTCAGACGGGAGCTACAGGGGAGACTGAGAGTGGTAGCACAGGATCCAGAGGCCAGATACATGTAGATCAGCTTACAGCTCTCACAGGACAGGGTTATATACATAGCTCTATGTTACTTTCCTCCATCAGGATCCTCCTATGTCATTACAGAGGACAGGAGGAGGAGACACGAGTCTCGCCATACACTTGTCTGTCAGAGGAGATTAAGCATTATTCTACACTAGGGGAAGTATTTCTTACGGGCGACTTCAATGCCCACACACAGAGCAGACAGTGTGAGGTGTATGACTATGATGACATGGAGATCCTCCACCCTGTGGATCCAGAGGAGATAGGGGCTAGTCGGGCATCAGAGGACACTGGACCAGACAGAGGACATTATGGGGACCGCTTACTAGACTTGCGAGCTAGGCATCGTCTCGTTATTTATAACGGGATGCTACAGTGGCCAGGATCAGGAGGACTGACATGCTTCCCACATGGGGGTCATACACGGACCGGAGGCACGGTGGTAGACTACATTATGGAGTCTTTGGAGGCATCACAGCTTCTGACCTCATTCTCCATTCCACCTCGTCCTATTGGGGCAGATCATACATACTTGGCATTTTCACTAGCCGGATCACCAGTATCACCAGCCCCCCACATACCGACGCCACACACTACCATCTACTTCACACATGACATGACAGACATATACACTGGTAGAGTAGAGGATGGGCTCCTACTCATGGATCCCCTGGCACCTATGGATACCATTACAGCCCAGCTGGCATCACTCCTACACACGGCTGCATTACAGAGCTTCCCACATCGTGTCCACTCAGGAGAGCCTGCGAGATCTGGGACTATGCCCAAGGCATTTGACACAATACCACGAGAGAGGCTCTTTCAGCGCCTGCAGTCTCTTGGAATACCAGCAGATATGACACGGGGCATCTATGCATTATATGAGCAGGTTTTTGGGCGAGTCAAATGTCCAGGAGGTATGTGCGAGACTATTGCTAGCACCATTGGTGTGAAGCAAGGATGCCCACTTTCCCCCACGCTATTTGGGTTATACATTGATGAGGTGGCTGACTTCATTACGCGGGGAGGCGGAGATGGAGTTGATTTAGCAGGTACCTCAGTACATATTATGCTTTATGCTGATGATATTGTATTAGTGTCTGAGTCTCCAGGTGGTCTACAGCAGCATCTACATGCACTCGATGATTTCTGTACACAGAGGGGTCTTACTGTGAACCTTGGGAAAACCAAGGTTATGGTCTTTCATACATCGAGACAGGGCAGGAGTCAGCTGACATTCACTCTCGCAGGACGCCAGGTGGAGGTGGTGACATCATACGTGTACCTAGGGGTTACCTTCTCTGTAGCAGCCACACGCTTCACCATGGCTTCGAGTTTTCCCTCCATGTCCTTTGTGATCTCCTCGGAGATCTCTTCTTTGATGGCCGTGAGAGTGTTCTCATTGATCTCCCCTTCTTCCTTCTCGGTGTTCTTGACAGCTACCAGTTCCACTTTCAATGCACTCACCTCCTCCTAGAGTGCCATGTTCTCTTGTTCAAGGTCCGTGACCCGTGCTTCGAGGGCCATGATGTGCCGGTGTAGTTTGTTCTCCACCTCATTGAGGTTGGAATCGGATGTCTTCTTGTTCTCCTTGATTAGTGCCTTCATTGCCGTCTCGAGGGCCTAGAGCTTCTCTTGGAGACTCGGAGCCATTCCTCGAGATTACTTTGCAGCGCTTCCCACAGAGAGAGAGAGAGAGAGAGAAAGAAAGAAAGAAAGAAAGAAAGATTTTATTAACGTCTTCTAAAAGACCGAACTCGGCCTATGAGACAAATCGGAGTACCTGTATGGGGTATCCTCTGTCATCCCAACAAAATGAAAAAGTACTGAATAAAAAAGCTGAATCTGGGTGTGCAGGGGATGGAGCTCTACTACTAGGAGAATGCAAAGCTATATGCATGGAGTATACAATCATGATATGCAACCTAGCTAGCTCCATCCTGTACCATACTGGGGGTATAAAATGGTATACATCAGTGAAGGGGGTGTCCACAGCTCCCTGAAGAACATGCCTGGGTGTGCTCTGAAGCGAGAGAGAGAGAGAGAGAGAGAGAAAATGAAATGAAACGAAATGTTATATTAACGTCTTCAAAAGGCCAAAGTGACCTATGAGACCAAAGTTACAACCATGTGACATCTGATACACTGTCTGGAAAAGAAAAGAAAGAACTGAAGGTAAGTATCTAGCCCTACAATACATCAGTAGGGAGCATCCGAAGCAGCAACTAGGGAGAGTGGGAAGCTAATGCTACTAGTCAAAATGGGGTACATGAGTACATGGATACATGAATACATGAATATGTGGGAGTACAAAAGTGACAGTGAGTACAACAGTATATGGCTGGAGTGGTAATCATCCTAGGAGCTCTAGCTCCGCTGTAGAGGATCACGGTCAAGTGTGCATGTCTGTGTAACCCTCTGGAATGATGTAGACGTGTACCGGGCATTTATTTGCACAAGCACCAAACTAGTGTCAGGAGACTTAGGCCAGCCAAAGGCTTTGGACCCAGTCAGCCAGCCCCAAGAGCCTTCAAGAGACACCATGGGATGGGGGCTAGGCTTAGGCCAGCCCACTATCCAGTCTACCAACCCAAGAGCTTGTTGGCCAGCAACTACTGCAGCCCAGCAGCACACTTGTGAAAAGCACATCTTTTATCATGTTTTTCAGCAAGTCGTGATAAGCAAATGGAAACAGGCCGACAGCAGTCCTTCTGGCCAACTCAATCACATGGGGGATATATATACGACCATTCCGTTCCTTGCATATTTCATCTCATATATTATGCAAGTGCTAGGATTCAAGGGCCTAGACAGCCATACGGAGCCAAAGGCAAGTTGGAAGGTGAAGATCAAGGGTCATCGGGTCATCTTCAGGCTGAGAGTTACCTCAGCCAAGTGAAGTTCTCCAAGGTCAGTTCAGTCCTCGTTAGTTACAGCCAGCAGTCAGTCGTTCTACTCATTCAATAAAGCAAATACACCATACGTGGTGGGGCCCTTTCAGAGGGTATTTGGGACCCAACACTATGTATTGTCTCTCTTCTCTCTCTGCACTCTTATTCTCATTCCATTTTGCTTTACATCGTCAAGAACAAAGGTGCTGAAAGTTATTTATCAAAGTATAATCCTCGTTTGTATGTTTCCACATGTTACAATTTTGCATACACACTGTAATAAACCTGTGCATGAGACAGCTTTTGAATCACAAAAGCTACAAATCCTTCATTACCAAACATTGTTGCACCAAATTCTAAGCCTTCTACCTTTTCTACCCTTTTCTGCAGCTTCCATACTTCCCCATCACTTCACACTCCACGTATTCCAATTTCAACTAATCAACATTAACAGAATTTTACATCTGTAGGTTTCTTAAAATACTTTCCATTAAGCACTCCAAAGATGAGCTGCAAATTGCAAACAGAATTAGAAATAACAACTGACAAGCCTGGGCAACGCATGAATCGCCTCTATAACGTATAGAAAGCTATAGAACACGCACGATTAGCATGCCATGTTTTCTGGACAAGGAACAAGAATGCTTACATGGTATAAGGAGAAAAACCTTCTGGCATCGCTTTGCACATCAATCCTACAAGTCACAAGGTGATATTCATAAGATTATTCCGTTACCATTGGTGTAGTTAAATTATATTGAGCCAAATCGAAAGCTGTGTACAGTACAATAACTTGATTATCTGCATGTTAAGAGTTCTAATTACAAATCCAGATATTGACTACTAAACAAGAATATACAAACCAAACAATGTCCTAATCATTGAATGATAAACAAGAATATACATATTACAAACCAAAAGACATTCGTGGCTCCCTCCACAAATGCTGTTGAATATCGCAAAAATCCACTATCTTGTTCTGCTGGGCCTTCAAAAAGCTGCAGAAAATGTGAAAACTAAAACTTAACCTCATCATACAAAATTTATATTTGCATATTCTTTCAGATCCTGACTGCAAATGCTAAAAAAGGTGTCCAATGACACAACTAGCTGCAGTTTATTTGATAGACTGCCTAGCAGAAAGCTCATATTATACAAATAAAGTTTACCGTACAAACAATGTGCAAAAGGATGATAAGCTGGTGCTATAAACCCATTCAGTATGCGGATGCCTTCAGTTGGACCTAATAAGCAGGTGACTCCACTTCAAAGCAACCATGTGGAGCAAACTAGGCATAGATTGCAGTGCAGGCTGCTGAGTGTCCATAAGGATGGCAGGGCAAAGGTAAGTAGAACTGGGGGTTCCACATAGACTAATTAATGCTTGCCACTTTATGAATAAGCAGGTCAGATGCAAGTTGTGTATGGGAAATGGAATCTCAGAGATGATTGAGAGGCCATGCAGGATAAACCGCACAAGGAAGGGGGACTAGGGAGCATACCTTTTTTGCAATGCCCAGCTTTTGCAATTATTTGGATGCCCTTCCCTCACATCCTCTAGGGTCTGCCAACATCCATAGTTTTATTGTAAAAGGAGAAGACTATTACCATCTCTGCCTTTATCAAGGAGGTGTTGCATCGCTGAAGCACTCATCGGACCGGACATCCACACAAAGCTAGGCACTAGTATTTTTCTTTCATTTAGAATTTGTATAGACATACATGCACTTGCAGGATTGAATCTCATATGCCATACAACCATCATATCATTCTCTCTCTCTCTCACATCAAACCATCAATTACATGGCTTCTCTCTCCCTCTCTCATCTGCATTTTGCTCTCTACAGCAGTTGTCTTCATTTCTGCTGTGCATTCTGACAAGAATAACCACACAAGTGGTCTATAATGCCAAGTGGGATCACCACCTCTATTGGTGAGAAAAGGGCCAGGCCGCCAGAGCCTTAAGAAAGCTTCCTGCTACTTCCGCATGCAGTCAAAGCCCCTGCAACTTCCTCCACTAACCGCAGAGGGTATAAATGATGTCGAGCCAAATCCTTCTCATGGACTCCACAGGCAGAGTGTGGGTACCCTCAATGGCTTCGCTGCATCTAGCTCGCCACATGAGCCAGGTCTCCAATGGTCAATAGATGGGGTTGTGACTGGTATTGTCGAAATGTGGAGGTGAGCAACCTAAAGGGGTAGCCCCCCACCATCCTCTTCATAAGCCCTAACCACCTTAGCCTCTATGGTTTAAGTGACTTGCCCCATGTAATGCTCCGAGTCGAGGCCCTGTCCATTGTGAAGACGGGGAGAATCTGCAGCCAAACCTACTGAGCCTTCAGGCGATCCCAAAGACAATGGCATTAAGACTCCCGAGGGTGGCTGCACCTTGGGCAAGTTGCTGTTCGACCTCCAACTGCCAACCATGTGACAACTGCCTATGTGCCATTAGCCAAAGAAAGAGGGTGATGTGTTTTGAGGCCGAAAACTGTCTGAGAGTCTCTTCCAAAAATTTGAGAGGAAACGTTGGGAGAGGCCCTGTGACTGCCAATGCACTACTGCTGCCCAGGTGCCATCAATCTCTGGCATGTGAATCCTGCGGCCTAGCCACAGTGTATGCAAAAATGGGGTATCCAGAGTCTCCTCCCGATCAGCAGGATCACGCCAAGTCCACTCTCCCGGGTCCCACTGAAGGCGAGTGAGAGGTCGGCTCTCCCATATCCATAGCCACCAAAATCTCTCCCTGGCCACCGGAGGGTCTATGTGCCACTCACGTGCCTGAAATCCAATCACCCTCACCCTCTGTAAGGTACAACCACTGAAATCCTCCAAGGGGGGCTCGTATCTCTCTAATCTGCCATGGGGACCAATAGAAAAAGTGAGCAAACCACAACCCTCATCCACTTCATGGACTACCAATACAATATCATGCCTAGTAAACACGCTTAGCCACAGTGGGGGGGGGGGGGGTCGGACCTGGTATAGAAGTCAGCCACTCCTGAGGAATAGTAGAGTCGATGTCAATGCTGAGCTTGTCTCTACCCCGGATCCCTGTCAAGCCTCTCTCCTAAACCTCCGGAGGTAACTGCCTTTGTGCGAACCAATTTCCAAGGGACTTGGGAGGTCCTCTACTCATCTTCTTCTTCTTCACTCAACACTCAACACACCATATACAAGATAAGAGTACACACAATATGAAAGGTACTCAACCAAATACATACAAGGGTTCGCTATAGTGTGAACCCAACTAAATGAGCTGGCGCTATAACTATGCCAGTCTCTAGAATGATTGTCACACAGCCTGTCATCCCACTGGCCGCATATCACCCAAGATCTCACCAACCATGCCAGTGGTGTAAGTGTGGGGCCTATCCCCCAGGCGGATCATCAGTGTCCACCACCTCACTAGACGAGCTCGATATCTCAACACTCCCCCTCGAGCTCAACTCCATCTCATGTACACCAAGTGAAGCTCTGAATCTGCGGAGCTTCTCTGTACCCAATGCTTTGGTGAAGATGTCAGCTACCTAATCCTGTGTGCTGACATAAACAAGGTCAAGGTCTCCTGCCAAGACCTTCTCTCTGACAAAATGGTAGTGGACCTCTATATGCTTCGTGCGAGCATGAAAAATTGGGTTCCTGGCCAACTGTATACTACTAATGTTGTCACAGAAAATGACAACTTGTCTATCCACTGATAGACCCAAAGCTGCAAGTAGCTTTCTCAACCAAGCTACCTCACATGCTGCCATAACAGCTCCTCTGTACTCGGCCTTTGTACTGGATAGCGCAACCGTAGGCTGCTTCTTGCTGCTCTAAGTCACAGCAGCACTCCCCAAAGAAAACATGAAGCCACTAGTAGATCTTATATCTGAGATACTACCAGCCCAATCAGCATCTGTGTACCCATGTACACATATCTCTGTCCCAGTCTCATAAAATAGTCCACAATGCAAAGTAGACCTCACATACCTATGATACATGAGGTCGGGCTCCCAACATATGGCCATTGGGTAAACGGATCACGGGGTTCCACACCAACATTGGAAACCACGAAAATGGAATGCACATTGCAACCAAATGTGCTCTGATGGTGACCACTCTTTCCAAGTGTGTATATGTGGACCCTCGAAGATGCTCCTCTAAGGCAAAGGAGCTATCTACCTAAGGGCTGGCTTGAGGTGATCGCAAGCTCGAAGTAAACTGGCTGTACAAAAGCTAGGCTAAATCCGCAAGCCTGCATCTCTGTGAAGATCCATATGGTACTCTGCGGCCAAGGGCCCCCTAGACTCGGGGTGCGGACTGAAATCCGGGCCAAGAGGAAATCCTTCCAAGGCTCTAAATAGCAGGGTCAATGATGCCTAGCCCCCTCTACATCGTGGCTAAATGATCACTCTCCATGCCACCTTGGCCCTAGCAGGCCTCCCGTCACTGCCGGCCCATAAGAAGTTCCGGATCAACTATTGTACCTGGTCAATACATGCTCGGGAGAAGGCCCAACAAGAAGTAATGTATAATGGCCCTCTTGGATGCTAGAGTTAGGGTATGGATAGCAATGAAGCACACACACTCACATGAAGCAACACGAGTGAGAGCAGGAGTTGGAGAAGTACTTGCACGTATATTAAGTGATGAGAAAATGAAGTACAAGTACACGATATAAAGTGTAGTGTCCTTTCACACTAGATGTCCAAGGGAAAAACCCAATAGGAAAAAGTGTCCCTGTGGTAAGCTTGTGTTTACACATAGCACTACTAATCTGTAAGATTTGTAAGACGCCTTCAAATCCCCCATGTAGTGATGTTGTGAACCTGTACAATGTTGCATATCTATTTACAAAGGCGTTGCCTCGAGAGAAGTTTGAAGCTTTTCGCAAAGCTTTAGGCTTACTCTTTTACGGGGGGGGGGGGGGGCTCTGATACCAAAAGTGCTCCTAGTAAGCCCATGTTCACACATAGCACTGCTAATCTGTAAGACGCCTTCAAATCCCCCTGTATTGATGTTGTGAATCTGTACAAGGTAGCAGATCACTCCTTGTAGACGTGTAAGCCTAAAGCTTTGCGGAAAGCTTCAAACTTCTCTCGAACACCTTGGTAAACAGATCTGCAACATTGTCCTATGTAGGGCAATAGGTCAAAGTGATCTCCCTTGCATGAAGCCTCTGCCTTACATAGTGATAATGTATCTCTATGTGCTTGGTACGAGCATGGAAAACTGGATTCAGCGCCATGGCCATAACACTTTGACTGTCAGTGAGTATGGTGGTGGATGTCTGCTAAGATCTACAAGTAACCTTCTTAGCCATACACAATCCATCGTAGTAGTGAAGGGTGCCATGTACTCAGCTTCACAGGTAGATGTGGCAACATTGGATTGCTTTTTACTTAACCATGATATGCATGAACTGCCCATAAAAATACAATTTCCACTGGTTTATTGCCGAGTGTCATAATCACCAGCCTAGTTTCAATCACTGCATGCATGAAGCTGCAAACTGCCCCACCTGGGATAGAACAATCCAAGATCCAGTGTATCCAAAAGATAGCGAAAAATGCGTTTCACAGCTTGCCAATGCTTTGTCCCTAGACAGTGCATGAATTTGCTTGACTTGGACGCACCAAACTAAATATTTGGACGTGTATTACACAAGTATATGAGGCAGTCCACTAATTTGGCTATACAGGCTCATGTCATAAGACTCTCCTATATCATACATGCTCAATTTGAGCCCAGGTTCTACAAGTGTAGAAATAGGCTTACAATCCTGGAAGCCAAACTTATGCAAGAGTGTCTGTATGTATTGGGATTAAAGCATAAAAATGCCTTCATCCATCTGCACAAATTGTATGCCCAAGTAATAGTGCAATAAACCCAAATGTTACATTTCAAATGAGGTCTTTAATGTAGCTTTGAAAGCTGAAATTGCATCCTCATTATTTCCAATCAAAAGCATGTCATCGACGTAGAGTATGAGCATAATCAAAATACCATGATCCTCTTTGACGTAGAGGGTGCTCTCAGTCGGACTATTATTGAATCCCAGGCTAGTCAAGTATGCATGAATTTTCTCATACCAAGCTCTTGGAGCTTGCTTGAGACCATAAAGTGCTTTGCGGAGCTTGCACACTTTGCCTTCTTGACCATGCATCACAAATCCAATAGGCTGACTTACATAAACTTCTTGTTGCAAGTCCCCATTAAGAAAAGCTATTTTTATATCCAATTGATGCACTTTCCATCCATGATGGGCAGCTAATGCAACAACACATCTAATAGCCGTAAGCCGAGAAGTAGGTGCAAAAGTCTCATCATAGTCCATGCCTTTTTGTTGGGCATAACCTTTGGCCGCAAGACGGGTCTTGTACCTGTCAATAGTACCATCAGATTTCCATTTGACTTTGTACACCCATTTTGTGCCAATGGGTTTCTAGCTTGGAGGCGAGTCAACCAAATCCCAAGTGTTGTTCTTATGGATAACATCCATCTCTGATTGCATGGCTTCCATCCAATGCTCATTTCTCTTGAGCCTCTTCAAATGAATATGGCTCATCTTCAACACAAACAGTACTCATGCATGATACATTTGCTTATTCTTGAGCACTTCTAGAGCCAGCCCGTGTCCTCCCTCGTTGAGGAGCTGAAATTTTGCTCTCTAGCAAATTACGAAGCAGCCAACGAGGCAGTGTTCTAGCTTCTTGCATGTCTGTCCGCTCTTCTTGAACAGCTTCCCGTACAACATGAGGGGTAATAGGCTGATTTGGGGGCAAGTTTTTAGTACACATAGGCTGTCCAATATGCATTTCTTGTGGTTAGTCTAATGTTCCATCTTTGCCCAATCGGATCAGCCCCTCAAACATATCCTTTGGACTATTTTCAAAGTGTTTGCTAAACTCTACAAGTGGCTGTGCTCAATTTTTAGCAAATACAACATCTCTACTTTCAAAGATCCTATGACTGCATGGATTGTAGAGACGGTATCCCTTGCTACCACTGTTGTAGCCCACAAATTTGCCTCTAAGCTGTGAAGGCACATGAGCATACGCAGGGCAAGTAAAAATTCTGAGATAGTCAACCGTAGGTTTCCTATCATACCAAGTCTCAAAAGGAGTGATGGTCTTCAAAGCCTTCATAGGGCACCTGTTCAAAACATGTGTAGCACACATAATTGCCTCCATCCACCATAAACAAAATAGAAACATCACTTTTTGTTATCTTTAAAATGATAATCTGAAGCTATACCTTGCTGAAAAGGCTTTCCGCCTCTCTCATTCTTAAATTCGACCCTTCTTTATCCTAGTTAAGTAATCTAATTGTTGGATTTAAACTTTTCATATTGTTTCTCTTTTAAAAGTGAAATTTGATTAGTTTAGAGTGCTTAAAACCAATTGGGGATAATTTTTAAGTAATTTTAAGTTAGGAAAATTAGAAAACCATTAAAAGAATAAAGAAAAAGTAAGATTTCTAACTTACATAAATTTCTGAGAGCTTTCCTTTGGCTTGATGGTTTGAGGATCTACTCTTGTTTGCAACAAGAGTGGCCACCAATTCTTTAGAAGAGGGAAAGGTCAAAAACTAATGAATTATTGAAGTAAACTGTGAGCCGGAATAGCCGGCCCTCCATAGGAACTTCTTTATTCAGATAGAAGATTTTTACAAGAAACAAAGGTGTGGGTGCAAAAAGCACCCGATTTCCAAAATTGGAGACCTAGAGCAATAGACAGACACTTCAAATACCGGACAGAGCTTTGAAAACACAGCGGAAGAAACATAAACAATATAAAAACACGCACCGAGCCGAAACAGTTGGGCCCACGTACGAAGAACTTTATTTAGATAGAAAGTTTTTAAAAGAAACCAGGGTGAGGGTGCGAAAAGCACCGGATTTTTCACCGAGCGTCAACAGAACTCTTGCCCAGGTACCTGTCCAAATATGAAGGCAAAACAGCTCTGAAAACTGTCCTCAAATCAGCCCAGAGACAATCCCAAAACTGTCTCAAAAACAACTTAGTAGGCGACCGGAAGTTAAGAGACACTGCACTATGTCGTTCGTCCAGCTTCTGCCACAACAAAGCGGCGGAGAGAGAGAGAGAGAGAGAGAGAGAGAGAGAGAGAGAGAGAGAACCCAACAGCTGTACGGCCAGATTACGGATAGAGAGTAAAACAGTTGTTCCTGTCACACGTGTGCTATCGTACAGCTATCTCTACAGAGAGCTGTACTGTACAGCCAGCATTGTACAACCAGGGCTGCCTGCTGTGAACAGTGCGGCCAGCGCAAGAGGGAGATAAGCAAACAGCTGTTGTCGCCTGTGTTTGGCCAGCGCATAGTAGACCACCAGAGGCGACTGCTGTACAGCCAGATAATCAGCTGTACGGTCAGCACTGAAAGAGAGAGGACGAGAGCTGCACTCAGCCAGCAGATGTATGCTACTTATCCAAAAGTGAAGCCCCTCCCTACTTTTAATAGAGTAGACCAACCCTATTTTTTGGGCTTGTGCTTTTCCTTTTTGCGAAAAGTAGCAAGGTTGGCCCAAAATATCAACTTTATGCTTTTCCCACGCGTGCAGCCCAAGTTTCATGTTGACGCCTCTTTCTGTTCACCTTTCCATGCCCCAAATCATAGTTGTTTCTCGTACCGGTACGAACCCATTCGGTTCGTACGGTATGATTTTTTATTCCCCCCCCCCCCCAATTTTTTTTTTTTTGGAAAAAAAAACTTCCAAATGCTTTAAAAAATAATAGAAACCCTGCTCAACGAAGATCCCAAATGCCCGCAATACTTCGCAACTTTCGTGTCCACTCACTATTCCATATGGGGTTGTTGAGAGACCTAAAAAATCTAGCAAGGTAGACTGGTAGTGTACACTTGATTGGTATGATAAATTTTGCTACATCACTTGGAGATCCCTGGTATAGGTAGGCTACTAGTAAGTTAGATTCTGAAGTTATGTACGAGGGAGAAGATTTGGACATGGCCATTTTGATCTAGAGAGGAGTTCCTAAACCTATCACCCTAGATGCACTGCTCGTATTTGTGCAAGGACGGTCCCTTAGTCATAAACGCTACACTGGGAGACCTTTGGTATTGCATTACCCATCCAGGTTCTTTTTTGGAGACAATCGGGAGATCCAACTGGGAGAGACACATAGTTCTGGTTCCTCAAGCACTGTAGACTCCTCCCCTCCCAACCTTCCCTCACATTCAAGCTTGAAGCTCCATAGGTTGTAAGTGTTAAAAAAAAACCGTATTTTATCGTGCGGTATCCGAAAATTTCATATCGTAGCAAAAATTCCCGTACGGTATAGTATCGTATTGTACGGTATCGTATTCTCATACCGTGACAACTATGCCAATCTCATGTTACTCATGCTCTATAGCCATCTATCACGCCAAACTTTGCCAATAAATGCTTTGGCGTTCTTCTATGGAAAATCCTCATTCTCACCTTGGTTTGCCCCAAAACACTGATCAAGACTGGCGAAGGTACCAAATGGTGACACGGCCAATGCTTGATAAGTGAGTATCATTCAGGATTGCCGGCCAATGTTTGATAATGAGTATCATTCAGGATTGCCTGAACCAATGGAAGGTATTGTTCCCATTTCGACTGCTAGTCATGGCAGTATGATTTGAGAATGTCGAAAAGCCAATTGATCATATATTCCTATTTGGCCATCTGTTTGTGGATGGAATGCATTGGACAGCTGCAACTTAGTCCCAAAATTGTCAAACAATGCTCTCCAAAAATGGGACGTGAACTTGGGATCTCTATCTAATGTGATTGTCCTTTGCTATGGCAGTCTACTTGCATGGAATGAGCTTGCAAAAATTACTAAATCTGTTCACAATTGTCATACACTGTGTTTCTAGATCTAGCGGAAGCGAGAAGAGGGCCTACGAAGTCCATACTAATGTCGTGAAAAGGTCCCTCTGGAATAGGCAAAGGCTGAAGTAACCCTACCTATTTCATATGAGAAACTTTCACCTTTTGATATATCTGACATGATTGGACGTGTTGGTAGACATCCCGTCGCATTTTAGGCCAAACGCATTTCAAGAACTATGATTGGTTGTTTTTCAAGAACTACAGTATACAAAATAGACATCTCCAGGGTTTTGTTGATACCCCTATGACCTCCAACAAGAGAGTCATGGGCATCATGGAGAAGGACTTGGTGCTTTTCATTTAGTACATAGAGACAGTTCTTGAAAAACAACCAATCATTCTGTATACTGTAGTGGCTTGGTTCTGAACTGAGAGCTAAACCGATACTGAGTCCCAAACTCTTCCGAATCCATATATTGTGCCTTCATGCTCTCCAAGTCTTTGCCTTGAATTTCCAGCAGCATAGTAGACTCCTACAATGTTTGGATAGTGCCTTTTCGACTAAGAGCATCAGCAATGGTTTTGTTCTTACCAGGGACATACTCAATCATTCCCCCAAATTGTTGGAACAATCGACTCCATCTGGACTACCTGTCACTCCATTGGGCACTAGGCATGGTCTGCAACCATTTTAGAGCCTAGTGATTTGTCTTAAATGTGAAGTCCCTCCCGTAAAGAAAGTGCTTCCAATGTTTAAGCACAACCATCGCCCCCAAAAGCTCCTTGTCATACACCAAATAAATCTTTTCGGCGTTATTCAACTTACGGCTGTAATAAGCCACTAGCCTACCATCTTGCTTCATAAAACAGCTCCAATGGCTAGGTTACTAGCATCAATAATCACCTCGAAAGGATCATCCCATGATGCCAACTTCAAAACTGGTGACTCAAAGGCAACTTTCTTCACTGCCTGGAATGCCTCTAAAGCCTTGCCCATGATGGACACTTTCTCACGACGAATCTTCACACCCTTGAGCAAGTTGATGAGAGATGCTGCAAGGTCAAAAAACTTGTTGTGTGATGTAGGCCTGACAAAGACCCACAAATAAGCGGATTTCCTAGGTTGTAGTGAGAACATCCCAACTGAGAATGGCATGTACCTTTACAGGATTGAGGCTAACACCTGATAAGCTGATGATGTATCTTAGGTAATGGATTTTCAATACTCCAAACTCACTCTTCTTGGCATTAATACACAACTCATTGTCCTGCAAGAGTTGTAAAACTTGTGCCACATCTCACTCATGCTACTCTACAGTCCTTGAGAAGATAAGGATGTCATCTAGGAAGATGAAGACGCATTTGCCAATGAGATCCCAAAAAACCCGAGATATCATCTTGTTGAACGTCACTAATGCATTGATGAGTCCAAAGAGCATCACCACAAATTCATCATAGCCACGCTCGGTCTTGAAGACGGTCTTTGGAATATCGGCCTCAAAGATTCGAACCTGATGGTAGCCACTCTTAATGTAGCATGCGTTGCGGAAGCGTGTTCATGATTAACGCTAAGCAAAGAAGATTAACGCTAATCCTATGTTTAGCAAAGACGCAGACGAGAAGGATAGATAGACCTAATCTACTGTATATTGCCAAAACATGCTATATATATAATGATCTTGCTATTCACAGCTTCATGATACATACCAAAGATCCTTGCAGCCCTCTACTTGCAATCGGACAAGAGGTGCTCCTACTGATCCACCATTGTGTCCTTGCTGCCTTGCAGACTCTGATGAATGGATCCTCTTGATCTTTGAATGATAATCCTAATGAATATCTAATGATCCTATTTATAGGGAAAAGGTATGAATTCATAAGCAAGTCGGTTTTGCCTATTTTTCCCACAAAATATTGTCCCAAAAGTCATATTTTGGGTCCAAACCATGCCCAAAAGGTGTCCCAACCATTGGGCTATGTCTTGGGCACTTCTGGGAGCCTGTAGTAGATTCTACAATGTCTTGCAGTGATGTGTACGAGTGCAGGTTCTTGAAGGCATGCTCTATTTTGTACATGGTTCTAGATCTGGTTCGGGTTCTGGCTCTAGCGTTGGCTCTGGTTCTAGTCCCGGCTCTGCCACGTGCATCTTGGGTAATGGCACCTCCTCGGAAACACCTGTTTTTGTTATCACGTCTCCCGAGAACTCTTGTCTTAGAAGCTCTCTTTTCATTGGGTCGACGCTCTCAGTCATGGACTGTTTCACAACCCTAGGTGATTCCTCCTTGGCCTTTGTTGATGCTACCATGAACTGTGCCCATGTTTCCTTGAGCTATGCCCATCTTTGCTTGTACAACAGCTGGCCTTGACACGCCTCTTCCTAAAGCTTTACTTGATGTGCTTCTTTCTCCCGTAGCTGATAGCATAGTGACAGGGGGACGGCGGGACGGCCACGTGGGACGTGGGAACGCCGTCCCGATTAACTGCAGGCGCGGGACGGAGGCGGGACGGCGCAGGGGACGGGACGGAGGGGACGTGGCAAGGGGACGGCCGTCCCCGTCGGAGGGGACGGCGGGACGTTGTCAGCCGGGGACGGGGGACGCCTGCAACGGCGCAACGGCTACAGAAAAGTAGCCGTTTTTTTTTTCGGGCAACGGCTACTAGCCGTTGGCGCCGGCTGGCCGTTTGAGGCTGGCCGTTTGAGAGAGAGAGAGAGAGAGAGAGAGAGAGAGAGCTGCCATATGCTATATAATGGGCTTATGCTACTCCTCTTCTACTCATTGCTCAAGCCTTCCATGAATGATGATGTACCTCTAGGCTCTCCACCATCTCCCTCTCCTACTCAAGCTTTCCTCTCCACTATCTCCCTCTCCTACTCCACCACCTTCCTCTCCACCCTCTCCTACTCCACCACCTTCCTCTCCACCCTCTCCTACTAGACTACTTCAATCTTCCCTCTACCTCTTCTCCTACTCTACCTTCTAAGCTCTCTCCACCCTCTTCTACTAGACTACTTCAATCTTCCCTCTACCTCTTCTCCTACTCTACCCTCTAAGCTCTCTCCACCCTCTTCTACTAGACTACTACTAAGTTACTAACTATTCATGGCATCCTCTTCTCGTGCGGGCGGTAGGAGTAGAACGGATGGGTGGTCATGGTGGGATGAGGTCAACTTCGAGCCTCCTACTCATGCGGGGGGTGCACGTCCATGGACATGCAAGCTTTGCCCATATAAGCGTGTGGGTGGGGCCAATAGGGTGAGGGCCCATTTGTTGCATGAGCCCGGTCATGAGGTGAAATTTTGTGAGCGGGTCACACCGGAGATAAGAAAGGAGCTTCTTGCAAAGCTTGCCGCCCATCAAGCTTTGAATGCAAGCCAAAGGGTGCGTGGAGTGGATCCCAACACTTATGTCACTCCAACCCAAACATCAGGTTCTACATCGGGTGGTGGTGCATCTTCATCTACCCCTCTACCACGTCCTCCTCGTGGCACTACTCGTGGCTTCACACAAGCCGCCTTCTCAATGCCGCAACCTAGTCCACCCTCTCTCTCTCGTCGGCAAAGTACTCTTGAGGGGAGTTGGGATCCCAAAAAGAAGGAGGAGGTTGATGCCGCGGTGGCCCGCTTCTTTTTTCATGACCACATTGCTTTTCGTGTGGCACGGTACGTATTTCACTCACATGATTTCATCATCATGTCTCACGAGTCTTGATTCACGGATCACCATTTTGCCATTCTAATTACTTGCCCTCTTTTTTTTTGAAATGATAAATAGGTCCGACTACTTCAAAACGATGGTGAAGAAGATTGGCGAGTACGGTCCTCACTACACACCTCCATCCTCCGAAACCTTGCGGACCACTATGCTTGACAAGGAGAAACGCCTTGTTGAGCAAGCGGCGGCAAACACAAAGAGACAATGGGCTCGCAATGGAGTCTCTTTGATTGCAGACGGATGGAATGACACACGGAAAAGGTCTATCCATGGCCTTGTGGCATACTCACGGGGGGAGATGTACTTTGTCTCCTCACATGATGCTTCAGGGACGGGAAAGAGTGCGGATGTACTTGCTGCTGAGTGGAGTAGTGCTGTCGAGATTATCGGCCCCGAATGTGTGATCGGTTTCGTCACGGATGGTGAGGCGACAAATAGGGCAGCGGGAGCTATTCTTGAGAGTATGTATCCTCAAATCACCGTCTCTTTTTGCATGGCACATTGTCTCAATAATCTTTTGAAAGATATTGGGAAATTGTCATGGATTGAATCGGTGATTGATGATGCATGTGCAATTGTGACCTTCATCAACAATCACACATACCTTCGATCCGAGTTTGGGAAGAGGTCCACAAAGGTCCTTCTCAAGTACTCGAACACTCGCTTTGCATACAACTTTCTTATGTTGCATCGCTTGAAGGATTGTCAGGGTGCCGTGCGGCAACTATTCATCAGTGATGAGTTTTGCTCCTCATCTTTTGCACGTACACAGGTAGGGATTTCATGCAAGAAAAAGGTCGACGATGCTGATTTTTGGGAGGACCTCAAGCGCACTGACGCCATGGTGCATCCCATTGTCCACTTGCTCAGGATTGTTGATGCTATGCAGCCATGCATCGGCAAAGTATATGAAGCCATGGACCAGATGATAGAGAGTCTTGAGAAGCTTGAGCCAGACGTAGATAGATATGAGGAGATCCACTCGCTTTGTGTGGCGAGATGGAGCTCATATTCCTCACCTTTACATGCAGCTGCTTTTATGGTGGACCCAGAATTTCAGGGAAAAGGGCAGGAGGGTGATAAAGAGGTGAGCAACGGTTGGAGACTCATCTTGGATCGCCTCACGCCGGATGCAGAAATCAGGCGCAAAATTAGAGACCAGCTCTCTAATTACAGGGCATTTCAAGGCTCATATGGATGTGCAGATGCGCAGCAGGACAGATTCAAGGTTGGTGCAGCATTATGGTGGGAGGACTTCGGATCAGATGGACCAGAGCTACAACAGTTGGCGATCCGGATCTTGAGCCAGTCCGTTAGCTCTTCTTGCCTAGAGCAATTATGGTCCTCCTACAGCCACATTTCATCAAAGAAAAGAAATCGGCTTGGGGTGGAAAGAGCTAATGATCTTGTCTTCATTAGCGCAAACTTGCGCATGCTTGGCAAGAGTGCAAGATGCAATGCCGATACTTTTACACAGTGGGAGATGGAACAGGAGGAGGCAGCTACAACTATTGCACAGGAGGGTGGGACAGATGGTTCTCATCATGAGCCTTCATCGGATGACACAAACCCCATCCACACTTCACGCACTCATGATCATGAGGCTAGCACCTCTCTTATTGGGAGCGCAGAGTATGAGAGCGAGTGACTTATATTTTGTATCGCCTAGGCCCGCGAGTGACTTATATTTTGTATCGCCTAGGCCCCAACATCTTTTGAGTATATCTATTTAATGTTATCAACTTTAAAGTCTTTCTTTTCCGACTTTGCAAGTCTTGACTCTTGACTCTTGCACCTCGTAGCGTAATTTAATTTTAAATGTAATGTGTATCATGATTCATAACTTTTGGAGTTAGAAAGCTTGTTGTTATTGATTGATTAATCTTGATTCTTTACTCCTCTAAAATTAACAATTTTGAGTGCCGTCCCCACCCCCCGTCCCCGTTCCCTACCTTTAGCCGTCCCCGTCCCCGTCCCCGTCCCCGTCCCCTGGTAACTATGGCTGATAGTCCTCTTCTATGAGTTGTTGCCTAAACTCAGCGATGATTTGTTCATACTGGGCTTGGCGTTCTTGTTCCCTTTTCTATCGTTCTTCATCTTCCCGCCTCCGACAACTTTACATAGTCTCATACTCATGCCGTAGCTCTTTGTTGGATAAAGTCTTGAGAAAGTCGTCGTCCATTGCCTCTAAACTCGTGAGTGTATGATGGTTGTTCACACAGAGCCCAAAACCCTAATTTTGCTTGTAAACCCTAAAACGCAAACCCTAATTCATCATGCACAAAACATAAGCTAAGGGCTGTCCTAAGATGACCTCAGCTCTGATACCAATGTAACATGCGTTGCAGAAGTGTGTTCATGATTAACACTAAACAAAGAAGATTAACCCTAATCCTATGTTTAGCAAAGACACAGAAGAGAAGGAGAGATAGACCTAATCTACCGTACATTGCCAAAACATGCTATATATTCAATGATCTTGCTGATTCACAGCTTCATGATACATACCAAAGATCCTTGCAGCCCTCTACTTGCAATCGGACAAGAGGTGCTCCTACTGATCCACCATTGTGTCCTTGCTGCCTTGTAGACTCTGACGAATGATCCTCTTGATCTTTGAATGATAATCCTAATGAATGCCTACTAATCTTATTTATAGGAAAAAGGTATGAATTCGTAATCACGTCGGTTTTGCCTATTTTTCCCACAAAATATTGTCCAAAAAGTCATATTTTGTCCAAACTACGCCCAAAAGGTGTCCCAACCATTGGGCTATGTCTTGGGCACCTCCAGGAGCCTATAGGACTGCGAAATCCGCTCTAAATCTACCCATATATTTGCTAATGAGAATATACATGTCTGAGCATCGGGAATAATGGATGCACATGACACTTAAGATCTATCTTAGAGACAATTTTTGCACCATTGAGTCGTTCTAGGATGTACTCTATTCTGGGCATGGGGAATCTATTCTTAACTGTTAGCTTTTTGAGCACCCGGTAATCCACACATAAGCGTGGGTCTTATCCTTCTTTTGGACAATCAAAATGGGAGCTGCAAAGGAAGGTAGGATAAATCCGGACCAGAGTAGTTGGCCAGCTCGCTCTCCAATGCCTTAGACAGGGGAACTTGCTGGGAGGCTCTGAACCACGAGCCAACTCTATGCGACGGTCCTCAGGTCTACTGGGTGGTGTTAGACATCATCATCCCCTTGCTGCTGGCTCCTCTTTGGTGTCCTATTTGAGCGCCTAGGGCTGACCATGTTAGCTTGAGGGGCTGGTCACCCCTCACACCTTTTCACACACCTTTTTCCCCATTTTATGGAGTCGTGGGCCTTTATGCCCAGTCTTGTGGTGCTGGTCGGCTGCCCCTTTTTGGGCATATATATAGCCGGGCCTTCCCGCACTTGTTTTATCTCCCTATTCAAGAACTTCAATATAAACATGGAACTTTTGTAACACGTTTTGGTCTCATAGACCCATTGGGTCTTAAGTAAACGATAATAAAATCTTTTTTCCTTTCTTTCTTTCTCTCTCAACTTTTTGGAATCAAAGCTAGAGACACCATTTTTTACATCCAAATCTTGACTTCACTATTATTATCACCATATAAACAAAGAAAGGGAACCTACCCACTGGTGAAAAAGAAGGGCAAAAATCTGAGAGGCAAATGACTGGCTCCATAGTTGTACAAATAGTGGTAAAACAGCTTTACCATCATCAGGCACCTGCACGTATCGTTCTGCAACTACTTCGTAAAAGCATACTGATGGTCTGCTTCCATGAACATTTGCAACGGTCTCCGAGCCGTAAAGAAGTTCTGTTTGATTTCAAATAGATGCAACTGTCAAGCGATGCCCACTTTGTCAATGCTGAGAACATGACACGAAGCAAGAAAACATCATTTGATACCTTTAGCACGGGCATCAACCTCCAAAGCTACATCTGTAAAAAGCTGGAGCAGAAGGTCGGCTCTTTGTGGTGGATTATCAACTGCCTGCAAACCAGCAAAATAAACATCTATAAATTATCATGCAGGGAATAACCTTCAAGAAAAATAGAAATGAATAGAACTTTTATAACTAAATAAACCACATCCATAAACTTGAAAACTTTAAGAGCAAAACTGAAAAGAAACCGAAAGAATCGCAGCCCAAGACTTCGGCTGGGTTCAAAAAGGGGCAGACTGCATGTGAACCTGCTGACCTAGCAAAAAACAAGTGGCAAGCAAGGCATCCAGAGCTTCCAAACAGTTGAAATAGTTCACAAGGGACACAGTGTCACATGCACCCATGCACTGAGGTGCTATGTGACACACGGGCTCATCATCAATGCTGCATTTGTACATCAGTGGGACCTTTTTAGGTATTTATTTGTCGTATGCCATGACCCCATTGTGAGCCCTAGTCCAGAGAGACATGTCAAGCACGAGCTACATAGGTCACATCCAAAGCCTTAGGTATGTGTTATTTAACCCACTTGTAGAAATGTGCATATAAATCACCTTAGAGTGGGGCCTAGAAGCATAAGGCTTAGGCTAGCCTTTGAGCCAGCCTTAGAAGGCCTTGCATATGGGCTAACCAAGGGCCAAACCATGGGCATCAAACCCTAGGCGGCCAAATATGGGCATAAACCCCAGTCGGCCAGTAGCAGAACAGCCCACACAGCCACACATGTGAAGCGCCTGCATAAACATCATGATCAGCTTGTCCTGGGAATTTTGCAACAGGCGGACATGCATAAGAGAGGCCAATCAACATATATTCTGTCCAAATGAACAGGCTGACAGCATATGTAGGAACTATATGGACCTACATAAGCAGCCCTTCAGCCCATCCATAAGTCATCTCATTCTCTTACATATTCAGCAGGCATCCAAGGTAGAAACATGTGTGCTTGAGTCCCAGGACTTGTGAATACATCTGTTTGAGCATTTCATTGTGCTACAATCCAAGGCAGCAGAACAAGTCATCTTCAGCATTCAGCCATCTGTTGGGTGTGCATATTGGCTCCCGAAGTGGCTTCTAAGTTTCTTCAGCCGATGTTTGGTCTACCTCGTCCTTGAGTTTGGCATTCCACAATCAACCAGAGCCGGTTAAGTTCTTGGTAAAGTCTGCATTGTAAAGAAGTTCTTGTAAAATCAACTGAGGTCGCGAAAAACCACCCAGCCGTCCACCATATCAAAAGAAGAAGAAGAAAGCTTCAAAGAAGACCACACCGAAGAACAAGAAGACACCACCAAAGTGTCACAAACGGGCACCTGTATACGGAACCAATTCACTACCAAAACAGCATACATACATCAACCCTTCCTGGCATATACATGATTACCATCATTGTGAAACATTACATGAGCATATACATCCTGCAAACATAAACCAACTTGCACATGACACAGCACTAGGGGCTGAAGTTGGGCCAACCCCCCCTGAGGTATCTTTATTACCAACAGAAGTATTTATATGTACAAGATGCGGGTGCCCGGAGAGTACACACTCATCCAACCGACACCAGATTTATCCAACTGTGAAAACATAGGTAAACACATTACCTGCAACTCCTCGGTCACCAACCAAGGTTGAATGGTCACCAACCACTCCTATTGCAAAGGGCTTAACCAAGGGCACTTTTTCCCATGTGGTTTTTCCCCTTGGATATCAAGTGTGAAAGGACACTACCTATAATATTTTGTACTTCTATATTATATGGATGTGGCACACATGCAACAGTTGACTTGCATTTTGTGGATACCACACTTTTGGCTCTCTCTCTCTCTCTCTCTTTTCTGTGTGTGAGCTTCTCTATCCTGCACCTAACCCTAATGTGCAGGTTTGTGTGAGTGTGTGAGTCCAACATAAACAATTGGTATCAAAGCCTCAGTCCAGAGCCTGCAACTGACTGTGGAATTCTGTCACCGAATTTTCGTCGAAAACCGAGATTCCGTCCGTCTCATGGTTTTCGCCGCCCAGCGCCGCCGCCGCCCTTACTCGCCAGCTCTCCACCGCCGCCGGCTCCGCCCAGCTCCATTGGCGACGCGAGTGCACAGGCAGCCACCACCGCCCAGCTCCTCCGGCGGCGCGACTGCACAGACAGCCGCGGCCGCCCACTACCGTCGCTTCCGCCTGCCCGTCCGCCGGCTCTGTCCACCGCCGCTTGCTTGCGCCGTCTCCGCCGCCCGTCGACTCTGGCAATGCACGTCGACCTGTACGCCTACGCCACTCTTCATCACTACTGTGTGCTCCCCGACTGACACCTGCTTTACACGTTTGTACCATCCGTGTTGTCCTTGCCTACAGGTATTCTTTGTGCAGATTTTTATTCACATGCAAATACAAATTTTGCAGCCATTTCAGGGTTGGTCAGATACAAACAAAATTCTAGGGATTTGCCAGAAGTTTCCCTTTGCAAGAAAAATTGCAGGTGGTGCCATTCATATTGTTTGGTTTGGAGTTTGGGGGTTTTCAAAATTGAGGTCAAAATCAGCAAATTGAGCCTCTTTTAGTTGCAAAAATTTGGGGCTTTTGTGAAAATTGGCCAATTAAATGCACATTGAAGCAATTGGAGTGCATAAAAATTGAGGCTTTTCAGATTGGAGCATGTAATTGGGCATTACAGCTGTGATTTGTCGCGTATGTATACACATTGTGTATAATTGGACAATTTGGTGCAGGTTTACACTTCCTTCGGTCTGCAGGCATACATTTGCAGTGTGCACAGGACATTTGGTTGCCTTGCAGTGCACATTGGTGTTTGGTTTGCTTGCAAGTATATTTTGTTGACATTGCACAAAATGCAGCCACATCACTTCATGCAAAGATGTATTTCAGCACTTGGTTTATGCTTCAAATGGCCGCACTATATCATGTGCAGATCATACCACATATCCAGTAAAGGGAATTGGCAATGTCATACTTATTGTAGCCAATGGTGCCAATATTTGTATGAAAAATGTATTGTATGTTCCAGGGATAAAGAAAAATCTGCTCTCCGTCTCAGCCATAAACGACCAAGGTTTAAAGGTTGAATTTGAAGATGGGAAGTGTTTGGTAAAAGACCCATCAAAGAATTATGAAATAGTCACTTCTGGAACACGATACAAAGGCTTGTATAAGCTAGACAGCTATGACAAGCGTCCTTATGATGCAAATACAGTGGCTGCCCACACTCTTGCTATGAATGATGCAGAGCTATGGCATAATCGTTTTGGGCATGTAAATTTTCGGAGTTTGATGCTTATGCAGAAGCATCCTATGGTTGATAATATGCCGTCTCTTGAGTCTCCAACAAGACATGTATGTGAGGGGTGTATTTTAGGAAAGATGCAACGAAAACCATTCCCCAAAGATGGAGCTGTTAGAGCTGAAAGTAAATTACAGCTCATACATAGTGATGTATGTGGTCCAATGCGGACACCATCCATAGGGGGACATCTTTACTTCGTCACATTCATTGATGACTACTCCAGGTTTGCTTGGTCTTACCCCTTGAAAGCGAAAGCAGATGTGTTTACATGCTTTCGACACTTTGTAGCAATGGCTGAAAATATGTGTGGATGTAAAGTCCAAACACTCCGCTCAGATAGAGGTGGAGAATACATGTCAAATGCATTCAAGGATTATATGCTTCAAAAGGGCATCAAACACCAGTGTACTGTGCCTTATACACCGCAGCAAAATGGTGTAGCTGAAAGGAAAAATAGATCTCTCATGGAGATGGCAAGATACATGGTGAAAGCACAAAAGTTGCCTCACAAATTTTGGATGGAAGCTATAATGTGTGCAGCTCATGTGTTGAACAGGTGTCCACCAACAAAAGCTTTGAAAACCATAACACCATTTGAGGCTTGGTATAGCCGAAAGCCAACAGTGGATTATATGCGTACATTTGGGTGTTTGGCATATGCACATGTGCCAGAACAACTCCGAACAAAGCTAGATGACAAAGCAATAAAATGCATTTTTGTGGGCTACAGCAATGAGAGCAAAGGATACCGTCTTTATAATCCAACTACACGAAGGATTTTTGTCAGTAAAGATGTGATATTTGCTGAAAATTCAGAACAGCCCATGTACAGCTTGTATAAAAGTAATGATACAGGCATACAGGACATGTTTGATGGACTTTTACCCATTGCAATTAGGGGGGATTCAGATCAGCCAGCCCCTACACAAGAAAATCCTCATGTAGAACATGTGGAACAGCCAGCCATTCAGCCCCCTTCTATGGAAGAAGTGGAAGATCTTGTCAGGGAAGAGCAAACAGCCATAGACACAGCCAAGCAAGTCAGTGCCAAGATGGTTGCTGAAAACTTTGCAGGAAAGAAAACTTGCAGCTCCACTCACAAGTAGAACAAGGGCTAGTTCTAGCCATGCTTTGAATATACATCGTGGGGAGTCTGCATTAGCAATGGGTGGTCTCTTTGATTCAGAAAAGCCTTCTTCTTATGAAGAAGCACATGAGAATGAGCATTGGGTGCAAGCTATGCAAGCTGAAATCTCTTCTATCATGAAGAACAATACTTGGGATCTTGTGGAATTGCCTAAAGGCAAGCATGTCATTGGAACAAAGTGGGTGTACAAAGTCAAAAGAAAGTCTGATGGTACTATTGACAGGTACAAAGCAAGACTTGTGGCTAAAGGCTACTCCCAGAAAAAGGGAATAGATTATGAAGAGACTTTTGTTCCTACTTCGAGAATGACCACAATAAGATCAATGATTGCATTGGCTACACATAAAGGATGGAAAGTGCATCAATTGGACATCAAAACTGCATTCTTAAATGGGAATATACAAGAGGAAGTATATGTAAATATGGTTTTGTAGTTCCTCGTGAGAAACATAAAGTATGCAGGTTACACAAAGCATTGTATGGATTAAAGCAAGCTCCAAGAGCTTGGTATGATAGGATACATGCTCATCTAACCAGCCAAGGTTATGTGAATAGTCCAGCTGAAAGCACATTGTATGTGAAGAAAACCAATGCCGATATTCTCATAGTCATCTTGTATGTAGATGGCATGCTCATTACAGGTACTAGCAAAGCACAAATTTCAGATTTCAAAGCTGAATTTGATATGTCAGATTTGGGACCTTTACACTACTATCTCAGCATACAGTTTATGCATAGAGATGATGGCATTGTTATGCAGCAAACTAAGTACATAAAAAGTTTGCTAAAAAGGTTTCAAATGGATGAATGTAAGCCCATTTCTACTCCCGTAGAACCAGGTGTACGGCTTACTATGGAGAGCGTTTTGAGGCCGGCATTTACAGCCAAGCAGTGGGATGTCTCATTTACTTGCGTAACACGAGGCCAGACATATCTTTTGGGGTGTCTTTGTTGAGCAAATTCATGCACAGCCCAGGCACAAAGCATTGGCAAGCAATCAAACGCATTTTTCGTTATCTTAAGGGTACCCTGGATCTTGGTTTGTTCTTTCCTAGGGGTAGCTTTATGCATACAGTGATTCAGATTGGGCTAGTGATTATGATACCAGGCAATCCACCAATGGGAATTGTTTTTTTCTTGGCAGTTCATGCATATCTTGGTTGAGTAAAAAGCAACCCACTGTTGCCACATCTACTTGTGAGGCTGAGTACAGGGCAGTCTTCACAGCTACAGTAGATTGTGTATGGTTGAGGAGACTATTGGCTGATCTTCGTGAGTGTCAACAAACACCCACCACCATTCTCACTAATAGCCAGAGTGCTATGGCCATGGCATGAAATCCAGTATTTCATGCACGTACCAAGCACATTGAGATTCATTTTCACTATGTCAGAGAGAGGCTACATGCAGGGGAGATCAGTTTATCTTACTGCCCTACACAGGATAATGTTGCAGATCTATTCACAAAGATTTTACCTCGAGAAAAGTTTGAAGCTTTCCGCAAAGCTTTGGGCTTACTCTCATACAGAGAGTGATCTGCTACCTTGTACAGGTTCACAGTTCCACTACAGGGGGGATTTGTAGGCATATGCTCACTTATGGTAGTGCTATGTGTGAACAGGGCTTAACCAAGGGCACTTTTTCCCATGTGGTTTTTCCCCTTGGATATCAAGTGTGAAAGGACACTCTACTTATAATATTTTGTACTTCTATATTATATGGATGTGGCACACATGCAAGAGTTGACTTGCATTTTGTGGATACCACACTTTTGGCTCTCTCTCTCTCTCTCTCTCATTTCTGTGTGTGAGCTTCTCTATCCTGCACCTAACCCTAATGTGCAGGTTTGTGTGTGTGAGTGTGTGAGTCCAACACCAACAAACCGCTCCTGTAGAAAAACCCTCGGTCACCAACCAGGGCAGAGTGATCACCAACCACTCCTATACTTTGATAGAGCGGTCACCAAACAAAGTGCTGTCCCAAACCTGCAAAACAGTAACCAGCCATGGTTTTGGCTCACTGGCCACCCACAGGTTCCACTAGATCACATCCCCAGGCCGGATACTTGTCTAGGGACATGTTTGCTCAAGTTTCGTCGCAAGAAAACTCCCGCAAACCTGTAAAAACAGAAAATAATGATCCTAACAACAGTCGGCCAGCTCCTGTTGAGGCTCTGTTCACTCTGTCCAAGCCCTGTTCTCAGCAGAGGAGCACAAAAACAGTTCCAACAGCCATGCGCCAACTTCTGGAAACAAATCTAACAGCCTGCAACCCTGTAGATGCAGTCGGCCAGCCCTATAGAGAGAGAAAGAGAGAGAAATAGCAGCCAGCCAACCTTGGACTCTTGCTCTTGGCCTATACTCCACCTGTAGCTCATGCAAAATGAGTAAACTTGTTGTTTTTCCTGTCCAAATAGCTCCTAACAGCCCACGTTGTTCAGATGAGTGCTCTACAAGTCAGGGCTTGCCCACTTTGGCCCTCCCACACCCAGAATAGCAACTCGTGGAGCTATTTGGGATGCCCCGGTGCTCATCTCTCATAATTGGCCTTGGTTCATTAAAAATAGTCCAGCCTAATGTGAACTCACTTATAAAATTATAAGTGTGTCCGCCCACACTTTAAGTGAATGTGAACCCTACACCCAATAAACCTTAGTAACATGAAATAATGAATAAAATGGGTTAAGTGTGCACACTTACCACCTGCAAAACACATAAGGAAACCATATGAGTCCCAAACACGTGTGCACACGCGTATCCACGGGTTGTCCAGGCGTCCCCGGTGCCCGTGGACATTCACAGGCAATGTCCAGGCATCAAAAACAAGTCATCCATGCATGTGCAACTCACACGCATATGCTGGTGCACAAACATTGTGGATGAAATCTCCCAACTTACATCTTGTACATCCAACTAGCCCGTTCACAGGTGTTGTCCACACAGGACCAAAAAGTACTCACCAGGGTAACCACCCTTCCATGAGTCCAGAGTCACTCACCAGGGTTACCACCCTTCCATGAGTTCATAAATCATGCCAGGAACTCACACTAGGATACCAATCCTTCCATGGAGCCCTTCCACATGTATTCAATCATGATATCATTCCAGACGTATGCCAAAGAAGTGGTGACATTCCCCCCGGCTTCTAATCAGTTGACGGCAGCTGATAAGCTTCCAAGTAGGGCGCAAGAAGATCTAGATAATCTTTAAAATATGCCTCGTCCATCCACTTTGCGTCAAGTGTTGGATAGTTCCTGAACTTCACAATGTACTTACGGACAAGCCTACCTCTAGCAGCTTACCGTGCGTTGTGAAAAACAATCTGCTCAAGCTGCAATACCTCTTCCAACTCATCAACCACGGGTTGATCTTCCATAACCGGCTCCACCGGCTCAGGACCAATATATCTCTTCAAGAGACTGACATGGAAAGCATTATGAATCCGCCAATGATCTAGCAACACCAGCCTGTAAGCTACGTCATTGATCTTTTCCAAGATCTGAAATGGTCCATAATACCTGCAAGATAGCTTCGGATAGTTACCATCTTTCCCAGTCTGCTTGCGAAGGCGAGCCTTTGGAATTTTAATAAAACCCAATCTCCATCCTTCAAATCCAATTGCTTTCTATGCTTATCTGCAGCTTTCTTATGCTTATCCTGGGCTCAGCTACAACCCGAGGAAGTAAAATTAGACTCGCTCATCACTTTGAGGATCTATACTTTCCTGATCCAGTAGAGCGACGTCAACATATGTGGTTCTCTGGAGGGCAAAGTATTCGTGTCAATACCAATCAACGACAGAGACTCACACAGAATATCTCGCTAGCCATGATCTTGATAAGGCTAGGAGTTGTTTATTATGTACAACTCTATTACTCACCCCGAAATTTTAGAATTTCTTGCCGTATTTTTAGACTTCTTATCCGCTTTATTCCTAGGAGAAGAATTACAACACCATTATCAATAGGTGGCAAAATAATCTTGCCATAAACAATCTCAAAGGGCGCCTTGCCCGTAGAAGTATGCACTGTATTATTGTAAGCAAACTCTGCCAGTGACAAATACTTCTCCCAATCTGATTTGCGATCAGCCACATAGCATTTCAAAAGATCAAGCACTGCTGAATTTGCAATCTCACTTTGCCCATCTGTCTCTGGATGATATGCAGAAGAGAAATTCAGCTTCGTTCCCATGTTATCAAACAATACTCGCCAAAACAGACTTGTGGTGCGAGGATCACGATTCCCCCCAATCGTTTTTGGCATACCATGATGCTTGAAAACCTGTGCCATAAGTATCTTTGCCATATGCTCTGGCTATATGGTCTTCCGTACCGGGTTAAAATGTGCCTCTTTACTGAACCTATCCACAATAGTCCAGATGGCATCATTCCGTTGCTGCAACTTAGGAGGACCTGTGATAAAATCCATGGCAATACTCTCCCAAGGCTGATTCGGAATCGGCAACGGTTGAAGCAACCCCGGAGTCTTATGCCTGTCGAACTTAACTTTCTGGCAAACCATGCATTGGCGCACATAGTCATCTATGTCTTTATTCATTCCAGGCCAGAAGAAGTCTCTCTCCAAAGCCTGTGTAGTGACAAGGATTCCTCTATGCCCTGCATAAGGCGGTGCATGGCATTCATCCATTACTTTCTCCCTCAAATCCTTATGTACACATAGGCGATTATGAAACATCAAATACCCATCACGTATGGAGTAATTCGGGGCTGTTATACCCTGCTGAAAACCAGCCCATATATGCTGAAAATCATCATCTGTATGATAAGAATTTCGCATATTTGATAAGTCCTGATGATAGGCTCCTGTAATAGCACTTACTTGAGGCCTTCAGGATAGTGCATCGGCCACTACATTCGTCTTACCAGGAGTATATAAAATCTGAAAATGAAACATACATAGGAAGTTTTCCCATCTCATATGTTTCTCAGATAGCTTAAGTCTGTGTAAGAAAATACCGTAGACTCTAATGATCAGTCTTAACGGTAAATTCAGCTCCCAAAAGATAATGCTTCCACATCGTGAGAGCATGTATCACTGCCAATAACTCTTTCTCGTAAACCTGCAAGTGGATTTCGGCATGTGGCAACCGACGGCTCTCATATGCCACTGCATGGCCTTCTTGGTTCAACACTGCACCAATACAACTCCCACATGCATCACATTCCACTAAGAAAGGTTTATGCAAATCTGGAATGATCAACACCGGTCCAGTCATGATTGCTTCCTTTAACTTAAGAAAAGCATTTCTTTGCTTGTCACCCCGGTGAAAAGTAGCTTTCTTCTTTGTTAAATCATGCAAAGGTGAAGCAATCTCGGCAAAGAGCTTAATAAACCGGCAATAATATGAGCATAATCCCAAAAAACTCCTAATCTCATGTACATTCTTCAATTTGGGCCAATCTTTCATAGCCTGCAACTTGGCGGGATCCATACGTACTCCATCCTTGGATACAATATGACCAAGGTAGTGAGCCAAGAAAAATTCACTCTTCTTGCCATTAATGTAGAGCTTATGGCGACGAAGCTCTTCAAACACTATGGCCAAATGCTCCTTATGCTGCTCTTCATCTTTAGAGAACACAATGATGTCATCAAAGAAAGTACCTGTGAACTTTCTGTGTGCTCTGAAGATACGATCCATCATACGATTAAAGGTGGCAAGAGCATTGGTAAGTCCAAACGGGACCACCAAGAACTCATAAAGCCCAAAACTGCGTACGAAAAGCACTTTTATGAATATCCAAAAGAGCCAACCGTATCTGATGATATCCACTCTTAAAATCGATGCGGCTAAAACATGCTGCACCCTCCAACCTATCCAAAATATCATCGATATGTGGTATCGGAAACCTGTTCTTTATCGTCACTTTGTTAAAGGCACGATAATCCACACACATCCTGTACGTCCCGTCTTTCTTTTGCACCAACAACGCATGTGAGCAATAAGGAGATGAACTAGGGCGTATCAACCCTTTCTCAAGCAAGTCATTAACCTGCACCATAATCTCTTCTTGTTGACTTGCACTTACCCTGTAAGGAGGTCTATTCGGGGGCATACTCCCAGGTATCACATCAATATGATGATACTCGGGACGCTCAGGTGGCAACTCTCCTGGTAATGCATCCCTGAAACACTCACCATAACCACGCAAAAAGTCTATGCGCTCTCGGGTTAGATGATCTACATTTACATTCTCATCTTCAAATTGTTCTCGTACAAAAACCAAGTAAGAACATGCTGACTTCTTCATTATTTTGGAAACCTGAACATGACTTACAATAGGTATGGTACTACCTAGAGTACCAGCTTCTATAAGAAGCTCTCTATCTCTATGAACAAAGCTGATTTTCTTGGACTTATAGTCCTTCTTGGGCTCCATATACGAGCATGCCAAGGCATCCCTAACAAAACATCACATCCTGTGAGAGGAGCAACTAAGAAACTCTCATGATCAAGATATCTGAATTCAGAGTTTGCCAACGATCGGCGTTACATCAACTCCTTTACCCTCAAAAGCGGCATCTGCATTCATTTGAGTCCCAAAATCTGATACATCCAAACCTATGGCAGCAGCCATCTTTACCGAAATGAAATTATCTGTGGATGCATCATCAAACAAAAAGAGTGCGGGCTGATCCCTCAACTGTCACCATGGTTTACATATTGTTCTATGATCTGGGGGTTGCCCCGTGTTTCCCTGCACATCGGGCACAACATTCACATGAGGCTTTTCTGCATTAGAATCTGCATTCTTGGCTGCGGGCATTTGGTAAATATGTGATCCTTACTGCCACAACCAAAGAATTTACCATCACGTACATAATCAAGCCTCTGATGTTTTGAATGCCCAAAATCATTGCGTTTACCCCCCGGCTTCTTAGAAGAATTTCCCTTTGTATCTGAGGCATCTTTCTGCTCACTTTTATAGGGTTGTTCACCCTTTTTCTGGTCATAACCAGCCCGTCTCTTGCCCTAAATGAATCTGAATTTGACTTGTTTTAACCCACTTCATATGCAAATTTTCAGCTATGAGTGCCGAGTTTATCAACTGCTGAAGAGTCTAATTTGGGTACACTTGTAAGCTCTCTTAAATGATGAGGTGCAAACTTGATTCAAACTTCCGTTTCTTCTCCCCATTAGAAAGAGACATAAAGGGAGTAACTTTCAGCAGTACCTTCCAGTACTTAGCTATATATGTCTGCACTGTCTCCCCTTCATCCTACTTCAACCAATCCCACTCTTTGCGTACATTCTTGGCAACGTTTGGAGGCAAGAATTGAGCATAAAACTGAATTTTAAAGTCATCCCATGTGCGGGCAACACTTGCATCCAAAAGCTTGGCCATCCACCAATCACTAGCTGTCTCTTTGAGATGCATACCCACATGCCTGAGTTTAGACTTCTCAAAGAAATCTTCATTGAAAAAAGTAATTTCAAACTGTCTCACAAAAGCAAACGCCTTCATAGTATCCATCTTGCCATAGAAGTTCTCAAACTTCACATCTTTCTCTCCTGACTTGAACTCTCGGCTTTTCTTTTTAGAACGAGACCTGTCTCTAGCCTCATGTCTAGGCTTAGGTGACTCATGCCTGGGTGTCTTCCCACGTACTCGAGACACGCTCCTGGAGTGGTGAGAATCTTCACTTGAAGAACGCTCTCGGCATGAAGATGCATAACGGTGACGAGGATCTACATCTCTTGATGTACTGGAATCTGCATGTGCTTCCACAAGAGGAGTCCTTTTTGTACCTGCATCACCCAATACATCCTTCTTGCCTTTCAAATAAGATATGGCCAGCTCTTTAGGATCTTCATATCCCATCGTTGCTCAAAGGCTGCATCATCACTTGAATCCTTCTTTTTCTTTTCATTCAAAACCCTTTGCACATCAGGGTCATTCTTGAGAGACCGCAATTCAGTTGTCTCCTCACAATAGCGTCTAACTTGACGCTTGAGAGCCTCTAGCTCTGAAAGTACATCAGCCTGGTCAAAATATGCAGATTGAGCAGACCAGTGTGCATCCGAATGCTCACCAGACCCTGCTTGCATGCTCATGTTTCACAATCTGTATGCTCAACAAAAAGCTTTCCATATGCCCAAAAATCGTCTTTCTCAAGCAAAGCAAGAAACCAATGCTCTGATACCACTGTCACAAACGGGCACGTGTATACGGAACCAATTCACTACCAAAACAGCATACATACATCAACCCTTCCTGGCATATACATGATTACCATCATTGTGAAACATTACATGAGCATATACATCCTGCAAACATAAACCAACTTGCACATGACACAGCACTAGGGGCTGAAGTTGGGCCAGCCACCCCTGAGGTATCTTTATTACCAACAAAAGTGTTTATATGTACAAGATGCAGGTGCCTCGCGAGTACACACTCATCCAGCCGACACCAGATTTATCCAACTGTGAAAACATAGGTAAACACATTACCTGCAACTCCTCGGTCACCACCCAAGGTTGAGTGGTCACCAACCACTCCTGTTGCAACATCCTCGGTCACCAACCAAGGTTGAGCGATCACCAACCACTCCTGTAGAAATACCCTCGGTCACCAACCAGGGTAGAGTGATCACCAACCACTCCTATACTTTGATAGAGCGATCACCAACCCTCTGGCAAAGTGCTACCCAAACCTGCAAAACAGTAACCAGCCATGGTTTTGGCTCACTGGCCACCCACCACAGGTTCCACCAGATCACATCCCCAGGCCTGATACCTGTCTAGGGACATGTTTGCTCACAGTCGGCCAGCCTTGTAGAGAGAGAAAGAGAGAAATAGCAGCCAACCAACCCTGGGACTCTTGCTCTTGCCCTGTACTCCACCTGTAGCTCATGCAAAATGAGTAAACTTGTTGTTTTTCCTATCCAAACAGCTCCTAACAGCCCACGTTGTTCAGATGAGTGCTCTACAAGTCAAGGCTTGCCCACTTTTTTTTTTTTCCGAGAAAAGATCCTTTCATTAGTTATAGAAAAAACGCCCGTAGGGCTACAAAAGATCTCTCCTGCTCATAAGAGAAACAGAGCAGTGAATACAGCATGGCAGCTCGGGAGACTCTCCCTAGGTGCTGCAAAATACAAGCATCCGTACAAAGGACTGAGAGGCTAAATCATACAATAGGGGGGGGGGAAGAGCCAAACAGGTGGCCTGTAGTGCCAACGGGGGGATCCCGTGTGTAAGGTGTAGAAGGGGCCACAACGCCAAGTGGTATGAAAGGCCTGGCGCCGCAAGATCGCCTCATCTGAGTCTCCCCGGATGCGGTCGTACTATCCTCGCAGGGTGTGGATCAACTCCTGCCAAATCCCACGTACAGTCTCTACTGGTGGCTCCAATCTCCCCTCAAAGGCCGTAAAGCACCGGGCCCTCCAGGTGAACCAGATGGTGAGGCTACTAAGGAGCTCCCATCGTAAATCCCGCTCCTGTGTCCAGCTGGCGGACGAGAAATCCGGTGCCGGAACCAGGCGAGGCTGGCCCCTAATAAATCTGATGGCCTGACTGCCCTGCTCCATCTCATAGCCCATAGCAGGCCCTGACGAAGTCGACCAAGCAGCGGCACCCCACGTAAACATACCCTCTGGAGAGAGGGGAGCCAGAATACGCAGCATCCGCAGCCAAATCTGCTGCGCCTGAGGACAATCCCAAAGGCAGTGTCTCTGTGTCTCCATAGGGTGGTCGCATCGGACGCAGGCCGCCGGAAGACCGCTGTAAACAAGCCAAGTGCCAACTGCTGAGCCTCTGTGGGCGACCAGCCCCACTGAAAAGTCGAGATCCTGCGGACCTGTCGACTAGCCCAGAGCCGAGCCCAAAAATCCTCCAGGAACTCCTGTGAGAGTCCTTGTAGACGCCAATGCCCCGCTGCCGATGGAGAGACCGTCCTCCTCGCCGTCAAAATATGCCGCCCCAGCCGAACAGTATACAGGAAAAAGGTAATCTCTGTGGCCTCAAGGGATGCATAAGGATCGTGCCACTCATACTCCCCGGGGTCCCACTGTAGCCGGGCCAAGGGGCGCGCTGCATATGCCCATATGCGCCAATCCGGGAGCACATCAGCAGGATCGGGGCCTATATGCCACTTCCGAGAAGCGGCGGCCACTACCCGAATCCTCTGAAAGGTGCACTCTGCAACCAAAGGCGACTCCTCCTCCACTCGCTGGAGTCTGCCCTCATCCTGAATCTCAAAGTAGAGGCAACTGCCATCCTCAGTGCAAGCTCTGACAGCAATCAGGATCTCCAACTGTGTAAAGGCTCCCATCCACCGTGGGGTCACTGGCTCGAGAGGCGTGAACCACTCCTCTGTGAGTGCCTCCTGAATATCATCTCTCATAATCAACCCCCCTCTGAAGTGACTCAACCTCTACACCTGGATCTCCTCTGGGAGACTGCAGAAGGCCTGCCAGTCTCCAAAACTACGAGCTGGGCCTGCCGCTAAAGGTCCCCAGGCTAAACGAGGCCGAGAACCCAGCATATGACCCTGTTCTGTGCGAACCGCTGGGTTCCAGATGAGCAGCTGTCTGGCCCGCTCCTCACCACAAGAAGGAGGTCGCTGAGAGAGCCCCGGTCTCAGCAGCTCCCAAGCTCTTAGGATACTCAAAGCAAATCTGTCCTCCCATCCTCTACTGAGGCCTGTCCTCCTCATCTCTATGAAGATCCAGCGAATCTCTGGTGCCCAAGTGCCCCCTGCTGGGGGTGCCCGAGCCTGCAACCGCTGCAAGAGGAGCTCTTTCCAAGGCTCACCACCTGGAAGCAACCCCCGAACAATAAGCTTCCCCAATAAGGCTCTGCTCTGATCGACTGGATCTATAATGCCCAAACCTCCCTGAGCCAGCGGAAGTGTAATAACTGCCCATGTAACCTTTGCCCGAGCTGGCTGACCGTCCCGCCCAGACCACAGAAAGTTCCTGATCAGCCTCTGTACCTGGCTGATGCAAGAGCTCGAGAAGATCCAGCAAGACGTAATGTACCACATGGTCGCTAACAGCACCTGATTTGCCACCACCACCCTCCCAGCCAAGGATAGTCGAGCTGTACTCCAATACAAAAGCTTCTTCCGAATGCTCAGAAGAAGCGGGGCAATCTGCTGCTCAGGTGACAAATCTAGGCCAATCTGGCATCCCAAATACCGCACTGCTGTGCCTGGAGGAATCCATCTAAAACCGGGGTCCGGGCTCCATGCCGGAGTGGGAGCACTACTGATCCAAAAGGCCACTGTCTTGCGCCAATTGATCAATGCTCCCGAAGCTGCACTAAAAACCTGGAGCGACTGCTCTGCTCGAAGAAGATTGGCCTCTTGGCCATGCAAAAATAAGCCCGTGTCGTCTGCAAACTCAGCATCAAGCAAGTCCTCCCCCCGGACTGGGAGCTGAAGTCCTCTCAAACCAACCTCCTTTGCCGTCAAATACATGCTCATAGCCTCCGCAAAGAAGAGAAAAAGAAAGGGGGCGAGGGGACACCCCTGACGGACTGATCTGGTCAGCTCAAAACTCGGCCCCCGTCCTCCTGCAATCAACACCTGGCTACGAGCTGTGGAATACAGAGCCGCCACCCCTCTGATCCATCCTGGCTCAAAGCCCAGGCGAAGCATAGTGCCCTCTAAGAAACCCCAATCAACTCTATCGTATGCCTTCTCAAAATCGAGAAGCATCACGACCAAGTCCTCGCCAAGAAATCTAGCTCTGGCCGTCGCCTCCCAGAAAGTAAAGATGTTGTCAAGGATACTGCGCTCCTTGACAAATCCTGTCTGAGTAGCATGAATCAACTCCCCCAGGAAGGGCTGGATCCTCAAACTCAAGGCCTTTGCTAAGACCTTGTAGACAGTATTGAGCATCGTAATAGGCCTCCAATGCCGAATATCATCTGATACTCCCTCCCCCTTGGGGATAAGATAGATCAAGCCCTCTGAAAAGCTCTGCGGCATCACCCCAGTGTCCAAAACATGCTGAAAGCCCATGCGGAGGCCTGGCCCCAAAAGGTCCCAATAGCGCATAAAAAAGGCCGGCGTCAGTCCGTCCTCCCCTGGGCAACTATGTCGCGGCAGGACCCTCAAGGCCTCGGCAAGCTCAATCTCTGAAAGAGGCGCACCAAGAACCGAATGCATACGATCTGTGACCCTCCTCTGCTCATGGGCCCACACAGTCTGTCTGCAAGCATCTCTGTCCTCAGTGGTGGCTGGCTCCGCTGAAAGCAGGTCTCTATAAAATGCAGTGGCTATGGCTCTGATCTCCCCGGGCTCAGTAGCTACCGAACTATCCGGTCTACCAAGCTGCCGGACTCCTGCCCGAGCATGGCGGGGTCCAGTGATCTCAAAAAACTCACCAGTCACTCTATCACCAAGCTGCGTCCACTGAGAGGCCTGACGACGATAGTAAAACTCATGTCTCTGCTCCTCTGCCTCTCTAACCTCCTGGCGTGCCTGGCTCAGCTGGGACGCCAACCACTCACATGCCGGCTGCTGCTCCTGGAGGCGCTGTAACGAGGCAAGGCTGCGTCTCAGCCGATGCTCCCTCTCGCGAATCTCTCCCAGCCGTGTCAAAGCTGCAGCATGCAGAAAAGAGCTAAGCTCGATGAGTCCCTGGGCACACTGGCCTGCTGCATCCTGGTCAGAGCACTGACTATCATGCCAGATCCTCTCAATGTCCTCAGCGAGACTGGGATCTGTAAGTACCCTCTCTGGGATCCTCAACTACAAGCTGGGCTCCCGTGTCCTCTCCTCCCATGTCAGGATAACTGGCGCATGATCTGAAAATGAGGTGCCAGCGAGAATGCCGACGGAGCCCCCTCGCTCCCCTAACCAGTCGCCCACATAAAAGCGATCAATCCGTGATAAATTAGTCCCTCCCTGTCGACGATCCGACCGAGAGAAACTAAGACTGTCCTGAGAACGGGAGAAAGCCCCATGCTGCCATGCATCAGTGATCCTCAGTGTCGTGCAAAACCGATCCCAAGCTGCAAGCTCCGTGCCGTGCACTGTAACATGACTGCCTCCCACCCTATCGGCCGGGTCCTCAAGCATATTGAAGTCTCCCCCGACACACCAATGTGCGGCCTCTGGCAATGCATCCGTAACCTGGGTCCAGAACTCTGCTCTGGCACTAGCATGATTAGGCGCATAGACGTTGAGCACGCCCAATAGCTCATCATGCATCCTCAGAATGACATACTGTGCTCTACCAGGCACAATGATCCCTCGATCCACAATGGCCTGCCGCCATACATCTGCAATGACCATGCAAACTCCTCCCTGTCCACCCAAAGGACCAAACCCTGCAGACCAAAAGGTATCCCATCTACCAGGCATCACCGAACCATATCTCCGGATCCTGCTCTCACCCAAGTGGTGCTCCTGCATCATCAAAATATCAATGCTGCCACCAACCAGGCATCTCTGAAGCTCCTGCCTCAAGCAACCTCGATAGCGTATAAAATGTGCTCCGCCCAGGCCCTGTACATTCCATGAGATGATCCTCATGGATGACCTGCTGAGGTAGATGCTGTCTCAGCCGTGCGGCGGGCCTTCGCAAGCGGCTTGGATGGAGAGTAGTCCCCATCCGAGCGGCTGCGAATCTGCCCACCCGGTGTACTACAAGAATCCCGGATCAGGCGCCAGTGGTGGCTGTGGCCCATGGCGACTGCCTCCCGCTCTGACAGAGCAACCTCGTGTATACATACATATCCAGGGTCGCGTGCTAAGTCTGCCACTATACGCACGACCACATGACGAATCCCTGAGGCATCCACACTCCCGGGATCCAAGAAAAAATGAGCCAACTCCCAGAGCCGGCCTATCACATCTGTCACCTCCAGGTCACTCACATGATGTGAAAACTCAACTGCTTGAGTCTTCAAAGTGCTAATAGCGAGCTCTAGAGTCCATTCCCGGTCACAAGGGCCACAGAGAGGGAATGAGAAGGCCACTGCTGAATCAAGTGCCTCCTCCCCGCGGGCCGGAGGTATCACTACATGAACGCGGATGGGTGCTGGCTCATGGGGGCCCTCTGCTCCAAAAAGCCGAGTGAAGGCGTAACCGAAAGCCTCCGATCGTTGTCTAACACCGAGGCGACTCAGCCGACTGCGGATAGATGATATCCGTGAAGCCCGGATCGGCATGGCAGGTCTCCTCTGTGGTGCTCGAGCGAGATCGGTGCTCAGCGCCCTCCGGACTGCGGGCGAGCGCCAGGGGACTGCCAGGGTCTCCCGGGAAGGCGAGGCGGGTGGGGGGGGAGGAGGGGGGGGCGAGGGGGGCCGCTGCCGAGACCGGAGGGGGCGGGCGGAGGCGAGGGTGGAAGCGAGGCAATGGGAGGGGATGAGGGTGGGGGTGGGGGGGGTGAAGGAGGGGGTGCTGGCATCTCCTGGTCCTCAGTCGCTGCAGGGGGCTCCTCCTGGAGGGGAGCAAAGCTGTTCCTGACGGGAACCCAGTGAGGCTGAGCCTGTGGCTGCTGCTGCAGCGGTCTCTGTGCGTGCTGCTGTGACTGTCTCCCTCGGCGGCGCCCCTGTCCAGGCTGCCACTCCGAGGTCTCTGTGGCCTGAGCAGGTGTCCCGGAGGCAGCCTGCCGTGCCGCATCTGTGGGCGGGCCATCAGGGGCCTGCTGCTGTGGTGAGGGTCGAGGTCTCCTGCGAGGGCAGGCCTTGGCCAGATGGCCGACTTGCCTGCATATGAAGCACTGGTTCGGGAGCCCCGAGAACTCCACTCTCTGATCAATCCATTCCCCCCCTATCCTAGGTAGCTCAATGACCTTAGGAAGGGAGGAGATGTCAGACACCAAAACTCTGACGGAGGGTAGCCCAGCTGCTTTGGCCACCACTGAAGCTGCTGTGGGGCCAGTCTCGAGTACCGAGCCCACCAATGCTCCTAGCCGAGAGAGAAGCGGAAGATACTCCCGGCGGAGTCCAGGGAAGCAAACTGTAACATGAAAAAGGCGCTCTCCCTGCTCAGCTGCTGCTGGATCAAAGCCATGCTGCCAAGGTCTGAAGAAAGCCCGAGCACCCCTGATGTCAAGGGGACTCATGGCAAGGACCTTGGCCACACTCTGGGCGGTCTCGAACTCGATCTGATAATGTCCCCGGCCCAGAAGCTGTACGTCCAGGATCTTGCCCACATCTGCAAGCAGGCGGGCCTGGAGAAGATCCCGGATCTCCCCTCTGCTGGGGCGAGCGCCGACTATACGGCAGATGGTGGAATGGGCCTGAAGGCGTTCCACCTCTGCGGTGAGGCTCGCTTCCTCTTCCGGCAAAAGAGAAAGTCTGATGGGGGTGTCCTCGGGGGCGGGCGAGGGGACTGCGGATGAGTCCCCCTGAGGCGAGGCGGGAGGAGTCTCCATCAGAGTCTGAAGCTCAAGCGTAGGCGAGGCGAAAGCGGAAATCCTGCAAGAAACGGGCTGCACACAGAAAGGCGGAAGACCGGCGGAAAAAAAAGAAAAAACCCCCAGCAGGGGGGCGGAGGTCAGCACGAAAAGGGAGGGGGGGGGTAAAAACGGTGAAGGAAAAGCCTGGGGGGGGGGGGGGGGGCAGCTGCGCGAATGAGGGGCGGGGAGGAAAATGCTGGCGGAAGGGGGCGATGCAGAGGTGAGATGGGCGAAGAAGGGGATGCGAGGAGGCGAGGAGGGAGGGGGCGAGGGGGCAAGGAGGGAGCGCAGCAGCGAGGGAGGGGGGGCACAGCAGCGAGCAGGCGAAGGGTGGCGGGCAGAGCAACGAGGGAAGGGGGCGCAGGAACAAAAGCAGGCGGGGGGGGGGGGGGGCAAGAGCAAGCGCAATGGCGGGGGGGGGAGCTGGTGTGCAAGTCGCGCAGGCAGGAGACGGGGCGCAGCTTCAGCAAGCGTTCGAGCAGCCAACCAAGATTTCTCAATCTTGGGGGCTTGCCCACTTTGGCCCTCCCACACCCAGAATAGCAACTCGTGGAGCTATTTGGGAGTGCCCGGGTGCCCATCTCTCATAATTGGCCTTGGTTCATTAAAAATAGTCCACCTTGATGTGAACTCACTTATAAAATTATAAGTGTGTCCGCCCACACTTTAAGTGAATGTGAATTTTCCACCCAATAAACCTTAGTAACATGAAATAATGAATAAATTGGATTAAGTGTGCACACTTACCACCTGCAAAACACATAAGGAAACCATACGAGTCCCAAACAGGTGTGCACATGCGTATCCACGGGTTGTCCAGGCGTCCCCGGTGCCCGTGGACATTCACAGGCAAAATACCAAGCAATGTCCAGGCATCAAAAACAAGTCATCCATGCGTGCAACTCACATACATATGCTGGTGCACAAACATAGTGGATGAAATCTCCCAACTTACATCTTGTACATCCAACTAGCCCGTTCACAGTCGTCGTCCACACAGGACCAAAAAGTACTCACTAGGGTAACCACCCTTCCATGAGTCCAGAGTCGCTCACCAGGTTACCACCCTTCCATGAGTTCATAAATCATGCCAGGAGATGCTAAGTGTGATTCACAACGACTTTTCAAATGATGCGCAAGCTGAATTTTTGAAGTGCAGAGCCCTAAGTGCCATCCTGTCTGAAGCCCCTATAGCCCAAAATGCCCATAAATGTATTCTTGTAAATAGGGAAGCAGCTATCTATAGCTTTGGTGATAAAAGTGCAGGTCTTTCCTAGGATTTTGTGGCCTTTTCCCCCCCTCGCTAGCCTTGCCCGCATCCCCACTCCCCCCCTTCGTTGTTGTGCCCCCTCTGTTCTGCACCACCTTGCTCCCCATTCCTCTTCGCCTGCACCACCCCCCCTCCCTTGTCTTTTTGCTACCCCCTGTCCCCCCCTCTTCTCTACGCCACCTTCCCTTCCCTTTTTCCGTCCCCACCCCCCCCCCTCCTAGTTCCCCATCTTCCCTCCTCCGCGTCTACTCCCCGTTTTTCTTCCCTCTCCCTCTCCCCGTAGGTTGATTTTTTAGGTTCTTCGGGGCGTCCTCATCTTGGCAAGTCTCGGCATTTTTTGGTCTTCACCCTCAGGAGGACTCCATGGCAGCAGCTCTGTCAACCCCGATCGAGGTTGCCATTGCTTGCTTATCCTTTTCCGAAGGGGACCTTCAGATCCTTGTCATGATTGCTGCAGCATTAGAGGCCTCCACCCTGGTTTGCAAAATTGTTCGTAGCCGCCCTGCGCGTGGACCACAGTTGCATAGAAACGCGTTTCGTACAGGTTCGAAATGTACGAAACGTTTCGAAACGTTTCGTCCTGTATGAAACGCGTTTTTTTCATCATGCATATTTTAAAAACCTAAAAAACGAATCATTTCGTACGACGCACTTTCGTTTACGTTTCTAGTGGCGGCCGCCTGTGACTTTTCGCCGATTTGTGTGCCAGCCTGCCATCGCTCGTGTCAGCCCGCCTACTCCTTGGTGTCCTTGGGCCTTGTGGAGGTCTTCCAAAGGGGTAATGTCATGTTTTGCTTTATGTTGGTTTTCTCTGCACAACTTACAAAGCAGCACACTTTTTTCTCTTCCATCAATATTTATGGCATATCTTCCACGGTCCACCCTTGCTCTATTGAGGCCTAACTTCTAAGGCTATCTACCTTCTCTTCCCCTTGCTCTATTGTTGGCCAAGATGACAATTAAAATCATGAATCATACAATGAGATTAGTTTATGTTCTGTGTCGCACTTGCAGGGCCAACAATCTGCATTTATCCCCGCCTTGTAGGATGCCTCGAACAGGTGATTCTCTTTGGAACAATGTCACCTTCGAGTCTAGATATGGTGGCTCGGGCTCCGGAAAGTGGAAATGCAACTTTTGTGCTGATAAGCACCATGGCAGTGTCACCAAGCTGAAGGCACATTTGTCACAAACAAAGGGTTTTGGCATCGGGCCATGTAAGCATGTGCCACAAGAAATCTATGATAGCCTCAAGGCTTGGAAGGCCATGCAGCTAGGTATCCCCCTTGAGGATATCCCCAATCTGGGAGAGCTTGAAGCACGTCAAAGTGTCTCCAAGAGGACTCGCAGTATCAGAGAGGAAGATACCAGCGGTGAGGTTGCAGGTGGTTCTATCTCGGCACCTGGAGCCAAAAGAACTAGTCTTCCAGTGTTCAAGAAAGGACATGTACAAGCAGGGATGCAAAAGGCTGCCATGAAAGAGGCAACGAGGAAGTTGATGAAGTTGTTTATTCAATGTGGATTATCCTTCCACATTGTCAAGACTCCTCGATGGAAGAAGGCAATGAGAGCTATCTCCCGCATTGGGTGTGAGTGGGATGGCCCCTCCTACGAGACATTGCACACTACTGAGCTTCGCAAGGAGCAACTGGCTGTGGAGATGGAGATGGAGCCTCTCAAGGCCACTTGGGCAAAGTATGGTTGTACTTTGCTTTGTGATGGATGGACAGATGTGCGGAAGAGAAATGTGTACAACATTCTTGTGTCCTCCTGCAAAGGCACAATGTTCATTCGTGCCATAGATGCATCGGTGCCAGGGATAGTGGTTACAGGGGAGTTCATTATGTCCCACATGCGCCAGGCAATCAATGAAATTGGGCCTGATAACATTGTGCAGGTGATCACGGACAATGGGTCCAATTGTGTATCCATGGACAGGTGATCACGGACAATGGGTCCAATTGTGTATCCATGGGCAGGATGTTAGAGGAGGAGTTCCCCAAGATTGTGTGGACACCTTGTGCAGCACACAGCCTTGATTGAGGATGTGGGGAAGCTTGATTGGGTGAGCCATGTATTTTCAGCTGCATCTACCATGGTGAGCTTTGTCACAAAGAGGCCAAAGGTTTTGAGCATGTACAGGGCCAATAGTGATCTTGAGCTTCTAAAGCCCTCCAAAACTCGGTTTACATATATGTTTATTGTGGTGGAGAGACTAGTGAGAGTACGACAGGGCTTATTACGCACTATTGTGTGTCGTGAATGGACAGCATGGGAGGACAAGGATGAGCCCAAGTCTATAGCATTCTCTCGTATGGTCATGAGAGATACTTGGTGGCAGGATGCAGATGGACTTGTGAAGGCACTTCAGCCCATGTATAGTGTCCTTCGGCTTACACACATGGAGGGGAGTACCATTGGGCTGCTTTATGAGTTCATGGACAGAATTGGTGAAGCTCTCAATGATTTCACTACCTTGTCGCGTGACAGGTGCTCACCCTTGGGCTTTAACTTTAGTCTTTGAGTCTTTCTCTTGAGTCTTCCTATAAGTTATTTTATAAATCTTGATCTCTTATGTATGTCACATGTAGAGTTCAAGATATTAAGGAGATCTGGAATCGGCGTTGGGATTGGTTTCATAGGCCAATCCATGCTGTTGCTCACATTTTGCATCCCCTTTGGAGGAATGAGGAGCAATACCTCAATGAGGAGCTAGAGTCAGGATGGATCGAGTACATTACCAAGTTGGTGGGAGTGGGAGGTGATATACAGCTTATGAGAAAGCTCGAGGATGAGCTTCTCATTTACCGCAACGGTAGCCATATGTTTGGGCGAGCTACTACATTGCTGAGGGAGACACAGTTGGAGCCAGTGTCTTGGTGGGAGAAATACGGTATTGGGACACCCCTCCTACTCTTTCAAAATCTACATTCAAATGCTACTCTCTTTTTGACTCTAACTTAACATTCTTTTTTGTACAATGTAGAGACGAATTGCATTGAGAGTTCTCTCCCAGGATTGCAGTTCAGGGCCTTGTGAGAGGAACTGGAGTACATGGGCTTTTTTTCACACGAAAAAGAGAAATAGACTCTCCACAGCACAATTGGAGAGGCTTGTCTTTTGTCATTGCAATCTCCGATTGCTAGAACAAAAGGGTCATCCCATTGAGCCTCGCCAAGTGAATACAGATAAGATTGATATCATGAAGTGCAAGGAGATTCCCGACATTCCTCAAGAGGAGAGAGACATCAATTTCTATGCTCTATGAGGAGATCATGGCTCCGGCTCGCACTACACGATCTTCTCGAGAGGCTAGTACTAGTTGTGCACCTGCACCTCTAGAGGATGAGGCATTTGAGGACTCGGCTACTACCGGCAGTGACCTTGTGAGTGAGGCTGCAGAGGCAGAAGATGCAGATGAGGATGAGCATGAGGATGCAGATAGTAGCTAGCAGCTGCCAGTATCATTTTATTTGGACATGTTATTTAGTTTGAACTTTGGACATGTTATTTATTTTGATCTTGGATTTTGAGTCATGACTCATCACCCACGTGGTGATCCTTTTGATTTCTGTTTAGTCATCAGTGATCACCCACGTGCTTTGTGATATCATCATATCTTACATGTATTTTGTTTTTATTGAAATGAATTCAATGTGGTCTCTTATAAGTTATGTCAACAGTTTTTTCTTTTGTATATTTCAAGTTAAAAATATACATGCTTTTTCTATTTTGTATGAAACCTTTTTGTACCCGTTTCTTACCTTTTATGAAATGTTTCAAAACGTATGAAACCCGTTTCATACCTGCCGTTTCAGATTCGCCTGGCAACACTCGCGTGAACAACTCAGAGATCTTTTACAGGTGAGCGTCATCGGTGAGCTTGAAAAGATCACAGACATTCACCCTCTAGGGCGTGGCTACTATTAGGTGGAGTTCGACTCGCCAGTAGCGTCAGACCGAGTCATTCAGCTGAGCCCCCCTTGCATTGCGTACGGCACAGGCCTTCTTTGCGCCGTGGCAGCATAGCTCAACCCTGCGTTTGACCCGTGTCGGGCTTCCCAATGACAGTTTGCTTCCCAGGCCTGGAATACCTTCCTCTTTCTCTCGGTGATTGGTGGTGCCATCCGGAGAATCCTACTGCCTCGGCCCTTGCACGGGCAACCGGGGTTCCATCCCTCCACATCTATGTTGCCTCGCCGGATTTAGTGCCTCACGTTATATATATTCCTTGCCTCCAGGGCCACCCCATCATGCAGCGTGTGTAGTATTCAGGCCTTCCAAGTCAATGCTTCATTTGCAAACAGATGGGCCATCTAACCAGAGCTTGCCCTCGACGTCAATCCAGGAGAACGCCTCTGGTTGTCCCCCCCCCCCCCCCCCCCCCCCCCCCCGCCTGGGGGGTCCTCCATTCAGATCCTCACCAAGGGGCAAAGAGAGAGGCAAGTTCCCAACCAACGGAGCATCAAGTCCCGACTGCGGATGACCCGACTATCGAAGAGTGGCAGATGGTTGGCCCGTGCCCGAGCCGTCAGTCGACCACCAGAGCTAAGCGCCGTCGCTGCGCACGCCAGGCTGGCAGAGTGCAGGAGAATTCAGTTCTATCAGAGAACCATTATGAGCATTTATCACAGCACCTACTCGTTGGCGATGGGCCCCCTCCAATCATGGAGCGGGCCCCTTTGTTTTGGCAGACGCTACCCCATTGAGATTCCTCCCTCGACTTTCAGTGCCCAATGAGGCCGGTAGCCCCATAAGCCCTCGTCGAGCCTCTTCCAACAGCCTCTCTCTCCAATGGATATCTCCCAGCAGCAGCCCTCTTTGGCCTCTCCGTCCCCCCCCCTCCTCCACCCTCGCTCCTGACTCTACCCACAGCAATTCTATCTGCCTTGTCCTCCTCATCAAAGCCCCCCCCCCCCCCCCCCCCTTCCGCCTCTCCAGAGCACTCCCGTCGACCCCCATCAGCCCCCAACCCGAAGCAGAGGTAGCCAACAAGCTCCGTTCGCTGCTTGATTCACCGTTTCTCTAAGCCAATTGAGATGACCGTTGCTGCCTCCCCGGTGAGGGCTCCCCCGCCAGAGTCCCCAGGTGCCTGCCCCCCCCCCCCCCCCCCCCCCCCCCCCCCAGGATCCTGGGGCAGCCTGTGGATTATAGTTTCTTCCAATGTCTTCCAGTCGAAGGGACAAATATCTTTGAGGAGACAATAGCCCCTATTCAGATATGTGTGGTTTTTCACCACTCCAGACCCTCTACGCCAGAGAATGGTGCCATGATCTTCTCTTTCCCTTTGAGTGCAGCCATCTATGGCCATTGGCTAGGATGGAGCTTGGAGACTCAGGCCACAAAGACCAGGATGGGAAGATGGTGGCCTCCAACCTGAAGGTGCTACTTTTTGTGTTCATGCATACTTCTGTCGTAGTACCTCTTCCCCCTTCTTACAGGTACCTCCATTGTGATTGATGGAGTCCAGAGAACGCATACTCTCGCACTCGGACAAAGTGGCGTCACATGGAGGACAGGATCAGCGCCCACTTGGCGCGCCTTCGCCCCAAGACGGATTGTGATTATTCCCCGTCTAAACCCTCACCCAAGACTCTTCCAGTGGAGGGCGATTCCACTAGTTCCACCTCACACAAAGATTGATACTCGATAGTCTCCTGGAACATACACGGTTAGGGGGGCCTCAGTGCTTTCAGAGATGACGCGTCCTGAGAGGAGAGCTTCAGAGAGACACAGTTGGGAAACCTATCAACATTCTTTTCCTCTAGAAGCATCACCTTTCTAATTGTATCATTGCTTCTTCATCATTATGCAGATTTGTTTTCCTTCTCTCTGTGCCTATGTCTCACGCTTTCCGCTGCGCACTTTTGACATGGTATCAGAGCACCGGGTTGAGGCTCTTCTACAGAAGGTGTTCTGGCGTTTTTTGTTTAGAGAAGGATTTCTGCGTTTTTCTATACTGCTGGTTGCAGAGGAGGAGGGAGCATTTTGGCCTTGTCTAGGCGGCTGAAGGAGGTACATGGCAGTCCCTACTGGCTGCGTTTTCTGTAGATATGGGGCAGCAAGCAGGGCAGACAGCCTGGCTGCGTTTTCTGCAGATATGGAGCAGCAAGCAGGGGAGACACCATGGCTGCGTTTTCTGCAGATATGGGGCAGCAAGCAAGGGAGACACCCTGGCTGCGTTTTCTGCAGATCTGGGGCAGCAAGCAAGGGAGACACCCTGGCTGCGTTTTCTGCAGATCTGGGGTAGCAAGCAGGGGCGACACCTATGGATGTGTTTTCTGCAGATCTGTGGCAGCCAGAGGAGGTGCTGAAGTTGCTGTGTTTTCCTCTTCCCTCACTTCTTCTTGGTACATGTGCTGCCCAGCTGTTTACAGCAGTGTTTTTTGCATTATCTCATCTGCGTTCTTGGAGGCAGTGGAGGCAGGTGTTCTTTTTCCGGAATGGTGCCTTCCCACATGGCCTTGAGCCCTTGCTCGACCAATCTTTGTTTTGTCAGAGTTTTCAGACTCATGGGTGCACACTTGGATTCTCATCCTCGAGGTGTGTGTGGAAGACAGTTAGCCTTTCTCGACAGCAGAGGGGGTCTGCCAGTTCAGCGTAGTTTTGCTGGTGTACAGGTGTTTCCTTTAGGTTCTCAGGGTGTTCACCTTGAGAGGGGGATGTGGTTACTTGGCAGTGAGCCACTCCTATTCCCTAGGCAGATGGCCTTCTGGATTACAGGGTACAGGCACAGGAGTCATCATCCCTAGGATAAGCATTGATTTGGGAGCTTGGTGTATAGGGTGATATCGGCATTCATGCAGAGACAGGCTAGGTCACTTGGTGACGAGAGCTGTTGTCGAGGTTCACACGTACTTGCTCAGTTGCAGGATGGGTACATGATGCATGGCAGGTGTACAGGTTCATTGGGTACAGGTAGGTACCAGTGCAGCAGCAGTTTGGAGCAGATGATTGACATCAGATTGTGCTTTGGGATGATGAGTTGTGGATGGTTGGTTCCACATGGACACGTGACTAGTTGGTTGGGAGCTTGCAAGCTAGGGGTGTCAGGTTTTGGCAGGAGAGCTTTCTTGAGCTCAGCGCCATAGTTAAAACACCAAAGAGCTCAGGGGGTGTTGCCATGTGATTGGGTGTGTGAGTAGTAGTCCCATCACGCGACGGCGAGTTATGGATACAGGTTTTAAAGGTCAGGTGCCAGCAAGATTGTCAGCTACAGTGTTGGAGGTATGTTTCTTCCACTTGGAGTGTTAGTCCCATCACGCGACGGCGAGTTATGCATACAGGTTTTAAAGGTCAGGTGCCAGCAGGATTGTCAGCTACGGTGTTGGAGGTATGTTTCTTCCACTTGGAGTGTTAGCAAGACAAAGAGGCATTCTTGGACCGAGGGATACATGGAGATCCGGAAACCTTGTATTTGGAGATTGGTGCTCAACAAGCTCAGAGTTGGAGGCTTGAGTACCAGGGCTGATGTAGACATTGTGGGCCTCTAGGGTGTCTAGAAGGGGTGCCAACAGGGAGACAGTTTGGCGGTGTTCTCTAAGGAGCAGATTTTTTTCTTGGAGGTAGAGAGTCAGACGACATCCTTTCTTGGGCTGAAGAGGGAGCACATTGTGTGACAGGTGTGATATAGATTGGGTTGGAGATATCCGGTGGTTCGTTCTTTGGATTTTGTTGGCCTTCTGGATCGGAAGCAGTTCCTTGGAGCAAGTGGCAGAGGCGGGAGCAGATCGACTTTTCGACTTGTTTTGGAGGTTTCCTTTTCCAACTCCTTGGACCGGTTTCACTCCCAGGATCTGAGGGGGGTGTTAGCATTATTCATCTCCTGGTAGTGTGCCCAAGTTGTGTATCAGGGGTGCCCAGATTTATCCCGGGCAGCACCTTATTTTTTCCTCATGTTTAGGCCGCCCTTGGTTGTAGGGTTGGCCACCCATTATCACATGTTTATTTTTGTCCAGTCATGAGACTTTTCTGGAGCAAGTCGACCAGCTTATCTTGGGGCTATATAAGGCTTGCCTCCTCCTCATTTGTACTCACTCTGACAGGGGCTTCCAGGCCCGGGTCCTCCCTTAGGGGAGTAGTTCATCATGCCCACACATACGGGGACCACCCCTTGCATAGGGCTGATTGTATCATTGCTTCTTCATCATTATGCAGATTTGTTTTCCTTCTCTCTGTGCCTATGTCTCACGCTTAGGCCCTTGGTTGTAGGGTTGGCCACCCATTATCACATGTTTATTTTTGTCCAGTCGTGAGACTTTTCTGGAGCAAGTCGGCCAGCTTATCTTGGGGCTATATAAGGCTTGCCTCCTCCTCATATGTACTCACTCTAACAGGGGCTTCCAGGCCCGGGTCCTCCCTTAGGGGAGTAGTTCATCATGCCCACACATACAGGGACCACCCCTTGCATAGGGCTGATTGTATCATTGCTTCTTCATCATTATGCAGATTTGTTTTCCTTCTCTCTGTGCCTATGTCTCACGCTTTCCGTTGCGCACTTTTGACAGAGACATGTAAGCTACTAGATGACCATTCTGTTGTAATACACCTCCAATGGCCATGTTACTCGCATCAGTGAGTGATCACCTGAAATGGCTCGTCCCACGAGGCAAGTGCTAAACAAGGCGCTTCTGATAAAGCCACCTTGAGGTTCTTGCCTCCAACACTCGTGCAGTCATTCGAATCCGTTGCCTTCTTGTCTTGACACCCTTTAGTAGATCAGTGAGATCCGCCGAGAGGTCAGAAAACTTGTCTATGTGGGTGGATTATGCCTGGCATATACCCACAAAGGATCTGATGTCATAAGCAGTCTGAGGAACTTCCCAATTGACAATCTCGGCCACCTTAGCCGAATCAAGTTGAATGCCTTCTGCACTAATTGTATATCCAAGGTAATAAACCTCGAACAAATAAAATTCCGACTACTTCTCATTGACGTAGAGCTCCTTGCTTTCAAGCAACTTCACCACTTTCTCCACATAAATGTCATGCTGCTCAACCGCAGCTGAAAATATTAGTATGTCATCCAGAAATATGAACACATACTTTCCAATTAATTCCCAAAACACACGCATCATCATGCGGCTGGGGCGTTTGTCAAGCCAAAAGGCATGACCACAAATTTATAGTGGACCCGTTCCGTACGAAAGGCTATCTTGGGAATGTCCCCCTTCACAATCCCCTCACCTGGTGATACCCACTCTTTAAATCGCGTTTCGAGAACACCTTGGCTCCATTCAGCCTCTCAAGAATATAATCTATTCGAGGCATCGGAAATCTACTCTTGATAGTCACCTTATTGAGTGCACGATAATCACACACGAGAAGACCCATCTTTCTTCTTGACAAACAGGATCAGTGCTGCAAATGGCGACACGCTGGGGTGAATGAAGCCAGATTGCAACAATTGTTGGAGTTGGCGGTCCACTCCGATTCCATTGCCTTGGAAATGCGATATGGAAACTTGCTCGAGGGTTCCAAGCCTGGGAGGAGATCGATCTTGTGGTCCTCCGGTCTAGACGGGGGGGAGCTGGGGAGGGAGATTGTCCCTAAGAAAAATCTTCTGGAACTTTTCATGCAGAGCCAAATACTTCTCGAAAGCACTGGCCACCCTCTAGGCAGTCTAGATGTATATCATCCCACAATGTGCGCCTTTCCTAATTGCTCATTATAGCCTGCAAGTAGCTTATGAGTGGAAAGTTTGGAATTCCTGGATCATACTAAATGGGCACTGGGGCGTTTGACACATTCCGACTAATCTGGAAAGTGTGCTTGTCCCACTTGACATCCGGAAGGAACTTGTGAAACCACTGAATGCCCAATATTATGTCTGCTCCTACAAGAGGGGCAACCATAAAATCACGCACAAACTCTATGCCCTGAATAACTAATTTAGCACCTAGAGCTTCATACTTGACGCTCGTTGTCATGCCTGTGCTAAAACCCTCAACTTGCTTGTCCACCGAAGTCAGGACGAAACAGGCACGCCGAGCGGCCCATTCTGTGACCACGTCCTCCGTGCCGCCACTATCAAACAAGACAAAGACTCTCTGGCCACGTATGTAGCCAAAGGTCTTGAGCAATTCGTTGCGCTCATACTCCTGGTCATAGGCGCCCTTTTGCTTATCTTCGAGCTCCCGACTAATGATTGCTTCAACTGAAGCATTGGGATTTGAAGACGTAGGGGCAGCCACTGGGGTCTATGTGGGAGCTGGGCTCACCCCTCCACAGAAGCTATGGAGGCTGAGGTGGCGGTCTTTGGAGCGGTAGTCTTCTTAGGACACTCCCGAGAAGTGTCCTTTTGTATGACAAAAGAAACACCTACCCTCCTTATTGTACTGAGCAATCTCCTCAGCACTCAACTTGCCACCAGTCTTGCCTGCCTCCACTTTCTGGTCTGGAGTAAGCTTGGACGCATTGGTCGAGTTCTTCGAGCCAGATGCTACCGTGCTCTGTCTGGTTCTAGCCTTGCCACCATTGTGCTTGATTTCAGCACTCTGGAGTCTGCGCAAGCAAGAGTGCGTCTTCGAAGGTGGTTGGCCTAAACATACGCACCTCGCACTGGATTTGTGTGTCAAGGCCATACAAAAATTGCTTTTTCTTGTCCGTATCAGATAAGCCTAATTGCAAACATAAGGTCGAAATTCCATTGGCAAACTGAAGGACTGGTTGCGCATTCTGACACGCTCCCCTGAACTCGTCTTCAAGTCGCGCAAGGTAATGGGGCGGTAGAATTCGTTGCTTAAGGTCGCGGACAAACTCGTTCCAAACATAAGCTGCCATACCTAATCTGGTGTGGGCATGAGCCCACTGGGTCCACCAAGGACTGGCCTCACCCTCCAAGTACCAACTTGCTAAGATCACTCTGTCAGTATCATTCTTTCTAACTGCAACAAAGTAAGCTTCAAATTGATGCAACCATGAATAAAGAGTTGTGGAGTCGAGTTTACCATTATACTTTCTGAAATTCATTTTCTCGGGAAAATGATTTGAGGATATAGAAGGAGAGGGAGGAGGAGACGGAAATCGCCGAGCTGGAGAACAAGTGCGCTCTTCCAGAGCCAGTATCTGCGCCTTCTGCTCTTCCAACTTGGTACTCTGGTCTGCGATTGCTCACATCATCTGTTGGAACATCTCTAACACTTCCAGACTTTTTTTTTAGGGGGAAAGGGGAAAACGTATCGCACGATATCGTATGGTACCGTACCACCATACGGTACGAATAGGTTCGTACCGATACAAGAAACAACCATGGCCGAAAGGGACAAGTGACTTTGACTCAGACCACTAGCCTCGACCTTGTTGATACGGGACTAGACGACATGAAGCACACGTACGCAGATTCCGAGGAATTCGGTACACACAGTGGGAACAAGCATCGGATGCCACAAGACCATGCCACTTTTTGATACGCGATGGTTGGCTTTTCTACAAAGGCCGACTGTGTATCATGAAGTCGTTCACGACAGCTCTTCTCCATGATGCCCATGATGCCATTACTGGTGGTCATAGGGGCATGAATTCGACTTTGGAGAAGTTAGAACGGCAATACTATTGGCCAAAGATGAGGCGAGATGTGTTTTCGTATGTATAACACTGTGATATTTGTCAAAAGGTGAAAGCTCCTCGTAGGAAGAAGATAGGATTGTTATAGCCCTTGCCAATTCTTGAGGGACCTTTCCAAGATATCTCGATGGATTTTGTCACGAATCTACCTCCCAGTCCGGGCAAGCGTAATACTCAGTGCTTGACTACAGTTGATAGATTTAGCAAATTTGTTATGCTTATTCCATGCAGGGCCAATGTGACCGCCAACAACGATGTTGCCCATTTGTTCATTTGGCATTGATACCCGATTGGCGGGATCCCTAGGACCATAGTGTCAAACCGAGATGCCAAGTTTACCAGTCATTTATGGAGGGCATTGTTTAATAACTTTGATACTAAATTGAATTTTTCCAATGCATTTCACCTGCAGACGCACGGCCAGACAGAAATCTACAACTAGTTGGCCTTTGATGTGCTGAAGTGTTATGTCCACGATCAGCAAGGTAAGTGGGAATCATATTTGCCTTTAGTTCAAGCTGTTTTGAATGATTCTTTTTCTTCAGCTATTGGCAGGACTCCATATGAAGGAGCGTTTGGAAGACCATTCCAGTCGCTATTGACCAGAACCTCGTCTTCAGTACCTGAAGCGAACAGATTAACAGAGTCTTACCAGGAGATTTTTGGAGTCAGTAAAAGACAGGTTAGCTAAAGCACAGGAGGCCTACACTTGATAGGCCAACAAAGACCGAAGGGATACGAAGTTTTCAGAAGGTGATTGGGTGTATCTTCGGATTATGAAGCAAAGGTAGAAACAGGTAGGCAAGCAATGCCCAAAGTTGTCATCCAGGAGCTTCGGACCTTTTCCCATCCAGAGAAAGATTAACGAGGTTTCAGTGAAGTTAAAGCTACCTCCGAGTTGGACTATGCACGATGTGTTCCATGTCAAACCATACGCAGGTCCGATCCCTTCAGAAGTGAAAGACGAAGCCGAACCAGATATCATTGATGAAGCTGAAGTAATGGTTCCAAAACAGATCCTTTTGCACCACTTCAAGCATGGCTCAAGCCGGAGGCAAAGACAGTCCCTCACAAAGTTTCAGGACCGAGGGACCCATGAAGCGGTATGGCTTGATAAAGAGTTCTTCGACGACTATCCGCCTTTATTGACGGATTATTTGGAGGCTATGCAGCTTCCGTCAAGTTCAGCACAAGGAGATGTCACGTGCATCCCGCACTTAGATGCCACGTAGACATATCTGAACAAGAAGGTGCAGGACCTGGGGTGGAAAACTGGTCCCATGCGAGCCCAGTCCGGGACGAGTCAGCCAAGGTTCCACTCCATTCGTCCGAGGTCAGGTGTGCATTGTCCTGCACATGCGTCCAAGGTCAATGCGCGGTGTGAGTCTCCCCTCTGGAATGATGTCAGTTGCTCTGTGTGTTTGGTCTGTGACCAAATGCCAGACAACTATGTAGGTTGCATGTAGAAGGGGGCATCCATTAGGGCTACCCCAAAAAGGGGTATTATACCCCATGTTTGGGTAGAGGGTAGGCCTTAGGCCACCACCCCAAGGGGCCCATGGCCTTTGCCCACCAGCCCAAGGAGGGCCTGGGCAGGCTGTCGGCCAGCCCAAGAGGGCTTGGCTAGGCAGCCGACTTGCCTTTGGGCCAGCCCAACGAGTCGGCTAGCCCATAGGACAGCCAGGACTGCAGGCGGCCAGACCCCAAAAGGCTGCCCAGCAACATGCGCATAGTGGCCATTCAGTATACGTGTGAACACATGGTATTTTCAGCATTTAATGCTACTTTAAGCAGGTCGTGGGGTTTTTTTTCAGCAAACCGACCTAGATAAAACTAGCCGACCAGCATCTAAGAGGGGTATAAATACCCAAGGCATAATTCAGTCCAGCCATCTCATAATTCACAAGGTGCTGAAGCTACTCAAGGGCCAAGACAGCCAAGGGAGAAGCTAACGCAAGGGTGAAGGATTGAAGGTCAAGGGCAGAGATCTATCTCAGCCAAGAAGGTTCAGGTTCAGTCTTTTATTTCAGATTTTGCATCATTCTAATAAAAGCAAATACACCATCCGTGTTGTGGGCCCTAGAGAGGGTATTCAAGACCCAATACTGTGTTCTCTTCTCCCTCTCTCGCTCTCTATTTTTTTGCACATCTATATTCAGTTTTGTGTGTTATTTTCCGTCATGAAACGTGTGCTGATTTTTGAGCATTGAAGTTACCGATCTAGCACCCATAGCTAGTAACTGGTCATGGATAACCATGGCCTTCATGAGAAAAGACTGCATTGAACTGCCTTTAGGAAATAACAAGGCATAGAGTTTCCCCTGCAAGGTAACTACCCTCATCGATGAATCGCGAGCAAAGAGATCCTCCAACTTTGACCATACCTGATGAGCACTGGTGAGAGTTTGCACTGCCGGTGAGACCTCTGTGATGGTCCGCACAAGCACATAATGCGCCTTCGAGTCCCGATTCTCCCAATCTTGTAATTCCACAGCAAATTTGAAAGAGTGCACACAGCGGAAGCAAAAGGGGCACTAGTGTGTGCTGAATAGAGAGAGAGAGAGAGAGAGAGAGAGAGAGAGAGAGAGAGAGAGAGATGGAGCAACTATGCTGAATATACTGAAGCAAAACAGTCCCAAGCAAGAGACCCAGATAGTCTCATAAGTGAGAGAGCAAAATATGTACAAGACTGAATGAAAAGTGAGAGGCTAGTCCCACCTATTTATAGGTGCGTATTGCTGACCGACTGGGGCTGAATATGCTGGCCGACTCGAGTTGAATAGTTGGCCGACTGGGAAAATACCAAACAGGGTGGGAAAAATCCTAGAAAAATATGTAAAATAGGGGTGGCCAGCCCACAATCAAGGGCCGTGCAAAAGGGACCAAAAGGACACCAGAAATGGGCAAAAACTGGGGATGAATGTGCTAACACCCCCTCTCAGCACCAAATGTTGAACATACTCCGAGAAGCCGAAGAAGTCGTCCTCTGTCGTCAAAGACAAAAGAATGCAGCAACAACAGGTACCAGGAAAGCTCCACAAGCAATCTCCACAGCAACTCAGCTACAAAAGCAACATAACAAGCTACCAGGTACATTGCTCCTCTAGAAGAAAACAACCATATAGGTTGCGTCGTGCTGCTTCAAATATCGGTGCCAAACCCAAATGTAAACACAATGCCACAGAAATCCCTAGAAGCCTGAAGCTCCAAGAAGATAATACCCTCAAAAGAAATATAGTCCATTTGTTCCAACTCTGTACCAAGAGTAGCCAAATGCTCGAAGGTCAGCATCGCCAGATGTAAGAACCTGCCCCCTCTGAAAACTGATGTCGGGACTCCACAAGCCCAACCAAATCCAAATCCCAATCCTTCAAGCCCTGGAAGTACCACTGTGCCCCACGCACGGTCACGGACACACCTGACCACAATCCAAAATCCTCACACAGAGTAAGGGAAATAGAAACATTCACAGTAGTGGTAACTGAAGTAGTAGTAGCCTCTTCAATAGCATCATACAGCGTAGAAGCAGGCTCCTCCATAGAAGGCAAAGGGACCAATAACACATCCTAGTCACTGGTTGACGAAGAAAGAGTCAGAGGCAAAGCAATAAAATCCCCCTCAGAAGCTGTGAGCAAAGATAGCCCACTGTCTTCCTCAAAAACATTACCAGAGATATCATCCTGGCAAGGAGAAGTATGCACAGAAACTGAAGGCAAGGCAACAGGAGAAACAAACTCCTCAGATGCAGTGAGCAAAACTGGCCCACTATCCTTCGCTGCAGGAACATCTCCAAAAGAAGTATCCACAAGATCACTGGTTGCATAGCACCCAGAAGTAGAAACCATTTGCCGATCACTGGCATCACCATACAGGTCACAAAGCAACTACCACACACAGAAAGTAGAAGCATCATCAGAAGCATAGATGAAGTGTTAAAGAACCAAATCCTGATAATTCAGGAGGAGAAAGCCACAGGTCTGTCCGTCAGTCTTCCTCCACCGACACACATCCTCCGCAGACGCAAGGTCCAGCACGCACCGATTCTTGTACGAGAGAAACTCCATCAAACCATACTCCCTGAGAATAGATGTAACCTGCAACTTCCATGACTGAAAGTTACCATCATCCAACTTGTCTACCTCATCTAGGAAATAACAAGAAAGTGGTACGAGAGCCAAATCTAAAGCTGTCATCATTGATCCAACCAATAGGACCAAACCTCATAAGATAAAACTATCCAAATCAAAAAACGCTGATATAGGGCCCTTTCTCCCACCAAAACGCAGCCCTAAGAGGCTGGACAGCACCCGAAAATCCTACTGTAGCAAAAAATTGCAGAAGCTTTTGTCGACTGTACCTCCAACCTTGAGGTCACCAAAAGAGGGAAGCAAAAAATGCAGATTTGATATAGAGAGGAAAGGCAGCCACACAAGGCCTGGGAATATGCTGTAAGAGGGTGCAAGAGGGAAAGGCATCAACAAGGACAGTAGCTTGGGCTCTCCTCAAGAAAAAAACACGGACAATCTCAAAAGAAGAAGTGTCCTCCATAGGTACCAAGGGTGCCACCAAAGCCCGAAACACCACAAACCCCCTTTGCAAAAGGGAATGTCCATCGGAGAGGAAAACGCAGCCAAAGAGGGGCTGTTGTCTTGAAAAAACAGGCCGCCTAGATCCAAACTCCAAGTAGGAATGAAACGCTAATGAAAAGTTACCTTCTGGCTGCAAGCGATGAAGCCAAACTGAAGGAGAACCAACCAGCAAAAGCTGTCCAGAAAACGCAGCAACCAGAGGGCTGTAAATCTGAAAAAAACGCAGAGGTGAAGGGACTGAAAATAGGGCTAAATCTGGGACAGCAAATGGAATCGCTGAACCGGGAGCGATGATACCATGAAAGAGTGCACAGACCAGAAGTAAAAGGGGCACTAGAGTGTGCTGAATAGAGAGTGCCAGAGAGAGAGAGAGATATGGAGCAACTATGCTGAATATACTGAAGCAAAACAGTCCCAAGCAAGAGACACAGATAGTCTCATAAGTGAGGGAGCAAAATATGTACAAGACTGAATGAAAAGTGAGAGGCCAGCCCCAACTATTTATAGGTGGGTAGTGCTGGCCGACTGTGGCTGAATATGCTGGCCGACTGGAGCTGAATACCAAATGGGCTGGGAAAAATCCCAAAAAAATATGTAAAATAGGGGTGGCCAACCCACAATCAAGGGCCATGCAAAAGGGACCAAAAGGACACAAGAAATGGGCAGAAACTAGGGATGAATGTGCTAACAAAATTCATCCTCCTGATCTTGAGTCCACCGCCTAGAGTTTTGAGGACACTCAGGCTTCCTTTCAGTGCCCTGAACAATGTCCCACAAACCCTTGTGGATGATCCAGATCCGCATCTGAAGCTTCCAATGAGCATAGTTGGGTCCTTTCAATTTGTCATCCTTGTTCGTACAGGAGGGAAGCCATATCCACAGCAACAAAGAACAAATCTCAGCTCTCAAACACTTCTCTCAAGTGCTTTCCAACGAAGCGAGGCACCAGGAACAATCAGCCCCCTCTCAAACCTGAGAGAGAAAGAGGCTGGACAGCAACAAAACAGTCCAAGATCCACCAAGAACCTCCAACACAACCACAACTCCACCTTTTGCCTTTGTAGAAGAAAACGCAGCCAAGTAAACTAGCCAGCTTGCCTCTGTAGGAGAAAACGCAGCCACCAAACTGGCCGGCAGCAAATAGCAGGCTAGCTGGACTTGAAAACGCAGCACAGTTGGGAAACGCAGCCACTTGTTGTCACGGATATGCAGCCGGGAAAGATATGGAGAAAAACGCACAGCAAAGGAGGGAATGGTGGGCAGATTTGCAAAGTTTGGAGTAGCCTGGACCTAAGCGTATGATACCATGAAGGAGATAGCACAAGCGGAAGCTTAAACAGTAAACATATGAAAGCGTGCAAAGGAGATTGAGGGAGTTGGACAAGATCACCTTTAATAAAGGCAGTAAAGCTTTACAATGGCAATGGCCAGCAACTGAGTGTTGAATGATGTGCAAGGGAAGTGGATGGTGTGAGGGCAAAAGGACGGAAGGACCAGATATACGAGAGATCAGAGTAAAACCACATAGCATGAAATATGTGAGTGAATATATATAAAAGGGTGAGTGCAGATATGTACAAGAGCCCTCATATGAGAGGTGACTCTGAGCAGAGAAAGACCAGTGCTAAGGCAAAGAAGACGTCGGAGCTCAAGCACGGTCGATGACGAAGGCTCGCGTCGATGTGAGGCAAGCACTCCGAGGTGATAGTGGCAACGGAAAAAGGTAACGTCAATGACGACGATGGTGGTGCAGTCTCTGATGACACAGGTGCTGCGTACCTAAAGCAAAGAGGGCTGCCGTCCCGAGTGGTTCAAGCTCTAGTGACACGGGTGCTGCATACTTGTAGCAAAGAGGGTTGCCGTCCCGAAGTAGCAGAGGGCTACCGTCCCGATGTAGCAGAGAGGGTTGCTGTCCCAAGGGCTGTGCCAAAACGCACAAGATATGCTGAGGGTAAGCACGGATGTGAGCCCTCATGTATGCACTGAAGAAGGCTGAGATAAACGTTGATATAAGCCCTGACGTAAGCCTAATGTAAGCGCAAATGTGGGCTGATGTGTAGCGCTGATGTAAGCTGCAGCAAAACGCAGATGATTGCTGAAGTAAAGCGCTGATGTATGCTCTGATGTAGGCGCTGACATGTGCTAAAGTAAAACGCAGATGTGGAGCAGAAGAAGGCCTGATGTAAGCGCCAAGAAACAACCTGTGGGGTAAGGCTGATGTGAGCCCTGCAAAAGGCAGCCTGGACCAGCAAGGAAAACCCAGAGATGAGCCCCTCCTGTAGGCGGCCAGATGGTACCTCATATGGCGATGAAGTGGTACATGAATGATGAGGTATAGGCAATGCTATATATAGCGAAGGGGGGTGCTGGTCGGTCACCATAAAGGTGTAGGCCAACAGCCAAGACAAAAACCCCAAAAATATATAATATAAAATATCCAAAAAGTCCCTTTTTAGGGCTGGAAAAAGTGATGTTTCTTCAAACCCCCTCTCAGGTCAAAAAGGGGACAATGAGAGAAGATGAAGTATGCTAGGGTCCCACAAACACAATGGCAGAAGCAGTGTATCCCCATCTAGAATCAAAATTTGATAAAGTCAGAGAGGGCGATCGTGATGGCAAAGGTGGTGTGGATGAGGGGGTGTGCATGGGTTGATCGTCTCCCAAAGTATGATCTTGAACAGGATTCTCCACTGAGCAAGAAATCCCATTCCCTATGTGGTCCAAATCAGAGTTTGGAGAAGCATCTTCTGGTGAGAAGAATCGGTACTCCGGAAGTGCGGGTAGACAATCCATGCTGTGTGCTCTCGAGGTCTTCAATCCCCTTGCTCATGATAGCTCTGATTCCATGTGAGGGCAAAAGGACGGAAGGACCAGATATACGAGAGATCAGAGTAAAACCACACAACATGAAATATGTGAGTGAATATATATATATATAAGGGTGAGTGCAGATATGTACAAGAGCCCTCATATGAGAGGTGACTTTGAGCAAAAAGAAGACCAGTACCGAGGTAGAGAAGACGTCGGAGTTAAAGCACGGTCGATGACAAAGGCTTGTGTCAGTGTGAGGCAAAGCACTCTGAGGTGATAGTGGCAGCGGAAAAAGGTAATGTCGATGACGATGATGGTGGTGCAGTCTCTGATGACGGGTGCTGCGTACCTGAAGCAGAGAGGGCTGCCATCCCGAGTGGTGCAAGCTCTGGTGACACGGGTGTTGCGTACTTGTAGAGCAGAGGGGGCTGCTGTCCCGATGTAGAAGAGAGGGCTGCCGTCCCGATGTAGCAGAGAGGGCTGCTGTCCCAAGGGCTGTGCCAAAACGCACAAGATATGCTGAAGGTGTCAGCGTTTTTCTGAGAGGTGTTTTGGGCTTGTGTACATATGGATGCATGGCATGTGTAAGAGTTTTGCTCGGGAATGCGTTGGCAAGTGTTCAGGGTGGACGGTTTGGTTGTGGGCTTGTGCAGGCCTGTCTGGAGTAAGGTCAGCGCTACAGGTGGTATCAGCCACTTGATGGCTCTGAATGTGTGCGCCTCCCAAGTACAATGGGCACTCGAAGCTGTATTCAAGTGTGTGGAAAGCGTGGGGAGCAATTAAAGATTAAAGGGCCAAGGTAGCATTGAACAAGGTGTGAAAAGGAATGTTATGGTGGCCATCCATTAGGCTTTAAACAAAATGAAAGAATAAATAATAAACGTGGCCAACCAAAGCAATAGACCACGTGGAGGCTAGAGCTGCGGCAAGCGCAACGGCCAGCACGTGAAAGGAAGAAGCTGGAGAGTTGGCGAGTCGGCAGGTGATGCGCAGCTGCAGAAAAAGAGAAGTGGCCGCCTTGTTTGTTGGGGTTCTCAGGCGCAGCCGCAGGCATATGCTGTGAGGAAGCCGCCTTGTGGTGGTAACGCAACGTGGAGGAGCCGCCTTGGGCTGGCTGACGGCCTCAAAAGCGCAGGGGCCCGGGCTATGCAGAGCAGCTGGGCGCAGCCGCAGGCATATGCACAGAAGGTCGCCCTGGGGGTTAGCAGTGCGGCTGAAGGCGTGTGGCTGGAAGGTGCCGGCTTGTAGAAAGGGGAGCCCTCTGAAGCGAGCGCAGCTGACTAGCGCTGGAAGGTGCCGGATACTAGAGTGCGGAGAGCAGCTGCTGGCGGCTCTCGAGGTGGTGGTCGTGTGGCTGACCAACGTGTGAGAGAAGAAGAGCCGCTTTGGGTGCAGTTGCAGAGGGTTGTGGACAAGCGGACAGAGGTGACAGGCTGGCAAAGCGTGGGCTGGTGTGGGCCGCGTAGGTGAAGCCGGAAGTGGAAGCACAGGTAGGTACTGAAGACAGGGTGGCAAAGAGGGAGCAGTGAAGAGGGCACGTGTGGCCGTAAAAAGGATCGTGCAAAGGCTGGTGGGGCTGATAGCACGTCAAAGAGAAGGGGTTTAAGGGGCAGGTGGTGCTTGGGTTTGAAGTGGCTGGCAGAGGATCAGCACAGAGAGAGACAGAGAGAGAGATGTTGGTGTAGCTGCTGCTGACGACACACACAGAAGTGATGGGCTGCACAGAGAGATGAGGGTTAGCTGGCGGGGCGCCCTCTGAAGAGAGAGTGGCCGGGTTCTTTCTGGTGTGATTGGCACAGCATGCAGGCGAGAGGGCAGTGACAGGTCAGAGTGTTAATGTGTTCGTGGTTGCAGAGGCTTGGTCGTAATTCCCGAGGTGGTGTGGCCGTGGTGGAATTCCCTTGGCAGTAAATCCAGGCCTGAGTGTTTTGGGTTGTGTGAGTAAGGCTTCTGTGTCGGGAGAAGCTTGTATGAAGTGTTGTGACTGGGAATATAATGGTGCCCCTGTTTTGTGCTGTCTTTCTAGAGTGGGTGGTGTGGTGAACTGGGAGAAGTGTTCCAGCCGGTGGCTGGTGGTGCCCCCGTTCGTGTTGTTATTCCAAGTTTGGGAGGTGAAGGGCTATAGAGGCGTGGTTCTTTTTTTCTTGTTTTCACCTCACATTCTTCTGGTGCCCCCACTGAGGAGAGCTCTAGTGTTGTTCTTTTCCTAGAAGGGTGTATGTCCCACGGAGGAGAGCTCAGGGATTGTTACAGGTTTTCATAATGTGGTCTTATCCAGAATTTCATGGTAGGAAGGGTGAAGATGTGTGTGACTTTTTGGAGCAAATGGAGTTGGCATGCATTAGCAATCATGTTACAGATGAAGAGCAGGTTCTGAAGCTGATAAAGATTTTCTTGAAGGGAGATGCCCGAAGCTGGCTTAAGGATTTTGAAGCACAGGATGCGGCAGGTGAGCTACATGGTGTTTTGACCTTAGACAGGTTGAAAGAAGGCCTTTTGGAGCGTTTTCAGCAAGTGGAGGATTCTAGTGTGCTTTGGCAGGAGTTGAGCATCTTGAAGCAGGTCCATGGGCAATCACTGGATGATTTTGTGAAGGTATTTACATGTTTGTGGGGTAAGTGGTGTATGACATTGAAGCAGGAAGTACCTCCTATGTTTTTGAAGAAGAGCTTGTTTATTGATGGTTTGTTACCCCATTTGAAGGTCAGGGTTGAGTTGAAGAATCCCAAGTCATTTGATGATGCAGTTAGGGTTGCTAGGGAAAAAGAAGGCAAGATTTTGAAGCAGATGGAGATGGGTATTTATCCGTATGAAGGTGTTGTGTCTGCAAGGGATATGCAGGTAAATTTGGTTGAGGTGGATAAGAGTCCTACGCAAAGTTTGATTATACAAGAGCCTCAAAGGCCTATACAGGTACAAAGGGGGATGTTCTATATGCCTTCTGATTTTTTTCCAAAGTCATTAAAGCATGTGAAGGTGGATGAAAAGCAGGTGAAGGAGCAAAGTGAAGATGAGGAGTTGCCAGTGGATTCTTCTTTGGATTTGGATGTCATAGGTGTTCATGACAGTGATTTGAAGGGCTCTATTGAAGATCATTTGCATTCAGATCTGGATGACATGCATGCACATGGAAGCAAAGAGGATGATGTCTTGGGATTGGCTGATGACAGTGATTTGAAGGGCTCTATTGAAGATCATTTGCATTCAGATCTGGATGACATGCATGCACATGGAAGCAAAGAGGATGATGCCTTGGGATTGGCTGATGATAAGAAGGAAAAGGAATTGGATACAGAATGCTTTGAGGATGATTCTTTGTTAGATTCTACAAGGGAGGAGGATGGGGTAGAGACTTGTGATGAAGTGAAGATGGTTTGTGATGCAGATGTGGAGAGCATGGAGGAAGATCCTATTATTATGGATTTTCTTGGACAGCTTGATGGTGGTCTGGTACCTGCGACGAATGAAGTGGATGTTTTTTCCTTTGATGCATTATGTGCTTGGGAGTCTTTGGACGATGATACCAGGGGGGTTGGCAACACTCAAGAAGGTATGCATGTAGATTTGGCTGATGAAGAGCGTTGTGATGTGAGTATCGTGCTTGAGGATGACGTGTGGGAAGTTGCTAGCCTTGATGAACAGGAGCCAGAGATAGACATGGATGCAAAGATGGTCGAGAGTGTAGCTAAGGCTTCTTTGCGGATTGCTGAAATGCTAAAGGCAAAGTGCATGGATGATAAGGGTTCTGAACCAGTTGAGTCGTATGGTTGTGAAGAGATGCCTATTTTACAAGAGCTGGAAGTGCTTGTGGATACTGCTGTTGGAAAGGATCTGGATCTTTGTGTGCATAAAGGTCAAAATGTTGGAACCTGGCCTTCACTGGTATTGATGAATTGGATGCTAAATGCTGCAATGCCACAGGTTTTGAAGACGAGAAGGTTTGTTGTTTTGTGAGTGAAGAGCGAAGGCTTGAGGATGATGCTGTGTGGTCAGAGTCTGTGAATGCTTATCAGATGATGGACGGAAATGATTTTGTGGCGGCTACAGTTGACATTTGGTATGTAGTGATACAGCCATGGTGTTTCACAGATGTTGGGGAATAGGATGGTGAGTTACAACTGTTTCCTTTTGATCCTGGTAGATAGCTATTGGACTTTATCTTTTTGTTGCTGAGCATGAATGCTCTAGCAGATAGGGGGGTTGGCAAAGTATGTCAGGCGTTTTTCTGAGAGGTGTTTTGGGCTTGTGTACATATGGATGCATGGCATGTGTGAGAGTATTGCTCGGGAATGCATTGGCAGGTGTTCAGGGTGGACGGTTTGGTTGTGGGCTTGTGCAGGCCTGTCCGGAGTACGGTCAGCTGGCAGGTGGTATCAGCCACTTGATGGCTCTGAATGTGTGCGCCTCCCAAGTACAATGGGCACTCGAAGCTGTATTCAAGTGTGTGGAAAGCGTGGGGAGCAATTAAAGATTAAAGGGCCAAGGTAGCATTGAACAGGGTGTGAAAAGGAATGTTATGGTGGCCATCCATTAGGCTTTAAACAAAATGAAAGAATAAATAATAAACGTGGCCAACCAAAGCAATAGACCACGTGGAGGCTAGAGCTCCTGCAAGCGCAACGGCCAGCACGTGAAAGGAAGAAGCTGGAGAGTTGGCGAGTCGGCAAGTGATGCGCAGCTGCAGAAAAAGAGAAGTGGCCGCCTTGTTTGTTGGGGTTCTCAGGCGCAGCCCCGCAGGCATATGCTGTGAGGAAGCCGCCTCATGGTGGTAACGCAACGTGGAGGAGCCGCCTTGGGCTGGCTGACGGCCTCAGAAGCGCAGGGGCCCGGGCTATGCAGAGCAGCTCGGCGCAGCCGCAGGCATATGCAGAGGAGGTCGCCCTGGGGGTTAGCAGTGTGGCTGAAGGCGTGTGGCTGGAAGGTGCCGGCTTGTAGAAAGGGGAGCCCTCTGAAGCGAGCGCAGCTGACTAGCGTTGGAAGGTGCCGGATACCAGAGTGCGGAGAGCAGCTGCTGGCGGCTCTCGAGGTGGTGGTCGTGTGGCTGACCAACATGTGAGAGAAGAAGAGCCGCTTTGGGTGCAGTTGCAGAGGGTTGTGGACAAGCGGACAGAGGTGACAGGCTGGCAAAGCGTGGACTGGTGTGGGCTGCGTAGGTGAAGCCGGAAGTGGAAGCACAGGTAGGTGCTGAAGACAGGGTGGCAAAGAGGGAGCAGTGAAGAGGGCACGTGTGGCCGTAAAAAGGATCGTGCAGAGGCTGGTGGGGCTGATAGCACGTCAAAGAGAAGGGGTTTAAGGGGCAAGTGGTGCTTGGGTTTGAAGTGGCTGGCAGAGGATCAGCACAGAGAGAGGCAGAGAGAGAGATGTTGGTGTAGCTGCTGCTGCTGACGACACACACAGAAGTGATGGGCTGCAGAGAGAGATGAGGGTTAGCTGGCGGGGCGCCCTCTGAAGAGAGAGTGGCCGGGTTCTTTTTGGTGTGATTGGCACAGCATGCAGGTGAGAGGGCAGTGAACAGGTCAGAGTGTTAATGTGTTCGTGGTTGCAGAGGCTTGGTCGTCAGACGCAAGGTCGTAATTCCCGAGGTGGTGTGGCCGTGGTGGAATTCCCTTGGCAGTAAATCCAGGCCTGAGTGTTTGTGGTTGTGTGAGTAAGGCTTCTGCGTCGGGAGAAGCTTGTATGAAGTGTTGTGACTGGGAATATAATGGTTCCCCTGTTTTGTGCTGTCTTTCTGGCGTGGGTGGTGTGGTGAACTGAGAGAAGTGTTCCAGCCGGTGGCTGGTGGTGCCCCCGTTCGTGTTGTTATTCCAAGTTTGGGAGGTGAAGGGCTATAGAGGCGTGGTTCTTTTTTTCTTGTTTTCACCTCACAAAGGTAAGCACGGATGTGAGCCCTCATGTATGCGTTGAAGAAGACTGAGATAAACGCTTATATATGCCCTGACGTAAGCCTGATGTAAGCGCAGATGTGGGCTGATGTGTAGTGCTGATGTATGTTGCAGCAAAACACAGATGTGGCTGAAGCAAAGCGCTGATGTAAGCTGATGTATAAACGCTGATGTATGCTCTGATGTAGGAGCTGACCTGTTTCTTCACACCCACTCTCAGGCCAAAAAGGGGACCATGAGAGAAGATGAAGTATGCTAGGGTCCCACACAAACACAATGGCAGAAGGAATGTATCCCCCTCTGGAATCAAAATCTGATAAAGTCAGAGATGGCAAAGGTGGTGTGGATGAGGTGATGTGCATGGGTTGATCATCTCCCAAAGTATGATCTTGAACAGGATTCTCCACTGAGTAAGAAATCCCATTCCCTATGTGGTCCGGATCAGAGTTCGGAGAAGCATCTTCTGGTGAGAAGAATCGGTCCTCCGGGAGTGCAGGTAGATGATCCATGATGTGTGCTCTCGAGGTCTTCAATCCCTTTGCTCACGATAACTTTGATTCCATGTGAGGACGAAAGGACAAAAGGACCAAATATACGAGAGATCAGAGTAAAACCACACAACATGAAATATGTGAGTGAATATATATAAAAGGGTGAGTGCAGATATGTACAAGAGCCCTCATATGAGAGGTGACTTTGAGCAGAAAGAAGACCAATACTGAGGCAGAGAAGACGTCGGAGCTGAAGCACGGTCGATGACGAAGGCTTGCGTCGATGTGAGGCAAAGCACTCTGAGGTGATAGTGGTAGCGGAAAAAGGTAATGTCGATGACGATGATGGTGGTGCAGTCTCTGATGACAGGGGTGTTACGTACCTGAAGCAGAGAGGGCTGCCGTCCCGAGTGGTGCAAGCTCTGGTGACACGGGTGCTGCGTACCTGAAGCAGAGAGGGCTGTTGTCCCAATGTAGCAGAGGGAGCTGTTGTCCCGATGTAGCAGAGGGCTGCCGTCCCGATGTAGGAGAGAGGGCTGCTGTCCTGAAGTAGCAAAGAGGGCTGCTGTCCCAAGGGCTGTGCCAAAACACACAAGATATGCTGAAGGTAAGCACGCCTCATGTATGCGCTGAAGAAGGCTGAGATAAACGCTGATATAAGCCCTGACGTAAGCAAAGCACTGATGTAAGCTGATGTATAAACGCTGATGTATGCTCTGATGTAGGCGCTGAGATGTGCTGAAGTAAAACGTAGATGTGGAGCAGAAGAAGGCCTGATGTAAGCGCCAAGAAACAGCCTGTGGTAAGGCTGATGTGAGCCCTGCAGAAGGCGGCCTGGACCAGCAGAGGAAAACGCAGAGATGAGCCCCTGCTGTAGGCGGCCAGATGGTACCTGATATGGTGATGAAGTGGTACATGAATGATGAGGTATAAGCAATGCTATATATAGTGAAGGGGGGGTGCTGGTCGGTCACCATAAAGGTGTAGGCCAACAGCCAAGACAAAAAACCCCCTTCACTATATATATATATAGTGAAGGGGGGGTGCTGGTCGGTCACCATAAAGGTGTAGGCCAACAGCCAAGACAAAAAACCCCCAAAAAATATAAAATATAAAATATACAAAAAGTCCCTTTTTAGGGCTGGAAAAAGTGCCATTTCTTCACAGATGGTTGAGTGAATAATGGGGAACTCCTTATATAGTGCAATAGGGACCTGGCCGACTGGCCCTGGACAAATAAATAGTAGAAAATCCAATAAAATACCAGATAAATGGTAAAGCCCCAAAACATAGAGATGCACAAATTCTAACAAGGCTGCCTCATCAAAAAGGTGGTAAAACAGCTAGATCTAAGTCTAAATCTATGAGTCATGACTCATCTCCTAAAGAACTGAATCATCTAACCATGAGCAAGTGTGCCCTCTATATAGAGAGGCTGAAAACCCTCTATGCACTGGCCGACCTGCTGTCGGCCACGTCTAGGACAAATATTCCAATATCATGCTGCAGCCCACATAGAAATTCTACATCAAAACTAGCCAACAGCCTCCTGCAAGGTTCTCCTGCTCCAAACCTAGGAGCGCAAGCTCCTAATCTATCTTCTAGTATGTTTCTTTATCTGTTGCCCTTGAGGGATCAGCCCTGGGAATTAACTAGCACATGTCTTGCACATGACACAACTGGAGTAAATGTCAGCAATTGCAGTAAATGTTAGCCAAAAGGTTGATTTGTTTGAGCACCTCGCTATTTAGAGCTCGGGTCATAGATTGATCACACTTACCATCATACTTATTAAAGTTTGGTGAGCACGAACGACGATGGTGGATGGGGTGGTGGAAAAATGGCACCATATGCCATTTGGGGAAGTGCTGCTATTGACTGGCCTATAAGGTTGCTAGTGTTAGATATTGCTGGAGTTGCATGGCTTCCCAATCGAGCTTGTGTTGATGCTCTACAACTGTGGGTTTTTTTTTTTGGGGAAAAAGATCCTTCTATTAGTTAATGAAAACAGCCACAAAGTGCTAAATACAACCACGAAGGGCTAGATACAAACTCGCCATACTATGCATAATGGAGTTGATAGTTATATAGTCTTGTGGGTTGACTACCATGAGTATATGACATGCACGTTCCTAAAAGGTGAATTTGGGCATGTTACTGGATTCATCTAGGTATATATAGATATAAACTCGCCTTATGTACAGGCCAAGGATCAAATAATCAAAAGAGGAGAAAGAGACTTCTCCTCCGGCTGGCCGCTCTATGAGGAGAAGGCTATCTCAACACGGGGAGGGGGGGGGGGGGGACCACCACACAGGTGGTCTGTAATGCCAAGTGGGGTCACCACCTCTATCAGTGAGAAAAGGGATATGCTGTCAAAGCCTCAAGAAAGCTTCTCGCCACTTCCTCATGCAATCAGAGCCTCCCTGCAACTTCTCCCACTGGCCGCGGAGGGTATGTATGATATTGAGCCAAATGCTCCTGATAGACTCAACTCACGGAGTGTGGGTACCCTCAATGGCTTCACTGCATCTAGCTCGCCATGTGTGCCAGGCTGCGATGCTACTGTAAATCTCTCATCACTGGCATTAGCCTGGTTGCCAATGAATTGTAGGTGGGGCTGTGACTGGTACTATCGAAATGCAGTGGTGAGAGACCTGAAGGGCTAGCCCTCCCCCATCCCCTGAGCACCTGTAACATGCGGAAGCTTCGAGGGGCTTTGTCTTCTTCTCAGCTGGCTGCTCTTATCCTCACCAAGCTGGACTATGATGTGATTTCTCGATCTTTACAGTGCCAGGTCACATCCACTCAGTTGGATTTTGATGATCTTAGATCCCTACTTTTGGAGGAGTCATCCGTTCTCATCTCGCAGGGTTCTCATCTCAGAGGGTAAGTTGAAGGTGTTAGTCAACAGTTCTGACCAGGCACTTTTCTCACTTCAAAAGAAAGGTCTGAGTCGCTGCTTTACTTGTGCAAAAAGAGGCCATCTGTCTAAAGATTGTTTGTCCAAGAAGAAGGACAAGACCAAGGGCAAGGCTTCATCTCAGAGAAAAGGCAAAGACACGACACAGGATAGTGATACAGATTCTAGTACCACTTCTAGGGCTCCCAGACTTCTAGGGCTCCCAGGGCGCTTCTGGCTCGGGAGAACCCAGATGGTGTACTTCTCTAGTACACATGCAATTTCCCCCCATGTGCTTCCAGCCAGAAGAGGGTTGTGTGCGGGTGAGGGGGCTGATTGCAGCTCCACTTACTAGTGCATGGGGACCGTGATTCGGAGTTCCAAGCATTAGACATCTGGCATGACATGGTTATCTTTGGTACAGCAGAGATTGTGAACTGGATCTGTTCCAAGTTCATTGTTCAAGGCTTTTGGGACATGATGTGTTCCGTCCACTGTTGGGGATTATGGGCGCGGTGTATCTAGCAGCTTATCATCTGTTCTTGGAGTTCACTGCACACTTGTGTGGGAATTCGTGGCCAAGCAAAGTTCCTTGTTGTTCGTGGTGGCATTTTGTTTCAAGGAAACAGGTTGGTGGATGCTCTCTCCGAGGTGATTCCAGTATTCGCAGTGCTGGAGGGTCCATGGTTGCATCTTCATCGATTTATCTTCTTCCGAATCTTGCACACTATGAGCTGTAGAGGGGGTGTTAGAATTTGTGCATCTCTATGTTTTGGGGCTTTACCATTTATCTGGTATTTTACTGGATTTTCTCTATTTATTTGTCCAAGACCAGTCGGCCAGTTCTAGAGGAAATCGGCCAGGTCCCTATTGCACTATATAAGGAGTTCCCCATTATTCACTCAACCATCCACTTCCCTTGCACATTGTTCAACATTGAGTTGCTGGCCATTGCCATTGTAAAGCTTTACTGCTGTTATAAAAGGTGATCTTGTCCAACTCTCTCAATCTCCTTTGCACTCTCATATGTTTACTGTTTATGCTTCCGCCTGTGCTATCTCCTTCAAGCCTATGGCTACAAGACTTATAGACCTTTTTGTACATCACGAATATACTAAATACTCAACTCTCTCTCTCTCTCTCTTCTCCATCTTCTGTATGCGTTTCGCATCAAGCACGTTCCAAGATGGTGTCTAGGGCTGAAAGAAGACTCCTAGAACCTCCGCATATGACATTGGTATCAGAGCTTCAAGCTGATTCTGAGATATTCTTGCTGCACACGCTGCACTCACCCGTAATGCATTGCGCATGGATGAAATCATTGCGCGTGTCTTGATCTTTTGGTGGTGTGGGGACCAAGTAACATTGTTTCAGCATCAAGCTCGACAAGGCTAAACACTGATTCAGTCCTAGATGAAGGTGCGCAGGTCCAAGGTACAATAAAGTGCACAGGTATGAGGCCCAAGGCAAGGAACACAAGACATGGAAGAAATTCCCAGGAGGTTGGCTGGTGGTGTTCCACAAGATCCAAGGGGAATTGCTGTCTTGAGAGTTGCTGTAACATGCAGAAGCTTCGGGGGAGATCGGCAACTTCAAATGCTCAAAAATCAGCACAATTTTCGCGACGGAATTAACGCACAAAACTAAATGAAGATGTGCAAAGAATAGAGAGAGAGAGAGGGAGAGAGGAGAGGACACAATATTGGGTCCCGAATACCCTCTGAAGGGCCCCCACCACGAATGGTGTATTTGCTTTATTAGAATGATGCAAATCTGAAAAGAAAATACAGAAAACTTGACCTTTCTTGGCTGAGATAACTCTGCCCTTGACCTACAGTCCTTCCCCCTTTGCGTTAGCAAATCCTTGGCTGTCCTGGCCCTTTCATTGCCTTCGCTCTTGGTGAATTATGAGATGACACAAAAGACTTGGGCCCTCGGTATTTATACTACCCATAAAGGCAATCGGCCAGCTCTAATTCCAATCGGCTGGCAGAAATTCAGCCCACGACTGATAAATAGCAATAAATGCTAGAAAAATCCTCTTAAATGTTGCGCATGCTCTCATGGATGGCTGGGCATTAGGAGCATGTTTTCTAACAGGCCTAGGCACTGTATGCATGCTGTTTGGAGACTAGGCAGCCTGTACGGGCTACCCCATACTTGCCCTTACAGCCATAAAAAGGCTGGACAACCTGTATGCTACCCCTAGCCTGCCCCTAGGGCTGTCCTACAGCCCTCCACGGCCTATCCATGGCTGGTGGGTACAGCCAAGGCCTTCCTAGCCCCCATGGGGGTGAAAACCCTAACTATCTACACAATGATCTGGCATCCAGTACCATACCAGATACACAGAATCACTGACATCATTCCAGAGGTAGACTCACAGCACGGACTGGCACTGTTTCATGTGCAGGACGATGCACACCTAACCTTGGACTCATGTGCAGGACAATGCACAGCTGACCTCGGACGATTGGTATGGAACCCTGGCTGACTCGTCTCGGACTGGGCTCACATGGGACCAGTATACCATCCCAGGTATTGCACCTTCTGTACAGATATGTCTACATGGCATCCAAGTGCGGGATGCACGTGACATCCCCTTCTGCTTAACTTGACGGAAGCTGCATAGCCTCCAAATAATCCGTCAATAATGCCGGATAGTCTTCAAAAAACTCTTTGTCAACCATACCGCTTCTTGGGTCCCTCGGTCCTGAAACTTCGTGAGGAACTGGGCTCACATGGGACCAGTATACCATCCCAGGTCTTGCACCTTCTGTACAGATATGTCTACATGGCATCCAAGTGCGGGATGCACGTGACATCCCCTTCTGCTTAACTTGACGGAAGCTGCATAGCCTCCAAATAATCCGTCAATAATGCCAGATAGTCTTCAAAAAACTCTTTGTCAACCATACCGCTTCTTGGGTCCCTCGGTCCTGAAACTTTGTGAGGAACTGTCTGTGTCTTCAACCTGAGCCATGCTTAAAACAGTGCAAAAGGATCTGTTCTGGAACCATAACTTCTGCTTCATCAATAATATCTGGTTCCGCCTCGTCTTTAACTTCTGAAGGGATTGGACCTGCATATGGCTTTAACCAACTGACGTGAAACACATCATGCATAGTCCAACTCAGAGGTAGCTTCAACTGCATGGAAACCTCATTGATCTTTTTCTGGATGGGAAAAGGTCCGAAGCTCCTGAAAGACAACTTTGGGCAACGCTTGCCCACTTGCTTCAACCTTTGCTTCATAATCCGAAGATAAACCCAATCCCCTTCCGAAAACTTCATATCCCTTTGGTCTTTATTGGCCTGTCGAGTGTAAGCCTCTTGCGCTTTAGCCAACCTGTCCCTTACTGACTCTAAAATCTCTTGGTAAGACTCCATCACTCTGTTCGCTTCAGGTACTGAACACGAGGTCCTAGTCAAAACGACTGGAAAGGTCTTCCAAACGCTGCCTCATATGGAGTCCTGCCAATAGCTGAAGAAAAAGAATCATTCAAAACAGCTTGAACTAAAGGCAAATATGATTCCCACTTACCTTGCTGATCATGGACATAACACTTCAAAGTCCATTGAAATATCTTGGAAAGGACCCTCAAGAATTGGCAACAGCTGTAACAACCTTATCTTCTTTCCACGAGGAGCTTTCACCTTTTGACAAATATCACAACGTTGTACATATGTAAACACATCTCGCCTCATCTTTGGCCAATAATATTGCCATTCCAATTTCTCCAGAGTCGAATTCATGCCCCTATGACCACCAGCAATGGCGTCATGGGCATCATGGAGAAGAGCTGCCCTGAACGACTTCATGACACACAGACGGCCTTTGTAGAAAAGCCAACCATCGCGTATGAGAAAGTGACATGGTCCTGTAGCATCCAATGCTTGTTCCCACTGTGTACCGAATTCCTCGGAAATCCGCGTATATGTGCTTCATGTCATCTAGTCCTGTACCAACAAGGTCGAGTCTAGTGTCTGAATCGAAGTCACTTGTCTCTTCTTGCTCAAAGCATCGGCCACTGGATTGGCCTTTCCTGGAAGGTACTCAATCATACCACCGAATTGCTAGAATATTTGGCTCCAGCGGTGTTGTCGGTCACTCCACTGTGCACTTGGCATTGTCTGAATCCACAGAATGCCTGATGGTCAGTGCGAATCTCAAAGTCACGGCCATTAAGAAAATGTTTCCAATGTTTCAAGGCCTGTATTATATCTGCGAGGAGTTCACGATCGTAGACTGAGTAATTTTTCTCTGCGGGCAGTAACTTACGAGACATGTAAGCTACTGGATGACCATTCTGTTGTAACACACCGCTAATTGCGATGTTACTCGCATCGGTGATCACCTGAAATGGCTCGTCCCACGAGGCAAGTGCTAAACAAAGCGCTTCTAATAAAGCCACCTTGAGGTTCTTGAATGCCTCCAACGCTCATGGAGTCATTCGAATCCGTTGCCTTCTTGTCTTCACTCCATTTAGCAGAACGGTGAGATTTGCCGAGAGGTCAGAAAACTTGTCTATGTGGGTGGAGTATGCCTGGCATATACCCACAAAGGATCTGATGTCATAGGCTGTCTGAGGTATTTCCCAATTGACAATCTCGGCCACTTTAGCCGGATCAAGTCGAATGCCTTCGGTACTAATTATGTATCCCAAGTAATGCACCTGGAACAAATAAAATTCCGACTTCTTTTCATTGACGTAGGGCTTGTTGCTTTCCAGCAACTTCAGGACTTTCTCCACATCAATGTCATGCTCCTCAACTGTAGCTGAAAATACCAGTATGTCGTCCAGAAATATGAACACACACTTTCCAATCAAATCTCGGAAAACACGCATCATCATGCCGTAAAATGTAGCTGGGGCGTTCGTCAAGCCAAATGGCATGACCACAAATTCATAGTGGGCCCGCTCCGTACGGAAGGCTGTCTTGGGGATGTCCCCCTCCACAATCCTCACCTGGTGGTACCCACTCTTTAAATCAATTTTCGGGAACACCTTTACTCCATTCAGCCTCTCAAGAATATAATCTATTCGAGGCATCGGGAATCTACTCTTAATAGTCAGCTTATTGAGTACACGATAATCAACACACAAACAGGAAGACCCATCTTTCTTCTTGACAAATAAGATCGGTGCTGCAAATGGTGACACGCTGGGACGGATGAAGCCAGATTGCAACAATTCTTGGAGTTGGCGATCCAGCTCCGATTCCATTGCCTTGGAAAGGCGACACGGAAACTTGCTCGTGGGTTCCGAGCCTGGGAGGAGGTCAATCTTGTGGTCCTTCGGTCTGGACGGGGGAAGCCGGGGAGGGAGACTGTCCCAAAGAAAAATCTTCTGGAACTTTTCATGGAGAGCCGAGTACTTCTCAGAAGCACTGGCCACCGTCTGGGCTGTCTGGATGTATATTATCGCACAATGTGCGCCTTTCCTGACTACTCGCTTAGCCTGCAAGAGCAAAAAGTTAGGAATTCCTTGCTCGCACTTAATGGTCACTGGGGCATTTGACACATTCCGATTGATCTGGAACGTGTGCTTGTTTCACTTGACATCAAGAAGGAACTTGTGAAACCACTGAATGCCCAAAATTATGTATGCTCCTACAAGAGGGGCAACCATAAAATCACGCACAAATTCTATGCCCTGAATAACTAACTTAGCACCTAGAGCTTCATACTTGACACTCGTTGTCATGCCTGTGCTAAAACCCTCAACCTGTTTGTCCACCAAAGTCAGGACGAAACGAGCCCGCCTAGCGGCCTGTTCCGTGACCACATCCTCCGTGCTACCGCTGTCAAACAAGACAACGACTCTATGGCCACCTATGTAGCCAAAGGACCTGAGCAATTCATTGCGCTCATACTCCTGGTCATGGGCACCGTTTGGTTCTGGCCTTTTCCCCCCGAGGTGGTAGCCTTGGGAGTAGCCGGCTGGGAAGTCTTGGGCTTGCCACCATTATGCTTCAAGTCTGCACTCTGCGCAAGCGAGAGTGTGTCTTCGAAGGTGGCTGGCCTAAACATACGCACCTCCCACTGGATTTGTGTGTCAAGGCTATACAAAAACTGTCCTTTCTTGTCCGAATCAGATAAGCCTAATTGCAAACATAAAGTCAAAATTCTATTGGTAAACTAAAGGACTGGTTGCGCGTTCTGATGCGCTCGCCTGAACTCAGAAAATAGAGAGAGAGAGAGAGAGAGAGAGAGAGAGAGAGAGAGAGGAGAGGACACAATATTGGGTCGCGAATACCCTCTGTAGGGCCCCCACCACGAATGGTGTATTTGCTTTATTAGAATGATGCAAATCTGAAAAGAAAATACAGAAAACTTGACCTTTCTTGGCTGAGATAACTCTGCCCTTGACCTGTAGTCCTTCACCCCTTTGCGTTAGCACATCCTTGGCTGTCTTGACCCTTTGATTGCCTTAGCTCTTGGTGAATTATGAGATGACACAAAAGACCTGGGCCCTCGGTATTGCATTAGAATTGCACACATATCAAGTCAAGGTGAGATAGCCCATCAAGGTGTGCATTTTCTTCTCCAAGGAAACATGGAAAACATGGAAAATGTTCTTGAGCTGAAGACCTACTCTAGGCATAAGTTAGAGGCTTGGGAGTAGAGGCTTGGGAGCAGACAATCAAAGATATGTTCTCCATTATGCAAGAATTCGAGTGACATGAAGATATACAAAAAATAAGAGAGTACAATTTTGCAAAATGTGAGAGAAAGATTCAATGCCGAGAAGTAGCATTGACAACCGCAGAGCCCATGGACAAAAGTACAAAGGTGGAGGTTTCACCCAAGGTTGAAACTTAGCAAGGGGGAGTTTCCAAGGATGCCCAAGAACTTCAAGGATAGGAAGTAGCACCAGAGACTGTTTCCCCAAGTACAAAGTGTAAATTGGTGGAAGATCCCAAGAAGGTACCAATGTCCATCAAGTCAAAGCCAGCATAGTTTTCATTCTTTAAAGACCAACAATTACCTAAGATGCAGGTTGCCAAAGCTCAAAAATTTCTCTAAATCTTGTGTGGAGGAGAATGAGATCAGCATGGCAGCAATTCTTGTGTTAGATCCCAAAGAGCTTGAAAATCTCTTCAAGTCCAGTGAGGAGGAGGCTATCAATAATACAATGGTTCTCGAGGCAATAACTCGGATAGCGTTTTTTCTAGTGATAATGACCAAGCCCATGTGAAGCCACAGCCTACCATTGGACGAGACCCAAAGGCCAGAAAAGAAGCATGGAGCAAGGGTGCATCTACCCCACAGCTCCAAATTTAGCGAGGATGGCATGTGCATCACATTTGTGAGTGCCACATGGATATTGATTTCAACATCAGCCCCCTTCAGGGCCACGTTTGGGCTCATGGAGAGGGATCTCGGACAGCCAAATACTGGACAGCATGGTGCGCAAGGACCAGTATGCTGGACTTGTGTCTGATGTGCAAGTGACTCCCCTTACCCTGCATCTGCATTGATGGCATAGCGTTTCCCCATTTAAGCCCCCTCAAAAAAGATGTTTCCCTCTATGGAATGAACTCTTGAGTTTATCATTTCCTGATCTTCTTGGGTGTCATTTACATTCTTTCATTACGTGATGTCACCAAAGCATGGTCTAAGGTTTCTCGTTCCATGATGATGCAAAATAAAGTTTTTCCTTCATATCTCATTAGGCCTGAAGATGTCGATTAGCAAAGCCCACCATTTTTCATTGCACCATGTCATGAGGTTGTAATAATCACAATCAAAGGTTTGCGTGATGACAACGGACATGGTCTAGACTAATCTTTTTCATGATAATCATGTGCATAATTAAAGGTTTTTTATTGCATGATAATCATTTGCACGATCCATGTCATGATGTTCATGTGCATAATATAGTTACACATCCATTTCATGATTTGAAATTTTGCAATGTTTATGATCTTCAATGAGTGCTTCGAATTATATTGTCCAAGAGCTAGGGTTTCCGTATCATGAATGTTCATGTGCATGGGCTAGAATTTTCCAGGTCCTGGGCTAGGGTTCTTTTCATGCAGTAATCTCACTGCCTGGAATTGAATATAGAGTTTTCAGAAAAAATCATATGGACATACCTTCTGCAGTTGGCGCTGCAATTGGAGGGTGAGTCCGACGACGTAATCGGAATGCGCGAGCGGGGATCGCTTCGTCATCTCGCAAGGGCGACAGACGCAACCGCGGAGGCAGAACTAGCACATGGCAGCAGGCGAAACCCTAATCGCCCCTGTACAACAAAGAAACCCTCGAGAGCGACTTCAGCACTTCGACCCGTTGATGTTGAGCTCGCTCACTCAGACAATCGTCAGAAGGTTATTGTTGAGAATTTGTAGATTTTTAAAAATTAAGAATACATTTTTACAAGTCAAAATTTTTGTTGAAGCTCCATTGTATTTATTAACTAGTGCTCAACCCAAGCGTTGATGCGCTATGTAAAAAACATTAAGAAGCGAAACTCAGGAGTGGAATACAAAGGGTCAACCGAAGGGATTTTTTTCTTTTATTTTTTAGAAATCCATGATTTCTTTTTTCTCTCCTCTCCTTGTGCCTTGGTTGTCCATGGTTAATAGATAGATAGATTTGCAAGTTTTCTATGAGCACTGTAAGATTCCTCCCCCAAACCCCTTTTTGATGTCTAGTATCTTCTTCTATAATCAATCCCTCTTCAGAAATATAAAAGACTTGTTTCTAACTGTTTTAACCTAGAGAGAGAAAATATTCTAGAGAGAGAATATTCAGATTTTTAATATTTTTAGATAGAAAATTATCTCATCTTATTAAAATAAGTTACCCTGAAACAGAAATTCAAAAAAGAACTTTCCAATGTGCAATTGGAATTAATTAGAAATGTGTATAAAAGACCTTAGTCTAAGGGTCTAGATTTTCAGAAATTTTTGGATTATGGTCCAATTAAGGTTCCTATGGGCCAATAGCATCAATCCATGTGTAGGGAGGAGATAAATCCAATTTGAAAAAAAGAAGATACCCAAAAATGAGTAAATGCTCACATAAGATGAAGAGTTGAAAATGTACAAGGTTTATTAGTAAAAAATTATGAGCAATATTAAAAGTATGACATATGTAAGGAAGAGGAGTTCTTTAAAGGAGGTGCATATTTCACATAAGATGAAGAGTTGAAAATGTACAAGGTTTATTAGTAAAAAATTATGAGCAATATTAAAAGTATGACATATGTAAGGAAGAGGAGTTCTTTAAAGGAGGTGCATATTTCACATAAGATGAAGAGTTGAAAATGTACAAGGTTTATTAGTAAAAAACTATGAGCAATATTAAAAATATGACATATGTAAGGAAGGGGAGTTCTTTAAAGGAGGTGCATATTTCACATGCTTGAATGAGTTTTAAACTCATAAAAATTGAGATATTTCATCTCTCCTCTCTCCTCATTTAAGTCTAGTTCCAAAAAGTTAGCTTAACTGACCTAAAAATGGTCAAATATTGACCAAACTGATTTAGAAAATTCTAGAATCAGTTTGTTTGGTTAGGAGCTCAATTTTTCCTATAAATAGAAGCCTCCCCTTGTTGAAAAATATATAGTGTTTATGCATCGTTACTCTACTCCACCTAAGCCAAGAACTGTGAATTCATTTAATAATTCTCTAGTTTTTGGAGCTTCCCTCTTTCTTCAGTGAAGAGATGGAAAAGGAGGTGATTGGATGAGTACACATATACATGGAATGTGGAATAAGTAATGTGGATTAATGAGGGATAATGTGGAAAAATGAGAGTTAATATAGAAACTGTATTTGTAAACTGTTTGTAAATGTTGTTTGTAAATGGCTGTTTTATGTCAAGAATGCTGGGGAAGCATTTTGACCGTCTTGTGATTAAGGTCGTGGAGACCTAACTGATAAAGTTGCAACTGCTGACGGAGAGTCAATGGAGGACGTCTCGCGTAGCAAGGTCGACCGAGGTCTTGACCAGCCTCGGTTCGATTAAAATGGTGAGCTTCCGGTACGGTGGATGAGGGACCAAGGAAGCGGCCTATGAGTGAAGCGCTAGGTCACCTGCGAAGGATCCTAGAGGGTGCTGACCATACGGTGCTCGGGCTCTGGGTTGCCTAGGATACCCACGCGTGCGTCGAGGAAGATATTGGAACAAGGAGTAAGAGTTGTTTTGTGAAACCGGGCATGGATCTGGTTGACTGACCTTGCTGGTCCTCAACGGATGAGTCCATGGCTCTTTTATATGGATCTGTTGGTTGATCTTGCTGATCTTCAACGAGAGTCCATCTTGATAAATGATTATATTGCCGAGTATTATGGGCTAGGAACTATGGAAACGGCCTCTGAGTGGACAGGTGGTGAGCGTTCTAGTTGCCAATGATGCCATAGATACTCTGATGATGAAGGAATGATGGGAAATTTGAGAATCAACCGGATAATTTGGAAGACTGTGATCAGTGGTACTATGGTTTCATTAAAGGATTGTTTTATTCTTAGCTGATGCTAAGAATAAGGCAATTTCATATTGGGTGTGTAAGTGGTGTGCCTAATTTTATGTTTGCATGAACTTCCGGCTAGGGGGCCTTGGAACTCTTTTCCTTGGTACCCGGGACAAAACCTAACCAAATTCCAAATTGGATCCCATCACTACAGTGGTTGGGCGGTTGGCTAACCCATGGGATCGGATGGGGTTAGGCTGGACTGATGGATCCGTAAATCGAGACTCAACTTTTGTTAATACGATAGATAAAGTAAATCCCGGACAGTAATTGTTCTATGGATAGGAATCAACGGCTGTGCCTCTTGAATGGGGAAAAAAGCGTTGATCCCAATGATCCAAGTGCAAGTTTCTTCCTTGATCTGATCTAGTATCTTGAAGATACAATTGGATCAGCTTGATCAGAAATGATCTTGTCTTCGTTAGAGAAAAAAATTATCCTGGTGGAATCGGCCGTGCTTTCCGGTAAGGGAAGTTTTTTTTCCGGGTTCGGTTTTGGAAAAACCGACGGATTAGTCTCTTGTCCGGATATCCGTGGACGAGGCCCCGAATGTGGGACCCCTGTCCCGCGCGAGAAGTGCTACTTCCGCTGCTAGTACCCGAATCCGTTGCTCGGTGGGAACAGGGGGACCTCACAAGCACTTACACCAACACAAGATAGTTTTTCTCATATCATAACACTTATGACTTTATATTCTCACTAAAAATTTGTGATTTTTTAAATTAAATTTTAACTATAAAATGCATTAAATTTTGTAAAAATAAAATTGAGAATATCATTATTACATGTGCAAATGTGAAGCTTGCAACATTCATTGTATATAGTTTACAAGTTATTTTAAAACAATGTTGCATATTGACCTAGAAGATAATGTGATTCATTGTAACATAGCAAGAGTTTCCTTCTTTTGCTACACCATGGGAGGCCACTAAGAGATGAGCTACCTTTGAAAGTAACAATGGCCAAGTCTATCCTATATCTTTAATTGCTTATTTATTAAGACAAGCATCAAGACTCCTACTGTGAGATCCCTGTCCCCACCGCGCAACGGATTCGGGTACTAGCAGCGGAAGTAGCACTTCTTGCGCGGTGCAGGGTCCCACACTTTAATAACAGAAATTGAGTCTCGCTTTACGGATCCATCAGTCTAGCCTAACCCCATCCGATCCCATGGGTCCAACCACTGTAGTGATGGGATCCAATTTGGAATTTGGTTAGGTTTTGTCCCGGGTACCAAGGAAAAGAGTTCCAAGGCCCCCTAGTCGGAAGTTCATGCAAACATGAAACTAGTCACACCACTTACACACTCAATATGAAATTGCCTTTTTCTCAGCATCAACTAGCTTTAAAACAATCCTTTAATAAAACCATTATGTCACTGATGACAATCCTCAAAGTCTCTAGTTGAATCCTTATTTCCAGTCATTCTTTCATCGGTGTACTTATGGCATCATTGGCAACCAGAACGCTCACCACCTGTTCTCTCAGGGGGTTTTTCCATAGTTCCTAGCTCATAGTAACCAGCAATATATTCATATAACAGAATGGAATCTCCGTGGAAGATCAGCAAGATCAACCCACAGATCCATATAAAAGAGCCATGGACTCATCCGTTGAGGACCAGCAAGGTTAATCAACCAGATCCATGCTCGGTTTCAGAAAACAACTCTTATTCCTTGTTCCAATATCTTCCACGACGCATGTGTGGGTATCTTCGGCGACCCAGAGCCCGAGCACCGTATGGTCAGCACCCTCTAGGATCCTTTTGCAGGTGACCTAGCACTTTACTCATAGGCCGCTTCTTTGGTCCCTCATCCACCGTACCGGAAGCTCACCATTTAAATCGACCGAGGCTGGCCAAGACCTCGGCCGACCTTGCTACGCGAGACGTCCTCCATTGACTCTCTGTCAGCAGTTGCAACTTTATCACTTAGCTCTCCATGACCTTAATCCATAAGACGGTCAAAATACTTCCCCAGCATTCTTGACATAAAACAGTCATTTACAAACAGTCACAAAATACAATTTCTAAATCGAACTCTCGTCTTTCCACATTATCCCTCCTTAGTCCACATTACTTATTTCACATTCCATTCAATGTGTACTCATTCTCATCCATTTCCTCATATCGACGACACATTAATTCACATACACATTCACATTCACATCCATACATCCACATCTACATGCATACATCCATTTTCACATCCTCATTTATACATCCACATCCCATATCCACATTCATACATACACATCCATACATCCACATCCACATCCACATTCACATTCATACATCCACATCCACATTTTCATTCACATCTATACATCCACATCTACATCCACATACATACATACATCCACATCCGTATCTACATTCATACATCCACATCCACATCCACAGTCACATTCACATCCATATATCCACATCCACATACATACATACATCCACATCCCCATTCCCATTCACATCTATACATTCACATCCACATCCATATACATACATACATCCACATCCGCATTCCCATTCACATCTATACATCCACACACATACATACATCCACATTCATATCTACGCATATACATCTTCATGCATACATCCATTTTCACATTCATACATCCACACTCCCATCTCCACATTCACACATCCACATACATACATCCATTTTTACATTCCCATTTATATAACCCCATATGCCTTCACATCTAATCTTTTACATCACATCCATTCTTGCCCTATCACAACCCATATACATCTTATCCTATCACATACACTTCTTACCTCATCTCATACACATCTTATCACATCTTAATTCATCTTATCACCTGCTAACTTATTTCATAAGCATCTTATCACCTCTTATCACATCTTATACACCTCTTATTACATCCTGTCACATCTCATATCTATTTATAGAATACAAGAGAATTCTTATATTTGATATAAGATTTCTTTACACATTTTTTAATGCATAAATTCCATTTAAGGAGATTAATACTTTCGAAGTAAAAATCAATCTTTTATGCATCTTCCTATGCATAAATTCATTTTAAATGAAAATGACACTTTTGAATTAAAATTCAATCTTTTATGCATCTTCCTATGCATAAATTCAATTTAGATGAGAATGACACTTTTGAATCAATCTTTTATGCATCTTCCTATGCATAAATTCAATTTTGTAGGAATTACACTTTTAGAATAAAAGAATTTCTCTTATGCATCTAAGTTATGCATAAAATCCATTTATGATGAAAATCACACTTTTAGTATAAAAAGAATATCTTTTATGCATGCTTCTATGCATGAAATCCAAATATGATAAAAGTAACACTTTTATAATAAAATAATCAACTCTTATGCATACTTCTATGCATGAAATTCAATTGTGATAAAAGTAACACTTTTATAATAAAATAATCAACTCTTATGCATACCTCTATGCATGAAATCCAAATATGATAAAAGTAACACTTTTATAATAAAATAATCAACTCTTATGCATACCTCTATGCATGAAATTCAATTGTGATAAAAGTAACACTTTTATAATAAAATAGTCAACTCTTATGCATACCTCTATGCATGAAATTCAAATATGCTAAAAGTAACACTTTTATAATAAAATAATCATCTTTTATGCATACGTCTATGCATGAAATTCAATTATGCTAAAAGTAACACTTTTGTAATAAAATAATCATCTTTTATGCATACCTCTATGCATGAAATTCAATTATGCTAAAAGTAACACTTTTGTAATAAAATAATCATCTTTTATGCATACCTCTATGCATGAAATTCAATTATGCTAAAAGTAACACTTTTGTAATAAAATATTCATCTTTTATGCATACCTCTATGCATGAAATTCAATTATGCTAAAAGTAACTCTTTTATAATTAAAAAAAGATGAATTTTTTTTTACTAATTTCTAAAAATTTTGCCATAACCTCCTTTGTATGCTGACCATTTTTCAATTTTCTACATCTTTAAAACTAATTAAAAGTACACCAATATTGAAATTATCCTAAAGTAAATATTTTTTCACTTAATTAAGATAAACATTATAAAAATTTGACATTAATCACTTAACCATTCACCTAGGATAGAGAATGGTTGGTTATGTTAGAGAAGAGAGGGGAATGCCTTTTGTAATGAGGCCTAACATTATAGAGAGGGGAATGCCTTTTGTAATGAGGCCTAACATTATAGAGAAGACATAAAGCATAAAAACCATTTTAAAACCATAAAAATCCATAAAATAATTGAAAGAAAGAAGAACCACCAACTTACTGATGACTTTGATAGCTTTCCTTTGGCTTGATGGTTTGAGGGTTCAACTCTTGTTTGAACAAGAGTGGCCACCAATCTTTGGAAGAGGGAAATGTCAAAAACTAATGAATTATTAACAAATTCATAGTTCTTGGCTTGGGTGGAGTAGAGTAACAATGCATTAGACATTGTTGAGTTTTAACAAAGGGGAAGGCCTCTATTTATAGGAAAAAGTGAGCTCCTAACCAAACAAACTGATTCTAGAATTTTCCAACTCAGTTTGGTCAATTTTTGACCATTTTTAGGTCAGTTGAGCTAACTTTTTGCAACTAGACTTGAATTAGGAGAGAGGAGAGATGAAATATCTCAATTTTTATGAGTCTAAAACTCATTCAAGCATGTGAAATATGCACCTCCTTTAATGGACTCCCCTTCCTTACATATGTGTTAAAATGGAATCATTATACCCAAAATATCTCATATTTTTAATATTGCTCATAGTTTTTTACTAATAAACCTTGTACATTTTCAACTCTTCATCTCATGTGAGCATTTACTCATTTTTGGATACCCAAAATATCTCATATTTTTAATATTGCTCATAGTTTTTTACTAATAAACCTTGTACATTTTCAACTCTTCATCTTATGTGAGCATTTACTCATTTTTGGATACCCAAAATATCTCATATTTTTAATATTGCTCATAGTTTTTTACTAATAAACCTTGTACATTTTCAACTCTTCATCTTATGTGAGCATTTACTCATTTTTGGGTATCTTCTTTTACAAATTGGATTTATCTCCTCCCTACACATGGATTGATGCTATTGGATCATAATCCAAAAATTTCTGAAAATCTAGACCCTTAGGCTAAGGTCCTTTATACCCATTTCCAATAAATTCCAATTGCACATTGGAAAGTTCTTTTTGAATTTCTGTTTCAGGGAAATTCAGTTTAATAATATGAGAAATTTTTCTATCTAAAAATATTCAAAATCTGAATATTCTCTCTCTAGAATATTTTCTCTCTCTATGTCAAAATAGACAGAGACAAGATCTTTTATATTTTTGAAGAGGGGAGAAGATGCTGGACATCTTGAGAGGCTGGGGAGGAATCTTACACTTCTAGTCTCATTCGCTTCTTCTAATCTTTGAAACTCATCATGGATTTTGACACTCGTGAATGATGCAGCACCACCTGAGAGCTTAATTATTCAATCTTTTATCCTATATATGCTTGTTGAGATATTTCTCATCTTGGCTATGTAATTTCCCTCTTTTTTTCAAGGCTGCAAGATTGGCTTATCCTAGAATTCTATCAACTTGAACCATGACAAAAATGCCTTTTCAATTCAAGGACAAGATTGACTTGTCCTAGAATCATAGCAATTGAATCGTGACAAAATGCCTTTTTCATATCTAGCATATCTAACAATAAGTCAACATATCAATTTACTACCACTCTAGTCAAGCACAATGAGAAAGTTGCAACCTTGACAGTAATATTTCATTCCATAAAGTGGTGCTCCACATAGTTGCCTATGATGACCACTCTGCATGTGGTCATGAGAAGAAACTTGGAAGCATATCCTTGAACATTGTTGTTAACCACATTGGCTGACATTACTTCAAACGCACGCAGAAACATCTTCAAGCCATATTTTTGCACCACATATGCACTTTATATAAACTGATTATGGAAAATCTCCGAGCTTACAACTTGTGTAATGTCAAAAGAGAGTTAAACATCAAGCTTGCGACTTGTTTAATGCTAGTAATGTATATTTAAACTAGGAAATTAATCTAGACTAACTCATTGGGGCCCCGAACATTATTTGGGGTGGCTAAGCATTGTACAAATGAGTCTCATATATAAGACATTTTGACTAATGAGAAAACACATAATCCCATTCTCACAATTGAGTCTTCTTGCTCTTGTGGTTGAAGTAGCTTGTATGCTTTCTCTTCTTCTTTGTTGCCTAATGAGAAAACACATAATCCCATTCTCACAATTGAGTCTTCTTGCTCTTGTGGTTGAAGTAGCTTGTATGCTTTCTCTTCCTCTTTGTTACATGCATGCTTAGGGATTGTGTGGGTGAGTGACAATGTTGATGTATCCTCTCTTCTCCTTCTCTTGTCTACTCTCCCATGCTCTCTCACTCATCATGGCACCGAAGCACAAGTTGAGCTTTCCATAGCTCTCTCTCTCTCTCTCTCTCTCTCTCTCTCTCTCTCTCTCTCCATTGCTGCAAAGCTCCTTTGAGATGACAAAGAAGGAGGCAAAGCTGAGGACACTAGCTCTCCACAAGAGAGAGTTACTCTAAGGAGTAATTAGAGGGAAAAATCTAGATTTTTTGACCAAAACACATAAAATTATTCTCTAGTTTGCCTACATATGTGCTGGATTGGGCCTACATACACATGTTCGCAAGTAGGAACGCACATTCCTAAGTCTCACAGGGAAAATTTGCACAATATTCTTACTAAGGAAAGGTCAAAGAATATTCTTTCCATTAATGACCATAATGATAAAAATGGTTAAAAACTAACCACGTGTCCCTGACTTTCATCACTACAAGAAGTGGCATACCTATTAGAATTACATACGCATGTGCCAAAGTGGGAACGCACGCTCTCAATTCTGAACACACGTTCACAAGGCCACATACACTTAGCCATACACATTCTCAGGTCAGAATGCACGTTCATACATGGCCACACACGTTCCTATCTTTCTTGGCCATGCACATTCTCATCTTGGAATGCACGTTCAAAGAGGAATCTCTACATGTTTTACAATCCCTAAGACCTCACAGAAGCTAAGCAACTCTAAGAACTCAACATTCGAGTGAGGATGCTAGCTTGAGTGAGGCTTATTACTACAGAAAGCTATCTCTTCGAAGATGCATATGGATCAAGAAGTTAGAGTGCCTAACTCCCCTATAACTACTCAAAAGAGTTTCGTAGATGTCTCATTAGTGACATTATCTCACAGGAGGTCCAATCGATGGAGTGGGAGTCAAAGACTCATCAAACTATCCAGCAAGAGAGAGACTACCTGCTAAAAAGACCAAGCATGGAGCCATCTTCTCCCAATATAGACCCTAGCCAATTTAGCTTAAGACCAAGCATGGAGGCATCCGCTCTCGATATGGACCCTAACCAATCTGGCTTAAGAATGAGAAGCATCAACCCTATGGTGGAAGGAGTAATCCTTACTAGAACCACAACTAGAACAATCATAAAGACAACGGTTATATCTACAGCCTTCTTTAGCTTGTCTAGCTCTCAAAACATGAATCTTAGAGTGTTTGAAATATCCTCGAGGCCCACGGTTTCTTATGGCTTTCCAGACCCCAGAATGAGCAGTGCAGAGGGATTTAGGTTCAATGTGACCATAGAGGTTGTAGCAATAACCCATGCAACTAGGGCTAAAGAGTCAATCCAAGTTACACATCAATGGGAACCTCGCAACCTGTAGTAGAGAGATTTAGACTACATTTGACTCTAGGAGGAGCATACACGCCACAGTACGAACCAACCTTGCATGGCTACCCTTAATAGTACCCCAAGTTGCCTCAAGGGCAAGGGCAACAATGCCATACCTCCACCAACCTACCCATACCTATACCATCACTTGCAGCAACTTCAACTTCCACCTACACCACTACTCGTTTCTCTAACCACTAAAGATATCTTGAGGTTAGCAGCCCAAATAGGGACGAAGCACCACCACCACACCAACCACAGTGACATCCAAAACAAACCCTAGACATCAAAATACTATCGAACCCATGCAAATTGTAAAATTTATTTCCCAAGTTCAATGAGACTAGAGATCCCATCGCAAACTTGTATTTAATCAGATGTGCGACACATGTGGTCGACCTGATGACCTTGTAAGGGTGAGTGCCTTCAGCCTCACCATGGAAGGAAAGGTGGGTCAGTGATTCCAATTTGTTGAAACTAGTAGACAAGGCTAACTTGATACCCTAAAGACTTCTTTCACAATTGGGTGCTCACAATCAGAGACTACATCAACAAAGTGAGCTACCTTCACTCTCGATGCTATGACAATTATTAATTCTCTAACGAATAGCTAACTAAAGACTTCTTTCACAATTGGGTGCTCACAATCAGAGACTACATCAACAAAGTGAGCTACCTTCACTCTCGATGCTATGACAATTATTAATTCTCTAACGAATAGCTAACTGGGAGATTCTTGGAAGGAATCCTCGATTCAACCTTACATAACACCTTGTACTTAGAAAAAGCATAAAATCTTTGAGCCATGTTGTAGAAGTGCCATAGACTTTGACAATAACTTCGTGGGAATGTCTTCGAGAAATATTCCTGAAGGAACCCCATTAGAAGCATCCTTTGCCACAGTATCTTTAAAGTTTGGTGACAAAGGGAAAGAGCCACAAGGCGCATCAACCAATAGAAGACCTAGTAGCTGTGCTCATGCAACAAATGACTCAGCAGTGGAAGGTTGGGGTAAGAAAAGATAACATAGGTCAACTACATCTATACCCTAGAGACATGAGTCGGTTTGGTGTTCAATATGTCATGCCAACCACAGAAGCACGTAATGCCCCCACTTAAGACCGAGACAAGGAGTAATCTAGTGTGCGTACCGCATGAGGATGAAAAACCATGATACTACCCATTGCTCTACAAGAGTCAGCCTTAGAGATAATAGCTACCACTAGTCACACACCAACTCCACCCACCCCAACATCTGGCTTTACAAGCTCCATCGGCAAGAACCATGCTTGCCAACACACCTCACCCAAGGGAGTACATGCCTCAAAGAGGAGTTCTAAGAGTTTTAAAAATACCCTTGCCTGCAGTATTACCACAACAAGCACCAATTCCCAGAGTGACCCTTATGAACCAAAAATGTCATGACTAGAATGCAGAATAGGAGGACAACTATAGCTCACGAAGCCAAATAGGCTTTAGATTCCCGTACTCAAAGGGCGTAAAACTTGGCCCGAGTCCTATTAGGCGAAGTTTTAGAACATGCTAAAGTTACCTCTAAGACCATAAGATGAAGGTCCAAGAACATAGGACAAGGGGAAGATTGAGTGACAGTTCAAGAGGGATTAGGTAAGGATATAGTTTCCAACATATATTCATCCTCTTCATAGGAAGACTTAAATCCTCATCAGCCTGCTCTAGAGACCTGGAAGAACTAGTCATAGACCCTAGCAACCTACCTAAGAAGTTGGCAAAATATCCCAATCCGCAGGTTAAAAGTAGGCCAGGGCACAAATGGACATTGCACCTCCCGTAGTCCCCACCAACATTGGAGAGGACACCAATGTAGAGATCAGTTTCCCCTTGCTCATGAGAAAACCAAGGAAAGGACAAATCTATTTCCCACAACCCAAGAAAACTCGAAACGGGATTAGGGGATGAGGGAAAAAGCTTTGAGGCCGTTGCCTTCAAACTCTTGGGTGATGTGATAGAACAGTGACATACTCAAGGGGATTCTATGTATATTCCATATATACCATTACCGGCCCTGAAAGCTATGTAAGTGATACTCTTGATGTGATAGAACAGTGACATACTCAAGGGGATTCTATGTATATTCCATATATACCATTACCGGCCCTGAAAGCTATGTAAGTGATAATTGACAAACACCTAGAGACATAGGAGGACTCATCAACTTCCTTTCCTCCCAAGTCGAGATCTCTGTTGGCTCCTTATTACTACAAGGAAGCCCGAGCTTGGGAAGGACTTAAAGGATTGGATGGACGGAAAGTTAAAAGTGGGTATGGAAGAAGAACAACCAATTGAAGACTCCTCGGATGAGTTGGATAACGATGAACTCGCTAAGGAAGAGGAGGCTCACCAAGGCTTTTTGAAGGTACTGAAGAACAAGCTAGGTCACTACTTTGAGAGTGATGACATGAATGCCATCCTCCCTATGAAATACAAGGACAACTAAATCATTGTTATCCTAGATGGAGGGGCTAGAGTTAGCATCATTACCACACAGTACTAGGAAAGGTGGGGGTTAGTTAGTAACCATCACTGGAGACTACTAACTTGATAGTCAAGCTCGCTAATAGGGCTACGACAAAACCCATGGGGATATTGCAAAATCTAAGAATCAGTTTTGTTTTAAGTTTTTGCTACTCTTTTGTTTTAAGTTTTTGTTTTAAGTTTTTGCTACTCTTTTGTGGTAATGAACTTTTCACAGTAGCCCAATCCTTATGATTGCATCCTTGATAGACCCTTCATGACCCTCAAAGTTAACTTATGAACATGGAAAACTAATCCTATAAGTGGTGGACCTTTTGTTAAAGACTCGATAACCACCAATAACACCACTGAGCTAAACATGTGCTAGATATGCCAGACGGCGAATGTGAGAGCTTAGAGTTTGCATCACTTCTAGAATTGGAAGACTTTTAAAATTGGATGTACATTCTTACAGCCATGGACATTCTCCCAACAAGGCACAAGATATGCCACAACAGATGATAAGGAAATCGTTTCGACATATATGTTGAGTGTTGTAACAATTTAACGAGCGCCAAAATTTGAATGCGATATATCCGATCCGTGACAAGGAGATGATAGCTTGGGGACCAAAAAGATAAAAAAAGGATGACCTATATCTTTTCTAGGGATGAAATGAACATCATTGGCTTTCATATGTTGAGGCCATAGACTCCCATTGTTAATCTAATTAGGATTAACAATTATGCCAATAAGTGTCATGCAAAGGCACTATAAAAGTTGTAACATTATGAGATAAGGCCTTAGTTAGTAAGTTTTGTGCTCCCAAGTGTGATTAAGGGCCAATTGTATATAAGGTATTTTCTCATAAATAATGAATGAACACAATCCCCCTTTGTGCTATGAGATTTCTTGCCGTCTTGAGAGAGAGTGTGAGAGAGTACATGTGCCTTCTCTATGCTTGTATGCATGCATGCTTGTGTAGAGAAGTGAGAGAGAGAGATTGCCTTGCGTGGTGGTGTGAGCGACTCTACGGTGATAGCATGGAGGTGAATCTTGGAGGATTGGAGCTTCTCGAAGTGAGCTTGGAGACCTCAAGGGACACGAGCTCGAAGCATTAGTAAGTTCCCTACGACGGTTGTGTTATATTGCTTCTTCCAAAGGTGAATGCATAGAATTCCTTCTTTGGAGGTGCGATAGCCCATAACATTTTTGGTGCCACTACTGAGGAAACACCCTTGTTTCTTTTGTCCTCCTCGAGTTTCAGCTCCTACTATACAAGTTTCATCATTGCCTTTGCATTTTAGAAGTGCATTATGTATGGAATGAATGGATAAGGTTTGAGTGGAAGTGAAGGTTTATGTGATAAATTGGTTGTTTTTATTGTGTGGGTGAGTACTGGGGTGACCCTAGAGGAAAGCTACACCATTTTTTCGTTTTAATTTTGATTTTTGTACAACCGAATTCGTGAATGTGAACAAGCAGGGTGATACTCTATTTTTGTTTCTTTGAAAAAATCCACAAAAATCATAAAAATAAGGAGCCATTACTTGTGTTTTGAACTTGCATTACACTCCTTATGTCTAGCATAATCATTTTGGAGCATCTAGATAGGTAATTTGCACCCAAACTCCTCTCTGTCCACACGGGAACTTCACACGTGAAAGTGCAGGAAAATAATTCATGACGTGAACTACTTCTTGCTATTCACGGCGTGAGCCCTGCCACAATCAGTGCCGCAAATCATGGGATTACCTTGCTAAAAATAGGTCGTCTTATCCTAACATCTCTAACACAATGGGTCCTACAAAATTTTAATCCGTGAACTAGTAGAGAATACTTCACGACATGAAACACTATTTAGTTCATGACGTGAACGATTTAGATCTCACAACATGAACTATTCTTTGACATCTCACGATGTGAACCAATTAGATCTCACGACGTGAACGACATAGCTTTTCTTGGCGTGAACTGTTTACCATTTCGCGACATGAATTGTTATCTGTAGTTTCATGGCGTAACCAAATTTAGCTCATGAACCTAGTATTATCACATTAATGTTAGGGAAGTGCCTTAATTGAGCACATTGAGACTAGTAAAATTAGATCAAGGTAACGCTAGCTTGTAAAGCCGAAGTAATCTTTGAGCAAGTGAGAGTGCAAAAACTAGCTCACGACGTGAACTACTTACCATTTCACGATGTGAATGATTTAGATCTCACAACATGAACGATTCTCTGACATATCACGACCTGAATTGTTATGTTATCTGCACAGTCCTACGACCTGAATTGTTATGTTATCTGCACAGTCCTACGACCACAAATTTTTTTTAAAAAATCAGATCGACAGTACCTTACCAAAATTCATTTGCGGGTAGAAAATTAGCTTATCAAATCACATTCACATGCACTTGAGGTCTAGAAAACTCATCGGAGAACGACCTCACTCCCAACGATAGTGCATCGAACCACCCAGGATCTTCCTATCAAAAGAGTGTTACTTCAGGCCATTTAGTGAGCACTCAATTGAGTGACTTAGGGAATCTAACCATCGTCGATACAAGTAGTAAAAAATCTATGGAAGAAGGGCTACGATTCTTTGGGTTTGGAGAAGAGGAGAAACCACCCTCTCCTACAAGATCTATTGGTATCATTGATATAGCCCATGGATTTTTTGGTCTCCAAACCAGCAACAATGAGGAAGCGTAATCTGTGGGCACAAGCCCGTCAACCAGTGCCAGACTAGGTCCAAGGCAAGAATTACCAACCCAACCTTCAAGTTCTAGGCTATCTAACACTGGCACCCCCAGAATGAGAAGAGACTTGGAAAGTGTGGCCCCAAGACAGGTCAAGTATTCTTCCCAACCTCAAGGAAGTGGAATTAGATTTGAAAAGGGTTGAAGTAGAATGGGAACTACAAGAATTGAGCTTAAGGAAACAAGAGCTCGATACTCGAAGGGCTAGGGCTAAACAAAAGGACATGGGAAATGTGAATCCATTTCAATCACATGGCAAGGAACCAGAAATAGTCATGGGTAGAACTGAGGGAGACATCCTAAATTTAGATCCCATTAATGAAGAGCCAAGAGCAGAGGAAGGGTTTGATACACCCAGAACGAAGGAATAACCTACCGAGGGAAACTATGGAAGTAGAGGCGAGCCTGTACATCAAGAAGGACATAGAGAAAATGATGAACATCCCACGTTCTTACAAGACATGGAGCTCTTGATTCTACAAAGATGGATGGAGGCTGCTAACAATGAGCCATACCAAAATAATGAGGTGGCTGGACCTACTCATCATAGACCAGAAATGCTTGGAAGAGCCAATGTTGGAAGAGGATGAGGTCTAGGGTAGGGGAAAGTAGCACCTTGAAGACCAAGGGTAGATTCAAATGTAGATCTTAATGTGGCCACAAGGACACATTTGTTGAATATGGCTGCAAAACTGGGCCGAGGAATGGTCAAGGAACTAGGCATTGCTCTAGAATCCAATCCCAAATGAAGCCACACATCATTTCAAAGCTCATACAAAAAGTCTCAGGGGATGGGGACCTGATCCAACATGTGGAGATCTTTGAGTCCACATGCAAAACCTGCAGGCCAAAGTGATGTAACCATGATTCATGCCTTGTCACCGACCCTAGAAGGAAAAGCTCATCAATGGTGTCAAACCCTCAAGCCAAAAGATAAGATTAATTTCACTCGGCTTAAGAATGTGTTTGTGCGAAGCTTTGCCCGAAGTGGTGACAAATGGAGTCATGTGGCACAGCTGCATAATATCAAATAGAAAGAAAATGAGTCTATGCAAGACTATGTATCCTGACTAAAGAACTTGAAAATTCAAGATGTAAACTATGGGAGAGGTTATCTGATGTTATGATTTAACCCAGTATGGCCTCCTCGTTACCTTCAATCAACCCAATTCACGTCGTTGCCCTACTTTCGAAGAGGAGTTCGAGATCACATAATGCATGATTATCTAGTATTAGCCAGATCGGCTACTCTGGATGCGTGTTGTGAGTTGGTAATCGAATATGAAGACAATATGCTTGAATTGCCACATAATGCATGATTATCTAGTATTAGCCAGATCGGCTACTCTGGATGCGTGTTGTGAGTTGGTAATCGAATATGAAGACAATATGCTTGAATTGCCACAACCTGAAGATGTCAAGGCATCTTCAGCAGAGTAACAACTTCGCGAGTTTCGAGTCACCACCAAGAAACAAGAACTCGGAGCAAGCAAGTTGGGAAGATGACTGTGGATGAACTCAGTAATGCCATACTGGATAAATTAAAGGTGAAGGATGGAAGAGGCATCAAGGCATGGGCATACCCATCTTTACTCTCGTAGAGATCTAGTACGGTGTTCTATGTGCAGAATGAATCATAGTACCACTGAATGCCCACAGTTAAGAGTAAGGCCTTACTTTATTGTGCTCATTGTGTAAAATTAGGAACCATGACATTTTCATGTGTAGGTATCCGAGATTCCAAACCGTAGCACAACTGCCGGCACCCAAAGCACCACTGACTTTACCAGCACCACCCATGCAAATCACTGTGGCTATAAGACAGCCAAACCCATCCTATTTACCTGGGGGGATGTTTCGAATATAGGACACGTTACCTCTGCCACCACTTGTTCTACCGCCACAACCACCACAAGCTAAAATCAACCAAGTGCTGATTGAGGAGCTATCAAAGAAAGTTTAAATCGTGCGTGACTTAGAAATCAATGGTGAGTACTATGAGGAAACTTCTAAGATTGTACCAAAATTTATGTCTTACAAAATAACACTCCAGAATCAGTGTTCCAAACCACGGTACAATGGAAAGGTAAGGACATAAACGCAAATGTGAGGAGGGGGCCACTATAATGTTTTGGTTGCGGTGGACCTCATCGAATAGCAGAATGTCCTAAAAGAGTGTGGTTCATATGTATCAAACTCAGCAAATGACTGCACCACCTAATGATATGCAAGTGCTAACTTGTACTAAATGTGGGGTTGGTCATTTGATCAAAGACTACGCATACCGCGCAAGTGGTTATGCTTCCACTTCTAACAAGAGTGTGGTTCATACGTATCAAACTCAGCAAATGAATGCACCACCTAATGACATGCCACTTCTAACTTGTACTAAATGTGGGGTTGGTCATTTGATCAAAGACTGCGCATACCGCGCAAGTGGTTCTCCTTCCACTTCTAACTAGGCCACTATCAAGACCATAAGTGTGCAGCCTAGAAACATTATGTCATTGAATGTCCTAACATGAGCTCAATCCCAACTAGGGGACAAAGGAAAGTACCCAGCATAGGCCACCACTTCTAGAACTGGCAGGAGAAGGAGGGTGAAAAAAGTGGGTAAAGGTGACACCAAGGTCACAATTCAGGATGGATCTGAAGAAGATACTATCGACACTGGATCCACTCAATCAAGAGAAGAGAGTAATCAAGTGCCAAAATCAGATGAGCTTGACTAGGAGGCACAAAGAGAAAAACGAGCAACCCCTAAGGAAATTGGTGAATACCCAAATACTAAAGAAGAGATAAGAAAGCTTAAAGAAGCTAGGGCCCTAGTAGAAGAGTTTCCACGACTTCACGAAGCCAAATTACGGGCTAACCGGGCTAGGGATACAATGTATCTAGGAAAGAATCGATAAGGGAAATAGAATTTGATGTGCCTACTCCAATTCCAGAAGAGTCTGAAGAGGGATCTCAAGGAAATCTTATGTCAAGAATGTGTGAGGAGGTTGAGCGGGATGTGTCTATTCATTCATTCCCTAGGGATGGATATAAGATGCACACGTGGAAGGAACCCTCACTTACCAGAGAGCCCAGAGACATAGGCAATCTTGCCAGCAGCTGTACCGTCCACTTCCTTACAAATGCCATTGGGACAACTGCTATGCAGTTCACCAACATTGTGGGCATACATAAAAGAATGGGTAGAGGGCGGATTAAAGCCAATAGCATTGCAGAGGAGATCCAGTCACCTTTAGCAGAAAGAAACTTAAAATACACAGGGGAAAGAATGCCTAGATTCGTTAAGATACTAGTTAATCAATTGGGATGTTATTATGAAAGTGACGATACTAATGTTACAATCCCAATTCATCATAATAAATACCAAGCATGGGCTATCCTAGATGGTGGGATGGGAGTCAGCATGGGCTGTCCTGGATGGTGGGATGGGAGTCAACATCATCACAAAACGATGTTGGAAAAATTGGGGAAAAATCGATTTGAAAAGAGCAGATCTTATCGTTAAAATGGCCGATGGAACATCTTCAAGACCCATGGGTCTTTTGGAGAATGTGCGACTTAAACTCCTTATGTTCCGCTTCTATCGTCATAAACTTGTGGTAATGGAATTTATTCGCCAACTAGAATCATATGACATAATCTTGGGGAGACCCTTCATGAGGGAATCCAAATTGGTACACAATTGGGCATTAAACCATGTGTATGTTCAAAGGGACTCACAAATCCTAAAGATAGATCTGCGAACGTGGAAAGCACACCCCATGGAAGGGCAACTGTTTGGTAATGATTTGGTCACAACCAAGCGAACCACATCCGTACTAGTATGCCAGCCCACATTGAAATTTTCAAAGGAGGAAGAGGAAGCGGAAATGTATGCATCACTACCTCCTCCAGATTTCAGTGAAAACTAGATGCATGTGCTAGCCACCATAGATCTTATGCAACCCCGAGGAACCCAATATGTTGAATCTGGGAATGTTCTCACTGCCTCTATCTGTATGGTCAATTGGCAACCCATTGAAGAGGAATTGGAGGAGGACTCGATCACACAAGGCCGTACCAGTGCCCAACACCTTAGAAGATGGCGAAATAAAAAATGGTATACCGCTCAACAAAATGCCCTATTACAAAGAAAAACCCATGGATGCCGAGTGGTTGAGATACCTCGAAGCTACTAAGGTACACGGTGAGTTTTCTAAGAATTGGGGTGAGGAGTTAAGCAAGATATCCCTTGAAGGGAAACATAGGGAGGAAGTCACCCTTCAAGAATCGAAAACACCTAAGGTTATAAAAGCTGGGTGCTAAAAACGAAACAAGGCTTTGGCAGAAGCCGAGCGCGAGGCTAAGAAGATGATGGCTAAAACAAAAAGAGAGGATGAGGATAAACTAGACCTACTTTCAATGCCAAACCATTTCAAGACATACACAATTGACGAACAAAAAGTGGTCCAATTGACGGCCAAAAGGGTTAAGGAAGATGGTTTATCCACATCATACGATGGCCCAGCTGAGATCAAGGAAATTGATATTGCAGAGCCAGGGGAGGAAACCAAACCTGTTTATATCGCGATAAAAACTTGACTCCAGCTGAAGAAAAGGAGCTTATTGCTCTCCTTAAGGAGTTTAAGGATTGTTTCGCCTGGAACTATAAAGAGATGAAGGGTGTACCACCTGAAGTGGTACAATACACAATCTCAATCTCATGGACGACCAAACAGGTAAAAACTGTACCAGATGAATCCTAAATATACAGCAGTTGTAGAAATTGATAAACTCATTATTTGCGAACTTCATCTACAAGATAGAACATATGGATTGGTTATCACCAATTGTGATAGTGCCAAAGAAGAATGTGAAACTTAGGGTATGTGTCGATCTCAAAAAGGTCAATGTAGCTACTAGGAAGGACCATTACCCATTGCCTTATACGGTACACGTTTTGGAGAGAGTAGCTAGTGGAGAAGCTTATAGCTTTTTAGATGGATTTTCAGGTTACAAATCAGGAGTCTATAGCACCCGAAGACCATCATAAAATGGCCTTCAATACAATGTGGGGGACGTTTGCTTACAAAGTTATGCCTTTCGGTCTCACCAATGCCCCAACAATGTTCCAACAATTAATGTGCACAACCTTCAAAGACTACTTGCAAAAGTGATTGGAGGTATTCATTGATGATCTGTGCACACACTCCCAATGGTTAGACCATTTGGCTTGCTTGAGAAGGGTGTTCGAGCGATGTCGATTGTATCGTATATCCTTAAACCCTTTAAAATGCCAATTTTGGGTCAAACATGGTGTGATCTTGGGACACATTGTCTCTAAGAATGGTATCTCCATTGATGAAGGTAAAGTCAATTTGATCTTGGAATTGCTCTCGCCCACTAATTAAAAAGGTGTACAAAGATTTATGGGCCACGTTTGGTATTATCACCGCTTCATAGTATTTTATGCTGAAATTGCCATACCATTATATAGGCTACTCATTGTCTTTGAATGGACCAAAGAATGCCAAGAATCATATGATAAATTGAAGCAAGCACTGACCAGTGCACTAATTCTCAGACCACCCAACTGGGATCTTATATTCCATGTACACATCAATGCATCAAACTTCGCTATAGGATGTGTATTGGCATAGCCTGGTGAGTTCAAATCGGACTACCCAATCTGCTTTGCTAGTCGCCAATTGAGTGATGTAGAGGTGAATCATACCACCACAGAACGAGAGGGTTTGGCCATGGTTTATGCTGTCAAGAAGTATCAACATTACCTATTGGCCAACAAATTTATATTCTTTGTGGATCGTCGGGTCTTATTACACTTGGTGAATAAGCGTTGCACCACGGGAAGAATCACACATTGGCTATTATTACTATTGGAATTTGACTTCACGGTCACAGTAAGAAAGGGAACACAGCATGTGTTGGCCGATCATATGTCAAGAATTCCAAATGGGGAACTGGTAATTGGTGTTGATGATGACCTCCCAGATGCTTGTTTGTTCAAACTAGACATGGTGCTTGAATGGAGCAAAGAAATATCAGATTATCTAGCTTATGGTTTTCTGCAAGAAAGACCTTTGAACAAAGATAAAATGCATCGGCTTATTAAGCTGGCTTCGGTATTTGTCACAATATTAGATGAAGCACACTCAGGAATAGCTGGAGGACACTTCACTGGAGAAATTACAGCTCACAAGGTGCTTCAAGCGGGACTATGGTGGTCGACGTTATTCAGGGATGCCATGGAGTTTGTAAAAAGATGCGACGAGTGTCAATGATTTAATATTCTGCAACAAAGAGACAGGATGCCACTTACCCCTCTTAGACGACCTTTTGAGAAATGGGGAATTGATTTTGTTGGACCTATTAGTCCAGTTGCGCATCCATCACAAGCTCGATATGTGATCATGGCCACGGAATGGGCAGGGCAAGAGCCTCTGCCCATTGTTCATGCATTAGCCTCTGAGCGAGCTAATGCATGAACAATGGCTAACTTCTTATATGAACAAATCATTTTGAGATTTGGTTGTCGATTGGAATTAGTCAGTGATCACAGTTCACACTTCATTAATGAGGTGATTGATCACTTACTTGCTGAATTCCTTGTAGTCCACTAGAAGTCATCCCCTTATTATCCACACGCAAATGGTCAAGTAGAGAGTACAAATAAGATTTTGTGTACTATCTGGACAAAAACATTGAAGCAAGTTGCACGGATTGGGAACATAAGCTAATTATAGCTCTATGGGCATATTGAACATCATATAAGGTAGTGAGATGGGATATACTCCCTTCCGTCTAGCTTATGGCATTGAGGTGGTAATGCCCATGGAGTACTTAGTTTCAAGCCTGCGAATTGCGGTGCAAGAACAATTAATTGAGAATGCATTAGCTTATGGCATTGAGGTGGTAATGCCCATGGAGTACTTAGTTTCAAGCTTGCGAATTGCGGTGCAAGAACAATTAATTGAGAATGCATTAGCCGCCTAAAGCTTGGTTAACTTAGAGATACTTAATGAAAGTCGAATAATTGCATCACATGGTCTTATGGTCGAAACATTGCGAAGGAAATGCTGGTTTGACAATAACCTTAAACAAAAAGAACTGAAAACGGGGGACCTCGTCCTCATGTATAGTGTCGGAAGCACCATAAAAAAGAAACTCAAGTACAAAGGATTATGACCTTTTCGAGTGTCTGAAATCACACCTCAAGGGTCAGTCAGAATTAAAACAATTGAGGGCATACAAATGGAGGGTTACATCAATGGAAGCAAGCTTAAAAAATATTATGGACTCATGCAAGAGCATCTATTAAAACAACGGAAAGAGCTAGCCAAGGAAAAAATTAAGCAAGCTCAGGAAGAAGCCAAGGCAAGAGAGACCAAGGCCAAACAGATACTCCAGAAGAGAGTATTACATTATGTGAACATGGCTTCACTAACCCTCGATGAGGATGACCTAGACATTGAGCCAGCACGGCTCAGGGTGAAAGTCTCTACGACTAAAAGTCATGCAATGAGCATTGCACTAATAGATACGGGATCAAGTCATAATCTGATCTCTAAAGAGACATGGGAAGCTTGAGACAAACCACACCTCGAGGCCACCAATGCACAAGTACGAAGTGTGCACTACCAAAGCTATGGGATTTCTAAGTGTTAATATTTCCATAAAAAATAATCCCTTGGTTGGAAAGGTGCTTGTTATGCCTCCAGGATCTATGGAGGAAGAAATGATCCTTGGAAGATCTTAGATTTGTGCAAGTAATTGTAATATCCATTGGGAAAAGAGGGCGGCGTAATTGGCTGAGGGCAACAATGTCACTACCGTGCCCTTATGGAGCCCAATAAACAAGGGGAAGCATGCTATGATTGATGGTATGGAAACACCACTGGTGGTAAAAGCAGCTCACATACCGGAGAAAGCAACAACCCCATAGTCCCTACGCAAAAAACAACCAAAATCACTAGTAATTCAGTAGTGGGTGCCTAAGAATGATGTAAAAGAAGTAATCAAGGAATTAGGGCAAAAAGTTCGAGCTATAGACAAGGGATAGAGATGGCCTTCAAATGTTAGCCAGTAGTATTCCAAACGAAGCCATCATCCACAAGGCACTCAAAAGCAATGGATTCAAAGGGATTTGCTAGCTACACACAAGGCTATCACTAGGGCAATACAACAATATGGGTGCCAAAATCCCACCCAAAGTTCATTACTACAAATACCTTCATAAACACAAGAAAGAATAGTAAGAGCAACCAAAGCCAATTCCCAGCTTAAAAAAATGCTAGGAAAGCACAAAAATTGGTTTGGAGAAAGAAGCCGTTTCAACATGCGGTGAACTAAAGATAGCAATCCTGCCAATTGCACCCACCAAAATAAAAGAGCTAGACAAAGTTAATGAGAAGAAAAGAGAAAAAGTGCAACCAATTGAGACGGAGACAAATCCAAATCAACAAGATTCAGTAGAGGTACTTTTTAGTTGGATGGAGAGAAAGATCAAGCATTCTCACATGGAGTTAAAACGATTGCAACAACAAATACCTAGAAGTGCCAAAGTACCACCTTGGTTTCCATGGCAATAAACAAAAGGAAGTACAAAGGTATTAACTACTCAAAAATGGTTACAAGGTTAAAATGTTTAATATTCATGTCATGAAACATGATCATTCACTTCATTCAACCAACTTTTGACTACATGATTGAGTGTTTGAGCATGAAAGGAACATAGGTTATCATCCCTGCACGCCATCTCACGGATTAACTGCCTCACGGTTTTAACCATTTCATGGTTTCAACCATTTTACAGTTTTACCCATCTCACAGATTAACTACCTCATGAACGACCCTTCTCATGGGTTTCGTACCCTGTTATCTCATGGTGCATAAACCTGTTCTCTCACGGATTAACTGCCTCACAATTTTAACCATTTCATGATTTCAACCCATCTCATGAGTTAACTGCCTCATGGTTTTAACCATTTCACGGTTTCAACCCATCTCACAGTTTCAACCATTTCACGGTTTTTCCCATCTCATGGATCAACTGCCTCATGGCTAACCCTTCTCACGGGTTTCATACCCTGCTATCTCACGGTGCATAAACTTGCACTCTCACGGTTTGCACCTTTTCGCTTGTAGACTTGTACCTTGTTATTACTCACACCACTAACACACTTCTCATCGAATATAACACACACACACACACTCAATTTTCTTTTTAAGAAAAAAGGAAGAAGAAGAGAAAAAGAGGTAACAACCACATGCTCTCACCAGTCAGGAGTATGAGTAACATTCTTATCATTATTACAGATGTTGACCTCTGTTACCTAGTACAAATGGGTCACCTATAAATAGGAAAAAGAGACCAACGCGTGGCCCAAAACTAAGCTATTTGGGACAGTATGCACAAGCATTCCATGGTTTCAATCATAAGCAAGGATGTCCATACTACCCATGGGAAGATAGCTTTGCAGTACCATAGCCTGTAGTACTTGCAGATCTTGAAAGAATCTGAAGTCAAGGATAAACTAGAGAAAGTAGGCCTGGGACAATTAGGCCTGGGACAAATGGCAGAGTGTCTCCCTTGTACCATTAATCCAGAATTGCGTGCGAGTACCTAAAGTCCTATGACAAGGCCACAAAGAGAGGAAATGTTACCAAAGTAGATGGAACCACAGAATAGGTGCTACTCTCAGAGGAATTGATCCGGGGAGCCTTATGGTTACCACCACCTATAAAGATCCACTCTCACAACTTCGAGAAGATGCCCTTGGACATAATGCTGAAGAAAAGCTCTTACAATTCCAACGGGGCAGAATATGAAAATATCAAAGATGAGGTGATAGAGAAAGCTTGTAGAGCCATGTCCCTTATAATGCAGGTGAAACCAGTGGATTGCTACAGGGTTCCCCTTAACATTGCACCAAGGTGCATGAAGAAAAGGAAGATGATTGGGCATGGTACATTCATAGGGAGATGGAAAACTACCTAAAGGCACACCAGTCAAAGGTTTGCAAATCCTTACTTACTAACCAAGGTGCTGAATCATGTAGCACAACTCCCTATTCCAAATCTAGTGCATGAAGAACAAGAACAACAAGTAGCATAAGTAGACCACCAGCACTCACCTCTGGAGAGTTACGGGAAGGGCATGCATTATTAAAAGACACCAAGGAAAACATGAAGGAGCTCAATAAGAGTATAAAGAAGAAAACCAACAGGAAGATGCAGGGAATAATACCTGGTGTCACGGAGGAGTTGCAACAATGCCTAGAAGCAAAACTAGATAGCTTCCTATATCAGGAAGTACTGGAGCAAAGGGAAGACAAAGGCTTAAGTTTATTAGAAACTCCAGTACGCACAACAGCAGAAATGCATCAACAAACCCCACCTCTTAGCCTAGCACAAACTATTTTCAAAAACCTCTCCCCACTTTGGAATTCTATTATATCAGATCCACATATATCAGCTGAGTTGGGTACAAAAAAAGCCACAGAACAAGAGAAGTTGCAAGAAGAAGGGCACCAAAGCCACAAAGAGGCAACCTCAACACCTATAGAGGTCCCCGAGAAGAAAGATTGAATGCAGCCAAGAGAAAGAGAAATGAGGAAGCAACCAGCCCCAGGCAAACGACAATGGTTGGAGGATGCAGATAGAATTCCAGAAAAGTTCTTACATGATCTGGATTATGAGCAATTCCTCAAAGAGACTTTAAAGGGCCTGGACAGTCTATTACAAGTACCACACTATGAATTGGAAGGCACAGTTGCGAGACCAGTGCCTCTATTTGGGAACAAGAATAGTGGGTGTGGCGTTGTCATTTACTGACCACTCACATGCTTTAAGACATAAATGCAACACTATGGAAACAAGTCCAGGATGCCACAAACCAAGTTCAAACACTCCAGGAACACTTAACAGCAGCAGAAGCAACCCATCGAGATGTGATCTAAAAAATCTTAAAGGCTGCTGAAGAGCAAGAAGTAAGGTACCAAACACTAGAAAGCAATAATCTAGTGCTCAACCAGACACACTAGTACAAAGAATTAAAGAAAATACAGACCTAAAGGAACAAATGGAGCAAGCCAAAGAATAGATGCAAAGAGAAGTTGCGCACACTAAGGAACAAGCCAGCATCCATGCTCAAAAGCTTCAGGAGGTCCTAAGTACATTCCATGCCAAGGAAGAGGAATTACAAAAGAACTTGACATCTATATCTGTAGCTCTCAAAGATGCTGATCACAAAGTGCTTTAGCTTCAGACAGAAGGGGAACAAACAAACAAATCCAATGCAGAGAAAGTAAGGGCCCTGAATGAGACAATGAATGCCAAATATTTGGAGATAGAGATGCTGATATACCCAAAAATAGAAAATGCTACATTTTACCCAGCAACTCTAAGCCAGCCAAGCATTGGTAGCTGAAAGGCTTCAGAAGATTGCAGAGACTCAAGAGTTGGAAGCCTTGGCCAGATGGGCACAAGAAGCTGCCACAAGAAGATTTGAGGAATTAGATGAAGCAAGAATGGTTAGAGAAATGGCCATTTCAGAACTTCTAACCACCAAAGACTCAAGGATACAAGAATTGGAGTGCGATTCAGGAACGAAGTGAAAGACACAAGCCTACCGACGCGAGTTGCGCTTGCTTCTTGAGTGAGCCTCATTGCTGGTGACTCCTCGGGCCCCTCCTCAAAGTCTTACTCTCTTTTTGTCTACACTAACACTCTCTTTACTTCAATATGAAATAAATCTATCTAAAGATTTAAACCTAGGAGATTTGACACTAGTTAAACAAAATATAGAATGTGATGCTTACCCTACCATTATTATGGGTATCTTTTGGGGGGACCTAGTACACTAACTGATCCCAAAGATGTATTCTTCTATCCATTACACCCTATTGTGCTCAACCTATGTAGTTGGTATCGAGTGCTGCAAAATTCGGATATCCTGGATAAGAGTGTCAATAAACTTGACCTGTTTGTACCAAATGATATTCCTATTACACCGGCCAATTACGAGGTTGTAGCTAGAAGTTATCAGGGGATGATCAGTCGGGTGACTAGAAGTGTATAATACGCATCAACACTTAAACCTCTGTGAATCTATCCTCTACCATCCCTATGGCATCCTTAAACTGTATCGTTATATACATAAACATCTAGAAGCCATGCTGACCACAGTTATCTATAGCTTTGATAAAATACAAACTATATCTCCTAGTGCGGAAGTCATAGACATCCAAGAGTTTATGAATCTCAACAAACCCACCCACCCACCCCCTAGTTCCAGAGAGGGTCAAGAGGAAACACCAAGTTCATCTAATCCTCTAACTTATCCAGTGTTTTCCTCTATAGCAAGTAAATTACTAAATCCATACCCTAGTATTCCTCCTACTGACAAATCTCAGCAGATTGTATTTTCTCTTGTCTTCTTTCTCTTCCATTAGAATTTCCCACTAACACTCTTGTCCCCGAGGAGTTGCCGACACCCCACCTATCTTCATCGCGGCCAACTCAAGATGTTAGTCACACTCTACCACAAGATACTCTTGAGCCTTTTACTGATGATATTTTTCTTGAGTCTTTGTCTTGATGTAGAATATGAAGGATTCATCAGAGCATGGAATCCATTATTGAAGCCAAAGTTAATGTTCAAGGTGTTAATGTAAATAACTCCTTTTGAACTTACCCGGTAGATCCTGCCAGAAGCATACTTTGATGTTACATCTATAAAGCAGCCTTATGTACCATACCCTCTTTGAGCACCAAAGTTGGAGTTAGAAGAATTATTGCCCTTAGCTGGAGAAGGCACCTTATGGTCAAATGTGGCAAGGTATACAAAATTGGCTAACCCACACTTGGCAGATTTACTTGAAATTAGGATTGTAACATTCATGATCATCTACTACTTTCGCAAGTGGAGAAAGGCACATCAATCCATACATGAGGAGGCTATACAACAATTGTGACAAAGGATGCAAATCCCAAAATTGAAGATTTTGGTATACAGCCATCATGGTGGCGACATGAGTACTTGACAATTCTAAAATATAGTCACTAGTACATGTGTGCTCTACCCACACAGAGAGTGGACCCATTATATATGCCACTGAAACGAAGATGGACACCATTCGAATAACATGATGCCAAGTAGCAAGATTCACATATCTGCTACAACTTTCCTCTATTTTTGCCAGCAACATTTTCAGATATAGGACAGTAAAGGAAGCAATTACTAACTTGGATACATGCATGGCATTGCATCCTGGATCCTGCTTGTAACCAATGTTCGATTTTTGAATTTGATTTTGGTCCTTTTATTGACCAACCCAAAGAGAGATATGATGGATATGATGCAGATCAACTACTATTCGACATGAACCAAGGTCCCGCTGATAAAGGCATGATGTTATATTATCATCGCCTTAGGTGTTTACCAACGTACATGCATGTAACATTTGAAGATATAGTAGACAGTGGGTTTTGGAGATCACACTCTGCATTCAGAAGAACCCTGAAAAAGCTTCAATCACGCCGCAACTTCTATCGTCACATGAGTTCGGTGACTAGGTCTATAGGCCTCGATGACAGCTTCTGAGGACATAAACTACATCAGGTAGGGGGGATGTTAATCCCAGTTAGGAATATCAATTATGAGGACATTAATAAGTGTCATGCAAAGGCACTATAAAAGTTGTAACATTATGAGATATTGGCCACCCAAGGCCTTAGTTAGTAAGTTTTGGGCACCCAAGTGTGAATAAGGGCCAATTGTATATAAGGTATTTTCTCATAATGAATGGACACAATCCCCCTTTGTGCTATGAGAGTTCTTGCCTTATCTTAAGAGAGAGTGTGAGAGAGTACTCTAGTACATGTGCCTTCTCTAAGCTTGTATGCATGCTCTTGTGTACAGAAGTGAGATAGAGAGATTTTCTTGCGTGGTGGTGTGAGTGACTCTACGGTGACAGTGTGGAGGTAAAGCTTGGAGGATTGGAGCTTCTCGAAGTGAGCTTGGAGACCTCAAGGGACACGAGCTCAAAGCATTAGTAAGTTCCTTATGATGGTTGTGTTCTAGTGCCTCTTCCAAAGGTGAATGCATATAGTTCCTTCTTTGGAGGTGTAGTAGTCCATAACACCCATGTAGACTTTTGCCATCAATGACAAAGGGATCTCAATATTTTCAAAATTTTGGTCAGGTTAATGGTGGCCATGGAGAGAGACTAACCTACACGATTGAATGAGTCGTTAAACTCTCTCACTCTTGCAAGAAGCAAAGCGCATCCTGCACATGGAATGACTATTCCCAATAGTCATAGTGGCAAAGAAAAGTAGAAAGATATGAGTGTGTGTTAAACTTAAAAGGTTAATCACAATGAAGGACCATTACCTGTTACCATTCATGGAGCATGTGCTAGAACAAGTAGTATGCAAGGAGACCTACAGCTTCCTTGATGGGTTCTTGGGCTATAACCAAGTGGAAATAGACCTGAGTAATCAACGCAAGCCTACATTTGCCACAAAAAGGGAACTTATGCATACAAAGTTATGCCATTTAGCCTATCCAACATCTTAGGCACTTTCTAAATACTTATGTGCATAACATACAAGGAATACCTTAGGGAGTTTCTTGAGGTTTTCATGGATGACCTTTGTGTCACTTCCAAATGGAAAGCACATTTCGGGTGCCTAAGGAAGGTACTGGAAAGATGAAAATTGTACATGATATCCCTTAACACACTTAAATGCCAAATTTGGGTGAGGCGTGGAGTTTCTCAAGGTTTTCATGGATGACCTTTGTGTCAATTCCAAATGGAAAGCACATTTGGGTGCCTAAGGAAAGTACTAGAAATATGCAAATTGTATAAAATATCCCTTACACTCAAATACCACTTTTGGGTGCGGTATGGAATAATACTAGGCCACATTGTTTCTGAACATACCATCTCCACTGATGAATGATAGTAAGGTGAAGCTAATTCTTGAGCTTTCACCACCCACTAACTTCAAAGGGTGTGTCTACCATTTCATGGGACATGTTGGATACTAAAGATTTATAATCCTATATGCCAGCATAGTAAGACCCTTTTACATACTGCTTGTCATCTTTGAGTGGATGGATGAGTGTCAAAAAGCCTATGACACTCTCAAGATAGCCTTAGCAATGCACCAATCCTAAGATCTCCCAACTTGGATATTTTTTCCCATGTGCACATAGATGCCTCATTTTTTGCCAATTGGCTGCATTTTGGCACAACCAGGAGAGCATAACATGGTGGATTTCCCTATTAGCTTTGCCAATTGCCAACTAAATGATGTTGAATAAAACTACGTCACCAGAGAAAAGGAAGGACTCTCAATGGTCTATGTTGTAAAGAAATATTACCATTATCTTTTGGCAAACAAATTCATGTTTTTCATAGACCAAAGAAACTCGATTTCTATGCTGTAAAGAAATACTACCATTATCTTTTGGCAAAAAAATTTGTGTTTTTCATAGACCATCCAGCACTCCTCTACTTGGTCAATATGCCTTGCGCTATGGGAAGGATAACCCAATGGCTCCTGATCTTACTAGAGTTTTATCTCATGCTCAATGTGTGAAAAGACTCCCAACATGTGCATGCCAATCACTTATCACACATCCCTAATGGAGAAGCATCGGTTGAAGTGGAGGACAAGCTACCCAATGCCCCACTATTCAAACTCTGCATTGTTTTGGAATGGATCGAAGAGATTGCCCATGATTTGGCTAACGGTTTTCCCCTATGAGAGACTGCTCAATCAAGACAGAGCACATTGCCTTATCAAAAAGGTAGTCTCTTACCAAATGATTGTGGGGCAATTGTACAAGTTCAGCCAAGAGATGGGATCATGAGGTGCTACCTTGAGTAAGCACAATTTGAGGTGGTGGCTGGTGGACATTTCTCTATAACACCACCATAAAAAAAGTTTTATTAGCAGGTTTATGGTGGCCTACTTTATTCAAAGATCTAGCTGAATTTATAAAAGGCTACGAGATGAATGTTAGCAATTCATTGGGACTCACAACCATGACAAAATGCCCTTGCACCCTATAGTGTCTCTATAACCATTTGAGAAATGGGCATTGACTTTGTTCTAGTCTAGCAATTTAAGGAACTCAAGCACAATTTATCATCATATCGCTTCTGCTAATGGACTACTCTGCCGAATGGGTTGAGGCTTGTGCTATCACAAAGGCTAATGTGAGGGCAACAACAAAATTCCTTTACAAAAATATAATTACTAGATCTAGGTGTCCACTCAAACTAGTAAGCCATAGAATTAGTAAGAAATGAAGGGGTTGTTATGGCTCACCCTAACCCTTCTTGAAACACATCCAACAAGAGATTACCTGCTGAACCGCAATTGTTGTGAGGATCTTTCCAATGGCCGAGCTCGTAACCCTTGAGGTCTCCAAGATCTATAACTCCTTGAGAAGTAATCCACTGCACCTCCCACGAGCGTTGTCACACCGCCGTGTTGCACTATGGGTACTCGTCCCTCCTCTCACCACACACACTCACTACCATGCATTAGGGAGAGAGATTAGCAAGAGCAAGACTCAATTGCACAATGGGAGAGTATATTGTATTATGAGAGATATTCACTTATATACATGGCCATAAGTATTCACACTCACTTAAATTATGGTCGGTCGGGCACTTTAGGCTCATAAGAGGCCTAATGCTATTACAATGACTACTCTCATAATATATCCATGAAGTACATCACTTAGGACTTCATCCTAACTTGCTACCACATGCTCTTAAAGTGGGAATCGCCATAAATACTCCGTCACGCCATTACGGGTGCCCGTCCAAGTTGTAGCTTTGGACACTATTACTTCATATCTTGAATGTATGACCCTTTGGTGTATCTATCGTGACTCCTTGATGTAAGATAATGGTGGTAGATCTTGTTAACCCTAGGAATGGATTAACATCTCCCCTTCCTGATGGCGATCGCGTCCTCGTGATCGCGTTGAAGACCTTTGTGTGGGGAGAATGGACAAGCTTTGTCGATGGCTTTGATGTTGATTTATTCTCAATGGTCTTTGTCCCTCTAAAAGGAATAAGAAAAGCTAGTTTACTGAATGAAAAGGCTAGTGGTTTGTTGGAAATTCCTAACGAGACGGGAGGTGGGGTTTTTTATTAGTGATTGCATTTTTATATTTGTGTGAGTATGTTTTTTTTTTCTCACTTTGTTTTTTGTCAATCATAAGCAAGGTTACATGTGATTTGTGTTAGTGGGGACGCTAAGATATGTTAATAATGAGAGAGAAGAGAGGGAATGATCCAGAGAGGAATGTAGACATAAATATTAGAAACGAGATGGTGATTCTCAGCTCCTCATTTGATTCATTGATGTGACATTCATCATTTGAACAAAAATGGAATGGCTATTTATGATCATTGGGAGTTGTTTGATAGGCCATATGTGTGACTCCCTTGTGTTTGTGTGTGTTTTCTTTCTTTTTCTTTTTTATTTTTTATTTTAAAACCACCTTACGAGCAACAGGTTCTTGTGGCTATTCTCCTTTTTGAGAGAATAGGTTGCTGCCAGGTAGCTTTTGCAGTTACACTTTACATCTAAAGGGGTGAAAAGAGCATTATGAGTTTGTCGTTGATGCACTCATAAGTCTCCATTGTAGACGTGGGAATTGATTCTTGAATTTTTGGCTCAAATGTTGTCGAGGCAGTAGGTAAGACTGCTGGTTGGTTACCATTGGGGTTGTTCAAACACACAAGCTCTTGTGTAGGTGAGTGGTTGAGTGACTTGCTTGGTGTTTCTTAGGCCTCCATTCTTGTCGGACTTTAGGTGTGAAGCTGTTGGGGTTGAAGTCTGTGGTGAGGCTTTCTTCACGTTGTTCGATTTTGGCAACCGTATGATGGGATTAACATCATGAAGCACATGCACAAGCACCCATATTTGATGTACATTATAAATTGGTGGGCTGATGCCTTTGGTACTGAGGTTTGTTTCTTTAAACAAGTTGAGGGGACTTATTTGTATGCCTCCCCAGCCTCTCAAGATGTCCAGCATCTTCTCCTGTATAATCAAATCCCTCTTCAGAAATATAAAAGATCTTGTTTCTACCAGTTTTGGCCTAGAGAGAGAAAATATTCTAGAGAGAGAATATTTAGTTTTTAAATATTTTTGGATAGAAAAATACCTCATCTTATTAAAATAAGTTCCCCTGAAATAGAAGTTCAAAAAGATTTTCAGAAGGTGCATTAGAAATTAAGTATAATCTGTTCAAGAGGCATTATCTTGGGGGTCAAGATTTTTTCGAAATTTTAAATTAAGGTTCCTATGGACCAATAAGATTCATCCAAATGTAGGGAGGAGATAAATAGAATAATAAAAGAAAAATCCCCCAAAAATGAGTAAATACTCACATAAGATGAAGAGTTGACTAAGTACAAGGTTAATAGTTAAAAAAGAGAGATATTTAGGTGAAATGATGCATTTTTGACACCTCAGTATGGGGGAATTTCCCTCATGAAGGAGGCACCTATTTCACATGCTTGAATGAGTTTTAAACTCCCAAATAATGAGATATTTTTATCTCTCCTCTCTCCTATTTCAACTAGATCCAAAAAAGTGGACTAAACTGACCCAAAAATGGTCAAAAATTGACCAAACTGATTTGGAAAATTCTAGAATCAATTGGCTTGGTTAGAAGCTCACTTTTTCCTATAAATAGAAGCCTTCCCATTTGTTGAAACTCAATAGTGTTTTGCACTATTACCCTGCCTCTCCCAAGTGTCAAAAAACTGTGAATTTTACTCATAATTCATTAGTTTTTGACCTTCCCTCTTCTAAAAGATTGGTGGCCACTCTTGTTTCCAAACAAGAGTAGAACCCTCAAACCATCAAGCCAAAGGAAAGCTCTCAAATTCCTTCGTAAGTTGGAGATTCTTCTCTTTTCTATTTCTTTTATGGTTTTTTAAATGATTTTTGTCTTCTCTAAATTGAATGGATGTTATGCCTCATTAAAAAAAGGCATTCCCCTCTCTTCTTTAGCAAATCCAACCATTCTTTATCCTAGATGAATGATTAATGGATAAAATCAAGTTTTTTATAATGTTTCTCTTAAATAAGTAGAAAATGTTTACCTTAGAATGATTTAAATACTCTTGGTGAACTTCTAATTAATTTTAAAGAGTAAAAATTGAAAAATGGTTAGCCATACAAAAGAGGTTATGGTAAAATTTTTTAAAATTTTAGAAATAAGTATTATCTTTTATTAATCAAAAAGAGTAATCCCCATCATTAGAGTATTCTAAAAGTGTCATTTTCATTCATGCATAGAAAGATGCATATTGATTAATTTTTATAAAAAAACGATTTTTTAATAGAATTAAATTCTATGAAAGATACTTATTGATAATTTTTCTTTATTATGAAAGTGTTACTTTCTTCATTATGGATTTTTATGCATGAAATAATACATAAAAGTATATTTTTTTATTACAAAAGAGTTACTTTCATCCTATTGATTTTTATACATAAAAGAATATTTTTTTAAATAAAAGTGTTACTTTTATCATTATTGAATTCTATGCATAAAGGTATGCATAAAAGAATATTTTTTTATTATAAAAGTGTTACTTTTATCATTATTGAATTCTATGCATAAAAGAATATTTTGTTATTAAAAGTGTGATTTTCATCATAAATAATTTTTATACATAAAAGATATATTTTTTATATTAAAAGAGCGATTTTTATCATAAATGATTTGTATGCATAAAAGATATTTTTTATATTAAAAGTGTGATTTTTCTCATAAATGATTTTTATGCATAAACATATGCATAAAAGATATTTTTTTATTAAAAGTGTGATTTTCATCATAAATGATTTTTATGCATAAAAGATATTTTTTATATTAAAAGTGTGATTTTCATCATAAATGATTTTTATGCATAAATGGATGCATAAAAGAAATTATTTTATATTAAAAGAGTGATTTTTATCATAAATGATTTTTATGCATAAACATATGCATAAAAGATATTTTAAACATATGCATAAAAGATATTTTTTTATATTAAAAGTGTGATTTTCATCATAAATGATTTTTATGCATAAAAGAAATTCTTTTATATTAAAATATATTAAAAGAGTGATGCATAAACATATGCATAAAAGATATTTTTTTATATTAAAAGTGTGATTTTCATCATAAATGATTTTTATGCATAAACATATGCATAAAAGATATTTTTTTATATTAAAAGTGTGATTTTCATCATAAATAATTTTTATGCATAAACATATGCAGAAAAGATATTTTTTATATCAAAAGTGTGATTTTTATCATAAATGATTTTTATGCATAAATGGATGCATAAAAGAAATTCTTTCATATTAAAAGAGTCATTTTCATCATAAATGATTTTTATGATGATAAAAGTGTGACTTTCATCAGAATTAGATTTTATGCATAAATAGATGCATATAGAATGATTATATTTAAATAAGGGTTCTCTTAATTCTCTGTTTAAATTTAAATAAGGGTTCTCTTAATCCTCTGTTTAATTTTCGCAAAAATTAAAAAAATGAATAAGTAGATAATCTGTGAGAAGAAATGCTACCGTTTCATATTCACTAAGATGGGAATGAGAAAATTCAATTAAACTATCGAAGTCGGAGATCGAGATAAATGATTATTTTATTCCTCATAAGAAATTCATGTTTTAGAAATCTGTAAGCAAATATTCGTCGAACGAAATTTAGAAAAAGAGAAAAATAGTACCTTTCGAGAAAGATAGTTTAGGAAGAACCTTTCCAGACCCAAAATCTGATTCAGACTATTGACCAAGACCTAATTCCTTCGTCAATTTCAATCAATGACGATGTGCCCAGTTCAGGAAAAATGTAAAATCACCCACCGAATCTGAAACTAAGTTAAGACTTTTGATTTTGATCTGAGGATCAAGTTAACAGAATTCGAGGAATTCTGTTTGGAATTCAGACCTAGATCTAGAAGTATTGAGATATGGATTTAAGATTATTCATGGTTTTCAAACAAAATCAAAACTGAAAACTTGCATAGAAACCCTGTTTTCTTAAAGGAATGTCTTACGCTAGAATGCTGGGAGGGAGCATTTGGCATATATGTTTATCTAAGGGAAGTTCAGTTGCAACAGCTGGCGGGGAGTGTTCGAGGGACAGCTCACGCGGCAAAAACCTGCCCAGGTCTTGACCAGCCTGGGTATGGTGAAAAATGGTATGCTTTCGATACGATGGGCGAGGGTCGATGAAGCGGTCCCTGAGTGAAGTGCCAGGACACCTAAGGAGGATCCTGGAGGGTTCTGACCAGGCGATGCACGAGCTCGCAGTGCTTAGGACACCCATACGTATGTCGAGGAAGATATATATATGTATATTGACAAAATGATTATTGTAATCTGTATTACTGGATCTCGACCAGCTGGTCCCAACGGAGAGTCCAGAGTGGTACTGTTTTTGTGAAACAAGGGATTGAATGGAAATTTTGAGTTATGAAATCTGTGATCATATCTGTTTTGTCAATGGATTATTTTTTCTATATTAAAGTTTTAAAGAGGAGTGCGTGCGTATCTGTTTTCTAAAGCTAAAGTGAAGAAAGGCATTTCAATTATGGGTGGGTGAGTACTTATTTGGTTCTACCGATTCCAGTGGTAGGGTGGTGGCTAACCCACGGGCCGGATGGGGTTAGGCTGGAATCAGTGGAGTTTTAATAATCAAACTGAAAAATCTTAGGATTACGCTAGGATTCGAGTAGCTAGTTAATTCCCTGATAAATTTCTCAATTGAGTGGATCAACGGCTGTGCCTGATCTTGATTAGGAAAAAAGCATTGAAATTACTTAGATGATCAAATTATATCAGTGATAGTTTCCTTCTATCTAGTTTATTCAGGTGAAGGATAATTTAGAATTGATCTCGTTAGAAAAATTCGTTAAGAAAATTCAAAAAGGTGGAATCGTCCCCGCTTTTCGGGCATGGGAAATTTTCCCGGTTTCGGTTTTTAGAGTGACCACCAGCCTAGTCTCGTGCCTGGACATTCATGGGCAAGGTCCCGAGTGAGAAACCCTGCCCCGCACATGAGGGGGCTTCTTTCGCTCTGTCAGCTATCGGGAGTTCGGTTCGGTGCGCGGAGGGGGCAGAGGGATCTCACAGTTGGTATCAGAGCTTTGTTGAAAGCTAATAAAGATAAATAAATTCTTATCAGAAATTGATAATAAAAACTCAGAAAAAGCATTTTCATAATGTATTTTCATTCCATAAGCTTCTTTAATTAATCAAAGAAATTATTTTTATAGATGGAAGTTCCCTATTTATCTGGTATTCCCGACCTCACCCAGTCTCAAGATATGACTGCGTTCGCCTTCGAGCATCTCATTTCTTCCGCTTCAACTCGATCAAGCCGAGCTAGACTCGCACGCCATTTTGAGGATTTATATTTTCCTAACCCAGTGGAGAAACTACAGCATAAGTGGTTTGCAGGGTAGTATGTCCACGCCTCTTGCGACTGCCGTGCAATGCTGTGGTAGAACCTCTCATTGGCTATGATTCTGTTAAAGCTGAAAATGGTGCGTGGCGTCATTCTATATCATTCGACGCCTCAAAATTTCAGACTTTCATGCCAAGACTACAGACTCCTTAGTTGTTTTATTCCTAGGGAGAAAATAATAGCTCCCTCAGTAAAGTGAACGTTTGTATCAGGGCATGGCTATGGCCCATGGCTATGGCCCAGTACCGTCGTCTTATGCAACTCCCGAGGAGATTTTGATTCTGGAGCCGAGCTGCTCTATGTACATATTACAACTTTTATATAAATATAGAAATGTTTTCTGGAGAAAAAATTCCCTGTTGTATAAGTGATTGTTTACGGACGATCTAATAGACGATCTAATAAATAAAAATCTGTTATCGGACATATGTCATAGATCTCCAATAAGATCATTGTCTTGTTTAAGAAATTGTTTTTCGACCTCTTAAGCCTTAGGATCTTGTGGATGATATCAAAATAAAAAATTAATAATATATAAATTTTTGACAGAATCATGAGACGAGGAAACTGTGGCCGTCAGCCAGACCCTCTCTTTGAAGATGACGAGCTTGACCCTGATGTTCGCAAGGCTCTTCATAGGACTCAGCCAGGATCCTTCAAAGGAGAAGGCGAGAACCTAGGCGAGATTGTGGAGAAATGGGTGGAAGCCATGGAAGAATATTTTGACGTCGAGCGGAGCAAAATGGCTCTTGTCCGGCTGAAAATAGTGGAAACAGCCAGGGTAGCATGGAGGAACCACTGTGACACCAACCGTCTGGACAGAAATACTCAGTCCTGGAATGACCTAAAAACCTATCTAAGAAAGAGATTTTGTCCCCCTGGATTTTTGGAAATCAACATGAACGAATTCTTAGAGCTAAAGCAGGAGAGGAAAACCATCGAGGAATATCACCAGGCCTTTGCTCTTCTACTCAAATATTCACCACCTCTAGATGAAGAACAACTCATGGCCAGGTTCATTCGGGGAATGAACGAACCTTTGGACACATTGGTCAAAAATGCCAAGCCAGTGTCCATGGCTGAAGCAATAAGAATGGCAAAAATTTTTGCCAAAGCCTTTGTAGTAAAGGTCCCACCAAAGCCTGCACCCTCTAACTTTAAAAGATTCCAAGCCCAGGGGAGTACTTCAAACTTTCCACCCCCAAAGAGGTAGCAAGGCCCGAATCAGAATCAAGATGTAGGAAGATTTCGAAGTGAAGGAAGACCCTTCCTCCAGAATACTTTCTCAGGAGCCCCACCTCTTTCAAGAAATTAGAAGGATGAACTCAAAAGTGAAAACCGATGTTTTGGATGCCAAGGTTTCGGTTACCAACTGAAAGACTGCTCGACTCTCCTGCCATGTCAAGGAGACAGGGAAGTCAAGGACCCCGAGTTCAGAGACCTACCCCTTCATACCAATCTACTTAGGGTCCATCTCACCCAAGCCAGGGAAACCCCACCTCTGTCCAGAGTAACCTTAGAACTTCCTCCCAAAACTGGGGCAGCCAAAGAGAAAGAGTTCCACCTCAGACTGTAGCAGCTAGAGCAGTCACAATTTCAGATGTAGTAGAAGAGGAAAGAGGGCATATCTTTGCTGCAATTGAAAACCAAGGACCTAACCGTCAGTTCTCAGTCACAATTTCAGATGTAGTAGAAGAGGAAAGAGGGCATATCTTTGCTGCAATTGAAAACCAAGGACCTAACCGTCAGTCATCCATACTCCAGCAGAATATCAGGGTAAGCCTTTTAAGCTTTTGATTGATTTAGGCATTTCTCATTCATTTATTTCCCCTAGATGCTTGCGTAAGCTAGTCTTAGAACATAAATCAGGGAAACCTATGCAAGTTGAATTGGCCAGTGGGAAGACTCTTTTCACTCACCATGAGACAGATCTTATCCAGTTCAAACTAGATGGTAATGTAACCGACTGGCAGTTCAAAATCTTACCTCTAGGAGTTTTTGACGGGATCCTTGGAATGGATTGGCTCCACAAAAATCAAGCTGACATACACTGTCACAATGGAACCATTTCCTTCCATGACCTTCACGGGAACAAAGTTCAAGGAACTGGAGTTTTCGAATCCCTAGACCTTCAGTTAGTAAAAGCTTCCAGGTTGCTGAAAGGACTTAGGAAGAAGCAGCAAATTTATGTTGTTAAAATGAACCCAGTAGGCTCAAAGCTTAAGGCTAAAGAACCAGAATGGTTAAGTGAATTTGATGATCTATTCCCAGTAGAACTAACTAAAATGCCTCCGTAGATCATGTGATTGAATTGACCCCCAGAGCTCAGCTAGTAGCCCTGCGCACGTACAAAATGCTAGTTCCTGAAGCCATTGAACTCAAGGAATAGCTTAGACAGCTGTTAGAACAAGGGTTTGTAAGATCCAGTGTTTCACCTTGGGGTGTGCCAGTTCTCTTTCAAAAAAAGAAAGATGGAATGCTTAGACTCTGTGTGGACTACAGAGGTCTAAATCAGCTGATAGTTAAGAATAAGTATCCTATCCCAAGAATTGATGAGCTTTTGGACAGGCTAAATGGAGCCCAGATCTTCACAAAGATAGATCTCAAATCCGGGTATTACCAGATCAGGATCAATGATCAAGATATACTGAAAACAGCCATCAATACTCGCTATGGGCATTATGAATTTACTGTCATGCCGTTCGGATTAACTAATGCCCTAGCTACATTCAATCGCCTAATGTAGGATGATATCCTCAGAGAATACTTGGATGATTTTATTCTAGTTTTCTTTGATGACATTCTGATTTACTCAAGGAATGCAGCTGACTATGAGACTCATGTCCGAAAAGTTCTTGAGATTCTAAGGAAGCACCAACTCTTTGCCAAAAAGAGCAAATGCACTTTCTCTGCCAACCACATTGAATACTTGGGCTTTCTGGTATCCAAAGATGGAATTTCTCCAGATTCCGCAAAAGTCCAAGCAGTCTCATAGATTGGCCTGAACCAAAGACAATGAAAGAAGTCAGAGGATTCTTGGGATTGACTGGTTGGTTGACTGGTTGGTATAGAATTTTTATACCAAAGTATGCTCTCATAGCTTCCCCCCCCTGACTAACCTTCTAAAAAAGAATACCCCATTTCAGTGGTCTGCCAGGTGCCAGAGTGTTTTTGATAAGCTGAAGACCGCCTTGGTAACCAGTCTCGTTCTGAAGCTGCCAGATTTCTCTCTACCCTTTGAGGTGGTAACTGATGCAAGTGGTTTTGCCCTGGGAGGCACTCATGCAGGAAGGTCATGCAGTGGCCTATGAATCCCGAAAGCTAAGAATGCATGAGAGGAATTATGCTGTTCATCACGACTTGGAATTACTTTCAGTAGTCTATGCCTTAAAGTTGTGGAGACATTACCTACTGGGAAAAAGATTCACTTTGATTGACAGACCATCAGAGCTTAAAGTGGATCTTCACTCAGAAGGACCTCAACATGCACCAAAGAAGGTGGATGCAGACTCTGCAGGAATTTGATTTTGAAATCAAGTACTGCCCAGGCAAAGAAAATGTGGTAGCAGATGCCCTCAGCAGAAAAGCCTCCTTGCTTGCAATTACTGTAATATCAAATCCTTTGATTATTAAAGCAAGAGAGAAGATCATGCAGGATAGATTCTTTGGCCCTATTGCTTCCCTACTTATGCAGGAAAGCAACTCCTCAGGAGGGGTATTATGTATTATAGTCGCAGGCTATGCATTCCCAATGATGAGGGAACCAAGGACCAAATTATGAATGAAGCCCATGACAGCCTTATAGCAGGACATCCAAGTTTCATCAAAACCTACATGTCTGTAAAGAAAAGCTTCTTTTGGCCTGGTCTGAAAAAGGATGTACTGAATCATGTACGTCAATGTCTGACATGCCAGAAAGTCAAAGCTGAAAGAGTAAAAATGCCTGGGAAGTTACATCCATTGGACATCCCCAAGATGAAGTGGGAATGTATTGGTACAGATTTTATTACTGGATTACCTTCAGTGCAATCAGGTTACAACTCCATTTTTGTGGTAGTTGACAGACTAACCAAAGTTGCCCATCTGATTCCAGTAAAAGAAACCTACACTGCAGTGGATGTGGATGTGGTAGTTGACAGACTAACCAAAGTTGCCCATCTGATTCCAGTAAAAGAAACCTACACTGCAGTGGATGTGGCCAGAGTGTTCCTCAAAGAAATCTTTAGATTACATGGCCTACCCAGGAGAAAAGTAAGTGATCGAGATCCCAAGTTTACTTCAAGGTTCTGGACTGCATTTTTTGAAGCCGTGGGAACTTTCTTGGATCTCAGCACAGCTTGAGATCGATGGTCAAATTGAAAGGGTAAGCCAAGTAATCGAAGATATACTTCGGTCATGCTATGGCACGGAACCCAAGAAGTGGCTAAGCTATCTGTACTACCTAGTCGAGTTCGCCTACAATGCTTCTTATCACCAAAGTATCGGGATGAGCCCTTTTAAAGCTTTGTATGGACAAGATTGCTTAACTCCATTAACTTGGTCCGACCCGTTGATTAGGGTCGAGATGTCTAGATAGATGCTTAATGACATCATGGAGCAGCAGATGCAGTCAATTCGTGAAGATATTAAAGTTGCCCAGGATCGACAGAAGCAGTATGCAAATAAGAAGAGGACAGACAGAAAGTTTGAAGAAGCAGATATGGTCTTCATTAGAGTACGGCCCAAAAGAAGTTCTCTATCTCTTGGGAAGTACAAGAAGTTATCCCCCAGATATTGTGGGTTATATTTGATTACTAAGAAAGTAGGTGACTTAGCCTACGAGCTTCTTCTGCCTCCTCATCTCAATGTTCATAATGTATTTCATGTAAGCCTTCTAAAGAAATATGTGCCAAGCCCAAATCATGTGCTTGATGATGAAATCCTAACCTCTTCAACCCAAGGGGCAGATGGAACTCCAACCTGAAGAAATTCTTGATGTTCGAGAAAAGATTCTCAAGAACAAGATTCTCAGAGAATTATTGGTAAAATGGAAGTTCTATCCTTTTGAAGATGCCACCTGGGAGAATGAAGTCGATCTGTTTTTGCGGGATAATCCTCAGTTTGCGAGATGAGGGCATCTCACGTTTTTCAAGTGGGAGAGAATGTAAGATTCCTCCCCAGTCTCTCAAGATGTCCAGCATCTTCCCCTGTAATCAAATCCCTCTTTAGAATTATAAAAGATCTTGTTTCTACCAGTTTTGGCCTAGAGAGAGAAAATATTCTAGAGAGAGAATATTCAATTTTTAAATATTTTTGGATAGAAAAATACCTCATCTTATTAAAATAAGTTTCCTTGAAACAGAAGTTCAAAAAGATCAGAAGGTGCATTAGAAATTAAGTATAATCTGTTCAAGAGGCATTATCTTGGGGGTCAAGATTTTTTCGAAATTTTAAATTAAGGTTCCTATGGACCAATAAGATTCATCCAAATGTAGGGAGGAGATAAATAGAAGAATAAAAGGAAAATTCCCCAAAAATGAGTAAATACGCACATAAGATGAAGAGTTGACTAAGGACAAGGTTGATAGTTAAAAAAGAGAGATATTTAGGTGAAATGATGCATTTTTGACACCTCTGTATGGGGGAATTCCCCTCATGAAGGGGGCGCCTATTTCACATGCTTGAATGAGTTTTAAACTCCCAAATAATGAGATATTTTTATCTCTCCTCTCTCCTGTTTCAACTAGATCCAAAAAGTGGACTAAACTGACCCAAAAATGGTCAAAAATTGACCAAACTGATTTGGAAAATTCTAAAATCAGTTGGCTTGGTTAGAAGCTCACTTTTTCCTATAAATAGAAGCCTTCCCCTTTGTTGAAACTCAATAGTGTTTTGCACTGTTACCCTGCCTCTCCCAAAGTGCCAAAAACTGTGAATTTTACTCATAATTCATTAGTTTTTAACCTTCCCTCTTCTAAAAGATTGGTGGCCACTCTTGTTTCCAAACAAGAGTAGAACCCTCAAACCATCAAGCCAAAGGAAAGCTCTCAAATTCCTTCGTAAGTTAGAGATTCTTCTCTTTTCTATTTCTTTTATGGTTTTTTAAATGATTTTTGTCTTCTCTAAATTGAATGGATGTTATGCCTCATTAAAAAAATGCATTCCCCTCTCTTCTTTAGCAAATCCAACCATTCTTTATTCTAGATGAATGATTAATGGATAAAATCAAGTTTTTCATAATGTTTCTCTTAAATAAGTAGAAAATATTTACCTTAGAATGATTTAAATACTCTTGGTGAACTTCTAATTAATTTTAAAGAGTAAAAATTGAAAAATGGTCAGCCATACAAAGGAGGTTATGGCAAAATTTTTCAAAAATTTAGAAATAAGTATTATCTTTTATTAATCAAAAAGAGTAATCCCCATCGTTAGAGTATTCTAAAAGTGTCATTTTCATTCATGCATAGAAAGATGCATATTGATTAATTTTTATAAAAAATGATTTTTCAATAGAATTATATTCTATGAAAGATACTTATTGATAATTTTTCTTTACTATGAAAGTGTTACTTTCTTCATTATGGATTTTTATGCATGAAATAATACATAAAAGTATATTTTTTAAATTACAAAAGAGTTACTATCATCATATTGATTTTTATGCATAAAAGTATGCATAAAAGAATATTTTTTTATAAAAGTATTACTTTTATCATTATTGATTTCTATGCATAAAGGTATGCATAAAAGAATATTTTTTGATTATAAAAGTGTTACTTTTATCATTATTGAATTCTATGCATAAAAGTATGCATAAAAGAATATTTTTTTATTAAAAGTGTGATTTGCATCATAAATGATTTTTATGCATAAAAGATATTGTTTTTATATTAAAAGAGTGATTTTTATCATAAATGATTTGTATGCATAAACATATGCATAAAAGATAATTTTTTATATGAAAAGTGCGATTTTCATCATAAATGATTTTTATGCATAAACATATGCATAAAAGATATTTTTTATTAAAAGTGTGATTTTCATCATAAATGATTTTTATGCATAAACATATGCATAAAAGATATTTTTTAATATTAAAAATGTTTCATCATAAATGATTTTTATGCATAAATGGATGCATAAAAGAAATTCTTTTATATTAAAAGAGTGATTTTTATCATAAATGATTTTTATGCATAAACATATGCATAAAAGATATTTTTTTATATTAAAAGTGTGATTTTCTTCATAAATGATTTTTATGCATAAACATATGCATAAAAGATATTTTTTTATATTAAAAGTGTGATTTTTATCATAAATGATTTTTATGCATAAACATATGCATAAAAATAAATTTTTATATTAAAAGTGTGATTTTCATCATAAATGATTTTTATTCATAAATGGATGCATAAAAAAAATTCTTTTATATTAAAAGAGTGATTTTTATCATAAATGATTTTTATGCATAAACATATGCATAAAAGATATTTTTTATATATTAAAAGTGTGACTTTCATCATAAATGATTTTTATGCATAAAAGATATTTTTTTATATTAAAAGTGTGATTTTCATCATAAATGATTTTTATGCATAAACATATGTAGAAAAGATAATTTTTTATATCAAAAGTGTGATTTTCATCATAAATGATTTTTACATCAAAAGTGTGATTTTTATATCAAAAGTGTGATTTTTATATCAAAAGTGTGATTTTCATCATAAATGATTTTTATGCATAAATGGATGCATAAAAGAAATTCTTTCATATTAAAAGAGTGATTTTCATCAAATAAATGATTTTTATGATGATAAAAGTGTGACTTTCATCAGAATTAGATTCTATGCATAAATAGATGCATATAGAATGATTATATTTAAATAAGGGTTCTCTTAATCCTCTGTTTAATTTTCAAAAAAATTAGAAAAATGAATAAGTAGATAATCTATGAGAAGAAATGCTACCGTTTCATATTCACTAAGATGGGAATGAGAAAATTCAATTAAATTATCGAAGTCGGAGATTGAGATAAATGATTATTTTATTCCTCATAAGAGTTTCATTTTTTTGAAATCTATAAGCAAATATTCGTCGAACAAAATTTAGAAAAAGAGAAATTGAAATAGTACCTTTCGAGAAAGATAGTTTAGGAAGAACCTTTCCAAACCCAAACTCTGATTCAGACTATTGACCAAGACCTAATTCCTTCGTTAATTTCAATCAATGACGATGTACCCAGTTCAGGAAAAATGTACTCAAATCACCCACCGAATCCGAAACTAAGTTAAGACTTTTGATTTTAATCTGAGGATCAAGTTAACAGAATTCGAGGAATTATGTTTGGAATTCAGAACTAGATCTAGAAGTATTGAGATATGGATTTAAGATTATTCATGGTTTTCAAACAAAATCAAAACTGAAAACTTGCATAGAAATTCTGTGTTCTTAAAGAATTGTCTTACGCTAGAATGCTAGAGGGAGCATTTGGCATATATGTTTATCTAAGGGAAGTCCGGGTTGCAATAGCTGGTGGGGAGTGTTCGAGGAATAGCTCACGCGGCAAAAACCTGCCCAGGTCTTGACCAGCCTAGGTATGGTGAAAAATGGTATGCTTCCGGTACGATGGGCGAGGGCCGACGAAGCGGTCCCTGAGTGAAGTACCAAGACACCTAAGGAGGATCCTGGAGGTGCTAACCAGGTGATGCACGGGCTCGCGGTGCTTAGGACACCCATACATATGTCGAGGAAGATATATATGTGTATGTTGACGAAATGATTATTGTAATCTGTTTTACTGGATCTCGTTGTGCTGACCAGCTGGTCCCAACGGAGACTCCAGAGTGGTAATGTTTTTGTGAAACAAGGGATTGAATGGAAATTTTGAGTTATGAAATCAGTGATCATATCTATTTTGTCAATGGATTATTTTTTTTATATTAAAGTTTTAAAGAGGAGTGTGTGCGTATCTGTTTTCTAAAGCTAATACTTGTTTGGTTCTACCGATTCCAGTGGTAGGGTGGTGGCTAACCCATGGGCCAGATGGGGTTAGGCTGGAATCAGTGGAGTTTTAATAATCAAACTGAAAAATCTTAGGATTACGCTAGGATTCGAGTAGCTAGTTAATTCCTTGATAAATTTCTCAATTGAGTGGATCAACGGCTGTGCCTGATCTTAATTAGGAAAAAAGCGTTGAAATTTCTCAGATGATCAAATTATATCAGTGATAGTTTCCTTCTATCAGGTTTATTCAAGTGAAGGATAATTTAGAAGTGATTTTGTTAGAAAAATTCGTTAAGAAAATTCAAAAAGGTGGAATTGTCCCCGCTTTTCGGGCATGGGAAATTTTCCTGGTTTTGGTTTTCGGAGTGACCACCAGCCTAGTCTCGTGCTTGGACATTCATGGGGCGAGGCCTCGAGTGAGAAACCCTGCCCCGCGCATGAGGGGGCTTCTTCCGCTGTCAGCTACTACTGGTTGGGAGTCCGGTGCGCGGAGGGGGTAGAGGGATCTCACATTATTGATGTGCTTGGGAATCCAAGTTTTGGCACTACTTTGGTATTCCCTTATGCTTGTAGTAACTTTTTTGGTACCCACACTTGTTGACTTAGTGGAGTTGTTTTAGGAACTCGCATAGGCTCTTGTGGATGGTGTTGTGGAGTACTTTTATTTTTCCTTGGCCTTTGAGTGTTGCATTGAGGAAGAGGCTTTGACTGTTGTGGCACCCAAATTTGATTGGCACCTTCGTAGTAGCCTTGAGCTACAAGTAGCAACTTCTCCACCCACATTTTGATACCATGAAGATACCTTGATTTGTGTTGTCTTAATGAATTTTTCTTTTTGCTGGAAGTGTAAGGTTTTGGGACCTCCTTCACATTGGTTGGCATTGAGGGTACATGTTTGAGACTCATGGGTATTTTTGATGATGAGAACCTTTTGCGTTCAGCATCATAGAAATCCATTAAACTTGGATCCTCTTTCTTGCAATGTGGTATTGTCAACTATTTGTCATTGACCATCATGATGACTCTATCGCTAGCAAAGCACAGTGGTGCTTGGGTAGCAATAGTCTATTTATGCCCCAAGATCAAATCTACTTCCAAAACACACTCAACCACAAAAAAATTACAAGTAAATGGGTTATTTTCAATATACATTGTATGTTCAAAGTATCCCAAACATGGCATGTTCAAGTCTTGTGTAAAGGGAATTCTTTTCAGGATGAGCCATGAGTGTTGGTTGACCTAACAAATCCCATAACTCAAGGGTCATGAGATTGTGTTCTTGTGTTGGATAAAGCTGTGTTTGTGCTATGGTGATTTTATTGGAAATTTCTAATCCAACTAGAATCGTACGGATTTTTTCAGTAAGATATGCTGGAAGTTACAGCTCCTCCAAGGTCTCTTTCTCCCATAAAATAGCAATTGTACATTATCTGTAGAAGTGTTCAAAGTGATTGTTGCATGGATTCATCTATTGAATACAACGAGTCACGTATCCAAGTTCCACCAAAGATGACATCATACTCAATGGAATCTAGGATAACATGGAATGTAAATTCCATATCTCCACCGATTGTTTGAGTAGCATAGATAAAGGAACCGGGAACTTCAATGTTTTGTCCATTGGCTCCTCTTGCAAGACCCTTGTCTGTAGGGATGAGTTAAGGTTATCCCAATGACACCCAAGTGTCTATTGTCATGATGTTATGACTAGCTTGAGGGCTAATCAACGCGTGTTTGTGCTTAACATCATTGAAAGATCCCTGTCCCCTCCGCGCGACGAATTCAGGGGTGCTAGCAGCGAAAGTAGCACTTCTTTTTTGCAGGGCAAGGCCTCTCAAGGCCTCTCACTCAAGGCCTTGCCCATGGATATCTGGACAAGAGACTAATCCCTCGTCGGTCAAACTCGAAAAAACTTTCCTCATCCCCCCAGAAAGCACGGACGATTCCTCTAGGATATTTTTATTCTAACGTAGTCAAGAGCCTTAAATAACCAAACTGATCTGACTGAACCCGTAAGTCACATGGTCAGATCAAGGAAAAGACTTGCACTTGGATCATAGAGACCAACACTTTTTTCCTCATCGAGAGGCACAGCCATTGATTCTTTTCCATAGAACAAGGACTATTCGGGATTTACTTCATCTATCGTACCATAACAAAATTGCGTCTCATTTTAGGGATCCATCAATCCAGCCTCATCCAGTCCCATGGGTTAGCCAACTGCCCAACCACTGTAGTGATAGGATCCATTTAGGAATTTGGTTATATTTTGTCTCGATTACCAGGGGGGGAAAGAGTTCCCAGGCCCCTTAGCCGGCGCTTCAAGCAAACTTCAAGATAGTCACACCACTTACACACCCAATATGAAATTGCCTGTTTTACAGATTCAGCTGTCTTTAAAACAATCTTTTAATGAAACCATAGTATCACTGATCATAATCCTTAAAAATATCTGGTTGAATTCTACTTTCCAATCATTCTTTCATCGGTGTACCTATGGCATCAATGGTAACCAGAACGCTCACCACCTATTCACTGTGAGGGGCCTTTTCAATAGTTCCTAGCTCATAGTACCCGGAAATATATTCACTTATAAAAATCCAGATGGACTCCCCGTTGAAGATTAGCAAGATCAACCAACAGATCCATATAAAAGAGCCATGGACTCATCCGTTGAGGACCAGCAACGACAATCAACCAGAGCCATCAACCAGAGCCATACCTGAGCTTAGAAAACAACTCTAACTCCTTGTTCCATTTTCTTCCTCGATGCACGTGTGGGTATCTCGGCAAAAACCAAGAGCAGCACCGTCTAGGCTCCTTCGCAGGTCACCTAGCGCTTCACTCATAGGCCGCTTCCTTGGTCCCTCATCCACCGTACCGGAAGCTCACCATTAAAATTGAACCGAGGCTGGTCAAGACCTTGGTCGACCTTGCTACTACGCGAGACGTCCTCCGTTGACTCTCCGTTAGCTGTTGCAACTTTATCACTCAGGTCTCCACGACCTCATTCACAAGATGGTCAAAATGCTTCCCCAGCATTCTTGTAACTTTATCACTCATCAGGTCTCCACGACCTCATTCACAAGATGGTCAAAATGCTTCCCCAGCATTCTTGACATAAAAAAATCATTTAAAAACAGGTCATAAATACAGTTTCTAACAAACTCTCATCTTTCCACATTGTTCCACATCATTTCTCGTTATTCAACATTCTTCTACATCAATTCACATTGCTTAAACCATATATCCAATCATATGTATTCCCATTGTCCTTCATCCATTGTCATCTACTCACATCATATTACATCTCATCACATCACATCACATCTAAAAATTTAAATTTAAATAAAAATATCCATTAATTCAAATATGCCAAGAATTTCACTTTTACTATTTAAATGATTGAATTCCAAATGTCATGGAAATTCCTCTTTTATCATTTATGTTTTTTCATACATAAAATAAATTTATCTAAAATTTCTCTTTAAATAAAAATATTCATTATTTTATATATCAAAATTTCTCTTTTTCCAATTAATTACATGGATCTCCATCATCATGGGAATTCCTCTTTTTGCATAAAAATAAAATCACCAAAAATTTCTCTTTTCTTTAATTAATTAATTATGCATAAATACTAAAAATTAGTTTTCCATGAATTTGATAAAAATCATTCTTTTAGCATAGGATATCCAATCCTAGAATATGGTAGGAAGTCCTCTTTTTACATTATGCATAAAAATGAGCTATGTATTAATTTCTAAAAATTTTACCATAGCTTCGCTGGCTATTACTGATAATTTTTAATATTTCTAGAAAGAATAAGACTTTGTAATATAATTATGATAGAAGAACTATCTTTGAACTTAAATCCAATTTATGAAATTAAATCACAAATTTACCATAATTTTATTAACATAAAAGCATAAAAAGTCATTTTCTTCAATGTGAGAAGCATTCATTTGCTTAAGAATTAGTCATAGGAATGACTATTCTTTTGGGGAGAGAGAGATATATATAAAAAGAATTCTAATTATGTATAAAGATTAACTTTTTTTTGTGATTAATCATTAGAATTCTTATAGAAAGCTTGATTTACATTGAAAACAATTAATTTGAAACTTCTCAAGCTTGCGAGGGGTTGAGAAGTGAAATCTTTTGAGAATATTAAAGAAAACCATGAAATTACTTCTTACCTCTAGATTTGGCTTGCTTCTTTATCTTAGAAAGAAGCCCCCAACCAATCAATTGGTTTAGTATGTTGAGAAGAAATCTCCAAGAGTTGTTGAAGAGAGAGAGAAGCTCCAAGTTCTCCAAAAGTAGAGGATTTTTAAGGGATAATAGAAAATATCATTATTTTAATGTAAAAGTAGAGGATTTTTAAGGGATAATAGAAAATATCATTATTTTAATGTAATACTGGCATGGTATAGTTCACAGATTTTTTTTACAAAAGACTAAGGATCTATTTATAAGTGAGGGAGGCCACTAACCAAGTCCAACTGGGTTCTAGAATTTTCCAAGTTTAGTTTGACTCAATTTGGACAAGATTTAGACCAGTTTAGCTCCCTTTTTGATTTGGTTTGATCCACAAGAGAGGAGAGATAAAAATATCACTTTTTTTTTGAATTAAAAACTCATCCACATGTGTGAATTAGGTGTCTACCTCAAGAGTCCCCCTCTCCTTACCAAGGTGTCAACTCTTCATCTTATGTGAACATTTACTCATTTTTGGGTATTTTCTTTTATTCTTTGGATTTATCTCATCCCAACACTTGGATTAATCCAATTGGCCCATTGGAACCCTAATTGGACCATAATCTAATTTTTTTTAAAAATGTAGACCCCTAGGCTGAGGTCCTTTATACACATTTTCAATTAATTCTAAGTGCACATTGGAAACTTCTTTTTGAATTTCTATTTTAGGGGAATCCATTTTAGACACTAGGAGGATTTTTATATCCAAAGATAACTTAATTTAGGATTATCTCTCTCTAGACTTTCTCTCTCTCTCTCTCTCTCTCTCTCTCTAGGTCAAAATAGGGTAAAACAAGATCTTTCTTCTATTTTAGAGAGGGGAATAACTACAAGAACAGAAGGGGAGGTTTTTACACCTTTACACCTCAAAAGTTGGAGGGAGGAATCTTACATCCTACCCCACCTCAAAAGTTGGAGGAATCTTACATCCTACCCCACTTAAAAAACACGAGATGTCCTCATCTCGTAGGTGGGGTATAATCTCTTTCATCTTCTTCTTCTTCAATCACTTCCAGCGTTACTACCTTGGAAGTGGATGGCCGATTTGGAACATCTCTCTTTGACTCCCCCTATTCTGAGGTGGAGGTCTTACATTACTTGGGAAACTGAGGATTGGTTAGTGGGTCTACCTTTGGGATTTCCCTGATTTTGGCGAAAAGGAACCTGATTACTCTGGAAGGAAGGAGCTGGAGTATGAAATCTTGGTCCATGATTTCCCCGCCCCGAAAACCTTGATCCAAAAGGAGTCGAGCAATCCATACTACGATGTCTAAATCCTTGACAATTATAGTATTTCACTTCTTTGTTCAAGGGTGGAACTTCTGAAGTTGAATTCCAGGGGATTGAGTTTCAGGAAAAGGACCTTTCTTCCATTCTAGAACTTTCCATATCTTGAGTTTGACCTTTCTTCCATTCTAGAACTTTCCATATCTTGAGTTTGACCTTGTTGTCTCTTAGGTGGTGGAAGGTTGGAATCACCTTCTGGAGCTAGAATTCTTTTGAAAGATGATGGTGTTGGCTTCGGCGAGACCTTGACATCAAAGGCCTTGGAGAAATCCTTCGCTATCCGCACTGATTAGGCCATGGAAATTGGCTTGGCATTCTTCACTAGGATATTCAAAGGTTCATTCAGTGCCCGAATGAACTTGGCCCCATCAGCTGTTCATCATCAGCGGTGGCGTACTTAATGAGGAGAGCGAACACTTGGTGATATACTTCAATAGTTATGCTCCCTTGGGTTAACTCTAAGAATTCGTTCATCTTGGTTTTCAAAAAGCCGGGAGGACAAAATCTCTTCCTTAGGTAAATTTTGAGATCATTCCATGTTTGGGTATTCCGATCTAGATGGTTTGTCTCGCAATGGTTTCTCCATGCCACTCTAGCTGTTTCTACTATCTTTAGTCTTACAAGAGCCATTTTACACTTCTCATTGTACCCGGTGACATCAAAGTATTCTTCCATTTCTTCTACTATCTTTAGTCTTGCAAGAGCCATTTTACACTTCTCATTGTACCTGGTGACATTGAAGTATTCTTCCATTGCTTCGATCCACTTCTCCACAGCCTCGCCCAAGTTTTTCCCTTCACCCTTGAAAGGTCTAGGCTGCGATCTATGAAGAGTTTTATGAACATCCAAGTTGAGCTCTTCCTCATCGAGTTGGGAGTTATCATTCCTACCACGACGACCTTGATCTATGATCCTATCAATATAAAAATTCTTGTTAAGTTCCTTTATTTACAATTCAAATCTGACTTTAGATCCAACTGATTCTGGGGTTCTTTAGATTGGTCAGCCCCCCATAGAATCATGGGATAAAGGTCCCTTCTACAAGAAGAACATACAGAACTCATTATCAAAGAATAATTCATTCATATTCTTAACACAGTAATGGTCCATCAGACCAAAAATTTCATCTGATCATTCCTCTACGGGAATTTTAGTTATGCAGGTTCTTAATTTGTCATCCCTTAATTAGATCTACTGGGTCAAAGGTTAACAGCAGCAATCTATCACAGCACAATCCACTAATCTCATAATGATTTGCTGAAGTCAAAATCGTTATTCCAGTTACCAATATCATCACTGGGATTTGTCCCATTCATCCTCATTGTGGCTTTATTCAACTTATCTTCTTTCAACCAGAATGCAGGAATCATCATCTTTCAATCAGAATCCAAATCAACTCATGAATTCTCAACTAGGATTCTAAAATCATATCAACCAACATTTGAATTCATCATCTAGATAGTATTTTTGCTTATAATTTCAAGGTCTTAGATTTACTCGTATATATTGTCAGTAAAGAGCTATAGATACCCACGGTATATAGGGGTAGTCAACGGTCCTTGGAATTATAAGGTGAATACCATCATATCTAGGCCTCAAGTAAGTTAGAGATTCCATATAATTGCGGTACTTCCATCTGAAGACCCAATTACCAATTTATGAATTTTTATTTTGAATATCAAATTGTATGAATTTCATCACACAATTACAATCTTTTACTGGTACTTCATAAATTTTTGACATTTCTTGCTTCTCGGTTGATCCACTTTAGCCAATTCGCTCTAATACCAGTTAAAAGATCCTTGCTCCCCTCCGTGCAACAAATTCGGAGGTGCTAGCGTGAAAGTAGCACTTCTTGTGCAGGGCAGAGCCTCTCACTCGGGGCCTCACCCACGGATATCCGAACAAGAGACTAATCCCTCGGTTCTTCCAAAACCGAACCTGGAAAAACTTCCCTTGCCCAAAAAGCACGAGCGATTCCTCCACGATATTTTTATTCTAACATAGTCAAGAGCCTTAACTAACCAAACTGATCCAACCAAACCCGTAAGTCACATGGTCAGATCAAGGAAAAGACTAGCACTTGGATCATAGAGACCAACGCTTTTTTCCTCATCTCAAGAGGCACAGCCGTTGATTCTTTTCCATAGAACAAGGACTATTCGGGACTTACTTCATCTATCGTACCATAACAGAATTGAGTCTCATTTTAGGAATCCATTAATCCAGCCTGTCCCATGGGTTAGCCAACTGCCCAAACCACTGTAGTGATAGGATCCGTTTAGGAATTTGGTTATGTTTTGTCCTAGGGGGTACCAAGGAAAAGAGTTCCCAGGCCCCCTAGCCGGCACTTCAAGCAAACTTCAAGTCACACCACTTACACACCCAATATTAAATTGCTCGTTTCATAAATTCAAGTGTCTTTAAAACAATCTTTTAATGAAACCATAGTATCACTGATCATAATCCTCCAAAACATCTGGTTGAGTTATAATTTCCAACAATCATTCTTTCATCGGTATACCTATGGCATCATTGGCAACCAGAATGCTCACCACCTATTCACTAGGGGCCTTTTCAATAGTTCCTAGCTCATAGTACCCGGAAATATATTCACTTATAAAAATCTAGATGGACTCTCCATTGAAGATCAGCAAGATCAACCAACAGATCCATATAAAAGAGCCATGGACTCATCCGTTGAGGACCAGCAAGGACAATCAACCAGATCCATGCTCGAGTTCAGAAAACAACTCTAACTCCTTGTTCCATTTTCTTCCTCGATGCACGTGTGGGTATCTTCGGCGACCCAGAGCCCGAGCACCGTATGGTCAGCACCCTCTAGGCTCCTTCGCAAGTCACCTAGCGCTTCACTCATAGGCCGCTTCCTTGGTCCCTCATCCATCGTACTGGAAGCTCACCATTTAAATCGAACCAAGGCTGGTCAAGACCTCGGTCGACCTTGCTACGTGAGATGTCCTCCATGTTAAATTTGCAGCAATGTGATGAGCTATGGTGGATCAAATGCAAGAATCAACATCATTAATAAAGAGATTAGACGATGCTTAAGATGCAATTAGTGAGCAATTAACTGATAGCTTAATTTAGGTATGGATAATAAAAAACCAGCAAATTCTCATTAGGCCAATGCCTCAATTTATAGAGTTTACATCCACCAAGCATCTAATCCCACTGATCTCTTCTTGATTCACTCCACCTCTTTTACGTTGCTTGATTCTCTCCACCTCTTCCCAGAATATCTCCACACATCCTAAATCTTCTCATGCTACCCTTTATTCTCTCCCAGTAGTAACCTCTCATCTTTTCATAGCTTCTCTCTCATTTACAGCTTCTCTTTTATAGCCTCTTGCTAAGGGCTTGTTTTCTCGCACACACCCTATTCACTTGTATATTTCAACACCTCCCCTCAAGTGAATAATCCTAGCACACTTGGAACCTATACCAAGTTTCCCTCTTACTTGGTAGTCCGCGAGACCAGTGCCTCAAGTCCCTAAACTCATAGTCCTTGACACTCTCTCTCTCTCTCTGTGTCCAATGCTACTATAAGTGCCCGTGACCTTAACATAAGTGCTCACACGTATATCTACCCCCACATGGGCTACATCATTGGTGGCTCAGAGGTGGTTTTACTGTGTTGGGGCAGGTTACATTGGGTTCAGGGGTTTCTCTCTCTCTCTCTCTCTCTCTCTCTCTCTCTCTCTGAAAAGATGATCTAGCTCCTCTTTCTCAGGAGCCTCCATGAAGTTTGCCGATGTCGTTCCTTCTCCAGTGGGTTTGCTGTATAGCAGTCTCTTGCCATGTGTCGTCCTGGCTTCCCACAGTTGTGGCAAGTGAAGGTCCTTCCTCTTACTTTGCCTCTTCCTCTTCCTCCTCCTCCTCCTCGGGTGAAGAATGCTTTTTCCTCTCCAGCTATTGTTGGGTCCAGCCATTTCTTCTCTTTGACCTTGGTCTCTTGCTCTAGTAGAGCTTCTTCTATCTTGTGCAGCTTCAATTCAGGTACGTTCTTTAAGGTTGCTATAATGTTTTCATATTCACCTTTGTCCACACTCTTCAGAAGCACTGCTAGTGCCTGATCATCTTCTACCTTCTTGCCAATGGCTACTAGTTGTTGCTTAATGCTTTTGTATTTGTTCAAGTGTGTGATTAAAGGTTCACTTTCCTTCATATTAAGTTTGTAGAATTGCATTAATAGATTTATCTTTAAATTTTTGCTTGAGTGCCAAATAATTTATTGAGTTCATCCCATGCATCTTTTTGCCCATTGTATCCCTGTGATGTGATGAACGATTTCATCATTTAAACTGAGTGCGATGAGCTCTAATAATGCGTTCTCATTCTTGCTCTTCCACTCATTTTCCCCACTCACCTCTGGGCATTCATCTCTTCCCTCAACTAGCCCCCACATATTTTTCCTCATGAGCAAATACATGGTTTTTGTTTGCCATGTATACAATTGCTCCCCATTAAATTTGGCTATCTCTTATGCCGTGCTCATGTGATGATGTGAAGGGGGGTCTTACCTCTTGATCCAATTTCAAGATTCAAGGGCAGTGTCTACCCTTTTACAACTCAATCTGGTGTTTAAGTTATGATCAACTGATTTATCAGCATAAATTCACCAAAAATTACATAAAGCAAAGGGTAACAAATCTGTACTGAATGATTGGAGTATCAAACCATCTTCGAATTGCAGTTAATTTGAACCCTCAATTGCACCAAAATATAGTGATTAGTGCTGATTAATCACTGATTAGCAAAATAACCCTCTGTTTTGTGTGCAAAAAACAGAGTATGCGGGGAGTCCAGATCTGGGGCCTCAGAGTTCAAATGATCTCAACTCCTTCCAAAGCCATCAATAGCAATTAGTCTAGTAGAGGATTAAGCCAAGAAACACAAGATTTGACTAAACATTGAATGCTTAATCTTTGTTTTACTAAAGTCACCTATAGATTTAATGCAGAACTTAATTCCACTTTTCCTTGAAGAATTTCTAGATTCTGAGGCCACCAGCATGCTCAGAGCATCCAAAAACACTTAGCCACAACAAAAAGTTACAATGGCAACCTAAGCTATCAATGCCACATAAACCCCATGTGCAACCCTAGTAAAGGGTAAGGTAAAAATTGACCAATTCATGGAGCCCCATGACCACCGCCAAACACACCATTCACACAAACTTCTCCCCACTCAGAGTGGAGCTGCTCCAAGAAGTCGACGCCCACATGATTCATAGCTGCATCTAGTCAGACAACAAGAAGGTAGAGAATAAGCTCACCTACCACCCATGAGCGCTACCAGATTTTGCTAGGAGACCAGAAGTCATGGAACACCTACACAAACTACTAGATTTTGCGAAGAGACCAGAAGTCATGGAGCACCTACACAAACTTGGACTGGGTGGGTTGGCATCTCTTCAAGCTTGGGGCCAAGACCTCAGCACTTGCTTTAGATTCATATCCTCCTATGACATCCACCTTAATACTGGCATGTTTTTGATGCTAAAGGTGTTGAATTGACCTTGGTCCTCAGTCGATGTGGTATGTGAAGCCTTACACCTGCCTTGAGCTATATAGCCCTACCAAAAGCTGAAGAGAGCACAAGGAATGGTTAAGGACATTATTAGTGGGGGCCCAATCAACAAAGACGGAGTCAAATGGGAGGACATTACTTGACTTGATCTACTCACCCCAGCCCGTGTCCTCACCATGCTAAAACCAACCTCTGGTGGACGGACATGTACAGTAGCTGCAACCTCTCCCTCCTCACTCTCCTCAAGCAAGGTTTGCCAGTGAACTGGGCCGACTATTTCCATCATGAACTCCATAGCATCTTTGCAAACCTAGCTGACAAGTTTGGAGTGGCCATGGTCCTCTACTATGTTGTAGGATGAGAAGAGCTCCTCGAACCATATAGCTCTACCAAAGTCACCCAGCAGGCCTTCTCACCCAACAATAAGCCCCAGTAGCTCCCTCCCCTGCTAACTCTCTAAACCCAAGAATTAAAAGTTGGATGAAGAGACCATTGCCATCAAGGCTTTTATCAAATTTTCGGAAATGAACCTAATGGATACCCCCACATAGTCGACGGTAGTAGCAAGGAGGGAAAGTGGTAGTAAAACCTAGTAGAGATTGCACAATTTGGTGCTACCTCCCACCAATCATTCCCTAGGGCTAAGGCTCGATGCGCAATCCATTTTGAGGGGAGTAGATTATCTAGTTCTCAAAGAGGCACAGAATCTTATAAAGGCCCACAGATGGATATTGGAAGGGCATCTCATCTCGGTTGAAATATTCTACCATGCCATCTTCAACTCTAAGGGCTGACTCCTAGACTTTCTTGTTGCCTTCTCCTCTATGATCCATAACCTCATCGGGCACATGACTGAATTTATGGCGTGCCAAAAGGAGAAGATGGATGTGACCTAGTAGGAACTCCTCTTGGCGCATGGGAACATTGCCCAGCCAGATACTCAAAAGAATGCCACCATCACGCTTAATGGTAGGCTACAGGTCCAAGCCCTTAAAGCTTGAAAGATCCCTGTCCCCACTGTGCAACAAATTCAGGGGTGCTAGCAACGGAAGTATCACTTCTTGCGCGGGACAAGATCCCTCACTCGGGGCCTCGCCCACGGATATCTAGACAAGAGACTAATCCCTCGGTTCTTCCAAAATCGAACCCGAAAAAACTTCCCTCGCCTAGAAAGCACGGGCGATTCCTCCAGGATAATTTTACTCTAACGTAGTCAAAAACCTTAACTAACTGAACTGATCTGACCGAACCCGTAAGTCCCATAGTCAGATCAAGGAAAATATTTCACTTGGATCATAGAGACCAATGCTTTTTTTCGCATTGAGAGGCACGACCGTTGATTCTTTTCCATAAAACAATTTTTATCTGGGATTTACTTCATCTATCATACCATAACAGAATTGAGTCTCATTTTAGGGACCCATCAGTCCAGCCTAACCCCATCCACCAGTCTCGTGGGTTAGCCAACTGCCCAACCACTGTAGTGATGGGATCCATTTAAGAATTTGGTTAGATTTTTTCCCGGGTACCAGGGAAAAGAGTTCCCAAGCCCCCTAGCCGAATATTCACGCAAACTTAAAACTAGTTACACCACTTACACACCCACAATATGAAGTTGCCTTTTTCACAAAATCAGTTGTCTTTAAAACAATCATTTAATGAAACCATAGTGCCATTGATCATAATCCTCCAAAATATCCGGTTGAATCCTAATTTCCAAATTTTCCTCCATCGGTGTACCTATGGCATCGGTAAACCATGCAATCTGAAGATCTCCTTAAGAAAAACTCTGGCAACATCCACTGCAGAGTATGTTTCTTTCATTGGAATTAGATGGGCAACTTTGGTTAGCCTGTCAACTACCACAAAAATGGAGTTGTAACCTGATTGCAACTGAAGGTAATCCAGTGACAAAGTCCATACTAATGCATTCCCACTTCATCTGTGGAATGTCTAGAGGCTGCAGTTTCCCTAGCATCTTGACTCTCTCTGCCTTGATTCTTTGACACATCAAGCATTTCCTTACATGATCAAGTACATCCTTTTTGAGTCCTGGCCAGAAGAAGCTTTTCTTCATAGACATATAGGTTTTTATAAACCCTGGATGTCCAGCTATCAGGCTATCATGGGCTTCTCTCAGAATTATTCCCTTTATTCCTGCATCATTGGGGATACATAGCCGATTATTAAAATACATGCATCCTTCATCCAGTTTGTATCCAAGAACTCGACTCGTTTCCTGAGGAGTCTTGCTTTCAGAAGGTTAGCAATAGGGGAAAAGAATTTATCCTGCATGATTTTCTCCTTTGCTTCATTGATCAATGGATTTGACACCACTGTAATTGCAAGCAAGGAGGCTTTTCTGCTAAGCGCATCTGCAACCACATTTTCTTTCCCCAGCCGATACTTTTTTTCAAAATCAAACTCCTACAGGGTCTACATCCATCTCCTTTTGATGGATGTTGAGATCCCTTTGGGTGAAGATCCACTTCAGACTTTGATGATCTGTCACATCAAGGTGAATCTTTGTCCCAAAAGATAATATCTCCACAACTTCAGAGCATACACTACTAAGAGTAACTCCAAGTCATGGACGGCATAATTCCTCTCATGTGTTTTGAGTTTTCTGGATTCATAAGCTACTGCATGACCTTCTTGCATCAGTTAACTACCTCAAAGGGTTTGGTAAAATCTGGCAATTTAAGGACAGGGTTGGTTACTCTAAGGTTGTCTTTAGCTTGTCAAAGGCACTCTGACACATTGCAGTCCACTGAAAAAGTGTACTTTTCTTGAGAAGGTTAGTTAAAGGGGATGCTATCTGAGCATACCTAGGTATAAAGATCCTATACCATCCGGTTAACCCTAGGAATCCTCAGACTTCCTTTACTGACTTGGGTTCTGGCCATTAAAAAATTGCTTGGATCTTTGCCCATCCTTTGACACTATAAATCCTAAGTATTCAACCTAGTCAACAAAGAAGGAACACTTGCTCTTCTTTGCAAAGAGTTGGTGTTTCCTTAGGATTTCCAGGACTTTACGCACATAATCTTCATGGTCTGCAATATTCTTTGAGTATACTAAGATATCATCAAAGAAGACAAGAACAAAATCATCCAAGTATTCTATGAGAATATCCTACATAAGACGATTGAATATCCTACATAAGACGATTGAATATCCTACATAAGACGATTGAATGTCGTTGGGGCATTAATCAATCCAAAGGCATGACTGTGAACTCATAATGCCCATAGCAAGTATTGAATGCTATCTTTGGGATGTCCTGCTCCTTGATTCTGATCTGGTAGTACCCGGATTTGAGATCTATCTTTGTAAACATTTGGGTACCACTTAACCGATTAAGAAGTTCATCAATCCTAGGAATAGGATACTTTTTCTTAATTGTTAATTGATTCAGTCCTCTGTAGTCAATACAAAGTCTTAACGTTCCATCTTTCTTCTTTTGAAAGAGAACGGGTGCACCCCAAGGTAAGACATTGGGTCTGACAAATCCCTGCTCTAAGAGTTGTCTTAACTGTTCCTTAAGTTCTATGGCTTCAAGGACTGGCATTGTGTATGCACGCTGGGCTACTGGGACTGAGCTCCGGGGGTTAATTCGATCTCATGATCCACTTCACGAGAAGGAGGCATCTCCGTCAGCTCTTCAGGAAATACATCTGCATACTCACTTAACGACTCTGGTTCTTTAGCCTTGCATTTTATGTCTATCAAATTCATTTTAATGACATACACAGCTTGCCTTCCTTGAGACTAATTGCAGCACTGGGGATCCGAAAATTCCAATTCCTTGAACTTTATTCCCGTGAAGGTCTAGGAAAGTGATGGTTCCTTTGTGACAACAATGAATGTCAGCCTGATTCTTTTGGAAAGTCCCACCGCCCTCGTCGCCGATGGGTTAAGGTGAGGGGAGTGTTAGGAGTTACCTAAGAGAATGATTTATAATTTTATGTCCAGGCTTTGGATGTTGAAGGGTTCAGGATGTCCTCGTTCACTAGTAAGGATGTAATAAATATATATAAAAATCTCAGTGATCTCAAAATGAAAAAGGTTTCCAAACATGTTTATATGTAGTACCCAAGGTTGGTAGTATTGTGAGTCAGCAACCTTATAAGTGGTCTAGATGGACTGAATTGACCACATCACCCGACTAGGATGTAGTAGACTATAGCTTTAGGCACATCTTCTAGGCCCATTTAAGGCCGCCTTTATGCTTGTTTACCCCCCCCTCTCAGCGGCCCCCATCTCCTTCTACCTTTGGGTGATGTGTCAACATGAAATTACATTGGTCCTACTTGGGATGGTGCCAAGTCTACATAAGTTGTCTCACAATCATGCACCCACCTAACCAATCACAACTTGAAAGCTGGGCACTGGCATGCTCTCAACACACTCAACACATAAGGGAGGCCTTACAAAATAGAGCAACTTGATAAATTCAATAACCCTTGTTAGTGTCCAACAAGATTCATTCAGATGAGATTTCTCGGATGTGTAGACATGTGTGAATTATTTTATTATTATTCTAATAGTTTACTTATAGGGTGGACCGTGACATGGAATGGAGGTGTAGTGCACCAAGACTTAGTTGGGAAAGGATTGATCACCCTGACCTAGCTTTACAAGTCTCCAAGAAATTTTTATATGGTGTGTCTCCTACTGTTATGGAACGTTAGGATCTATAGCACATGGAGAGTTTTTGGGTGTGTCTATACATTCTAACCTTGCTATTTCCTATCCTTATGAAGGGTGTGAGCGACGAAAGCGGCGTCAGTCCCTGGCCCAGAAGACTCCCCTCGCCCAGAAGGCAGGGGCGATTCCGCTAGGAAGGGAAAAATCTTTTAACTAGGAGATTACTCTAACAAGTCAAGTCTTGACTAAATTAAATTGATCTGACCGAACCTGAAGTAACATGCTCAGATCAAGAAGAGACTTGCACTTGGTCCATGGAATCACCGCTTTTTCCTCATTTTTGAGGCACAGCCGATGATCCCTTCCCATAGAACAAGGTCTTCTCAGGATTTAAACTGATTACCGTAACTAATTGTATCTAGTTGTTTCTCTCAAGAATCCTCTGATCCAGCCTATCTGGCCCATGGGTTAGCCAACCACCTACCGACCCACTGAATTGGTGGGATTCCTTTATAAAGATTTGATTGGGTTTTTGCCTAGGTACCAAGGAAAAGAGTTCTCAGGCCCCCTAGCCCGCGATTCATGCAAAATCAAATAGGCATACCATGTACACACCCAATATGAAATTGCCCTTTATAACAGATTCGACTGGCTTTAAGACAATCCTTGAATAAAATCATAATATTTTCGATCTTCATTTTCCAAAATTCCAAATCCATTGTATTACAAAAATGTATCCTCTGAACTCTCCGTTGTTGAAGACCAGCTAGCCAACCAATGAGATCCAGTATCAAATTTTTGTTTCCAAAATCCTTTCCTTTTTGTCCAAATATCTTCCTCGACGTACACCTGGGTGTCCTAGCAACAACCACGAGCCCGTGCATCCCCTAGTCAAAACCCTCTAGGATCCTCCTTAGGTGTCCTAGCACTTCACTCAGGGACCGCTTTGTCAATCCTCACCCATCGTATCAGAAGCGCACCATTTTAACTGTACCGAGATTGGTCAAGACCTCAGCAGGCTTTGCTTCTGCGGTGTGTGACATCCCTTGATGACTCCCCGCCAGCTGTTCCAACAAACCTCCTCTTAGAAAAACATACGCCAAATGCTTCCTCTAGCATTTCGACGTAAAACATTCCTTTGAATGAAAAACAGAGTTTCTAATGCAAGTGAGATTCTAGTTTGAGATCAATTCCAAAGACCCTTTTTTCAATAATGCCCAGTTTCATAATGTGGATCCCTAATCTCTCATGAGGGTAATCCACCCATCATTTTATCCATTTATCCAACTAGATTCTTGGTGAGATTGGTCAGGGAAAAACTAGATTAGTTCCGGTAATCTATTCTTTGGATTTAGTAACTAGAATTGGTCACGAAGTTTTTGTCAGATTCAGTTCGAGAGAAGGACAATTAGATTTACTATCCAACCTCACTTAGTCTAACTAAATTCATTTAGTTTAGTTCTACCAGGATTCCTTTCAACTCAACATCTAGTTTTTGGGTAAATATCCATTTAGTGATTTTACCAATTCAAATATCCAAGATATTCTTTTTCCCACATAAATTCTCAACCTTAATTCATTAGGTAGAATTATGATGGAAATACATTAGAATTTAATTCAAATCCATCTTTTCTCAAATATCATGGAAATTCATCTTTTAACTAAAATATCAATACCTATTTTTTTGAATAAACTTGAAATCCTTCTTTTTCTCATTTCAATCCAATTATCATGGGAATTCCTCTTTTCCACAAATTAAATCTATTAAAATTCTTCTTAAAATTACATAAAAATAACCATTAATTCCTTTAAGCTAAAAATTCCACTTTTCTCATCTAAACATTTGAATTCCAATATAGTGGGAATTCCTCTTTTATCATTTAAACTTTTCTATGCAAAAAGATAAATTTCACTAAATTTTTCTCTTAAAATTTAAATAAAAATCTCCATTAATTCCTTTACACTAGGAATTACACTTTCTTCATTTAATTAATTGGATTCCAATATGGTGGGAATTCCTCTTTCATCATAAAAATTTATATGTATAAAAAGATAAATTTAACTATATTTTCTCTTAAAAATTAAAGAAAAATCTTCATTAATTTCTTTTGCACTAGGAATTATACTTTCCTTATTTAAATATTTGAATTTCAATATGGTGGGAGTTCCTCTTTTATCATTAAAATTTATCTATATAAAAAGATAAATTTAACTAAAATCTTTCATAAAATATACATTATTTTAGCATTCCAAATTTTTTTCTCTAAATCATTGGAATACATGGATTTCCAATGTCATGGGGATTACTCTTTTAACATAAAAATAAATTACTAGAGATTTTTATTTTTCCTAATTTACTGATTATGCATAAACATAAAAATCAATTTCTCCATGATTACAATGAGAATCGTTCAATTAATCTAGGATGATAATTCCTAGAATATGGTAGGAAGTCCTCTTTTCATATTATGAATGAAAATATTTTATGTGTTTATTTTACAGAAAGTTTGCCATAGCTCTGCTGCTATTACTGATAATTCTCAATTTAATTAAAAGAATGAAGTTTAATATTATTGATATGATTAGAATGACCACTAATTGGATCATTATCCAATTATGGATTGATTCATAATTTCTCTATGAAATAAATATCATAAAAGCATTAAAAAGCCATTATTTTGGCCTCCAATTAGAGAAGCATAGAAATTACTTTTGGATTAGAGAAATGCTTCATGAGAAGCTTCATTTGGATTAAGAATAGGTCATAGGAATGACCTTTCTTTGGGGGGAGAGAGAGAGAGAAATCCTTAAAAACCATTAAAATTAAGCATAAATGAAAATTTATGTGTTTCTTTATTACAATTCATAAAAGAACTTCAATAGTAATCAAAAGCCATTCAAATTAAAGCTTCTCAAGCTTGAGAGGGGTTGAGAAGAGAAGCATTTGGAGTTTCAATAAAAAAAAGACAATAATCCACACTTTACCTTCTAATTTACTTGATTCTTTGATCACAGTAGAGGCCCCCAACCAATGAATTGGTTTGGTATGTTGTAGGAGTCACCAAGGAAGATTGAAGAGAGAGAGAGAGAGAGAGAGAGAGAGAGAGAGAGAGAGAGAGAGAAGCTCCAATCTCTTCAATTTTGTAGAGGTTTTTGGAGGATAATAGAAATTAAGCTTAGTTTAGAGTAATACCGACATAGTTTAATTCACAGATAATAATACAAAGGAATGAGGGTCTATTTATAGGAGAGGGAGGCCATTTTTTGAGTCCAACTGAGTTCTAGAATTTTCTAGCTTCAGTTTGGCTAAATCTGGACAAGATTTGGATCAGTTTGGCTCCCTTTTTTATTTGGTTTGATTTAGGAGAGAGGAGAGATAAAAATATCCTATTATTTTTTAGTTTTAAACTCATCCAAGCATGTGAAGTGGGCACCTCCTTGAAGGTCTCCCTTTTCTTTACACGTGTCAAAAATAAATGATTACTCCAAAATATCTCATTTTTTTATTAATACTTCATAATTTTTAACTAATAAACCTAGTACTTGGTCAACTCTTCAGCTTATGTGGGCATTTACTCATTTTTGGGTATTTTCTTTTATTCTTTGGATTTATCTTGTCCCAACACTTGGATTAATCTTATTGGTCCATAGGAACCCTAATTGGACCATAATTAAAAAAAATTAAAAATCTGGACCCTTAGGCTAAGGTCTTCTGAATCAATTTTAATTCCAATTGCACCTTGGAAAATCTATTTTGATTTTCTGTTTCAGGGAACCATTTTTTTGATATTTGTAGATTTTATTTATTCAAAAATATCTCAATTTTGATTTACCACTCTCTAGAAATTTTTATCTCACTAGGCAAAACAAGGAAAAATGATATTTTCTTGTATTCAGAAACATAGAATGATTACAAGGGATTGAAGTAGAGGCTTATTCAATATTCAGCCTGAGGAGGAATCTTACAAAGGGTATTTACCCTATAGTAGATAGAGTTATGCAAGACTTGACAAGGAATTTAGAAGGGTAACTTGGATGGGGTTGCTAGGATTGGGTGGGTAAATCTTTTATCCAATTTTATGCTCACTGATATGCTTCCGTGAGAGGGCTATGTCGGATTGGCATTTCATTCAGTATTGGCAGTAGATCCAAGCAAGGAGCTCCGTAATTTTAGATCAGGACTTAAGGATCATTCCACCTATTAGAGTGGAAGATAGTTAGTACTATTTATTTGGAATTGGTTGTCATTCCGCGATGATAGAGTCTATGCGCTAGATTATGCTAGGATTAGGGGAGAGATCTCTTATGATTGTCTCGTCGACGAATGCTCCTACTATAATAGGCCATCTAAGATTTGATGGACTTGTCTCTTTTTCTAATTATCCTCAGTTTGATGGGCAGACAGAGAGGGTGGGATCAGGTTTTGGAGGTTATGCTTTGTGCATCAGCTCCAAGCGACTATTTTACTTGGAGAGGTGCATCTATATGGTCGATTTTGCCTATGGTACTACTAAGCGTATGGTTTTGGCAATAGCTAGAATATGTTTGGTAGGAGTTGGGTGACACAATTGTGATGCTTGATAATTAGGAGTCTCTAAGTATGAGGATTTACCAGAACCTAAATAGGATGGGTATTATGTTCCAACAAGCATATAGTTGTCTCGACGATTTTAGGTTTCCAATTCCATGAGAAGTTGGAGGATTGAAGGAAAATTTATATTCTTTAGGGACTTGAGAAGGTTCTATTTTTTGTCTTGTTCCCATAGTCATTGTTAGAGGGACAATAGCTTTAGTTTAGTCGGTTCCTAGGTACATGGCTATGTGGATTGGATAGACATTTGTAAACCTGATTTTCGAGATAGTTGATGTGGTAGCTAGTTTCTCCTTCATTTATTTCCAAGAGTGGAAATGTTCTAAAAGGGGAGGAATGCTTGTAACTAGCACTGTAGGGACTAATCTAACAAGGTTAGGGGAGCGTTGGGACTAGGTAAGTAGGGTTGAATGGATGCCTAATGCTCAATATTAATAAATCTAAGGTTATTGTGACTAGACTATTATTTATAGTAGCCAATAAGCACCACATAAGTGAGTTTTGGGATATTATTGATTCATTATGGTCAGTACATGGACTAAGAGGCTTACTCCTACCATGGACACGGTGGATCATAGGCGGTCGTGCAAAGGGTCCCTTAGGAAAGGCTCTGGAGGTATGGGACACTAGGGCTAACTAGCTTGACCTGTGGAAGTGAAACCTTAGCCCTTGTCTTGGGGGAGGCTTGCAGATGCAAACCTATGGTGGGGAGAAAAGAAAGAGAGAGAGAGATCTATGGAAAGCTCAGCCTCTACTTCAATGCCATGGTGAGTGAGAGCATGAGAGATATTACAAGAGAAGGGGAGAGGGAGAAGAGAGCATACATCAACCTCCATTTCGATGCCATGATGCTTCAGGTTCGCTCTTGCTCAAAGAGGTCCTAGGCCCATCTACATTTGATAGAGAAATAAATAGGGCTAATCCTAAGATATCTTGGAGCATAGAAATACTCCTTCCAACACTTGGCTTGGAGAAGGTAGGGTTACTGCCACATAGGTTTCTCCCCCATAAGGTCATGTGTTATTCGAGATGCCTATGGTCGTTTATATCCCCCACAATACCTCTTGCAATAAGATTTGGACCACTGATTGAACTTCTATTCCAGATAAAGCTTGATAAGGTAGATATCAAGGCAATCAACAATCCTATTGTGTCAGGGTAGGGTTGGGGTATTACCTCACTTGTCCAAGATTCTGAGGGCTTTATCAATGTAAATCTTATCAAGAGGATCATGCTAGTTGAATGAGCAGTCCGAGGGGGTGCATCTACTCTGCTACTCTCTAACGTGGGGGGGGTCAGGGATCTTGCCTTCTTCGAGGATTTTGAGGACTCTATCAATGTCAATCTCATCAAGAAGTTCCATGAGTTTAATTGGAAGTCAAGGGGTGCATTTGCTGTTGATGCTGCTCTCTAACAGGGGGTTCTAGGATCTCACCTTCTTCTAACACCTATGGTGGGAGAGAGGGGTGATCAATTTACAAAGTTGATGCCTTGGTGAGTCCATTTAGGATGTCCCCTAGAGAAGTAAGTGGTGGTGGTCGCTTGGGATATGAGAGGGGTGAGGGTGGTTCTAGAGATGTAGGTGGGATAATCCAGGAGTGGTAGGTGGTGAGGTGAAGGTGAGAGGAGAGCTGATGTAGAGGGTTCTCTAGGGGAAGGGAGGTCAAGGTATGTTCTTTTTCCTTGCCTTTGGCAAAGTTCATGAAGCATGTACAACTAAAGAGGGGCTTGATGTTGAAGGGCATTGGGAAGCTTTGCCTAGTCCACCCGCCCTACCATTGATCCTGTTGGGGGGCCTTCTTTGGAAATGTCTTGTTGTTGGATGCATCATCCTCATCCTTATCATTGGTAGTGTCTGTGGTGTCCTACTCCCTCTCCTTTATCTCAAGTGCCAGCTTCATGAATCGATAAAACTTGAGTTCCTCCATGTATTCCTCTTTTGATACGTCTTGGAGATAGGCCGCATGCATAGTGTTGAAGAGGTGGTGCTTGTTGGTGCACATAAATTGTAGCTATGCTGGTTCCAAATTCTATGATATAAGACGACGATGCCAATGGGTGCATAGATCATGCTTGCCTCTATGGTGAAATGGAAGTAGGCCTCATTCACATCATGCTAGCCATGTGTGTGGATCCATTGAATGGCCTTGTTATTGATGATATCTGTGTGGATGCGGGGTAGGGGCATAAGGTAGCAAGAACAAAAAGGTCAATGAAGTCACCCTCATCTAGGAAACAATCAGAGAATGTAAGGACTTAGCAAGAACAAAAAGGTCAATGAAGTCACCCTCATCTAGGAAACAATCAGAGAATGTAAGGACTTGGCACCAAGACTGGAGGATTAGGCAGAGGACATGGTTAGGGAAGAAAAATATGGTGGAGGGCTTAGTGAGAAGGAGATGGTGTTCTAGAAGAAAAGCATGGGGTGGGTGGCTCGGAGGTGCAAGTGACTTTGGAGAGGATGGTGGAGAAGGTGGAGGTGGGAATCTTGTCATCAAGGAAGATGTTGTGTTGAAGGAGCTTGAGCTAGAGGGTCTTGTGCTATAATTCGAGAAGGCCAGAGGGTGGTGGTTGAGAACGGATGGCAAGGTTTTGCAGGTTGATAGCCACATCCATGAGATTGTCGACCTTCCTATGTGTCTATGAGGCAACTTGATTTGGTTTGGGTCTAGCTTTCATCTCTATAATGTTCTGCTTAAGTAGAGAGATGGTTTTGGTCCTTGGCCTCAATCTCCCTCCAAAAATCTTGGGTGCCTCGTCGATGAGTTATTGCTTGTTGCATGCCATGGTCTCAGCTTTCTGGAGTGCAGTAGCGAGGGTGGATTCTTCCTATGTTTGTGATTTGGTTGCCTAGTCTCTCTCTTATTTTGTGTCTAAGACCTCTAGTTATCTTTGTAGATAATTGATTCAGGAGATTTAGCTTTGTAAGATTCCTCCCTCTAGCTTTTGAGGTGTGCAGGTGTAAGAACCTCCCCTTCTGATCTTATAATTATTCCCCTCTCTGAAATAAAAGAAAGATCCAGTTTTACCCTGTTTTGGCCTAGAGAGAGAAAATGTCTAGAGAGAGGTAATTCAAAATTGAGATATTTTTGGATATAAAAATCCTCCTAGTGTCTAAAATGTCTAAAATCCTCCTAGTGTCTAAAATCCTCCTAGTGTCTAAAATGGTTTTCCCTGAAATAGAAATTCAAAAAGAACTTTCCAATGTACAATTGGAATTAATTGAAAAAATAGGTAAAAAGGACCTTAGCGTAAGGGTCCAGATTTTCAGAAATTTTTGGATTATGGTCCAATTAAGGTTCCTATGGACCAATAAGATTAATCCAAATGTAGGGAGGAGATAAATTGAAGAATAAAAGAAAAACCCCCAAAAATGAGTAAATGCTCACATAAGATGAAGAGTTGACTGAGTACAAGGTTTATTAGTTAAAAATTAAGAGATATTTAGAGGAAATGATGCATTTTTGACACCTCACTGTGGGGATCATGAAGGAGGCACCTATTTCCCATGTGTGGAGGAGTTTTAAACTAAAAAATAATGAGATATTTTCATCTCTCCTCTCTCCTGTTTCGACTAGATCCAAAAAGTAAGCTAAACTGACCCAAAAATGATCAAAAATTGACCAAACTGATCTGGAAATTTCTAGAATTACTTTGCTTGGCTAGAGGCTCACTTTTTCCTATAAATAGAAGCCTTCCCCTTTGTAAAATCTTAATGGTGTTTATGCACTGTTACTCTACTCCTGCCCTGAGCCATTTACATTGAATTTCTTGATAATTCAATTGTTTTTGGCCTAATCCTCTCCAAAGTAATTGGTGGCCACTCTTGCTTCAAACAAGAGTAGAACCCTCAATCCCTCAAGCCAAAGGAAAGCTTACAACTCCATGTAAGCTAAATTTTCTTACTTTTTTAATTTTAAATCTATGGTTTTCTTAATTTTCATGTTTTACTATTGGTTGAAGTAAATTCGGATGCTATGCCTTGATGAAAAGGCCACACCCTTCTCTTCTTTACATTCCAGTCTTTCTTAATCCTATAAAGATTAATAAAAAGATTAATTAGTTAAAGTAAATTCAAATGCTATGCCTTGATGAAAAGGCCACACCCTTCTCTTCTTTACATTCCAGCCTTTCTTAATCCTATAAAGATTAATAAAGATTAATTAAACTTTTCTTATTGTTTACTTTCTTGAATTCTCAAAATTGTGTAGATTAGAGTCCTATACATCTAGATTGGGTTAATTTAAGTTGAAATTAGAATGATAAAAATGAGAAATGGTCAGCCATACAAAGGAGGTTATGGCAAAATTTTCCAGAATTTTGTGGAAAAGAAAGTTTGTTTTTATGTTATTTCAAAAGAGATTCCCACCGTTTGTGCATCCTAAAAGAAATATTCTAATTACTCCATGTACATATTCACCTATGAATATGCATGGATATCACTGACATTAATTATTAAAATTGATTTTTATGCATAGAAAGATGCATAAAGGAATTATATTTTATTTCAAAAGTGTTATTCTCATTAAAAATGATTTTATGCATAGAAAGATGCATAAAGGAATTATTTTTATTTCAAAAGTGTTAGTCTCATTAAAATTGATATTTTTATGCATAGAAAGATGCATAAAGGAATTATTTTTATTTCAAAAGTGTTATTCTCATTAAAATTGATTTTTATGCATAGAAAGCTGCATAAAGGAATTATTTTTATTTCAAAAGTGTTATTCTCATTAAAATTTAATTTTTATGCATAGAAAGATGCATAAAGGAATTATTTTTATTTCAAAAGTGTTATTCCCATTAAAATTGATTTTTATGCATAAATAGATGCATAAAGAATTTTTATATCAAAATTAAAATTCTTTTAAATTCTATGTTTAAATTCTGTGAATGGATGGATGGATGGATGTGATGTGAATAGAGGTGATGAGATGTGAGGTGAATAGATATGATGAGATGTGATGTGAATCAGATAGATGTGAATGAATGGATGGATGGATGTGATTTGAATAGAGGTGATGAGATGTGAGGTGAATAGAGGTGATGAGATGTGAGGTGAATAGATGTGAATGAATGGATGGATGGATGTGATGTGAATAGAGGTGATGAGATGTGAGGTGAATAGATGTGATGAGATGTGATGTGAATCAGATAGATGTGAATAAATGGATGGATGAATGTGATGTGAATAGAGGTGATGAGATGTGAGGTGAATAGATGTGATGAGATGTGATGTGAATCAGATAGATGTGAATGAATGGATGGATGGATGTGATGTGAATAGAGGTGATGAGATATGAGGTGAATAGAGGTGATGAGATATGAGGTGAATAGATGCGATGAGATGTGATGTGAATCAGATAGATGTGAATGAATGGATGGATGGATGTGATGTGAATAGAGGTGATGAGATGTGAGGTGAATAGATGTGATGAGATGTGAGGTGAATCAGATAGATGTGAATGAATGGATGGATGGATGTGATGTGAATAGAGGTGATGAGATGTGAGGTGAATACATGTGATGAGATGTGATGTGAATTGGATAGATGTGAATGAATAGATGGATGGATGTGATGTGAATAGATGTGATGAGATGTGAGGTGAATAGATGTGAATCAGATAGATGTGAATAAATGGATGGATGGATGTGATGTGAATAGAGGTGATGAGATGTGAGGTGAATAGATGTGATGAGATGTGATGTGAATCAGATAGATATGAATGAATGGATGGATGGATTTGATGTGAATAGAGGTGATGAGATGTGAGGTGAATAGATGTGATGTGAATCAGATAGATGTGAATGGATGGATGGATGGATGGATGTGAATGAATGGATGGATGGATGTGATGTGAATAGAGGTGATGAGATGTGAGGTGAATAGATGTGATGAGATGTGATGTGAATTAGATAGATGTGAATGAATGGATGGATGGATGTGATGTGAATAGGGGTGATGAGATGTGAGGTGAATAGATGTGATGTGAATCAGATAGATGTGAATGAATGGATGGATGGATGTGATGTGATGTGAATAGAGGTGATGAGATGTGAGGTGAATAGATGTGATGTGAATCAGATAGATGTGAATGAATGGATGAATGAATGGATGTGATGTGAATAGAGGTGATGAGATGTGAGGTGAATAAATGTGATGAGATGTGATGTGAATCAGATAGATGTGAATGAATGGATGGATGGATGTGATGTGAATAGAGGTGATGAGATGTGATGAGATTTGATGTGAATAGAGGTGATGAGATGTGAATGAGATGATGAGATGTGAATAGATGTGAATAGAGGTGATGAGATGTGATGTGAATCACATAAATGTGAATGAATGGACGAGATGTGATGTCATGTGTGAATCAGGATTGAAATGAATGATATGGGATGTGAGTGAATGTATGTGATGATAATGGATGTGAATGTGAATGTGTATGTGAAGAATGGATATGGATGTGTATGTGAAGAATGGATGTGTAGGTGAAGAATGGATATGGATGTGTATGTGAAGAATGGATGTGAATGTGTATGTGAAGAATGGATGTGTATGTGAAGAATGGATGTGAATGTGTATGTGAAGAATGTGTATGTGAAGAATGGATGTGTATGTGAAGAATGGATGTGAATGAGTATGTGAAAGAATGGATGTGGATGTATGTGAAAGAATGGATATAGATGTGTATGTGAAAGAATGTGATGTAAAGAGATGTCATGTGACATGAATATATGTGGATGTGAAGTGATAGATATGAATGTATGGATAGATGTGAGTAGTCATACACATGAACGATTAGATGGATGTGGATGAATGAGATGAGATGTGTGTGAACGATTGGATGGATGTGGATGGATGAGATGTGTGTGAACGATTGGATGGATGTGGATGAATGAGATGAGATGTGTGTGAATGAGATATGATGTGGATAGAAGTGATGTGATATAATGTGGATGAATGAGATGAGATGTGTATGAATGAGATATGATGTGGATAGAAGTGATGTGATATGATGTGGATAGAAGTGATGTGATATGATGTGGATAGAATGTATTGATGGGATGGTTATGAGAATGTATGTGGTGGATATGAACGAATGAATGTGATAGATATGAATGAATGTGATGGATATGAATGAATGTGATGTGATGTAAATTGAGATAGATGTGATATGTGATGTGAATGAATATGATGTGATGAGATGTGGATATGGGTAGATGCAAGTGGATGAGATCTAATGCAGATAAATGAGAAAAGATTTGATGAGATGGAAAATGATGTGATGAGAATGGTAATACATATGAAGAAATAAATGAGGATTGATGAGGAACAATATGGAAAGACGAGAGTTTGTTATAGAAACTGTATTTATGACATATTTTTAAATGATTATTTTATGTCAAGAATGTTGGGGAAGCATTTTGACCATCTTGTGAATTAGGTCGTGGAAACCTAATCTGATAAAGTTGCAATAGCTCTGCTGCTGCTGACGGAGAGTCAATGGAGGACGTCTCGCGTAGCAAGGTCGCGGCCGAGATCTTGACCAGCCTCGGTTCGATTTAAATGGTGAGCTTCCGGTATGGTGGATGAGGGACCAAGGAAGCGGCCTATGAGTGAAGCACTAGGTGACCTGCAAAGGATCCTAGAGGGTGCTGACCATATGGTGCTCGGGCTTTGGGTCGTCGAAGATACCCACACGTGCATTGGGGAAGATATTGGAACAAGGAGTAAGAGTTGTTTTCTAAATTCGGGCATGGATCTGGTTGATTGACCTTGCTGGTCCTCAATGGATGAGTCCATGGCTCTTTTATATGGATCTATTGGTTGATCTTGCTGATCTTCAACGGAGATTCCATTTTGATTTTTATAAGTGAAAATATTGCCGGTTACTATGAGCTAGACACTATCGAAAAGGCCCCTGAGTGGAGAGGTGGTGAGCGTTCTTGCCGCACAATGGGAGAGTGTCTTGTATTATGAGAGACTTATATACATAGCCATAAGTGTTCACACTCACTTAAATTGTGGCTGGTCGGACTCTTTAGGCTCATAAGAGGCCTAATGCTATTACAATGACTACTCTCATAATATATCCATGAAGTACATCACTTGGGTCTTCATCCTAACTTGCTACCACACGCTCTTGAAGTGAGAATCGCCTTAAGTATTCCATTGGACAAGTTGTAGATTTGGACACCATTGTTTAATATCTTGAATGAATGAACTTTTGGTGTATCTACCTTGACTCCTTGATGTAAGATAATGGCTGTAGCTCTTGTTAACCCTAGAAATGGGTTAACATCCCCCCCTTCCTGATAGTGATCGCATTGAAGACCTTTGTGTGGGGAGAATTGACATGCTTGTAGATGGATTTGATGTTGATTCATGTTCAATGGTATTTTGTTCCTCCGAAAAGAATAATAAAGGTTAGTTAGTAAATGAAAAGGTTGGTGGTTTTTTGGGAATTCCTAACGGGTGGGTGGGTGTTGTTTTTTGTGAATGATTGCATTTTTATCTTTGTGTGAGCATTTTTTTGGTTTTTTTTTGCTCACTTTGTTTTTGGCAATCATAAGCAAAGTTACATGTGATTTGTGTGAGTGGGGACGCTAAGAGATGTTAATAATGGGAGAGAAGAGAGGAAGGATCTAGAGGAAGGTAGACATAATCATCAAAATGAGATTATGTTTCTCAGTTTCTCATTTGATTTATTGAAGAGACATTCATTCATTTGAATATATTGGCCCTTTGATGATGTCCCTTTATGTGGCAGCATTCTTGTTAAATATTGTTGAGTAGGACCTATTCCTGCATGCTTCTTTCCATGTGCTTTTTATGCTTTTATGTATATTTAAGTGCTCTAATGAATCATATATATATGAAGTACAAAAATTGAGTCAAATAGACTTTTATTAAGCTACTGTGTTTTGTTAAAGTAGCCACTTGTTGGCGAGGATTGAAAGAATTACGCCAAGTTGTGAGGCTAATATAGATATCTTCACTAAGGATTTGAGATCATTGATTTGTGAAGATGGTAGCGTTGTTTAGAGAGGTTTGTAATTTGAAGGAAAATTCCAAGTGATGGGTTGTACCATTAACCAGGCTTTTGCCCACCATGGCCCCCCATCCAAAGATGTACTTAAAAATTTATCGATGATGAGGCCTTGGTAAAAATGTCCTCGAGTGCATGAGTGGATATGTACTCATGGAGCAGCTGCTATTGAAGATCGTTTGGGATGTGTTTGTGATATTCTACCATTTTTAGGTAGGCCATTTGTGTGACTCCATTGTATTTGTGTTTTTTTTTGGGTACCACCTTGTGAGCAACAAATTCTTGTGGCTACTCTCCTTTTTGAGAGAATAGGTTCTTATGTATGCCGCGTAGCTTCTGCACTTATACTTCATATCCATAGGGGTGAAAAGAGCATTGTGAGTTTGTCTTTGATATGCGCTCATAAGTCTCCATTTGCAGATGTGGGAATAGAATCTTGAATTTTTGGCACAAGTGTTGTTAAGGCAGTCGGTACAACTTCTGGTTGGTTGACATTGGGTTTGAATGAACACGCAAGCTCTTGTGTATTTGTTGAGTGGCTTGGTTGGTGTTTCTTGGGTTTTTCATCCTTGTCAAACTTTAGGTGAAGCTGTTGGGGTTAAAGCCCCGGTGGGTGGTGAGGCTGTCTTCACTTGGTTCGATTTTGGCAACCATATGATGGGATTACCATCATAGTACCTTGTTGTTGAAGCACGTGCATAGGCACCCATCTTTGATGAATATTATAATGTGGTGGTTGATACTTTTGGTGCTAAGGTTTCTTTCTTTGAACCGGCTTAGGGGACTTTTTGATGCACTTGGGAATCCAAGCTTCGGTATTATCTTGGTAGTACCCTTGTGCTTGCAGTAATATTTTTGGTACCCACACTAGTTGACTTGGTGGAGTCCTTTGAGGAACTCGCATAGGATTTTCTGGACGGTGTTGGGGAGTACTTTTATTTTTCCTTGACTTTTGAGTGCTGCATTGAGGAAGAGGCTTTGATGATTAAGGCACCCAAATTGGATTGGTGCCTTTGTAGTAGGCTTGGGCTACAAGTTGTTTCTTCTCCACTCACCTTTTGATACCATTAAGATACCTTGATTTGTGTTGTCTTGGTGGATTTTTCTTTTTGGTGGAAGTGGAAGGTTTTAGGCCCTCCTTCACATTGGTTGGCACTGAGGCTGCAGGTTTGAGACTCATGGGCATTGGTTGGCACTGAGGCTGCAGGTTTGAGACTCATGGGCATTGTTGACAATAAGGTTCAAGTCTCTTGTAGAGTGGTGGTTATGATTTGGAGGCTTTTGAGCATGCAACCCCTTCTTTTGGTGAGGTTGGTTTGATGAAGAGGCTTTGATGATCAAGGAACCCAAATTGGATTGGTGCCTTTGTAGTAGGCTTGGGCTACAAGTTGTTTCTTCTCCACCCACCTTTTGATACCATTAAGATACCTTGATTTGTGTTGTCTTGGTGGATTTTTCTTTTTGGTGGAAGTGGAAGGTTTTGGGCCCTCCTTCACATTGGTTGGCACTGAGGCTGCAGGTTTGAGACTCATGGGCATTGTTGATGATAAGGTTTGAGTCTCTTGTAGAGTGGTGGTTATTGATGTGGAGGCTTTTAAGCATGCAACCCCCTCTTTTTGGTGAGGTTGGTTTAGAAGAGGCGTTTGCTTCGGGGGGCTTTTCCCTTGGGCCTTGTTAGATGGTTGCGCGTGGGGAACTTCTTCAAGAATAAAAGTGGATTGTGAGCTTATGGCATTGGACTTTGTTGGTGAGGATGGAGTTGAAGGAGTAGATGCTGCTTTATCGAAGTCGGTCGTTGACACAGATGGTAGGTCATTGTGTAGAGGGGATTCTATGGAAGAGGCTTGTAACTTTTTGCATTTAGCATCATAGAAATCCATTATGGTTGGATCCTCTTCTGTGCAGTATGGTATTGTCAACTCTATGTCATTGACCATCATGAGGATGACCTTATTACTAGCAAAGCATAGTGGTGCTTGGGCAACAATAGTCCATTTATGTCCCAAGATCAAATCTGCTTTTAACACATACTTAACCACAAAAAACTTACAAGTAAGGGGGTTAGTTTCAATATACATTGTATGTTCAAAGTACCCCAGACATGGCATGTGCAAGTCTTGTGTAAATGGAATTCTTTTAGGATGAGCCATGAGTGTTGGTTGACCTAACAAATCCCATAACTCGAGGGTCATGAGATTCTGCTCTTGTGTTGGATAAAGCTATGCTTGAATTGTGATGATTTTATTGGAAAGTTCCAATCCAACCATAATTCTTGGAATATTCTCAGTAAGATATGTTGGAAGTTCCAACTCTTCCAAGGTCTCGTCCTCCCAGAGAAATTGCACAATGCCTACACACAGGAGTGTTCAAGGTGGCTGTTTTCATGGATTCATCAAGTGAATACAACGAGTCACATATCCAAGTTCCACCCAGGATGACATCATACTCAAGGGGATCTGGGGTAGCATGGAATCTAAATTTCACATCTCCATCAATTGTTTGAGTAGCCTGAACTTCAATGTTTTGTCCACTGGCTCCTCTCGCAAGACCATTGTTTGTAGGGATAAGTTTAGGTTGTCCCAATGACACCCAAGTGTTTATTGTTAGGATGTTATGACTAGCTCGAGGGCTTCAATGCTTGTTTGTGCTTAACATCATTGCCCCACAGGAAAATCTAGCCATACCATGATAGAATCTTCAAGAGGAGCCATAGATGTTTTAGATTCCATTTTGGTTTCATATTCTCATTCACTTCCATTCTCATTTTAGCTCTCAGCTTTTTCAAGAGTCCCCAATGTGTATAATGGTACACTTAGTGCTTTGACAATTCTAATTGAGGCCTGGTTGGAAACTTGTGAATCCTCACAGTCTTATTCTATGTAGCTCTTTATGTCTTGGTATAACTCATGTTTAGCCTTTAAAGGTGCAAGTGTTGACGCTATGCTAGCTTCACCACCATGAGAGAACAGTACTCCTCCAAACGAGGTTTTGAGAGACTAATTTAATTTCGTAAGGGATTCATCGAATTCCTCACGTGCTTTTTCAATTGCATAATTCGTTCAATCTAGCCTTAGTGAGTTCTATAAAAAAGTAATTAAAAATCAATCAAAGATTAATTCTTTCACTAATATTTTCCTCCTTTAAACTAATCAAGGGCTCTAATTAACCCCTAATCACTAACTAATTCACACAATTGAGCCCATCATTGGATAGAGAAAGAAATTGCTAAGCTATGTAAATCAACTAATGTGTAAATTAATGTATAATTAGAGATTAATCAGACTCTTAATTTTGGTCTCTTCTTTTAAGCAAAATTAAGCAAAAGAGAGTCGAATTCCTCCAACTGATGAAGAAATTGATGTAATTAGGTGTTTTCATGCATCTAGATGCTCTCAAAACACTAATTTCAACTACTTACATGATCAATTTGGACCCTAAATAACAACTTTTCTATTTTTTTTGTTTCTTGAAGTGGATCAATCACCCTTAATGACAAAAATCAATCGATTAAGGAAGATTAGTCATTTTCAAGAGTTATAAAGTTTTAGATCTTGTCGTAGTGCTAGGTAAGAGACCAAATCTTGGAGGGATTGATGTGACAAGGGATGTAAAATCCGATGACACGCTTGTTGTCGGTATGGCAAATGGAATTGGGAGGTTCATTTGTTGGGGCATGGATCTCAATGGCTCGAAGATTTCAGCAGCCATTAGGTTCAGTCTAGGGTGGGTTCAGTCTAGGTGTGGGCCCATGTAATCCCTCTCTCGTTTTGCCATATCTTGATGTTGCCAATTTCTCTTTAATGAGCAAGCGCACTTGTTCTTTTTTAACTTTTTAGGTTTTCTTATAGCCCATTACAGCCTCGGGAGGCTTGGCGTACCCTTCTTTGGGTCAAACGAGGGTTCATTTTGCTGCCATAATTTGCTTAGGCACTAAGCGTGCATGAACGACCTCTTAGAGATATTTTTCCAAAAAAAGTTTGTGCCACTGGTGTCCCAAATGGAAGCCGAGGTCTCAAAAGCGCATGTGAATGCCCTCTTAGGATAAACGTTTTCGGAGAAGGTGCATGTTATTAGCATCCCATATGGAAGAGGTATCAAAACCTATTTTTTGAAAAGATTTTTCTTGTTTCGTAGCCCGTTTTTGAATCTGTTTCGAAAGGAATTAAGAAAAATGTTGTATGAGAGAGTTGTAGTATTTTTGGAGTACTACAACTCTGTCTCTCTAATTTTTTCGTGATTTTATCCTTTAGACACTCAAAAAGTGATCCGAATATGGTGCACAATCTTTTTCGGGCTATTTTGGGTGATTTTTAGTGCTTTTAGGACCGTTTTTGCTACGATTTTTGGATCAACTGCTAGTCGAAGGCCAAACTGATGGATTTTGCCCTCGGATGCTCAGACCAATTTTGAAGAGCTTGATGCAGGCTTTCTGATGATGAGCACTAGAACACATTCATATCGGGCTCACGGTTTAGGAGATATGAGCCTCCAAAGAGGGTTGTTTTCTATATGTACCCTTTTCACGCCATGAAAGTCATGGAGTCTCACGCCGTGAAATAGGTATTTCACGAAAAAAATTTTACACATGTGGGGAATGTTCACAACATGAAAGTGTAGGAACCTTTCACGTCGTGAAATGGGGTATTTCATGGATAATTTTTTTACGCACGGGAAACTTTCACGACCTGAATGTGTAGGATCCTTTCATGCTGTGAAATGAGGTATTTCATAGATTTTATTTATTTTTTCCCATGAACCCTTTTCACGTCGTGAAAGTGAGGGAGTCTCATATCATGAAATAGGTATTTCACAATTTTATTTTTATTTTTTGCACGCGGGGAACTTTCACAACGTGAAAGTATAGAACCCTTTCACGCCATGAAATGGAGTTTCACGGATGTTTTTTTTGGTACGTGGGGAATTTTTGCGACATGAAAGTGCAGGACCCTTTCATGCCGTGAAATGGGATATTTCATGGATTTTTATATTTATTTTTCCCCCATGGACCCTTTTCATGCTATGAAAGTCAGGGAGTCTCACGCCGTGAAATAGGTATTTCACGAATTTTTTTTGGTGCACGGGAAACTTCATGACATATAAGTGTAGGACCCTTTCACGCCTTGAAATGGAGTATTTCACGATTTTTTTTAATACGCAGGAAACTTTCACAATGTGAAAGTGTAGGATGCTAAAATGGGGTATTTCACAGTTTTTTTTTTCTCATAGACCCTTTTCACACCGTGAAAGTTAGGGAGTCTCATGCCATGAAATAGGTATTTCACGGAATTATTTTTTTTGGCCATGGGGAACTTTCATGACATGAAAGTGTAGGACCTTTCACGCCGTGTAATGGGGTATTTCACAGATTTTTTTTTTAAAAAAAACGCACAGGGAACTTTCACGGCGGCATGAAATTGCAGGACCCTTTCACGCTGAGAAATGTGGGGTATTTCATGGATGTTTTTTCCCCCCCACGGACCCTTTTCATGCCGTGAAACAGTTTTTTTTTTGGCGTACGGGGCACTTTCACGATGTGAAATGGGGTATTTCATGGAAATGTTTTTTTTAAACGCGCGGGGAACTTTCATTATGTGAAAGTGCAGGACTCTTTCACGTCGTGAAATGGGGTATTTCATGGATTTTTTTTGAGTCTAGAGGGAAATTCGAGTTTCCTTGTGTGGAAGAAATACTTTTTGAATTTTAAATTGGGGAGATATGGGCATTTTCCCAAAAAGATAAGTGGGACTAAAAAAGTTAACACTTTTATGACACCCCCTTACACCCTTCATAAATGACTTCCAAAAGTGGCCATTTGCCAACTAATGGGCATCTCTTCATTTAATGCTCATTAGCCTTAATGAATTAAGGAGAAAAGTGCTTAAGAATTAATCAAAGATTAATCCTTCCACTAAAAAAGTTAACACTTTTATGACACCCCCTTACACCCTTCATAAATGACTTCCAAAAGTGGCCATTTGCCAACTAATGGGCATCTCTTCATTTAATGCTCATTAGTCTTAATGAATTAAGGAGAAAAGTGCTTAAGAATTAATCAAAGATTAATCCTTCCACTAATCTTCCTCCTTTTAGACTAATTAAGAGCTCTAATTAACCACTAATCACTAATTAATTCATACCATTGAGCACATTATTGGATAGGGCATGAAATTACTAAGCTATGTGCATGAACTAATGTGCATAAACTAATGTGTAAATTAGTCTATAATTAGAGATTAATTAAACTCTTAATTTTAATCTCTTCTCTTTATGCAAATTAAGCCAAAGAGAGCAAAAATTCTCTAATTGGTAAATAAATTGATACAATTAGATGTTTTGATGCATCTAGATGCTCCCAAAACACCCAAAAACATTAAATTTGACACCTACATGATCGATTTTGACCTCAAAAAACACATTTTCTAGTTTTTTTTGCCTCTTGAACTAGATTGATCACCCTTTAATAACAAAAACCAGTCAATTAAGGAAGATTAGTAGATTTCAAAAGTTTTGGTAAATTTTTTTAAATAATTAAGCTACCCCTAATACTTGCTAACACTCTAATGCATAGAAATCAAACAAAAAACACACAAATCAAGCAAAAATTAATGATTTTAGCTCTATGTTTAACTCGAAAGAGAGCTAAGAATCATAAAATTGCAATCCATTGCATTGTTTGATGCAATGGATGCAAACTAAACCTCACACACCTTATGTATACATTTAAAAAACACTAAAAACTAGATTAAAACTAAAAAAATAACACATTTAAGCAAAAAAATCATTCTTTCAAAAGACAAAAAAGAGAGCTATTTCTCACAAAATCACACACAAATCTCCATCAAAACCACATATTTTTCATGGGAAACCACTAATCAAGATAATGGGAAATGGACATACATAAATTAGAGAGCAAATAATGGAAAAAGACAAGGGATGGCTCCCCCAGTAGAGCGGTGCCAAAAATGTTATGGCTCACCCAAACCCCCGTCGAAACACATCCAATAAGAAGATTACCTAGTGAACCCTAACTATTGTGGGAATCTTTTCGATGGCCAAGCTCATAACCCTTCACATCTCCAAGCTCTGCAACTCCTTAAGAAGCAATTCCACTGCACCTCCCGCGAGCGAGCATTGTCACACCGTCGCATTATTGCACTATGTGTACTCGTCCCTCCTCTCACCTCATTTCACTCACACACACTCACTAGCATGGATTAGAGAGAGATTAGTAAGAGGATTAGCAAGAGAAAGACTCTATTGCACAATGGGAGATTTCTTTGTATTATGAGAGATTTTCACTTATATACATGGCCATAAGTGTTCACACTCACTTAAACTGTGGCCAGTCGGGCACTTTAGGCTGATAAGAGACCTAATGCTATTACAATGACTACTCTCATAATATATCCATGTACATCACTTGGGATTTCATCCTAACTCACTACCACACGCTCTTGCGAAAATCGCCATAGGTATTCCATCAGACCAACGGGTGCCCGTCCAAGTTGTAGATTTGGACACTGTTGCTTTACATCTTAAATGTATGATCTTTTGGTGTGTCTACCTTGACTCCTTGATGTAATATAATGGTAATGGCTCTTGTTAACCCTAGAAATGGATTAACATTACCCCCTTTGTGATGCCGATTGCGTCCTTCGTGATCGTGTTAAAGACCTTTATGTGGGGAGATTTGACAAGCTTTGTTGATGGCTTTTGATGTTGAGTGACATTCAATGGTCATTGTTCCTCCAGAAGTTTTAAATGATTAGTGGAATTTCTAAATGAAAAGGTTAGTGATTAGCAAGAATTCCGATAAGAGGGTGAGGGTTTTTGCATGTGATTGTATTTTATTCTTTTGTGAACATGCTCTTTTTTTATGTGGGTTATATTTTTGTGCTCACTTTGTTTTTGGCAATCATAAGCAAATTTATAGGTCAGTTGTGTTAGTTGGAAAACTAAGAGATGTTAATAATGGGGGAGAAGAAAAGGAAGGATCCAGAAGAACATATACAAAATTGTCAGAATGAGATTGTGATTCTCAGTTCCTCATCTAATTCATTGAAGCGACATTCATCCCTTGAAGAATTTGGCCTTTGATGATGTCCCTTTTTGTGGCATGATTTTTGTCAAACGTTGTTGAGTAGGAATTGTTCCTGCATGCTTCTTCCCATGTGCTTTTTATGATTTTATGTATATTTAAGTATTCTATGAAATATATATACATGAAGTACATGAAATGAGTCAAATAGACTCTTATTGAGATATTTCTTACTGAAGTCACCACTTATTTGTGAGGCATGAAAGAATTACAGTGACTTGCGAGACTAATATAGACATCTTCACTAAGGATTAAATATCAATGTGTTGTGAAGACTTAAGTTTTCATTAGGAGAGGTTCGCAATTCAAAGAAAAATTCCAGGCGATGGGTTGTACCATTGACTAGGCTTTCGCCCACCATGGCCCCCCATCTAGAGATGTACTTGGATAGTTGTCGAAGATGAGGCTTTGGTGAAAATGTCCTCTAGTGCATGAGTATGGATATATAATCATGGAGCAGCTGTGACATTAACTTAGCCAAAAGAATAGTAAGCTATAAGCTTAACAAAAATGTATTGGCTATTGAAGATCATTGGGAGTTTCTGTTGATATTCTACCATTTTTAAGTAGGCCATTTGTTGACTCCTTTGTGTTTGTGTCTTTTCTTTTTGTTTCTTTTTCTTTTCTCTCTTTTTTTTTTAAAAACCACCTTGTGAGCAACAAGTTCTTGTGGTTACTCTCCTTTTTTAGAGAATAGGCTCTTATGCTGCGTAGCTTCTATACTCATGCTTTTCATCCAAAGGGGTGAAAAGAGCATTGTGAGTTTGTGCTTGATGCGCTCATAAGTCTTTATTGACAGACGTGGGGATTGATTCTTGAATTTATGGCTCAATTGTTATCAAGGCGGTAGGGACAGATTTTGGTTGGTTGCCATTGGTGTTGACTGAACACACAAGCTCTTGTGTATGTGTTGTATGCACGAGAGGGATTGAGTGGTTTGATTGGTGTTTCTTAGGCATCCACAGGCTTGCGAACTTTAGGTGAAGCTTTCAAACTTAGATTTGGTGGTGAATGTGTCATTACATTGTTGGATTTTGGCAACTATATGATGGGATTTCCATCATAATATCCTTGTTCTTGAAGCACGTACATGGAACCCATGTTTGATGAACATTATGAATTGGTGGCTAATGGTTTTGGTGCTGAGGTTTCTTCTTTGTGTAGGCTTAGGTAGATGTGCTTGGGAATCCAAGCTTTGATATTACCTTGGTAGTACCCTTGAGCTTGTACCCTTGAGCTTGCAGTAAACTTTTTGGTACCCACACTTGTTGAGTGGCTAGAGTTCTTTGAGGAACTCGCATCATAGGCTTTTGTGGATGATGTTGTGGGGTACTTTTATTCTTCATTGGTCTTGGAGTTTTGGGTTGAGAAAGAGTATTGATGATCGAGGCACCCAAATTGGATTGGCACCTTCGTAGTAACCTTGAGCTACAAGTAGCTACCTCTCCACCCACATTTTGATACCATTAAGATACCTTGATCTTGGCTATCATATGGTGGAGTTTTCTTTTTGGCTAAAGCAGAAGGTTTGGGACCCTCCTTCACATTGGTTGGCACTGAGGTTGCGGGTTTGAGACTCATGGGCGTTGTTGATGATGAGGCTTGAGTCTCTTGTGGAGTGGTTTCTAGCTAATGTTGAGGCTTTTGAGCTTGCAGCTTTCTGCCTTGGTGAGGTTGGTCAATGAGGAGCTGGCGAGGTCAAGGCTTTTCCTTTGAGTTCCTTTTTTAGAGAGATGGTTACAGTTGGGGGAATTCTTCAAGAATAGCTGTTGATTTTGAGGTTTTGGCATTGGACTTTGTTGGTGAGGATAGAGTTGAAGGGTTAGATGCTTTGTCGTCGGAGTTGGTCATTTGATGCAGATGATAGGTCTTTGTGTAGAGGAGATTCCAAGGAAGAGGCTTGTAGCTTTTTGTATTCAGCATCATAGAAATCCCTTAGGGTTGAATCCTCTTCCTTTCATTATGGTATCATCAACTTTGTGTCGTTGACCATCATGATGACCCTATCGCTAGTAGCAAAGCACAGTTGTGCTTGGGCAGAAATAGTCCATTTATGCCCCAAGATCAAATCTGCTTCCAACACATACTCAACCACAAAAAACTTACACGTAAAGAGGTTAGATTCAAAATACGTTGTATGTTTAAAGTACTCCAAACATGGCATGTTCATATCCTTTGTGAATGGAATTCTCTCTGGATGAGCTTTTAGTGTTGGTTGACCAAACCAATCCCATAACTCGAGGGTCATGAGATTGTGTTGTACTTGTGGATAAAGATGTGCTTGGATTGTGGTGATTTTATTCTAAAGTTCAAATCCAACCATAACTCTTGGGATATTCTATGTAAGATATGTTGGGAGTTCCAGCTCCTCCAAGGTATCTTCCTCCTGTAAGAGCAATTTCACAATGCTTGTGCATGAGTGTCCAAGGTGACTGTTTGCATCGATTCGTCAATTGAATACCACGAGTAATCTGCGGGGGTTTCTTGGAATTCAAATTTCACATTTTGACCAATTGTCTGAGTAGCATAGTCGAAGCAACCTGGAACTTCAATGTTTTGTCCTTTGGCACCTATTACAAAAGTATTTCCTTCTTTGAGGGATGATTCCAGGTTGGCCAATGATACCCAAGTGTCTATTGTCACAAGGTTATGGCTTGTTGCTTGAGGGTTAATCAATGCGCGTTTACACTTAACATTATTTCCCATAGGGATATCTAACCATACCATGCTAGAATCCTCAAGCCGAACTATGGAAGTTTCAGTTTTTGTTTCAGCTTCAATTCTCGTTTCTATTTCATATTCCCATTAACTTTCAACCTCTTCTTGGCTGTTAGTTTTTTCAAGAGTGCCCAATGTGTATAATGTCATAGTCGGTGACAACTTTAACTGAGGTCTATTTGGAAACTTGCAAATCCTTACAATCTAGTTCTATGTAGCTCTTGATATCTTAGTATAACTCATGGTTATCCTTCAAAGGTGCAAGGGCTGAAGCTATGCTAGCCTCACCTTGAGAGAAGAGCACAAATGAGGATTTGAGAGACAGCTTAAATTTTGTAAGAGACGTATCAAATTCCTCACGTGCTTTTTCAACTACATCATTCTTGCAATCTTCCTCTAATGACTCTTCTTGTGACTTGATGAGTTCATTTTTGTAGAGAAGGAAGCGATACTCCTCCAGTTTTTAAAATTTGGTTGCTTTTTTTAGGTTTGAAACAATGAGGTTTGAAACAATGAGGTTTGAAACAATGAGGTTCAATCACAACCAATGATCCTGTTTGACACTCTCAACAATGCTAAGCATACTCTCCTGATCTTGCCTTTTGCATTCCTCATATGTCATGTGATCATGATTTTCAATTTGGGGTGGTTGGGCAAGTTCTAGTTTCTTGATTGTATTGGGAGATGCACTGAGTGACGAGTCAGAACTTATTTTGTCCTCACTAAGTGACGTACTAGAACTTGTTTCATCTTCTGACTTTCCTTGGATCGTCAAGTTTTCATTATGTTTGCCCATGCGACGAGAACAATCTTTCGTTCAGGATTTTGTATCATGTGTCGCACATGTGGGTTTTGTGGGTTTAGGGGTAGCATTTGAGGTGGATGTGTTTGCATCATTGGTAGCTTTTGGATTTTTTGGGGTTAGGTCCTCCACAGGCTCCTTTCCCCTGTCCTTTATTTCCACCTTGGTTTTGATAGTTTATTGGCCCTTGTTTTTTTTGGTTTAGAAGGTTTTGTATCCTCTCTTTTTTTTCTGTTTTAAAACATGCTCTTCTACCCATTTCGAAGTGTGAGACCCCTACCCTCTCTACGCATCGAACTCTGGAGTGCTAGTAGCAAAAGTAGAAACCTCATGCGTAGGATAGAGTTTCCCACTTGGGGCCTCACCCACGAATGTCCGGGCAAGGGACTAGTCCGACGGCTCTTCCAAAACTAAACCTAAAAAAAACTTTCCTCGCCCAAAAAGCATAGGCCATTCCTCTAGGAAAATCTTCTAACGAAAATTTATCTAACGGGATCAAGAGCCTTAACTATCCTTTGTATTCTGACCGAACCCGTGGGTCACATAGCCGAATCAAAGGAGGGACTTGCACTTGGTTCATAGAGATCAATGCTTTTTTCCCCTCAAGTGAGGCACAACCATTGATTCTTTCCCATAGAACAAGAATTATCTCGTGACTTTCTTCAACTACTATCGTAACTATTAATCCCATTTAGATTAACACCATGATCCTCAATTGAGGACATTAATAAGTGTTATGTAAAGGTACTATAAAGGTTGTATATTATGAAACATTGGCCACCCAAGGCCTAGTTTTGGGCACCCAAGTGTGAATAAGGGCCAATTGTATATAAAGTATTTTCTCATAATAAAAGGACACAATCTCCTTTGTGCTATTGAGATCTCTTCCTTTTTACTTGTGAGAGAGTGAGGAGTGAGAGAATTCTAGCATTATGCCTCTCTCATGCTTGTGTGTTTATGCTAATATGAGAGAGAGTGAGAGAGAGTGTGTTTATGCTAATATGAGAGAGAGTGAGAGAGAGTGTGATTGGCCTATGTGATGGTGTGAGCAACTCCATGGTGACAGTGTGGAGGTGGAGCTTGGAGTTTGGAGCATACATGCGAGCTTGGAGGCTTCCAGAGACACGAGCTTGGAGCATTGGTATAAGTACCCCACGACGGTTATGTTTCATTTCTCATCCATTATGTGAATGTGTAGAGTTCCCTCTTGGAGGTGTGGTTTAGCATAGCATTTTTGGCATCACTGCCGGGGAAACACCTTTGTTTCTTCCATACTCCTTGAGTTTCAGCTCCTATTGCTGCATAGTATTCATTGTTGCCTTTGCATTTTGGTAATGCATTGTGTGGAAAATGGAAGGTGTGCGCTTTTGCCGCACAGGTCGTAGCTGGGGACTTGCCGAACACCGTATGCGAGCCACGAATGGCTGCAAGCATACAACCAGGAAGGCAAGCTCAAAACAGAATGCAAAAGGTGTGTCACTCACCGCTTAACTGCCGCCTTGAAGGATTCCCGCGTCGCAGCCGTGAAGGAGGAGCCGCCGTCGCCGCTCTACCGCCTCTCCGCCGCCTCGCCGTGCCGCTACACAGTGCGCTCGATCGCTCTCTCACTCTCTCTCTCTCTCTCTCTCACACACGCAGGAGAAGGAAAACAAGGAGATAAGGCAAGAGCACTCTTGTATTCACAACACATAAGAATGAGGATTTTAGGGTTACATTTGACTCATATAGGTGACTTGGCTGTTCACACTTGGGCGCCCATACATGGCCGGCCGACCCTAACCCTTATCCTACTGATATCCAAGGTGCGCCTCTCATCGGCGATCACCCAATCCCTTCATCCTTAACATATGGTACCGACAAGCCCGGCCCATGACTCAGAATATTTAAATTAATGATGTAAAACATAGTATGTGTCCGTCATGGGTTAACATGCCCCCCTTCCTGATGTAGATTCCGTCCTCGGAAGCTATGGTATGGTAAGCTCGAGAGGGTTGTTGTTGTTGACCGTCTGCAAAACAGGGAAGTAGAGTGAAAGTATGCTGGAATTCAAAAGATATAAAGTGTATAAATTCAAGCATGTTAGACCACAATGGATGTTGTTATGAGAACTTAGTTTAAGGGTCACATGAATGAGCTAGTGTAGCAAATTAACAGGAGTTTAAAATTATTGAAAGTAAATCCAGAGTAAGCAAGGTGTCAAAGGTTAATCAAGGTTTATAACTGGTGTAAGTCAAGGTAAATAACCAAGCTTAATAAATAAACAGATGACCACACTGTGTCTACTCTAAGAACAAGTTAATACCACGAGTCTAGGGACACAAGAAACATTAGAGTTACAGGAGCCTTTTGCCTTTTTTTTTTTTAATGCACGTGACAATTTTTACACAATGGCGACCTTCCTAAGGCAAAACTAACATCGATCCTGGTACCATGTTTAACACAAGGCATTATCCAGGAATCTATTAGCTCACTTTAGGCAAGGCTACCCCCTACCAACCAAGGCATCGGTTTGGAGTAGAATACTCCTCGCCTACCAAGTGTCAATAAGGCGATAGGCCAACATTGAAGCACATCGTAGACTTGTATTGCCATGTATTGTAGGCTTTTTTTTTTTTTAAATAAAGTTTCTTTTGATCTTCGCTCCTGAACTAAAATGTGTTCTTACATCCTTTCGACAAGGGGTAAAAGCTATGTCCTAGAGGTCAACACACACACAGCCAGGTGTTCAAACATTAAGATGGTTTGACCCTAGACCTAAGACAATCGTATTCCAAGGTTAACTAAAGACGTCATGCTGCCTAGGAATATTTCCAATAAAGTTAAGCTCATTAATGATTTACACTAACATGCAAGCAACTTCAAAAACTAAGTAGTACATTGACAATTTCCATGTGGTCATGCCTTATAGTTTATGAAATTAATTGAACAGTAAAAACGAAAGAGAGTGGGTATGGAAGAATTACACCTAGAATTGGAGATCTCCTTGATTTGACGAGACAGCTTGCAATTTAATGTAGATATATTTTGATGAACGTTTGGCAGTCTCAGGACTTGAAAGCGAACCCACCTCAAACTTTTTAACCTGTACAATCAACTAACAAGCACTATACCTCGAGAGGCACATCAGTGTGGAAAATCAAAGACTCGTTTAAAGAATGTAAACTAGAAAAAACTAGAAAACACTAACCTACCTACCAGTCACCACACTACTACTGAGGATACGGTAAGAGGATGTTGTAGAGTCCTGGCTCTAGCCCTAAGGCTAAGCCTCTATCCGCATCATCCAAACAAATAAAGTCAACCTCAGTAGTGCCATGAGTTTCATCCGTCCATTCATCATTGTCAGATATTTCCTTTTCATTTTCCCATCCACATAAACTCATCAAAAATGTAACCATGCGAGGATAGTCATCTTGTGGAAAAGGAAAGCATTGGGCTATCGGGGATATGTCCTCTACGGAGTAGGGGTCAGTCATGGTCAATAGGCGAATTAGCCATTCTAATTCCTCAACATTTTCTTCTCTGGCTAGTACATCTATATGATCTTATCAGTTTCAATTACAGGATAGCACATGTGGAATATCTGAGAAAGGTATAGATGATACCTCTCACCAAAGGTAGGAGTGGATGAAGTGTATGATAATCGGGCATCTGCCATATCTGCAAACACAGATATAGCATCAGTAGGTTTAGACAGGTCAATCTAGTTCTTGATTGTATACGGATATTTCTCTTGTTTTGTGCTCTTGCTCTTTTTACTATTTTTTGTTTTTCTTTTTTCTGTTTTTTATGTATGAAGCTATATATATACATCCCCTTGAATTTGGCAATTACATGGTCAGGGGAGAAGGTTAAGGAGGAAGCATTAAAATGTCAAGCGTGAGTACATGCTCCCCCTTTCCTTGGGCAGATCATATTATTTGCAATGATGTTGCAGCCTCTTGGAACCAATTTGCCCAGCGGGTCATAGGTTGTGATGTGGGCAGATAGCTTTTTATGACCCTTGTGGCCACATCCAATTGCAGAGATGGTAGTGTACGCTCCCATTGACGAATGGAGGAAATGGTTTCCGACGATACTATTACAAGGGGAGACGTAGACTTATCGGTTTTTTGTTGGGTGTTGACAAGAGTAGGTGTAGAGCATGTAGAAACTTCTATATGAGTGTGTGCGTGGCATGAGGAGCTAGAAGCTTCATGTGGCTCCCCCCTTCCTGAGCTAGGTGGTAGTGATCGATATCGTTTGGGAATCCAAACTAACTCTGGAAGAAGTGGTATGGAGCACTCTGTTACCTTTCCCTTACCACGATCTTGAATTATCGTTGGGGTGGCAACAATTGGTTTGCAAGGTTTTACAGGTGATGTAGAGGGATTCAGCTTATGTTTAGGGACCCAAATCTGGTCATTTCCCTCGTAGTACCCTTGGGCTACTAATAATTTTTTAGGGATCCATCGTGATGTTACATTGCCCTTTCTCGGGTGGGTGGCTGCTTTCCTTTTACGAGGCTTCTTGGTGGTGGCTGAACGAGATTGAGCAGGGGAAGTAGCTATTAGCGAAGCTTTGGGGACCCATTTGTATGTACTCTTTGGCATAGTAAGCAAAGCTTTAGGGACCACCTTGCCTGTTTCCACTCTTGGCGTTGAAGCGTTAGAGGGGTGGCCAACAATCGAAGATGGTTTTGCCACTGGACTTTGTGATTTTTCATTATTTAATATTTGAGTGGATGACTTAGGTGCGGGATTTTGAGCGGTCAGACCTAGTGTTGGTTCTTGCGTTGTGACTTGTCTGGTTGCCCAATCGATATTGCACTTGGTGGCCATCATCCATTTGCGCCCTAAGATTACAGTCCCTTCCATGGTGCCAGCTGGCATAACCAAAAAGCTTTGAATTATGGTTCCCTTGTCATAGGCAACCGGAGTGTGCAGAATTCCTGAGACGGGGGTTTTCTTCTTGTTGATTCCTTGAACTTGGATAGAACTCTTGGATAGAGGTGGTTTTCCCAGTTGACACCACACGCCATATGATAGCAAATTGTGTTGAGCTCCTGTATCCAATAATGCATTGTACAGCACCTCCCCGTAAGGACTCTGTAACTCAATTGGGTATCTTAGAGGTGGGTCAGATTCCAGTGCATCCTCTTCTGCTTCCTCGAAAAATACTTGCGTAATTCCCAAGTTGGCTTCTCGTTGTCTCCTAGCACGCTGTTGACGTTCTTTGGCTTCGACTCTCGCTTGTATCTTTTTAAGCTCAGCTTGTTCTTTAGCTGCCTTCTTTTGATGGATTGCATGTAACTCCTCCTGGCTCAGGGGGTCATAGTATCGTTTGAATTTACTCCCATTAAGGAATCCAATGGTTTCAACTCCGTCGAGAGTCTCCACTCTGATGGTACCTTGCGGGGTAATTTCACATACTCTATATGGTCCCTTACCAGCATATTTGAGCTTCTTCTTTTCATTTCGCACTCCATACATCAGGACTTTATCCCCAACCTTGATGTCCTTGTCCTTTAGATGGCGATCAAACCATTTTTTCCTTCTATCCTTCTCCACAAGGGCATTGTATACAGCCAATTGTCTTTCTTCGTTTAGCCTCTCGAGGATATATAGACGCTCTACTAAGGGATTACCATCCCATCCCTCTTGAGTAGCAACACGAAGACTAGGAATGACAAATTCCCACGGCATGACTGCTTCTTGGCCATATACCATTTTGAATGGTGTACAATTAATAGCCACTTTGTACGCAGTACGATAGGCCCATAAAGCTGTCGTAAGCTTTAGATCCCAATCCGTGCGATGAGCTTCAACTGTCTTTGTCAAAACAGAGATTAATGTCTTGTTTGTACTCTCGGCTTGGCCATTCGCTTGCGGATAATAAGGAGTAGATTTATGATGGGATATCATGAAATTTGTTGTGAGCTCCTTAATCACTTCATTTATACAATGTGTACCATTGTCGCTCACAAGTTCAAAAGGACAACCGAAGCGTGTGATTATATTTTCAAAGAGGAACTTGGCTGTTGTCCTCGCATCTGCCTTACGTGTCGCTTTCGCTTCAGCCCATTTGGTCATATAGTCAGTGGCCACAATAATATAGCGAGATTGTGTGTTTCGGGCCGCTGGGCTAATTGGACCTACAAAGTCTAAACCCCACTTTTCAAATGGTTGGTTTACTTTGATTGGATGTAGGGGCATCTGATCTTTCCTCTGGGGTTTCTTATATCGTTGGCATTCATCGCAACCCTTCACAAAGAGTGATGCATCTTGGAACATAGTGGGCCACCAATACCCTGATTGTAAGATCTTTCGCGCAGTTAAGTCTCCTGAGAAGTGACCACCGGCTACGCCCATATGTGCCTCTTGCAAAATGTATAGATACTCATCCTCTCGGGCACAACGCCTAAGAACGTCATCCTTTCCTCTTTTATAAAGAGTCCCAGCTATCAGGCAATAGGGTTCACATTCTTTGATTAGCTTTCGAGCTAGATCTTTGCGAAGCTCCTTGGGTGGAAAGCCATTAACCAAAAAGTTAACAATCTTCTCACTCCATTCAGGCATTGTCTCCACCATGAACAGGGAAGTGTCTGGTAAGTCATCATCAACCCCCGTAGGAGCCTCACCATTAGGTATGCGAGACAAATGATCAGCCATAACATGTTTTTTGCCAGGTCTCACAACAACAGTGAAATCAAACTCAAGAAGAATCAATAGCCATCGTGTGATTCTTCCTGTGGAGCATGGTTTGTTTACCAGATACAACAATGCTTGATGATCTACATAGAAAACAAACTTGGTGGCAAGGAGGTAATAACGAAATTTTCTTACTGCATATATCATTGCCAACCCTTCTCGCTCCGTAGTGGTGTAGTTCATCTCAGCATCGTTCAACTGGCGACTGGCAAAGCTAATGGGGTAGTCTAGCTTGTGTTCTCCAGGTTGAGTTAAAACACACCCAATAGCAAAGTTTGATGCATCAATATGCACATGGAAGAGTAAATCCCAGTTAGGCATTCTCAAGATTGGAGCACTCGCCAAGGCCTTCTTTAATAGCTCATAGGCACGGTCACATTCTTCGGTCCAAATAAACTCGATGAGAAGCTTATACAATGGTCGAGCTATCTCGGCGAAGAATAGAATAAACCTTCGATAATAACCAATGTGGCCCATAAAGCGTTGGACTCCCTTGTAGTTGGTGGGTGGTGGCAATTCCAGAATGACCTTGATTTTACTCTCGTCAGTGGAAATCCCATTTTTGGACACTATATGCCCTAAGATAACTCCGTGTTTAACCCAAAATTGGCATTTGAAAGGATTCAAGGAGATGCGATATAATCTACACCTTTCAAATATTTTTCGTAAACACATCAAGTGCTCGTCCCACGAGGAATGAACACAAAGATCATCTAAGAAAGCTTCACAGAAGTCCCTTAGATATTCCTTAAAGGCCGTGTTTATCAATCGTTGGAATGTTGCAGGTGCATTGGTCAAGCCAAAGGCCATGACGCGAAAGGCAAACACTCCAAACTCCGTGATAAATGCTGTTTTAGCTTGGTCCTCGACTGCAATTGTGATCTGATTGTAACCCGAGTACCCATCTAAAAAGCTATATGCCTCCTTGCCTGCCACTCTTTCAAGCACATGTTCAAAATATGGCAAGGGGTAATGATCCCTTCTGGTGGCTGCATTAACCTTTTTGAGATCAACGCACACTCTGAGTTTCCCATTCTTCTTTGGCACGATGACTATCGGAGAAACCCATTCTGAGTGCTCAATTGGGTATATGAATCCACATTTTACCAGCTTTTCAATTTCCTCTTGTACAATCTTTGCATACTTAGGATTCATTGGGTAGGGACGTTGCTGGACTGGTTTAGCAGTGCTAATCATTGGAATCGTGTGTTGCACCACCGAGGGTGGAACACCCTTCATATCATGATATGTCCAAGCAAATATGTCCTTGAATTCTTTAAGAAGCTTCGTAAGTGCAGCTTCTTCCGCCTTGGTGAGGTCTTGAGCAATAAAAACTGGTTTAGACTCCTCACCCGGATCTGCTAAGTCTATCTCCTTGACTACCGCAGGGCCATCGTAGACACCGCTACTCCCATTGGTAGGCATTCGTTGGGCTTTTGTGTAGACTACTTTACGTTCCCCTGTGGTGAATGATTTGAAATGCTCGGGTGCGGGGTGTAAGTCTACTGGTTCTTGTGGTGCCAGGCTTTTTTCTTTCAATTCCTCTTCCTTTTGTTGTTGAGCCAACTCTTGGTTTTGCCGCCTTCTTGCAGTACGACTTAGTTTCGGCTTCTCTTCGATTTCTAATTGGGCGACATCATGAGGTTGCGGAATACACCACATGACACTTTGGAGGTATTGTCCCCAATTATCCGCTATCTTCCGATGAGCGTCAATGGCTCCTACATAACTAAGCCATTCTGCAGTGGATCTTTCCTTGTTTATTGCAGTTCGTACATTAGCTCGATAGCGTTGGCGCTTATGTCTCGTTTTCTTCTTACCAAGTTTTTGATTTTTGTTTTTATCAGATTCGGACTCACTTGGTCGATCTTCACTTTCGGATGAACTGCAGGAGGCCACTGTCCTAGGCCTTGAGCACCTTGCTTCCACATTTGGATGAATATTTGATTTATCCCCCCCACCATCAGGCTCAGAGTCAGTTTCTTCTTGCTGAGATTCATACTCAGAGTTGCATTGGTCTGAGTCTTCACTACTGTCAGTGTCAGTGGAGTTTGCCACGTTCTCGTCATCAGGAGTCAAGTGCATAACACCTATCATGTTCATTGGCACTAACGGTGGCATATCTTGCCCGTCAGGTGTTACCCAGCTTGTGCCTCTATTTCCCCATGTGTCTATGGTTGCCGCTAAGTGTACCCAATCCACGTTATCCGACTCAGTCATACCCGGTAGGACATCCATGTAAGGAGAATCCTTCCCATCATCAGTCTCTTTTTTGCATGTATAGCAATACCTTAATGGGGCGGAGTGAATAGTGGTATCCGATCGATTATCAATGATAACCTTGCTTCCTAAAGGATGTGCACGACCATTCTCAAGATCAACTCGAATGACAGAGTCCTGGAATTGTAGGTAGACATGGTTTTTTGACCAGTCATGCACCATTTGTGCTTCCCTCATGAAAGGACGACCTAAGATCATTTGATATGACATAGGATGCTTGGAGAAATCCATTACAATGAAGGTATGTTTTACCTTGTATCCCAGGACCTTGATCTTGAGGTCCCTTAACATTCCAATAGGTTTAGCTATGGTTCCGTTTGCCATCTTAACCACTATGTTTGTGACTTCAAGGTGAGGCCTTCCCATAGATTCCCAACAGTTTTTAGTCACAATGCTCACTCCAGCACCACCATCAAGGATTCCCTTTAGAGTTAATCCCTTGGTAGTAATGGGGAGGGTGGCATTAGATTCGTCCCCTTCAAAGTACTGTCCCAACTTGTTAACAGGTATTTCCACGACCGAGTTTTCATCTAGGTTGGGTTGTAGATCCCAATGTTCTCCTTCATCTTGAAGCGTGTCGGGTCTATCCATATTTGCAAATTGTGGTAGCCCCGCCTTTAGTTCTCCATTGAGAAATGCCCGAAGAGCTAAGAATAGCTCAGGATCTCCGTATAATTTGGATATGATCGTGGTTCTGATCTCAGAGGACATGAAATCCATTAGCTTAGACACATTCAATGGTACTTTTCGAGACATCGCCCCTTGACTAGGGACTGGTGAAGATGGAATCACTTCCTCTTCAATGGGGTCAGGCAGTCCCTCACTAAACATTTTTTCCAGCAAGAAGGGTGTTTGTCCACTTCCGGATGTCCTATCCTCGCTTTCTTCCCGAATGATACTAGGTATAGCTAACGGTTTATGGGTCCGGTGAGGCTGAACTTGCGTAGGAAACACTGTGTCTGGAATTTTGATTTTTCTTGGCTCCAGTTCTCTTTGTGTTTCTTCCACCAAACCCCTTAAGTGTTGCACTTGTTCAATCTCCTCAACTGGGTTTGGGTAAGTTCCAATCTTTTTCTTGAGGGTTTTTGGCCCACGTGGCTTGTCTTGGGGAGTCTCAGTCAGTTTGGGTGGTCGCGAGGGCGTTGACTGACTTGGTTGTGGGGCTGAGGAAGTTTCCTTCGGTTTTCCCTTATTTATGTACTCGTTTGATTCTCCTTCATTGAGCTCCCGAGTGGGTTCCTCCCTTAGGGTAGTGGCTTTGGTCCCCATGGTTTCTATTGAATCGGAATCATCTTCAGGATCATTCATATACACGGGGTCGTCTCCTGTCCCTATGTTGGTCTTTGAACTGGGCTTGGAGCTCGTGGCATTAAGCGATCTCTTTCGTCGTGTTTTCTTTTTCTTTGCCTGAGCGATTGATGCAGTATCCCTCTCTTCAAGAATGTAGTTTTGATTTTGAAGCATTGATCGTGTAACTACATTCGCGGGTACAACGGGTGTGGTTCTTCGTGCTTGGTTGGTGACCTCAACCAAATTCAATGGCGTAATCTTGGGTGCATTAGGATTATGTGGACATTGAGCGATCAAATGATCTATGCCACAACGATTACATGTAAGTACCGGCATTCCCGATGTGCTCGCTTGATTTGGTTGCATCTGAGTAGAGATCTTCTGTAGCCTATTAGGGCACTCTGCTACACGATGTGGTCCACCACACTCGTAGCATTGAAGAGGTGGTCTCCTTGCCAAGGTGTTAAGGTTTTGCCCTCTTGTGGTGGCGAGAGCAGCCGCTTGATATACAGGCTTGACTTGCCCAAAATGATCCTCCATGTAGTACTGGGGAATCATTTCAAACGTATCAATCCCGTATGGAGCAGTGGGGTCTATCTCCTCTTCATAATCCCCACACGCACTATGTGACTCACAACCCATTTGGTTTATTGGGGTAATCCTTGGATGTGGAGGTTGTGGTCCTAGCACTGGCGGTGGTAACGGCACAGACTGGACTACATTAGAATTCCTTGGAACTATGTGCTGTGACGGTTGCTCGATAGGTTGTGCAGGCATTAGCGCGGGTACTTGAGGTGTGCTTGACCAAGCTAGTGGTGCCTGGTTTGCCAACATTCGCTTAAGTGTTAGGCAATCTTTAGATTGATGGCCATACTTACCACATGCATTGCAATTCCCATTGAATTTAACCCTGAATGTGGGACATTCACTCGTGCTATGTGGCCCTAAGCACACCGAACACCATTGTTGCTCTCTCCTTGGGTACATATGGCTATTCTGAGGAGCTCGGTTACCCCTAAAGTATTCTTGGAGAGCCTTAGTAAGGTCGGTCACAGACATTTCAGATATCTTGGGCTCCTTGGCAATAGGTTTTACCGTCATTGGCTCGTGCCCAGATACTTGTGAACTAACGGATTTTGTTTCTGAAGACACCTTTTTACCTGCAATCATCAAGTTGTCTTCTAACTGGATTGCATTGGCAGTGACTGCTTCCCACGTTGTAAGACCTCTAATGACTAGGCCATTGTAAATGTCCTCGTGGCGCAATCCTCGGATGAATCTATCGAGGAGTTGGTTGTTATTGAAGCGTTCATCAGGAGTGCAGCGAGAATTTAGATGCTTCAATCGGCTTATAAAGTCTCTCACTGACTCCCCTTCCTCGCGTTCGGCTTTTTGAAGTTGAGATGCTACCCCCCAAAGCACACCCTCGCGTATGTATTCTTTCAAGAACAATCTCTTGAGAGTGGGGTAGTGAGTGCGCTCTTCAACCCTTAAGGTTCGATACCAATCTCCGGCCTTCCCACTCAAGGTTAAGCCTAAGGCTTTACACTTATGCAGCTCATTGTGTTCTTCCAAGGAATCACACACGTGCTCAAAGACTTCAATGTGCTTCCTAACATCCTCGTTACCACTGAAGTTTTGAGTGAGCTTAGCCACTTGTACTGCCTTGCTTCTAGGTTCTCTCTCAGGCATACCCCGCATGTTTTCCGCAATAGATCGTCCGATCGTCTGAGCAAACGCTGCGAGATCACCTAGGTGAGCAGGCATAGTTGGTGGAGGCACTTCTGGGATAGCCTGGCTGATAGGAGTTGGCGTTGGTCTGAGTAGGTTGGCAAATGACGTAGGATATGATATGTGGCTAGGCCTAGCTCCTCTTGGATAAGGGTTGTGATAAGGCGGTCGTGGAGCATACGCCATTGGCATACTAAGAGGCGTAGGATCTACCTGAGCATGAGTAGCGATAGGTACATAGGGTCGATAGGCACTGGCACGCACTGTTGTAGGTACTGTTCCACTAGGTAGCGGTGTCGTACTAACTACAGCGGTAACAGGTGCACTTTCAGCTATGCTCATCATTGGGGTAGGCATTGCGGATTCCCTAATGGAAAGTTGAGCCAAGGTTGGAAAGCTAAAGTTACTACTCGTGGGCTCAACCTGCATTGAGACTCCAGGCGAAACAACATATGAAGGGTCTATGGGACTCACCGAGGGAGTCTCCAATTGTGATAGGGTTGGTTGTTTGGCCTTGCCCGTATCCAAAAACCTCATAGGGCCAGTGGAAACTAAGTTCACTCCCCTATTTTGCCTCTCAATTTGGATAATTCTATGAATCACCTCACATATCATGTGTTGTTGCTCCTCTAGATTAGTGGCGCTAGATGTAGATCGTAGGACTTCTAACCAACCTACATGGTATGTGTAACCTGTGTATAGGTCAGTTAGAGTCTCTGTGTGTAGATCATATTCCCAATTTTCATTGAGAAATATCCCATCTAGACTTGGTGTGCCAAACGGCTCTCTTGAAGTGGACGCAATGTCACTTCTTATGGGTTGGCTTCTAGGGACCTCTACTTTAGGAAGAGCATCGGAAGTTGGTAGCTCAGTAGGGCCCTCATTAAACGAAGTAGGTAGAATATCCACATGGACACTCTTTGGGAGGGTAGGGTCCACATAAGATGTGAATAGCGAATCTACTACCCCTCCTTCCTCATTTACTTCGCTTGTCGCATGTTCAGAGCGTGTAGCTTACTAAAGGTCTCTATTAGACGACTAAACATGCTAGATCCAGGTTGTGGGGCCCACACTGGCATGTTTTGGCTTGTCTCCTCAGGGTTCTTGGTAGGGTGCCCTTCCATGGCTTCTGAGTCAGAGGATGAGTCACTATCCACTATTCGTGGATCTTGGGTTGCACTCCCTTGGGTTCCAGCCGAAGGCCAAGATGCCAACGTGGAGGGATGGTGTGAGCCTGCGTAGACTGAAACGCTTTCTAGTGGTTCCGGCTCTAGTACCCGACCAGAACGTAGATGCATGTGACGTGGGTACCCTACGTGCATTGGTAACTACCCTTGAAACTCACACAAGTGGTTTCTTAGGTGTTTCGCACCCCGTTTTTACTTGTTTTTGTGTTGTTTTTAACCCGTTTTTGACCCCCTTACTTACGGTCGAACTTGGACTAGGGCGTATGATAGCTCGAAACGAGCGTATCGTTCAAAGGATCCTAGTGTGCTTTACAGCACCGTGTTCGCCTATCTAGAGCTCCTGTAGTCCTCAAAACAGTCCGTTTCCCTTGGGGGGAAGGGGCAAAAGCCTATTTGCTTGTGGAGGAAAGGGTGAGGGCTTTATCCCACATACTCACTTTACTCCTTGGGGAGTGGGCTACATATAGGGCACAACTTCCCATAAGCTCTCACTTGAGAGAAAGCTATGGAGGCTCACTCTCCTATATATATATATCAAAAGACCGAGACCGAGACCGAGACCGAGGCCGGGGTCGTGGGTCAATTGGGGGTTTTTTCTTTTCAAATTTTTTTTCCAATTGAAAAATCTTTCCTCTTCACATGTTTGGTTTCTTCTTTAGAAATAAAATTTAATTTTTGATTTTTAATTTTTCTTAATTTTTTATTTTCTGTTTTTTTTTTTGTGGGATGAGTTTTCCAGGGTTTCCTTAGGGTTCAGCCTTAGCCGCGGCGCAGTTCGCACACACAGCACAGATCTGGGGATTCAAAAATCCCTCTCACACGCAGAAACCAGATAACAGAATGCACGCCCACACGCGGAGCGGAAAAATAGCAGAAATGCAGAAGACAAATTACAGAAACAGATTGCAAATCACAAAAACACCTTAACAACAAACACACAGTCGCTTTCCTGCAGTGTAGATTAAACTTCACGCAGCAGCCGAGCTACAAACTGGAGCTTGGTGCAGGGCAACTCCCCGGCAGCGGCGCCAAAAATGTGCGCTTTTGCCGCACAGGTCGTAGCTGGGGACTTGCCGAACACCGTATGCGAGCCACGAATGGCTGCAAGCATACAACCAGGAAGGCAAGCTCAAAACAGAATGCAAAAGGTGTGTCACTCACCGCTTAACTGCCGCCTTGAAGGATTCCCGCGTCGCAGCCGTGAAGGAGGAGCCGCCGTCGCCGCTCTACCGCCTCTCCGCCGCCTCGCCGTGCCGCTACACAGTGCGCTCGATCGCTCTCTCACTCTCTCTCTCTCTCTCTCTCTCTCACACACGCAGGAGAAGGAAAACAAGGAGATAAGGCAAGAGCACTCTTGTATTCACAACACATAAGAATGAGGATTTTAGGGTTACATTTGACTCATATAGGTGACTTGGCCGTTCACACTTGGGCGCCCATACATGGCCGGCCGACCCTAACCCTTATCCTACTGATATCCAAGGTGCGCCTCTCATCGGCGATCACCCAATCCCTTCATCCTTAACATATGGTACCGACAAGCCCGGCCCATGACTCAGAATATTTAAATTAATGATGTAAAACATAGTATGTGTCCGTCATGGGTTAACAGAAGGATAAGGTGTGTGTGGTTGAGAAAAAATTATAGTTTTGACGTTGTGAATGTTGTGGAAAGTAGTTTAGGAAAGGATTCATTGGTTACTCTTGATAAGTTTGATGTTAGCACCACCAAAAAAACACCAATGTGAAGAAGCAGGTTGTGTGTTGTTTTCTTCTTTTTTTAAAAATTCAACAAAATCAAGAACATAAGGGACCATTGATTGAGCCAGGAACTTACATTTTATTTCCTAGCATTGGCACAATCTAATTTTCATCAATTGGATAAGTATTATGTGCTCAGGACCACAAATTACCGACGTTGGTATAACATTTGTCGGCGAGGTGACCTGGCTTTCCACATTTGGTGCATATTCGCTTTGGCTTGTCTTTGTGGTAGTAATTCTTGGCAAGGTGTCCTGTCCTTCCACAATGTGTACATTGGAGTGATTTGCCGGTTTGCTTTTGAACAAGGTATGCCTGGTTTGAGACAAGATCAATGACTCTATCTTTCAGCTTCTTCTCTTCTTCCCCCAAGAGAACACTCTCTATTCCCTCCAAAGTGGGATCCTGCATATACTTTAAGGTCGGCATGAGTGTATCATACTCGGATGGCATTGACTTTAGGAGGATGGCTATGGCATCACTCTCCTTGACTGGTTCATTGATGGCTTCGAGCTGGGCCATCAAGCTCTTCATGGTGTTGATGTGAGATGCAAGTGTCTCATCAATCTTGTACTCTAGACTGTAAAAGTCTACTTTGATGTGAGATGCAAGTGTCTCATCAATCTTGTACTCTAGACTGTAAAAGTCTACTTTGAGACTGATTTTGCTGTGGAGGCCTTGAGCACCAAAAGATTTATCCAGTGAATTCCATGCAATTTGTGAAGATGTTCCATTACCAATGTAATGTATATAACTATCTTCAACTCCAAGGGCAATGAGAGCTAATGCTTTCTCATCCTTGGTTTGCCAAGAGATTTCTCCTTCTCGTGTGGCAGGTTTAGGTATAGTGCCATTGACTATGCCCCAAACTCCTTCTTTCATTAGTAAAAATCTCATTTTGACTTGCCAAGTGTGGAAGTCATGACCGTTGAATTTCTTGATGAAAGAGGATGATATGTAAGTTGACTCCATGATTGGAACTGAACAATGCAATAGGTTAAAAGCTAGAATCCCCCTTCACCATATATATGCATGAAATTACTCAAGAATTCCCCAAACCCATAAGCCTTTGCATAGTGATAATAACGGGGCCTAGACTTGATCCTAGGTTTTCTAGTTTTGCTTTTGGGTTTCAATGATTTTTTCACATATGATTCATTTGAGGATTCTGCATCACTTTCCGTCATGATAATGTTGAAGAGGATTTTAAATTGTGATGTTTATTATTACATCATCACAATACCATATGATAGTGAAGTACAAAATCATATTGGATTAGCTCAAACCTTATCCATTCATATGAAGGCTGTCCCTAAAACAAAGTTGACTTTGAGTGTTTCATTGAAGGTCTTCCCAAATGATTCACTTAAAATGCTTTGAACACAATGAATAGCAGTGATTTGCTAAGCTATTGAGCTCAACACCATCCAAAACAAGTGAGTAAATCACTGATATGAGCCTCAACACTCCAGACACTTTGAAAACTGATGAATGACTTGAAGCAGCAGCTACAGTGCATCAATGCTCATGAAATTCAATATGTATAAGCTTCATATCATTGCTAAAGTGCTCACCAAAGGAATTAGTAAACCATGGACCATGTCTCTTGCTGTAGCCGTTTTTTGCAAAAAAAAGGCGTCGATTTGCAGGCGTAATGGCGACGCGATGCTGGCGATTGAACTCTCGGGCAGCTACACGCTGAAAGCGCCGCCTCTTAGCTTTCTTTTGCACCAAAAAGTTTGTGAAATGGTTGAGTATTCAGCCCGCAATCAGCAAAAGACCAGGGTTATGTAGTTGAAGCTTCAATGGAAAGCTTCATTTTGATGAAAATGAAGACCATGGTTTAATGCCTTATGATGATGATAACTAGGCCTAGGGATGAAATGTTGCTCTGATACCATGTTAGAATACTAAATGTATGAATGAGCTTGATCTCATACTCAATGGATGAGCTATGGTGGATGGAAATGAGCCATATCATAAAGCTAGTAATTAAGCACTAGTTAAGCATGATTAGGGAGACTTAATCACAGCATAATAACAACATGAATGGGGCAATAGAATTCGTGTTTTTCTCATTAGGAGGGCCACCATTTTATAGCCAAAGAGTACATGTTTGAATGACATCATTGCTTACATCTCACCAAGAGCATCCAAGGCCATCTCCCCCCACATGGCTCCCTAGAATATAGCCTCCATGGAATCTTCTGAAACTCGCCTACTTCAAGTGGGGTTTGACCCTTACATTCACCTGGATTCTCTTCTCATTACATGGTCCTTTTACATTTTATTGAGTGCTTTAACCTTAGACCATGACATTGACATAAATTCCAACATATTCCAATAGGATAAAGAAGGAATTTAATCTTAAGGAGAAAGATTGGATCTCGTGAAAGTGCAGTAGACTTTCATGATGTGAAACACTTTCGAAGTAGTTCACAACATGAAACACTTTTTGTTTCACGACGTGAACCATTTGTTCTGCAGTTTCACAACGTAAACCATATTTACACAACGTGAGCTAAGTCTTGCTATTTCATGATGTGAAATATTCTCTGCTGATTCATGCCTCGTGAACAGAGCGATAGAACTAGAAATTGAATCAATTTGGGTTGGATACTATCTTATCAAATCAGATACATGCACTTAAGATCTGGAAAACTCATCGGAGATTATCTTATGCTTGATGATAGTGCATCAAATCATCCAAGAAATTCCTATCAAAGGAGTGTGGGATCGGGATAGTCTACAAGCACACACTTAAGTGTCTTGAGAAACCTGACCACTGCAGAAACTAGTAGTGAGGAATCCATGGAAGAAGGGCTGTGATACACTGGGGTTTGGGGAAGGTGGCAAACCACACTCTCCAACTAAGTCCAGTGGGATCATTGATATAGCCCGGGGATTTTTGGTCTCCAAACCAGTCACTCATGAGATGAGATGAAGAAGCGCAATCTTCAGGCATGGGTCTGTCAACTAGTGCTGGACTCGGTCCAAGACAAGAAGGGCCATTCCAGACGTTGAATTTGTTGCCATATATATAGGTAGTGATGTGTGTGAACACACTTAGGACCACCGGGGCACTTTTTCCCTCTTTAGGAGGTTTTTTTCCTCGGCTTATCCATTATTCTAGGGCTAACTTATCTTTGTACATTGACACAATCTAATACACTGTGTATTGTGTGCATTCTTGCTTCTTCTTCTCCAAGCTTTGTGTGCTTTTCTGCAACCCTGATTCCAACAATTGGTATCAGAGCAGGCATCGGCTCCCAGGGCTACGCCGCTAGCACCCTCCGACTCACGTTCTCCGATTGAGGTGAGCTTTCACGAGCACTTGCAGGTCCCTATACTCTGCAGCAGGGACCTGCAAGCGTAAGATTATCAATTGCATTTGAGGTCGATTCGGGCTTCATTTTTGCATTACAAGTTTTGTACATGTGTTTTTGTCATTTTGTGCAGAAATTTCAACAGTGCAGTTTTCTGCAAAACAGGTATACGTATTCTATTATGGATCATGCTACATAGTACGAGTTGTTTTATGTTCAGTCTTTGCTTCATTACAGGTAGCTTTTGCATCAGTTTCAGTCAGTGGCCATGGCTGATAACAGCAATGATGTATTTCGCATGTTGTCTGCTGATGACAAACTGGATGGAGACAGCAACTACCCACTTTGGGCATACATGATGCAGCATGTTTTGGTTGCAAAAGGAGTGTGGAACATTGTGCAAGGTATGGATGTACGTCTAGGTTCTGTGGATGTAGGATCTGTTGAGGATGTTGCAGGTTCTAGCAGCTCTACTATTGCTGCTCTTTTACCCACTGCTGAACAAGCTCGTTGGGATGGTAAAGATGCACAGGCTCATGCCTTGATTGCACTTTCTGTCAAACGTAACATCACTCCACATATTCGTTCAGCTAAAACAACAAAACAGGCTTGGGATATTCTAGCTGGTTTGTATGCAAGTCGTAACGAGGTAAAAATCTCTTACCTGCATAAAGAGCTAGAATCAAAGATTATGCAGGAAGATGATGACATGAATGTTTTTCTTGCTGAGATTAAAGATCTCAAGGAACAGTTGATTTCTGCAAGTGAGATTATTCCTGATTATTCTCTTGTGAAGACTGTTTTTGATGCTTTACCTGAGTCATATCAGACTTTTGCTTCCACGTGGAGACTTGTTTGAGGACAGACCTGATGTTGTCAAGTATGATACTTTAGTCAACAAGCTCTTGCAAGAAGCGCAGTCCAGGCAAAATAGGGCTAGGCAGCGTGCAGTTGATCAGGCATTTGTTGCCTGCCAAGCAGAGAAGAAGTGGTAAGGCAGCCCCTTCCACTGTTTCTTCTCCTATTAGTAGGTCTGCAACTTCTTCTCCTTCCACAGGTAGCAACAATAGGTCTGAGAAGGCTCTTGATAAAGGCAAGAAAAAGATCAGGTGTGCAACTATTGTAAGGCAACTGATCATGTCATTAAGAACTGCCCTAAGCTAAAGGCTAAAGAGACAAAGAAGAAAGAGTCAAATGCAGCCACAATAGCGGATGCTTCTACAAATACAGATTCTATAAATGTTGTGCAGGATACAGAATGGGCGTTTAGCGTGTATTACCCCCTGAGTATGACCCATCTGTACATGATGCATGTTTGGCAGTTTTGTTGACTCTGATGTATGGTATTTTGACAGTGGTGCTACAAAGCACATTACCTCGCATCGTGATATGCTCACTTGTCTTGAGGCTGTCCCTAATGGGAATACTGTCACATGTGCCAATAATGCTTCTTACCTAGGGAAGGGCGTTGGTAAAATTATTCTTACTACTGTAAATGGCAACGCTTTCACAGGGATAAAGAAGAATCTATTGTCTGTCATGTCTGCACTTGCTAGACTTGGACTTGTAGTCAAATTTGTGGATGACAAATGTATTGTTCATGATTTGACTTCTGGTGATACAATTATTGCATCTGGCACCGGGCTGTATAGGCTCAATTCTTATGACAAGTGTGTGGACAATTCAGCAAATGCAGTTTCAGATGCAAAACTATGGCAAGTGTGTGGAAGATTCAGCAAATGCAGTTTCTGATGAAAAGGCAGTTTCAGATGCAAAACTATGGCATGCTCGTTTTGGTCATCTGAACTTTGCTAGTTTGCTGCGTTTGCAGAAATTTGATATGGTTGCTTCATTGCCCCCTATGCATTGTGTGAGATGGGACATGGTTTCCCTCGATGGTTAGGGTTTGATTAGTACATTAGGGTTTGCTCCTGTGTGTGTGTCTCCTCTCCCTCTACTTGCTTTTCATCATGGTATCAGAGCTTGGTGCTCTCTATTAGGGTTTATGATGAGTGAGTGAGAGAAGAGGGAGAAGAAGATGTGAAGAAAAGCTGTGAAGCTTGCCATTGGAGCTGTGAAGCTTGGAGCACACCGATTTTCATCAAATCTGAGATCTTGGCCTACCGAGAAAGGAATACTAAACATCCATGAGCGGATTGCAAGTGCAAAAACACAAACAACATCATATTTGAGTTTCCCAATGTGAGGTGAAAACAAGAAAAAAGACCATGCCTCTATAGCCCTTCACCTCCCAAACTTTGAAAATACTAACACGAACGGGGGCACCACCAGCCACCGGCTGGAACACTTCTCACAGTTCACCACCCACCCACACCATAAAGATAGCTCAAAACCACGATAGTCATCCAGCAAAAACATACACAGCACCATCCACACCATAAAACTTTGGGAAATCCACTCCCGTCCTCACCACACTTCAAACAAACTCCACAATTACACCAAAAACCAAGACTCTGGCTTGGATTTACTGCCAAGGGAATTCACCCTTGCGTCTGACAACCAAGCCTCTCGACAAGAGGTGGCTAGCAGTGAAGCCATGAAGGAGGGACATCAGTTTCGCCAAGAGAAGCAGAGACTGGGAGAGAGGCTTGGTTGTCAGACGCAAGGGTGAATTCCCTTGGCAGTAAATCCAAGCCAGAGTCTTGGTTTTTGGTGTAATTGTTGAGTTTGTTTGAAGTGTGGTGAGAACGGGACTGGATTTCCCAAAGTTTTATGGTGTGGATGGTGCTGTGTATGTTTTTGCTGGATGATCATTTGTCTATCGTGGTTTTGAGCTATCTTTATGGTGTGGGTGGGTGGTGAACTGTGAGAAGTGTTCCAGCCGGTGGCTGGTGGTGCCCCCGTTCGTGTTAGTATTTTCAAAGTTTGGGAGGTGAAGGGCTATAGAGGCATGGTCTTTTTTCTTGTTTTCACCTCACATGCTTTCTAGTGCCTCCACAGAGGATAGCTCAGGTATATTTCTCTTGCCTACGAGGGTGTATGCCCCAGAGTAAGAGATTGAAGGAAGGTGTTTCCAGTTTTTTTCTTTGGTTTGAAGGTGAAGCTTGGGGATTAAAATGATGTCGTATCCAGAGTTTTTTGGTGGTCCTAATGAAGATGTAGCAGATTTTCTTGAAAGAATGGAGGTTGCATGCATAAGCAACCACATCAATGAGCCGGTACAGGTATTGCGGTTGCTGAGCATCTGCTTGTTGAAAGGGGATGCAAGGATTTGGTACAGAGCTTATGAGGAGTCATTGAGGGTTGCTGTTCTACGCATTTCAATGACTGAGGATGGATTGAAGACTGCACTTTTGAACAGGTTCAAGAAGGTTGAGGAGTTGACACAAGGCGAATTGGAGCCAATTGATGATTATGTGAAGAAATTCTCTTTGCTGTGGGAGACTTTGTGTAGGGCTTGGGGAAGATCAAGTACCTCCAAACATGATGAAGAAGGATCATTTTATTGTAGGATTGAAGGGAGGCATTCGCTGGAAGGTGGAGTTAAAGAAGCCCAGATCTTATGAGGATGCAGTGGAGATTGCCAAATCAAAGGATTGGAAGTTGCAACGGATGAACCAATTGGGGATGGTTCTAGTGGCAGCCAATGAGGCCTGAAATGAGAAGGGTAGAAGCGGTACTGATGAGAACCGTGTTGGAAAGAGTGCAACCGACAGAAGCTCAAGTGAATAATGAGGGGATAAAGGTAGCACCCACAACTGTTATAGCTTCTGATGAAGGGCTTAAACAGGACATGAGGCAAATGGTGGATTATATGAAGAATCTGAGTTTGAAGATGATGGAGAACACAGGTGGTGGACGTGGCTGAGGTAGAGGCTATAATCAGGAAGGGAAGGGGTTGAAGGTCAGACAGGCTATGGAAGTGGCCGTGGTTTTGGCAGGGGTAGACGGTTTATTCCTACATGTTGGAATTGTGGTGAACTTGGACATCTAAGTATAGACTGTGATAAGCCTCAGCGAGACTGGGGGGTGATATGTATCCCTTACCCTCTCAGATTCCCAATAGAGCAAATGATTATGGAATTGAAATTAATGGTGAAGCAGGGACCAGTGGATTGACAAATGAGGAGAAGGGTAAAACTAAGGTGATAGATGTGGTTACCCTTGAGAAGACGAAGGAGACAGAAGCTGATTTTGGGGAAACAGACGCCACAGGAAAGGGAAAGCAGAGATGCTGCAGGGCCTAGCAAGAAGAAAGGTAAAGTGAAGGAAGGAGGGGATGTAAAGGTCAAGCGGAAGCAAAAGTCTCGTAGGAAGTTTCAAGTGACTGATTTTTTACTAGGGGTTGGGCAGAATAGCTACAATTTGTAGGAGGACATGGCTGGAAGGAAAGCTAGTATTACTTTTGGGCAATTGATAGAGTTAGCTCCCAAATTGAAGCGTCAGTGGAAAAGACTTGTGAATCCGAGAGAGAAGGAACCTACCAAAGGGATAGTGATTGTTTTGTCTGTTGAGGAGTTACCTGATATATGTCCTGTGGTGAATGTATGGTACAAAGGGAAGAATCTAGGAGAGGCATACATAGATGGTGGTGCACAAATTTGTGTAATCACATTAGCAGCTGTGGAGAGGCTTGGTCTTAATATTACTGAATCGTCTCATTTCCGTATTCGGCTGGCCAATCACCAGAAGGTCAAATGCTTAGGTATGATCAAAGAGTTAGAACTGCAGGCTTTTGATGTAAAGGTGCTTGTGGATGGTCATGTTATGCCAGCAGGAATGGTGCATTCCCCATCATTTTGGGAAGACCATGGTTGAGAGCAGTGAAGGCTGTTCAAGATTGGAGGAAAGGGGTCATTACTCTGTATGACAGACGAGGGGATAGAAAACAATTTAATATGGATAATCAGAAGCCTGTTCATGTGATGAAAGGGAAAGTGAAGTAGATTCGAGTGTTGATGATACGACCGGTAGCACCACTACTAGTGAGGGAACAGAAGACACTTCATCCACCAGTGAGGAGGATGCAGACATCGATGCCCTGGTTATTGATGAGAGGAAGTGCTTGGTGATGAGGTTGCCTAACAAGAAGAGGCCATACAGGAAGAATGCGAGGAAGTACAAGTGAATCATGAGCAAAGGTATGCATGTGATGTGAAAGAGTATGCTTTAAAGTCTTTGGATGATAAACCTTTGTGGGATGAGTGGGATATAGAAAGTCTACAGAATGATGAGCCCGAGTTGGAGCTGGATGATCAGATGTGCATTAATGTTAAGAAAGCCACAAGCAGAATTGATGCTATGAAAGAGGAGCAACACCAGCAGACTATGAATGATGTTGATGCTATGGATGAGATTATGGATGCTGTGATAGATGAATTTCTTATTGGCCTTAATAAAGGTGAGCATACAGGAGCTGAGTTGGATGCTTTGGCAATGGTGCCTATTGAAGAGGAATTTGTTTTGCCTGTAGTGGTTGGCTTTGATGGTGATGAGAGGTGCCGACTGAGGGCGACGAGGTGAAGGATTGCCACGAAGAGAAGAGGCGACAGGGTGGCTGGATGCTGACCAGAGAGAGTGCCTTGGGTGTTGTGTGTTGGCTGCAATAGAGGTGCTGATGTGTGGCTGGAGACAGGTGGGGTCGCCTATACGACACCTGGCTGTGTAGAGCTGGAGGTAGTGAGACAAGAGGTGGCTGGCAGTGAAGCCATGAAGGAGGGATAGCAGTTTCGCCAAGAGAAGCTCCCTCACGAGCCGGCACACCTTCCACACTAAATAGCCACAGTTAACAGCTTCTCCCGCGGCAACCCGCTTCACTCTCTCTCTCTTTTTGGTGAAGCTCCTCTCGCTGCCAAAAACAAAAGCCTCCCCTCCTCTGCGGCTCTCCCTTTACGCCTGCGCTTGCGCCTAGCCACCCAAAAAAAACCACCCTCTGGTCGCTGCGCTCTAGGCTCTATTCCCCTCTGGTTGCTCCCTCTCTGCGTTGGCTCTGCTCGCTCACAAGAGAGGTCTCCCGATACAAGGCGGCCACGATAATCCTTCGACTTGCCACTCTCTCCCGGTCTCTTCATCCTCCTCGCCAACCTTCTAGCATCTCCCTCGTTGTGCTTGTGAAGGCGTTGGCTACAGCACAAGCCTCCAAGTGGACCTTTTCATCACTGGCCACGTTTATGGTTATTATTTTTTTTATTTTTTTTCTAAAGCCTAGAAGATGGCCGCCAAAAGAGAGACCCCCAAAGAAACCTTTCAGCTATACCAACTCAATCAACTCTGCGCCGCCAACAAAAGAAGCATCCACTCTTTCTCAGAGGTGGTCACCTTCCACAGCTGCCACTTTTCCCAAATCAATCAGTGCCCTGCATTTGGCAACCACCCGCACACCATACTGCTGCAATAAAAAACTTCCAAATCTCCAGCATCTGCTCCCAAAAAAAACAACACATGTACTAGCTCACTACAAAGCTATTCGCTTTGTACATTTGCCAGGGCATTCAGGGCAAAATTTATTTGCAAACCATGCATCCCATATGTACACAGACTCAAAACACTTCTCAGATTTTTGCCTGACACCCAAAGCAAAGGAAAAATTTCTGTTTTAAAAGCTCTCCATTGAAGCTTGAATGTGGTAAATGTATGAGGCAAAAAGTTACAAATCTGACAAAGAATCATGTATCTGGAAAATGGGAATGTGTTGGCAACTCATGTGCAAGCCCTACAATGAATTTTGCAGCAAGTTTGATGCATTTGAGTGATTGAAAAATTATTGTTTTGAAGCCCTCACAAAAACAGAGAAGAGAGGTCCATTTTTTATGCAATTGAAGCCGGTCTTTTGCAAAAATCAACACATTGGTGGATTGTGTGCATGCCTAGGAGTGTTGGGAACCTACATATGCCACAACAAACCACCCAAATCCCTCCTACAGCAGGCAGCGCAGCCTGAAGGCCAGAAACAGGGCAGTTTTTTGCTCATCTTTAAAAGTGGAGGCCAAATTCAAGCTTGGTGATTGATTAATATCAAAATCTTCTTAGCAATTTTGTGATACACATAGATGAGAAGGTTGCTATGTGGTTGGTTGGAGCAATTATGCATTTTGTAGCTAATTATTAGCTGATTAAACAGGCTGTATACAATGATTAGTGAAACAGAGGGTCATTAATTGGCTAATTACTCTCTCAACTTTTATAATTGGTCTAATTCCTTTTACATGGAGTTAGTAGACATCATTGCTAAGCAAATGAATGCTTGGTCCCCCAATTTGGACAATAATTGAAGAAATTAGAGCATTTTTTCTACTGGTTTTTCTCAAAACAAAAGGGGATTTGATATTTTTGGTATGTATGCACCTTAGTTGGTGTTAATATGCAACATTGAGCTTGTTTAGATGTCAATGCAAGTTATCCACACTTGATTTAATCACTACATTGCAATTTGAAGCCTTGGAAAGCGTGCAAAACATGGTATTTTGGACTGAGTATGCCAGTTCAATGTGAATGCAATCAGAGTGATTTTCTACATCAACAGTGAAGTTCGTTGAATACTTTGGAGTATCTGGAACACTTATTAGAGTGTGGTTGAGGTGAGGGAGGCTCATTTACAGAATTGGACGTGTGCGGAAGGTGCATTTGCATTGAGCAAATATGTCAGACAACCCAGTACAGATTGTGGGTGAGAAGTTGGATAGAAAGAACTTCCAGGCAAGTACATGATTAAAAGTTTTCTGAAAGGAAAAGGATTTTGGAACCTTGTTACAGCTGCGGAGCCAAACCCCGACAACCTACACAACAACAAGTTGTAGCTCATATAAACAGTGGGGTCAGAGAGAGCATACAAAGTTTTGCATTACTTGTCTGTATGTATCTCAGATGCTATATTCATACATATACATGATTCTGAGAATCCCAAGGATGCATGGGATACTTTGGTAAAGTTGTTTGATTACAGATACTAGTGCTCGTAAGTCTCAATTGTTGAGGCAACAAATTCATAATGTGAAGCAAAAAGGAAGGAGTATTCATGATTATGTATAAGAGATAAAGAAGTATACAGATGCATTGGCAACTATCAATGCCCCCATGCTTGATGATGATTTGGTAGACATTGCCTTGCGTGGTCTTGGCAGCAAGGAGTACAAGTCTTTTGATACATCTATCTATGTTCGGAGTATAGGTTTACTAGATTTTGATGAGTTGGTTTCACTCTTGCTTGTTGAGGAAATCAAACTCAGTAACTCTTTTCATGATGCATCTACTAGCCATGATGATAATGACAGGAATTTGGTTTTCTATTCACAAAGGGGATTTAAAGGCAGGGGGAGATTTGCATCACGAGGTCATGGTAATGGTCATGGATGTCAGGATAGGTCACCACAACAGAATTTTCAACCGACATATGGTGCTAGAGGTGGTCATGGATATACACCTCAGAGAGGCAGAGGTAATCCTCATGAAAGAGGACGTTGGCAAGGCCAACAAGCATCTATGCAAAATGTGGAATGCCATTATTGTGGGAAGTTTGGTCATATGGCACGTGGTTGTTAGCGTTGCAAACAAAATAATTTGAGAGGGGGTAGAGCACAACATGGTGGAATTTATGCACAACATGGTGGAAATTATGCAAATGGTGGAAATTTTGCATCAAGCAATCATGATGGCAACGCGAATCACTTGTTTGCCATGAAACATGTCGTGGGATCTATGATGACAAATGGTGACACTGATGACACTTTTGGTATATGGACTCTAGAGGAGCATCAAACCATATGACTTGTCATGGCAAATGGTTTGAACATATGAAGCCAATGGATGTGAAAGGCTATGTGGAGACAGGTGATGATTCCCAGCATGCTATCACTCATGTTTTGAAGTGTACCATTGGTGATGCACAATGGTGAAACAGTCTATGGCAGATGTCTTGTATGTACCTTCTATTTTACAAAAAGTTTGGTCAAATGGTTTGGTCAAATGGTTGAACAAGGTTTACAGGTTCGTTTCAACGAGCATGGTTGCTTTGTTGAGGATTTCAAAAATGGATGTAGAGTCATTGCCAAAGCCAAGAAAGAAGGCAGGTTATTTAAGTTGGATGCTGGGATCCTTGAGTTGAAATCGGCCATGTTCTCTAGCCGAAATGTGGTATAGGACATTGACATGTGGCATAAAAGGATTGGACATGTGAACATACAAAGATTAAAGAACATGCAGGCAAGAGGCATTGTTGGTGGGCTGCCTAGATTCAAGTACGATGGGAATATGCATGTCTGTGATGCTTGCCAGTTTGGAAAGCAAGCAAGGTTGCCATTTTCTAAAAAAGGCAACATGAGTAGCATGCCACTTGAGATAGTTCATAGTGATATATGGGGTCCTACCACAAAACCCATCCATTAAAGGCAGCTTGTATTATGTGACATTCATTGATGATTTCAGCAGAATGACTTGGACTTACTTTCTCAGGCAGAGAGAAAAGTGAAGTGTTGGGAAAGTTTATGGACTTCATTTGCAGAGAAGCAATATGGCTCTTGGATAAAATGTTTGAGGACAGATGGAGGTGGTCAATACACCTCACATGCTTTTTGAGAATTTCTTGAGAAAGCATGGCATAAGAAGGCAGCTAACTTGCAGGTATACACCTTAGCAAAATGGTGTTGCGTGCTGAGAGGAAAAATAGAGTCATTGGTAATGTGGCTAGGGTAATGCTCAATGAAAAGAGCATGCCAGACTATTATTGGGCAGAAGCGTGTGCCACAGTGGTGTATGTACTTAATAAGACACGCACAGCAGCCATACATGGAAGTACGCTAGAGATGCATCTTACAGGTTTTAGGCCAGACATTGGACACCTCAAAGTGTTTGGTAGCATAGCTTATGTGCATGTGCCAGATGAGAGAAGGAAGAAGTTGGATCCTAAGACAGAAAAGTGCATTTTTGTTGGGTATGCACAGGATCGCAAGGCATATAAATGTTACAATCCACATACTAGGCAAGTGGTTATCTCACGAGATGTGGTGTTTGATGAACTTGCTAGTTGGTACAAGGCAAAGGATGAGGGTGTCATTGATTTTGTTGATGCTGATGTGCATGTGAACTTGCCACAAACAAGTTCTATTTCTATGTCTGGGCCAGCAGAGTCTGAGAGTAGTACTATACGTCCATGGTCAGGATGCTTGAGACATGAGAGTGTGAGCATTGGGAGTAGTGCTGTGGATAAAGGGAAAAAGAAGGTTGAAGGAATCGGCATTACAGGTTATGAGTTATCAAGTTCAAAAAGTTTGGATGGGAAACTTGGCATACCAGTTTTACGCACACCAGGTGCAAGGCAAGATAGATATGTGCCTCCACATGCTAGAGTGACAGGTGTTCAGAGTGATCCGCATGCATTGCGGAGATCCCAAAGGGTCAGGTATCCAGTTGTTGACAGGTTGGCATATCGTGACTTTGCTATGCATTACGCATATATGACTTCTTTGGTGAAGCATGTGGAACCTACATGCTATATAGAAGCTATTGGAAAGCATGTATGGGAGAAGGCAATGGATGTTGAGATGGACACATTGGTCCATATAATGAAACTTGGGATTTGGTTGCCTCACCAACAAGGCAAAAATGTCATTGGTTGCAAATGGGTTTATAAGGTGAAATGCAAATCAGATGGTTCCATTGAGTGCCATAAAGCGCAATTGATAGCTAAGGCTTATGCACAAACCCAAGGCTTGGACTATGATAAAACATTTAGTCTAGTTGCAAAGATGGGAACAGTGAGAGCAGTCATTGCTATGGCTACAGCAAATGGTTGAGAAATGCATCAAATGGATGTGAAAAATGTATTTCTAAATGGTGATTTACAAGAGGAAGTTTATATGGCACAGCCAGAAGGATATGTACACCCGCCGAGGTACCCCACTCATGTATGTAGATTAAAGAAAGCATTATATGGTTTGAAGCAAGCACCTCGTGCTTGGAGTGATAAGATAAGTCGATATCTTATCTCCCTTGGATTTCAGGTTTCTTCTCATCAGCAGATTCTTCACTCTATGTGAAGAAAATAGATCATGGGATTGTCTTGCTTGTCATCTATGTAGATGACTTGATTTTGTCACAGGAGATCATGCTACAGATGTTATGCATGTCAAGAAGGCATTGAGTGGGCAGTTTGACATGAAATTGAGATATTTTCTTGGGATTGAAGTGATCAAAGACCATGCAGGGACATGGTTAGTGCAATGCCAATATGCATTGGATATGTTGGCAAAATATGGGATGATAGGGTGTAAGCCAATGAGTACACCTTTGGAGCAGAATCTAAAGCTATGAGGGCTGATTTTGGTGAAGAGTTGGATGATCCATCTATGTATAGAAAGATGGTTTTGGCAATCTTATTTACATGACTATCACACGATCGGATCTCAGTTATGATGTGGGGCTAGTAAGCCAATTTATGCAAGGCCCCAGAAAACCTCATTTGGATGCAGTGAGACGCATTATGTGCTATGGTAAAGACCACTGCACATTATGGTCTTCTTTATGAGCGTGGTAAAGGCTTGGATGTACACGGCTACACAGACACAGATTGGGCAGGTAGCTCGTATGACAAGAGGTCTACTAGTGGTTATGCCTTTACATTTGGAAGTGCAGTGGTGAGTTGGATCAGCAAGAAGCAACCTACTATTGCTTTATCTAGTACAAAGGCTGAATACAAGGGTGCAGCCATAGCTACATGTGAAGGAGTCATAGCTACATGTAAAGGAGTATGGTTAAAGAGTCTCTTGGGCTTATTTGGGTGAGCCTATTGATGGCAAGGTTGTCATTCATTGTGACAACATGAGCAGCATAAAATTGGCCAAGAATCCAGTTTTTCATGCGCGGACTAAACATATAGAGGTCCACTATCATTTTGTCAGAGAGAAAGTGTTGGATGGTACAATGGATTTGCAATATGTGAAGAGTAAAGAGCAGGTGGCCGACATCTTTACAAAGCCACTTAGTAGGGAGATCCATACTATGTTGGGAGTACATGGATGAGCTTGAGGGGGAGTGTTGAGAGCTTTGATAGCCCAAGCTCATCTACATCTTCATCTATGGCAGTACATCATGAGCTTGAGAGGGGCTGTTGAGATTCAAGCTCGATGTCAGCTTGTGCCAGTTGCACTATGTGCTGGCATGTTAGGTAGTAACATGTGTGAGACATAAATGGCCGCGTCCAGCTAGTCATAGTTGTGTGGAAATTAGCTAGGGTTAGCTGTGTGTGGACACAACACATGTAGTGTGTTGTAGCTTATGGATTATGGCTTTATGCATTGTGTGAGATGGGACATGGTTTCCCTTGATGGTTAGGGTTTGATTAGTACATTAGGGTTTTCTCCTTTCTGTGTGTCTCCTCTCCCTCTACCTGTTTTTCATCAGAGAGATGGTAAGACAAGGGTGAGAGAGAGAGAGAGATAGAGAGAGAGAGAGAGAGAGAGAGAGATGCAAGGGGAGAGAGGAAAAGAGAGAGGAAGGGGGAGGGGGGAGAGAGGGAGATAATGACATGCCAACACATGAAAAGGAATAATAAAACAAAACATAGTAAGAGAGGGAGGGAGAGATAGTAGACAAGAGAGAGAGAGAGAGAGAGAGAGAGAGAGAGAGAGAGAGAGAGAGAGAGAGAGAGAGAGAGAGAGAGAGGGTGGAGAGAGACAAAGAGGGGATAGAGAGATAGAGAGAGAGGAGAGGATGGGAGTAAGATGAGGTGAGATAAAGAGAGAGTACAGAGAGAGAGACATGGTAGAAGCAAGAGTGACAGGGAGGAGGGAAGAAGGGTAGGAGAGAGAGAGAGAGAGAGAGAGAGAGAGAGAGAGAGAGAAGGTGGGAGAGGGAGTAGAGAGAAAAGGGAGGAGAGCGGGAAGAGGAAGGGAGAGGGAGAGACATATATATATATATATATATATATATATATATATATATATATATATATATATATATATATATATATATATAGAGAGAGAGAGAGAGAGAGAGAGAGAGAGAGAATAGGGTGGGAGAGAGAGTGAGAGGTGAGAGGGTGGCGGAAGGAGAGAGAGAGAGAGAGAGAGAGAGAGGAGGGAAGCGGGTGGTGGAGGGAGAGGGAGAGGGGGAAGAGGGTGGGAGAGGGGGGAGGGAGAGGGAGAGAGAGAGAGAGAGAGAGAGAGAGAGAATGGAGGAGAGAGGGAAGAGGGGGGGAGAGGGGGGGGGGAGAGAGAGAGAGAGAGAAATGAAATGAAATGAAATGAAATGAAATGATATATTAACGTCTTCAGAAGGCCAAAATGACCTACGAGACCAAAAAGGTTACAACAATTGGTGGATCTGATACAATGTCTGTGTAAGGAAAGCTAAAAACAACTAAACAACTAACTGAAACTGAAACAACTATGAGGAAAAGTACGGTACTAGGAGATCCTAATGGATAACATCTAGGAGGAAAACTCCACCAACAAAGGTAAGCATCATACACATCACTATCCAAAGATGTCTCTCATTGGTCGATGGCAGATATCCTCAATGTCCTCCATGGTGAGTACTCTGACTGGACGTCTCCCATGCCGTGCTAGTATGGTCCTGATCCTCTATTGTAGTCTCCGCCGGTGTCCAGATGGGCCTCTCATCTTGGGGCGCCTAGACCGCCCCAGCTCTATAGCCTGATCAATCAGTGTGCAGCTGTACTCTGGGGCTAGCTGCAATGCTTGCTAGCCTGACTGCTCAATCTCTGGTCGAAAGAAGTTTGTAATCTGCCTCTGTAGGTGTCTCTCCCTCTGTGATCCCCTCCCTCTCAGGAGACCCTCTCTATGTCTACGCAGCTCCAGCAAGTATAATCCACCGAGGCATCTCTGATCCTGGTATCTCATGACTATAGAAAGTGGTCCGAATCCCTCTCTGAACAGGCAATGAAAGCAGCCTCGTATCTCATAATATACCAGACAGTGACATATGTAATGTAACTCTGTCTCTGGCTCCATCTGGTACAGCTGACAAATCCTGGCCTCAGCTGTCTGAATCTGCCAGTCTCAATCTCTAGCTGGTGTGAGGATGTGCGCATCTGACCAATAGCACACCGTACCCCATGAGAAAGATGAGTATCCATGTAGCTGGGTCTAATCACAAACCCATCCTTCATGAGTTGGAGAAGATGATCTCTATAGAAAGCCATCTTCGTACCAAGCTCGTGTGTCGGCTGTATCCATGTCCTCCTAGTGTCCAGCTGAGTCAAGTCCTGCCTAATAAGTCTGGTAATCTCTGCCCGTGTGAGAGAGAGGGAGGGTGCATCCAGGGAGTACTAAAATGGAGGTAGCCTGTCCATACTAAAAGCCATGCAGCTGGAACCAAGCTGTCATCTGTGCATACCAACATGATCTGTCTCCCTGTGATGCCAACTGTCGTGAAGACTCCAGGGCTAAGCGAGCATATCTGTCTCTAGGGAGAGCCCAAGTGCTATGTATAAAGGAGACTGATTGAGTGAGTGCCTCTACTACCAATGGGGGGGCAGTCATCTCTGCACAGATAATATCATGTGGTACGGAGGCCTTGGCCCTAATCATCTGGGAAATCATAGAAACCAAGGACCTCTCCATACGTCTCCATCCATCGGTGGTACCAGCTTGGTTGTGGTGATCCACTGAGGGTCCCCATATCTCCACTCCATACAGCATGGCTGAAGTGACCAAAGTGTCAAAGAGCCAGAGCTTTGTTTGAGGTTCCTAAAACTGAACCTGTGAACACATCCTCTCTAGTCTCCCCAATGCTGCATAAGCTCTGGTCAATCTGGTCTCCACTGCTCTCCTCAAGGAAAATAGTGGGCCACTAAAAACCACACCAAGGTAAGGATATGCATCTATATACTCCACTGTCTCCTGACCATATGTAAAGGTGGGTATTGACCCCCTAACCCATTGTGCTGTGGTGTTAAACACCATCACCTTGGTTTTACCAAGGTTAACAGACAATCCACTGTCCTCTGCAAACGTGTGCAATGCATCCAAATGACGCTGCATCCCCTCTGGAGAATCTTAGATCAGCACAATATCATCAGCATACAATAACAGCGGAATCCATGTCCTTACTAGCTGTGCTCCTCTGTCACCCTCCTGCTCTACATAGTCCGAAACCTCATCCACATACATCCCAAATAAGGTGGGAGAAAGGGGGCAGCCCTGTTTCACCCCAATAGTGGAGTGAACCATCTCAGATATACCCTGAGTAGTACGTACCTGCCCCACAACTGTCATGTATAAAGCCATGATTCCCCAAATTAGCTCTGTGGGCACTCCCATCTCCTATAGTCTGCGCATCAGACTGGCTCTCGGTACTGTGTCAAAATCTTTGCGGAAATCCACAAAGCAACAATAAATCCTCCTGCCATATAATCTGCCCTCCTCAATAATAGCTCTGAGTGTCAAGATATGGTCAAGAGTGGAGAAACCTCTCCTGAACCCTGCCTACCCTGATGCACGTATGCCCTCTCTCTCTGCCCATCTACTCAACTGCTCAAGAATAGATGCATATAATCTACCCAATGTGTGACCAATCATGATGGTACGATAATTCCCAGGAAGCATGGGATCCCCTGACTTGAAGATAGGCACAATCGTGGACATATTCCAAGTCTCAGGAAAACCCTCACACATGGCTCGGTTAAACATCATAGCAATAAGCTCTGCAAGCATATCTCTAGCATGAATAAAGTGCTCTGCTACCAAACCATCATGATCATATGCTCTCCCAGTCCTCATCCTGTCAATAGCAAGCATATCTCTAGCATGAATAAAGTGCTCTGCTACCAAACCATCATGATCATATGCTCTCCCAGTCCTCATCCTGTCAATAGCTTTCCTTACCATCTCAGTAAAGAAAGCACATGTCTCTGGGCATGGCTCCGATGGGTCTGGCAGGGGCGGCTATCCTGGTGCTGTGTACAGGGATGCTGCATACTCACCCCAAATCTTTGTGTGGAGGTAATGGCTGGTGATGGTGAATGCTCATGGAATAGTCTCCATGCCTCACCTGAGTCCTGACTCATAAATAACTAGTACAAATCCCTCTCTAATTGAGCAAGACGGAAGGTAATCCGTGACTGTGCTGTGAGTGGTAACACCCATGAGCACCTCTCTCTGTAATCTAATCCTCATCTCTCTGCACTCCTCATCATACCAACTGTTCTGGGGCATGTTCCCAGATCGTCTTCGTGTAGGCTGACTATGGGGATATGCCTCTGATGCTGCAGCATGAAGCGTCTCTATCAATATCTGAGTGAGCTCATCTAATGGCCGTCCCAGCTCCTCGGCACATAAGCATCTGTATATCTCATCCGTGTACACGGTGTAAGTCTCCCTCGTAAAGGTATAACAAGTGTGTGTGGAGACCTATCCCAATGGAGCAGTGCTGAACTGAAATGTGAGAGTGAAGGACAAGATAGCATGATCCACTGCTATTCCAACCGGCCTAGTGCCTACCATAAAATCTTGAAAAGAGGGAATGAGACTGGGCTGAGCCATAACATAGTCCACTGTACTAGCACCATGCCGATGTGGAAAGCTAGTGAAACCGCACGATGTAGGAGAGAGAGAGGACGGAGGGAGGGAAGAGGGTGGGAGAGAGAGAGAGAGAGAGAGAGAGAAATGTGAGTAAGATGAAGTGATTGAGTGAGAGAGAGAAAGAGGACGGAGGGAGGGAAGAGGGTGGGAGAGAGAGAGAGGACGGAGGGAGGGAAGAGGGTGGGAGAGAGAGAGAGAGAGAGAGAGAAATGTGAGTAAGATGAAGTGATTGAGTGAGAGAGAGAAAGAGAGAGAGTAGAGGTAGAGGTAGAGAGAGGAAAGGGAGGAGCTAAGGTGGGATATAGGGGAGAAAGTGGGCTGGGTTGAGAGGTGGTGGTGGAGGTAGTGGGAGGAGACGTGAGGAGCTAGTGGTGGAGGGACTAGAGAGAGAATGTTCATATCTTTAAGACAGAAGGGTTGCTAGCAAAAGCTCCCTCCAAAAACACACTCTTATACTAAGAGCGCTACAATATCTCTCCTTAATGCAAAGAGTGAGTTGCGGTTGTTGAGAGATACTTACTGCTTTGTACTGACTAAATATGCAAATACTATAACTGCTTTACTGACTTAATACACAGATTTTTTTGTTGTACTAGGTGGAGTTTTATGGAATTCTCTATCTTGGTTAATATTGATATATTCACATCAAATGAATGTTTGTATAAATATTCGCATATCTGATGTGTATAGGGAAGATTTGTAGGCACACATGAACCTAGTGTTAGAGTTTTTGGGGCAATGGAAGCTCACACGCACACATAAGGAAGAGGGAGATGGAGAAGTACTTGCACACACTGGTATAAGTACAAGTAATAATAAAAAACCTACCTAGGTGTCCTTTCACATTGAATTTCTAGGGAGAGGAAATTGGTAGGACAAAAGTGCCCCTGGCGTTAGTAGCGAATGTTCACATGTAGCTACATTGTTCACATGTAGATACATATGAACATATGTAGCTACATATGTTCACATGTAGCTACATATGTTCACATGTAGCTACATATGTTCACATGTAGCTACATATGAACATATGCCTTCAAATGCCCTCTGTAGTGGTAATGTGAACATGCACATGGTAGCATATCACTCTCTGTAGGATATTAAGCCTAAAGCTTTGCAAAAAACTTCAAACTTCTCTTAAGGAAATGCCTCAGTGAATAGATCTCTTAAGGCAATGCCTTAGTGAATAGATCTACAATATTGTTCCTATGTAGAGAAGTAGGTTAATGTGATCTTCCTTGCATGACGCCTCTCCCTAACATTGACAATGGATCTCTTTGTACTTGGTATGTGCATGGAAAACTAGATTCTGTGCCACGGATATTGCACTATGGCTGTTAGTTTGAATGGGGTTGGGTGTCTGTGGGTGCTGCTGACACTCATACAAGTAACCTCCTCAACCATACAAAATCTACCATAGGAGTGAAAGCTACCATGTATACTCAGCTTCACAGGTAGATGTTGCAATAGTGGGTTGTTTTTTTCTTAACCAAAATATTCATGATTTTTCCATCAAAAAAATATTTCCCCACTGGTGGATTATTGAGTGTCAACAAAGTCTAAACTATTGAAAGCATGTAACTATAGGCTGCACTCCTTGTTGGGATAAAAAACAATCCAAGATCTAAGGTGCTCTTAGGATAGCAAAATATATGCTTTACAGGCTGCCAATGCTTTGTCCTAGATTTTACATAAATTTGCTAGCCTAGGAAGAAACACCATATTGAATATCTGGTCTAATATTACACATATTAATGAGACACCCACCAACTCCTTGACAATACAAGGTCATATCAAAGGCTTCACCTGCATCACACAAGCTCATATCAAAGGCGTAACATGCATCACACATGCTCATCTTAAGCCTATTTCTACAAGTGTAGAAATAGGATTACAATCTTGAAAGGAAAACTTATCCAAGAACCTACGTATATGCAAGAACCTCTGTATATACTTAGATTGAAGCAACACAATGCCATCATCTATGTGTACAAGCTGAATCCCCAAAAATAGTGCATGAGACCAAGATCTGACATTTCAAAAGAAGCTTGGAAATAAGCCTTGAACGCTGAAATTTTAGCTTCACTGTTCCTAGTTAATAGTATGAGCACCAACAAAATCCCATGATCCTCTTTTACAAAGAGGGTGCTCTCAATTGTATTGTTCTTAAACCCTGCCTAGTCAAGTACGAGTGTATTTCTCATACTAAGCCTTGGGAGCTTGTTTGAGACCATAACAAGCCTTGCAGAAGAGGATACATACTTTACCTTCTTTAACCAAGTATGACAAAACCAATGCAATAACACAACGCATATTGGTCATAGGAGAAGTGTGGGAAAAAGTCTCATCATAATCTATGCGTTTCTACTTGCATAGCCTTTAGCCACAAGTTTGGCCTTGTATTGTCAATGGTACCATCTGGCTTTCTCTTAAAACCATTTACACTCACTTAGTGCTAATAGGCTTCTTACCATCTGGTTTTCTCTTAACCATTTACACCCATTAGTGCTAATAGGCTTCTTACCAGGTGGCAAGTCCACTAGGTCCCAAGTGTCATTTTTATGAATGGCATACATCTCATGTTGCTAGTGCTCATCGTCTTGAGCCTCCTCGAAAGATTTTGGCTCATTGTCTTGAGCCTCCTCGCCGAAAGATTTTGCTCATCTATGTCACATACACTACTCATGCAGGCCACATTTGCATGTTACTTGGCATAAAAAGAACCAACCCTTGTCCTGCTACTATGAAGAGGAGTTGAAAGTTTACATTTCTGCAAAGTACGAACCAGCTAACAAGGCACAGCTCTAGCCTCTTGCAAATATGTCCTATCTTCATGTATCGTATCCTCTATATCATGGGATGATTTTGATCACCCACATGCTATCCATTAGGCATGTTTTATGGCTGATCTCACCTTATATCAATGCCCAATGTCCATTAGGCATGTTTTATGGCTGATCTCACCTTATATCAATGCCCAATGTCCATTAGGCATGTTTTATGGTTGATCTCACCTTATATCAATGCCCAATGTCCATTAGGCATGTTTTATGGCTGATCTCACCTCACATCAATGCCCAATGGGAGTAGTCCCTCAAATACATTAAGTAAACCATGTGGATGTTTACCAAATTCAGTTCATGGCTGTGCTAAATTTTCAGCAAATACCATGTCTCAACTCTCAAAAAACCTTTGAGTAGAAGGATTGTAGAGACAAGAGAGAGACAATAACCTATATTGCCGCTACTATAGCCCACAAAAGTAACCTTTACTGTCGCTACTATAGCCCACAAAAATAAATTTTACAGTCTTGCCATCCAGTTTACCTCGTAATTATTGAGGCACATGTGCATATATAAGGCATCCAAAAACCCAAAGGTAATTAACCATGGGTTTTCTTTCATGCCAGGCCTCAAAAGGAGTAATGGTTTTCAATGCTTTTGTAGGGCATCTATTCAAAACATGTGCAACACACATGATGGCCTTCATCCAAAGTTTGTGAGGCAAGCTCTTACCGTTCACCATAAATCCTTCCATCTCCATCAGACCTCTTTTTCCTATCCACAACACCATTTTGGTATGGTCTATATGGTAATGTACATTGATGTTGTATATCATTTTTTTGCCAAGAATGTTTTGAAAGCTTCATATATGTATTCCCCCTTAATCTAAGCATAGGGTTTTAGCCCATGGTTGTGCGGAATTTCAAGTAAATACCATGTCTCAACTCTCAAAAAACCTTTAAGTGGAAGGATTATAGAGAAGACAGTAACCTTTACTGGTGACTATAGACCATAAAAATACATTTTCCAGCCTTGCCATCCAGTTTGCCTAACAATTATTGAAGTACAAGTACATATTGAAGGCATTTTAAAACCCATCCAAAAACCCAAATGTAATCAACCATGGGTTTTCTTTCATATACCAGGACTCAAAAGGAGTGATGGTTTTTAATTCTTTTGTAGGGCATCTATTCAAAACATATGCAACACACATGATCTCCATCTAAACTTTGTGAGGCAAGCTCTTACCCTTCACCATATAGCTTGCCATCTCCATTAATGACCTCTTCTTCCTCTCCATAACACCATTTTGCTATGGTGTATATGGCAATGTACAGTGATGTTTTATTCCCTTTTCTGCCAAGAATGTTTTGAAAGCATCAAATATCTATTCCCCCCCTCAATTTGAGTGCAGGTTTGGCACTCTACAACCTGGCTCATTTTTAACTCTTGCCACAAAGTGCTAAAAACACAAACACATACCCAAGAAAATTTAGAATAATCATCAATGAAGGTTACAAAATATAGATGGTGTTGTCATAGGACCACACACCACTATGTATGAGCTGTAACTTTTTGACATCCCTTATACAGATCCATCTTTCAAGAAGGAATTTCAGTGCATCATGCCCAAAACACATCCTTCCTATACATGTCTTGGTGGCAACTCTACATGAGGCAAATTCTATAAAAGAATAGTTATTAGATGTTGGAATTACAGTTAGGGTTGCAACAATGCACACACTCAAGATAGAGAAGCTTGAGAGAATACAAACTCACTAGATAAAAATCAGCAAATGTGTGCTAGATACAAAAGATAAGTACACAGCCCAAAATGAGTAGATAAGAGGGTGTACATACACACGGGGGGGAAAAACCTCCTACTGAGTTTTCGACAAAAACAACATCTCTACTTACCAAAATCTACTTTGAGGCCAAATGGTAGAGTCTATATCCCTTGCTTTCTGAACTGTATCCCACAAATATGCATTTAATTGCCTTATCATCAAGCTTACTAATATTGTTGCTCAAGAACAAGAGCATAAGCAAGACAATCAAAAACACGCAAATGAGCCACAGAAGGCATCCTGCCATGCCAAGCTTCATAAGGAGTTTTAGACTGCAAGGCCTTGGTAGGGCATTTGTTCAACACATAGTTTGCGCACATAGTTGCCTCTAACCAAAAACCATGAGGTAAATCTTGGGCTTTCTCACCATACATCGTGCCACCTCCATGAGAGAATTGTTCTTCCTCTCAACCACACCATTTTGCTGAGGCGTGTGTGGCACTGTACATTGATGCCTTATGCCTTTTTCAAACCATATATGCATGAAATTCCTTGGACATGTACTCCCCCCCTCGATCTAAATGAAGGGTGCCAACTTTACATTTACATGCATTTTCAGCCATGGATACAAAGTTCCTAAAGCACATAAAAACCTCTGACTTCTGCTTTAATGGATACACCCAACTATATCTAGAATCATCAACAATAAAAGTGACAAAGTAGAGATATCCCCCAACAGATGGTGTCCTCATAGGACCACATATATCACTATGTATAATCTATAATTTCTTTAACAGCTCTTACAGATCCATCCTTTGGAAATGATGCCCGATGTATTTTTTTAGGAATACACCCCTCACATACATGTCTAGCAGGGGTCTCAAGAGTTGGCAACTCATACACCATATTATGCCTTTGAAGGCATAACAATATGCCATAATTTAGATGGCCAAATCATGCATGCCCTAATTTTACATCACTCATAGCATGAGTTGTAGAGACTAAGCAAGCATAAGTTCTACAACTTCTCAAATACATCCATCTTGTATAGGCCATGAAACAAGGTACCTGAGGCAATGATAGAACCATTTCTATCATGCACTGTACATCTATCATCCACAAATTTTCTATCATGCACTGTACATCTATCATGCACTGTACATCTATCATCCACAAATTTTACCATCAAGCCTGACAAGGCTAAGGCTGAAACTTACAACAACAAGTTCTTCTTAATGCCCAGAACATATAAACTTTAGAAAGAGTAAATACGCCCCCATGTGTAGCAGTGATAACAACTCTACCAACTCCTTTGACAGGATATGAGGAACCATTTGCACATGTGACGGTTCCTGCACTTGGGACAAATTCCAGAGATGAGATAAAAAAAATTTGTGAAGTAATGTGCTTACTAGCACCACTGTCAAAGTACCAAGCATCCGATTATTCTGCCACCCACCACTGACTTGCATACATCATGAACAAAAGGGTAATAAGTGCAATGTACGGTCCATGCCCAATCATCTTGAGCAAAACTTACAGATTCCTTCTTCTCTGCACTTGGTGCAAATGCATCAGCCACCACAGCCATGCCCGATTCTTTTTGTTTTTTCAGGTTCTCTTACCTCTTTCAGCTTGACCTTTTCTAGAATCACCGATGTGAGATTATCGATAGTCATGTTTTTTACCTACATGTCCCTAGTGTCTAAACAACTTGATAGAGTCTTGTTTTCCTTAAGCTATAATAATTCTAACATGTCTTCTTCAAATTCTATGGCTAATTTATAGCATGTATGCAATGTGGTTGGTTTAGATATAAGAGCAGATCATTGTGCATCCTAGGATCTCGTACTCCCTTCTAGAAGCACGACAATAGCTTATCATTGGTGAGCCTCTCTTGAAGCCTAGATCGAGAGTTCAAGTGCTTAAGGCAAGAGACATAATCCTTATTGACTCATGCTCTTGCTACTTATTGTGTTATAGAGTTGTGCCACTAGACTCCACCTGCCACCACTTCTAGAAGAGCTTGGCATAAAAACATTCTTAAGCCAAGTGAACTTAACTTTATCTTTAGGCTTAAGCATCCTATACTATTGGTGTACCCTCCCACCTAATTTGAGGGAAAAATAATGGATCTTTGTAAGCTCATCAATGTGTCCACATGTTTCACAAATGGACTTAAAGATTTTTGATGTTGAATGGGATCCCCATCTCCATTAAAGCTTTGCATTTATTAAGCTATATGATATGGCTTCATAGGTGTATCCGTTGGTGCTTGATTATGAGAAATTCCCATTTAGCTAGCCACCCCCTACCTATTTCACTTGCAATCCTTAACATTTCAAGTTACGTTAGCTGTAGTTAAGGTAGGGACTAGCTCATAAGCTAGTTCAATGAATTGTACATTTCCTCTCCCTATGCCCTTCCCCCTTTTTGGGTGAATCTCTCTATGATACTCCTCTCAACTTGAGTTTGTGTGGGGAAGGATGGAATATTTAGTGCTTTGTCCTTTTGCTCTTGCAAAAGCGCTATCTACATGTGAGCAAGGAGTTCAAGATTTGTTATCAACTCGTTAACATCTTACTTACTATTGTTTTTTAGGGTTTTTCCTTTTTTCTACATTAAGCTCTACTAGCCCATAAGTGGTAGCTATTGCTCACTCAACCTTTGACTCCTTGTGAATTAGCTCTAGAGGAGGCATTCCCTCTATTAATGCTTATGCTAGGTCTTAGGCATGCTCCCCTAATCTTTTCTTCTCCATAACATTCAGCTCTAGGATTGGCCATCTTTTCCTAAATCTTTGTTCAACTAGAACCCTTCTAGAATCCAATTCTTTTTTTCATTAGTTATAAGTTTGTAACTATCTTAAGGCCTCCTAGAACTTTGTCTCTACCTCCATCTCTTCACTTAAAAAGAAGAAGCTTCCCCAATTCTGGGCGATACCCTCAGCATCCTTCTTAATCGTTGGCATGTAAGAGATTGGCTCCTACGAGGGTATAAGGCTTACCATTAGACAAAAGCTTGGAGGGGAGGTGTGTGCACCATCCGTCTTTCTCATGCTTGGAGGGGAACCTTGATATATTGCTCATTGTACGACCCTCATCGGCAGCAATGTGAGCCTCTTGTTCAATATCCAGTTATATTTTGAATAATTCGTTAGCAATATTCGACAAGCCATCGGCAGCAATGTGAGCCTCTTGTTCAATATCCAGTTATATTTTGAATAATTTGTTAGCAATATTCAACAAGCCATCGGATATTGTAGGGGAGTTAGAAACTCTCTCCTCCACTCTCTCATCAATAATATAAGCATCCTCCATGGACTCTTCACTACTAGTCTCACTTGAATGCAATCCTCTCCAACCTAAAACACTTTGACATGTGCTAGTTGAAGGTCCAGATCCAATACTCCTCTAGCTAAAGATTCTATAATTCAATGCGCTATCTTCTAGAAAAACTTCATCTCCGAAGCTTTTTCCTGAACTTAAGTGCATAAAAGGGGGTTTTCAGTAGGATAAATATCAATATCTGGATCATCCGAATTTTGTTTATATACCTTTGATTACCCAAAAGTTGAGCTATCCATAGACATGAATAACTCTAGTTTTTCACGCTTGAGTTTTTACTTATCCTCTAAAATCAAGGCTACCCAAATCATTAATGTCTTCCTATTTAGTTAGACTAGGCATCATCAAGAAATAATACATATTAAGGATAATCATGTTGTGAATATCAACAGATAGTCATGCGTGAAAGACCCAAGATAGTCACAACCGTTGAAAAACTCTAGTCTTTCTTGGCAAACTGTTTCAAATTTTGAATGCCAATTCACTACCAAGCTCCATAATCTATTTACAATAGTTGGTTACTTCAAAAGACCAAAATCATGAAGTATCTTTAGCATGAATTTCTTAAGAAATTCACAACTGTGAAAAACCATTGGTTTTTCAAGCCAACTTTTTAAATCTTTTTGCAAGAAAACCACTTGGAGTGAGTCTAAATGATCGATTTAGTTCATGTGGACTACTCAATGTCCTCAAATTATGAAAATATTTTGACGTGAATTTCTCAAAATTCACGAAGTGATTTTTTGGGTGTTTTTTACGCATGAAAAACTCAAATTTCCAAGGTCATAAGAAACTAGGTTTTTCACGTTGGAATGTTTGTAGGATAAGGAGATAAGATTTTTAGAATATGTTTTTTTAAACAATTTTAGACAAGAAATCTTGTGATTTTTGACACGAATTTGGGGACTTTTTGTTGCCATGAAAATCTCTAGCTTTTCACGACCGTGATAAACTCATTGGTGTGAAAATCCATGAAATTGTTGAGATGTCTGATTTTGTTAGTCCAAATATCAATGTCCCCTACCCTAAAGAGGTGTATTTTGGGAATTCCCGAAATGGCTAAGATAGTTGTGCTCTTGGAATAGATCAAACAACAATAACTTTTTTGTTTTTTATGATCTTTAGAGAAAAGAAACAAAAGTCCACACCCTAGTTTTTCATGTGAAGAAGTAGAGTGTGAAAATATCAAAAAATTGCAATCAAGATAATGGGTATGACTTCCTCCAGGTTGCCCAAGTATGCATACCACACTTCCTTTACCAAAAATGACAAAAAACCATCACTTCACCACACATTCTATCACTCTACCCACACATGACACATAGCAAAACTTCAATAGAACTAAATTTAATGGTTGCCAAGCATGCAAGGAAGGAGAAATGAACATAAAGAAGTGGAAGAAGTAAGAGAGCATCCGCGTCAGTGATGCCAAAAATGTTATGGCTCATTCAACTTCTCTAGAACTCCCCCATTCTAACAAAAGTGAAATAAACAATAACTATCGTAGGGGACTTACCTTGCTTTCGACTTGAGGTTCATAGCCTCGAGGCTCCACCAGTGTGTTTGATAGCTCTAAGCTCCAATGCCTTCCTCCTTGTTTTCACACCACCAAAGAGATATGCCACATCCTAGGCTAGAGGTGGGGATTTTGGATGTACGAAAAAGAGTAATAACCCCCCTTACCTAGACTTGCTAATGTCCTTAGAAGCTATGAATGATGGCATGTTGATGAGAGAATCTTTACATCATCTTCGTGATGAACTTATCATGTGGAAGTGTTGCATCGCCTCTAGACGTTGGAGTGGCTTCCCATTATTTACGGGCAAACATAAAATTATAACCGGAGAGGATGAACTCAGAAGAGAATATCTCTTGAAGACGTGCATCCTAAATGCCTCCAAAAATTGAATTCGCGCGAACAACACATAGATTTGGCAAAGTATGGGCCCAAGGTTAACGTCAAAGGCAAGTTCCTTCAAATGAGATTCATTGTACTTATGCCATTGCATGGGTCCCTTCTCTTCTTTAAAATCTTGTAAATAGATCCTGATTTTGTTAAGGAATTTGATGGCAACTTAGATGGCAATATGTGCGGAAACTTGATAAGAAGTAACAAATTGGAATATTAGCCCACACATCCATTGTTCTATTCAGATCATGCCAAATGGTGGACTCAAATTCCGAGTAATATATTAAATTATCAGCCTCCTGTACATCCACTCTTGTGTTGGGATCATGCCAAACAGCGAAGACTCAAATTCCAAGAAGTTGAGGAGGAGAGGATTGGTCTTCTTTTTGGCTTCATATTCCTTCCACATATACACCTACACACTGGCATATACATTGGATTGAATCTTTAGTTAACTAGTGGAGCACAATATGTGGCCCAACAATGAAGATTTTTGAGGTACTAGAGATGCACTTGGGCCAATTCTTCATCTTTACACTATTAAATGGCATGTCCCTTGCTAGCCTTCTATGACCTCTATGATCCTTGATGGGCATGCTCTCTACAGCCCACTGTTTAAAGGGTTGCTCGAGGTAAAGCCACATGAGGGGAACCTCTCAAGTCTATGTACACCATGTATGTCCCTATGTATGTCCCTATGTGAAGAAGATTCTTAGCAAGCCTGTAAATAGCTTCATCATAATCCGAGATCTAGGGAAGGTGGGAAAGATCCTTTATAATCTCCTCTTGTACTCTTTCTTTTACCTCAAAAGAATAAACTAGCTGGGTTAAAATGATCGAGAGGGGGTCGTGCACCGATTGTGGCATGGTTCTTTGATTAATGTCAGGCAAGACCTCACCTCCTTGTGGTTTGTTGCCCTATTGCAGTCATGGTGGTTCCTCAGAAGTATCGGTGTTGAGGTATGGGAATTCCATCCCTTATGACTAGTCTTCTATCTCTCTACTGTAGTTCCTTGGAAGGTCTCAACATCCTTTGGTGGCTGCTCATCAGTGGTAATTACACATGAGGGTGCTCCTTGGAAGTCCTTGACATCTTTTGGCTGCTCATCATCAGTAGTGCTCCTTGGAAGTCCTCGGCAACCTTTGGCTGCTCATCAATAGTTGCACCCAAGGGTGGCTCTTTGTCTCCTTTCTTCGGACCCTTTTCCTACATCCTTAGCCTCCTTGTTTGCTCCTTCACTTGGTCCTCTAGGGTCGGACTCTCCTGACTTCCCATGCTTTATCAAGATAGTCTTAGCGTTCCAACTCTTCATCAACCTCTACACACGGATTCCATAAAATTACACACCATGCACGATAAGTGGGGACCATTAGATGAATTCTCTAATTGTATATATATGTTGGCTACTCTTGATAGATGAATTCTCTAATTGTATATATATGTTGGCTACTCTTGATAGATGTTCCCTTGTATATATATGTTGTATATATATGTTGGCTACTCTCGATAGATGTTCCAATATATGTTGTATATATATGTTGGCTACTCTCGATAGATGTTCCCTTACAGATCATCATATTTACTAAGTGCGTGTAAATGGTTGATGCCTTTTTTCAAAGCTCAATGAGAACATGCACAAGTTTAATGGTTGGTCCAACATATATAAGCATGAGTGACACAGCCTAGAGAACCAATTGGAGGTAGCATCTAGGGAGGAGTGGGAAACCCCATGCAACCTTTCCACTGTAAATTCAAGAGGAGGATTCCATGGCTTCTACATTGACTGTCATCTCTTCATCTATTCCCTAACTTCCCAAGGAATCTATCCTAGATGGAACCAACTACCTTGATTGGTCTTTGCAGATGAAGACTTACTTCGGTATCATCGGCTATGGGGTATTCTTATCGGGGCCTATGCCCAGCCTATGCCCAGCCAACTCCAACTTCTCCTTGGGTTAAGATTGAGGCTTGTCTTGATAAGGATGCTCGGGCACATGCGTTCATCATCTTCAACATTCAACCATCTATTGCTCGTCAATTTGAATGATGACAATGATATTGAAACCATAGAAGGCCTCTCTGATTTCAAATCCCACCCCAGAGGAGGTGCAAACATATAAACAATGGCATGAAAAAGCCACAAAGCTATTGTATTAGGTGTCAATGTGGCAGACTCTATGATTATGCATATACATGATGCACAAACATCTAAGGACTCTTGGAACACCTTGGAGAAGATGTATTGCTTGGAAGATGCAACTAAAGCAGGAGTTGCATAATGTGACCAAAGGGAAGCTGAGTATAAATCATTACACAGTGAAGATGAAAGGGCTTGCAGATGCCCTTGATTCATTGGATGACTTGGGGATGACGATGATATGGTATCTATAACCTTGAATGGTCTTGGCAAGGAATACAATTAATTTCAGACCTCCATTGCAGTCTGAGAGAGTTTTTTACGTTTTCACGGATCGATCATCCGTGAGGAGATGAATCTTGGGAGAGGTTCTTTGAAAATTCACAAGATCAGGAATTCTACTCAAATACAAGTAGAGGTAGATGTAAATCATCATCTAGAGAACACAATGGTGGTCGATTTGGAAATCAAAACTAGATGCAACAACGACAATAGCAAGAAAATCAGTCTCATATAGGTGGAAGAGGCCACTCTAGAGGTAGGGGAGAGAGGACGTGATGGTTGGAAAAGAAATAAAAATGTAATAGCATGGAGTGCTATTACTGTGGGTAGAATGATATCAAAAGTGGAAAGCTTCAGTATGAAAACTATGCATTAGCAAGTAAACAAGGTGATGACAAAAGTAACCAGTTGTTTGTGAGGCAACACATGTTCAATTCCATGAAAAGAGATATGTAGAAAATGGAAAAACCAAGGTATGTAGATAAGAAATAAAAATGTGATAGCATGGAGAGCTATTACTTTGGGCAGAATAATATCAAAAGTGGAAAATTTTCAGCAAACTATACATCATTAAGTAAACAGGGTGATGACAGAAGTAAGCAATTGTTTGTGAGGTAACACATGTTCAGTTCCATGATAAGAGATATGTAGAAAATGTAAAAACCAAGGTATGTGGAAAGAGGTGATGATATTATGCACCCAACGTGCCATTCAAGACTGCAATAATTATAGGTTGTAGGTATTATGTCACATTCATTGATGATCACAGTAGTAAAGTGTGGGTTTACTACTTCATGAAGGAGAAAAGTGCCATGTTTTCTCACTTTCAGAGAGATTTAAAGCCTTGGTAGAGAAGGAAATAGTTATGTAAATCAAATGTCTAAGATCGAATGGTGGGGAAGAATATTTCTCCAATGAGTTCAATGATTTCTTGAGAAAGCAAGGAATCAAGCAACTACACTCTGCAAAAAGGAAAAATAAGCACATGGCAAAAGTTGCTCGTGCCTTGATGTGTGAAAAGAATATTGTTGGAAGAAAGGTCTTGTCTTTGTGGTTATTATAGTTATTAGTGTGTACTTGATCTAAGTGTGGGTGTGAGTGGCTGCTATGTGTGTACTTGGTCATCAACATAGTGTGTAAGTTTATGTATGTGTTTGAACCCCCTCTTATGATTGAGGTAGTGTGTTTGTGTGTAAACCACCTCTTAGAGGGGTTATAATAATATCTAGATATTTATGTATGTTTGATATAAGTAGTGATATCATTGAGGCAACCTTTGCAACCTTTAAAGGTATATGTACTTCATTGAATAAAAAGAGCAACAGTCACATCGTTTGGGTCGTGTAATTCTCACTCACTCTCTCTCTCTCTCTCTCTCTCTCTCTCTCTCTCTCTCTCTCTCTCTCTCTCTCTCTCTCTCTCTCTATTCCTGTCAACTTACACTCCATAGCCATGGTTTTCATCTTCAAGCCCCCATAGCTTCTTTTCCTCTTTCACACAAGGGGTTGTTGCCCACAGCAATGGTATTAGAGCACCCAGGTTCTACTGCTATATGTCCATGGATCCTTCGATTCCTATGTCTATGGTCTCCTATGCCTTTTGCTACAACTACGCCTACCCTTGAGCCTCCATGTAAGGTTCCTCCCTTTAAAAATGGGAGAAACTCTTAAGATAGTCGGCTAAGTCTTATCTTGGGAAAAAATTTCCTATTCATCGACACCTTGACCCTGTAGAGATTCATCAAGGATACGATTCATAGGTATGACCTAGCTCTATCTCGCAGGGGGAGCGTGATTTTCTAAACATCAAATCACCCATAGGGCAATTGATCAAAAATTGGGCAACTACTAGACTTGATTTCTAGAGACAACGCTTTTTTCCTCATCTTATGCAAGGCACAGCCGCTGACCTAGTCTTCTAGAATAGAGTTGCCCAAGAACCTAACTATCTAACGTAGGGCTTTCACTTAATCTGTTGGAAAGCTACCCGACTAATCGGGTCCACCCGTCCGTAGGATGGTGCCGTCAGGGCATTCCATCCTCCCACTTTCCACCCTACTCACGCATCAATTTGTTTTCTAATTAATACTACCACACTGTTTGACATAAATAAACATATTCCTTAATTAGGGCCCTTCTTCACCACAAGGTTCGTTATAACAGCCTTCTTACACAATACAATCATTCCAAAGACAAGATGCAATTATATAAAAAGTTTATACATGAATCCATTTCCATACAAGCCAATCCGGCTCTCTTATTCTTATTCTGTCGATGATCTAGAATTCGGCCTTCCAGCCTCTACATGCTGGGCAAAACCCTACGGGACCATACACCTCATCGTCGGTCGCTTGGCGAGGACTCAAGCCGGCCTGTCGCCCTCTCAGGCTCCATCGCTCGATCCTCCCGCCCCTCAGAGGGATGTCTGCACACTAGGGTGGGCTTATTTACCGCACTAGCCTGGGCCCTCAGAACTAGGCAGCCTCATAATCTCTCGCCTCAATTGGCGATCCTTATTCTCCCAAAGGTATGAGGGATACCTTGGGCCATTCCCGGGCTTTGCTAATGACGCCGCCCAGCTACACAAGCACAGAACGGAGTTAGCGTTGAAGCCAAAAAAAATCTTGAATTCCAAAGATAACAACTTCAATGCAATTTTAGCATTCACAATTCATGAAGATAGCAATTTCAACGCAATTTATCGAAAACAACATCACATAATTCGTAATTTCATATAATTTTTATGTCCTCATTTTAAAAGAAAAAGACGCCATTCATTAATACTAATTTAAGAAAAAATCTCTTCTTTTGAAAATTAACCAAGCTAACCAGGCCACCGTTTCCTTGAGGGGCTTGAAAAGGGAGGACTGGAGCCGCATTGGGCGCATCTCCCTCCATCTCATTGTTACGTACCCCTCTTGAGGCAATATTTTGCCATCTCCGAGATGAGGCCATCCTAGGCGTCGCCTTGTAGAGCTCGCTACTGCGATCGAAACGCTTCAGTCGGATCTGAATTCCGAGCTCGTTTGCTCACCGTATGAGCAAAAGAATATGGCGCACGAACCCTCGCTTGAGTCAAAAATCCCTTACTAAAGTCTACGCAAATGGGGGGGGGGATTGTGAGATGTCCTTAAGGGCAAAGGCAAAAACGTGGAGAGGGCTAGGAGGGGTTGCTGCAAGCCTCTCTGTAAGTCTATTCACACGGGGGGGGGCGGGGCGGGAAGAGTTAAGGACACTGGCCTCTAGCAAGAGGGGGATGGAGGAAAATTGGCTTATCTGAAAAGAGCCAAATGAGGGGGTGTGAGAGGGGTGGCTGCAAGGGCGGCTGTACTTGCAGCAAGTACGCTACAGAGGGACGTACGGCGGTACGGACAGCGACACAACAGGGCATACGCTACACAGAAATGCGTGCCGTCTGTGGAGCTCCCCGGGGGTTTATATAGCTGAGGGGTGCGGGTACGGGCGCTGCGCAAAGCAAGGACGAAAGGACGGTGTACCTTCAAAGGCTATGGATCAGTGGCCTGCATGGGTCTACGGAAAGGTACGGTGTCGGTTGTCTGGGAAAGGAGTGATACGCATGTACCTTATCTGGTCTGGGTGTCCACCTAAGGGTACGCGTGGACCATACAGTGGGCGGCCGTCCTTTGGTACTTGGGCGGCCATTGTACGGGCGCCCTAGTGTGTACGGACCAAATTTTGGGACGGGGTACCCAAATTTGGGGCACCCGCCTCGATTTGCGTGCCGGACCGCCCCGAGGGGCGAAAATTTTTTTTGTCCGAGAGGTTTTCCTGGTCGCAGGGGTTCAGACCGTTCGTCAATCGGACGTGCGGTCGTGCATTTATTAAGGTTTAAAGGTCGCCGTTTTTTAACTAAAATGATTAAAATTAGCGTATAGGCTTGATCCGGTGTCCGTTTTGGATGCTGTAAAATCCTATATTAGGGTAAAATCGCACGCAGATTCCAAATTTGGGCTCAGAATTTGAAGATTCTAAGTAGAAATGACTCAAATAATAAAATCATTGATATTTATACCATAAAAACTCATAATTACATGGACATTTCTTTATTAGTGAAGATGGGTACGTTACACTCCACACTTAATGTCATTATAAGAGTTCGTGAGCCTCCATGTGCCATTTCTCAGTCCGGATGCCATAATTGATGTTGTTACTTGAGATCTTCTTAATACCACTCCACCTTCACTCGAAAGGGGGGTTTGTTGGGGTTTCAAAGATCTCGTGTGTGTACTTGTGTGTACTTGTGTGTGAACCACCTCTTAAAATGTGTGTACTTGTGTGTGAACCACCTCTTAAAATGTGAGAGTGTGCTTATGTGTGTGGATGAGGGCTTATAGTCACCAATATGCATGTATGACATGTCCTAGGTATGTGTCATATTTCTCGAATCCCATGATATGAATGAAATGAGTGAGACTTCAAAATTTTCCTAATTTTGGAGGATGAGACTTCTCTAATTTCTCTAATTAGTGAGTTGGTGGACTTCTCTACTTTTTTTGAAATTCCCATGATGCTTAAGAATAGTTCTCTCCCTTCTCTTTTTTTGTGTTTTCACTTGCATAAAAATATTCAATTTTGAGAGTTTACTAGGTTTGCATGGAGTGCATTGTGTTCTTAAATGAAATTTAAGGAATTATTCTCATATACCCCACTTTGATGATGCATGCCATGAGTAATTCTTATCCCATGTCGCATTTATATCCAATGTTGCCATCTCCTCGTGTCCATGGCATCTTCCCATTTTTTATTTCAAAGTGCCTGCTCAAAACAAGTCGGATCTATCTCTTGTATTGCTTTAACCATGTAAGCATAGTGATGGGCTATATATACATCATATCTTAAACTGTCAACAAGGTATCTAACCCGAGTATACCTATGTACACTTGAATCACCACCAGGTGTCCTCAAAATAGCCTTGGTTCTCTATGCACTAGAAGTAACTGACGAAATGCCAAGCTCCTTATCAAGTCTCTACAGGAAGCCACTAGAGTCACTATCCACATAAGAGTGACGTAGTGATAGATTAGGCACAAAGGGTTGATTTATCTTTTCCTTCCCTTTGCATGATACATGTGTACAAGCACTTGTAGTACCATGAGATGATGCATCTACATTCCTTACATTTGTCTTCAACCTAGCTGGCCATGAACTAACACTTGATTCCTTACATTTGTCTTCAACCTAGCTGGCCATGAACTAACACTTGATTCCTTCCTAGGAACTCTCCAGGTCCACTAAGCACTTGTGATTGCTGCTCTACATGTGAGACAACATCATTGCTTATTGCATCTACATCTTTAGTTGCCTGCACTAGTGCATACTAGCTACTCATCTCATCAAAGATACCAACTTTGCTTACTTACATAGCACAAGTGGTAGGGTTATCGCATCTATAACCTTTCTGCTCCAAAGAATAACCAAGGAAGATGTATTTCTCTACCTTTGGATCCAACTTGGTTCTCACTGCATCAAGAACATACACATATAACACATCCAAACACTTTCAAGTGAGATGACGTGTGAATGTATGCTGGTAAACTTCTATTCTATTCAGGCATCATACCATGAATAGCTACAATGGGGGTCCTATTCATATTTTAAACAACAATTGTGCTATTGCTTTAGCCTAAAAATAATTTGGCATATTCATTTTAGACATCAAGTCATAAAGCAACTTTTGCAATGTGCATGTTTCTCCTTTCTGTAACACTATTCTATTTTGCAAAGTGTACTTACATGTGAATTGCCTCTTAATTCCCTACTTTCTCAAGAAATCATTGAACTCTTTGGAGAAATATTCTCCCCCACCATCCAATCTTAGGCATTTCATATGCATACCTTTTTCCTTCTCAACAATCAAGGCTTTAAATATTTTAAAGTGAGAAAACACCTCCTTCATGAAGTAAACCCACACTTTCCCAGTGTGGTCACATCCATGATTGTAATATAATACCTGAGCAACCTATGACTATTACAGTCTTGGTCGGTCCCCATATATCAGAATAATGTATAACATCCCAACAACCTTGCACTGAAGTGATTTTCATGTGGGAAAGCATGTTTGGCATGCTTACATACCTTGTTCATACCATGGACCTTAAACTTCCACAAGCCTACATAAATATTTTGGGCCTGCATAGACTTCAGTCACTCTATATTCACATTCTATATTCACATGACCAATGTGCTTGTGCCATATGTCAATATATGCAATGACACCTATCCCATACATAAACATGGTTGCCTTCAAGCATGTTAACATTCAAAGTAAACATCATCCTACCATTTCTATTACTCTTTACAAGCAAGCGACATTGATTTTTGAAGTCTTCCATAAAGCACTCTTGAGGACTTGTAGACGTTGCTCAACCATCTATGCAATAGGAACTAGGTTTTTCATAATATTATGAACATAAAGTACATCTACCAGCAAGTACTTCATTTTTCCATCTTGCATAGACAATGGCACTTTATAAACACACACAATGGGGTGCATAATATCATCACCCGCATAGACAATGGCATTTATAAACATACACAATAGGGTGCATAATACCATCACTTGCTTTCACACGACTGGTCATGTGGTTAGACGTGCCAAAATCCACATACTAAATATCTCCCGATCTTGATACATCTCCTATCGTGGAACTGAGTATGTGTTGCATCTACTCACTTCTGTCATCACCCTCTTTACTTGATGATACATAGTTGTCTTGCTGCAACTTTCCACTACTTTTGATACCATTCTCCTTTTTATAGTAGTCTCTTTGCAATGTGCCATGGTATTTGCATTTTTATTTCTTTTCCAACCACCTCATCCTCTCTCGTTTCCCCTACCTCTAGAGTGACTACTTCCACCTGTATGAGACAGGTTTTCTTATTGTTGTTGTTGGTACCTCTAGTTTTGATTTCTGAATCAACCACCACCATGTCCTCTAGATAATGATTTGCCTGTACCTCTACCTGTATTTGAGTAGAAGACCTCCTCATGTGAATTTCCAAAGGATGACCCCCCTCCCAAGATTCATCTCCTCATGATGTGATGAAGAGAGCAATGAGTTTCTAAAAATCTAGAAAGTTGTGTAGGACTGCAATGAAGGTCTAAAACTAACTATATTCCTTGCCAAGGTCATTCAAGGTCATCGACACCATATCATCTTCATCTACTAATGGTGATACAATAGAAGCAAGGACATATGCAAGCCCTTTAACATTCACCAAGTAATCATTTATACTCAGCTTCCCTCTGGTCACATTATGCAGCTCTTCCTTTAGCTGCATCTTCAAAGCTTGAGTATTTGTACTGTACATCTTCACCAAGGTGTCCCAAGCCTCCTTAGATGTTTGTGCATCATGTATATACACAATTATAGAGTTTGCCAAATTGGCAAACAACCAGTATGCCATAACACCTTTCTAGCTCTTTTATGGCATGCTTTATATGCTGGCACTTGTTATGGGGTGGGATTTTCTTCTGGCTCCTTCTCATATAAATATATATCCACACCAACAACCTGAAAATCTTAGATTCTATGCACAGATTGTCTTACAATCAAATTTCTACCACAAATTTGCACCGAACCAAAAATTAGGCATACACAATCAAAATCGACACTTTCTCACAGAGTGCGAAAACTTGCAGAGCCAAAAGAGTGCTCAAAACGGCCTCAAATCCAAATTGCAAATGAGCATGAACAGAACTAATCCACATAATATAATCCCCTTTGCTTCACTGCGAAGGGCACCTTAAGATGTGACAGTGCACCTTACAGTTGTGCCTACCTGCTGCTCTTGCCTAGCAACTACTTGTAGAGATTTGCTTCCAAATCAAAGGAAAAGAGATGAAGTTACCCTTACACATGTACCGCTTCCTTTGCTTGCCTCTTGCTTGCTTCTTGAGCTTTTTACACAAAGTGGTGCTTTGATACCATGAGAAGAATGTGGGGACAGGGTGAGCTTACGCACACACACACAAGAGAGATGGATGGCTGAATTTTATTTTATTCTCTTCTTTTCTCTACAACCATAACGTAAAGATATAAGAGTACATACTATAAGGGAAAGTACTCTCCTACTATAACATACAAAGGTCAGCCCACGGTGTGAACCCGCCGACATGAGTTGGCGCTATAACTATGCCATAACTCTAGTACACCAAAGTGGATGTCACACAGCCTATAAACCACTGGCAGCATATTACCCATAATCTCAATAACCTAGCCTATGGCTTGAGTGCTTAACCTATCATCCATTCGGGTCAATATCTACAACACTAGTTGAGCTTGATATCTCAACAAGATCCTAATGCACTATCATCCCAGATCTTCACTTGATTTGTTGATCCCAAATGTCAGCATCTGATCTCGTAGATCCTTGACCTGTGTAATGAGGGGCTCATCCACCTATTAAAGAGCATCCTTACTTTGGTGGGATTGGCTCATGTACCCATGTACCCATGTACCCTATTGGTTTATTGGTATAAGAATAGCCGACTAGTACATTGTGCCCATGTACTCATGTACCCATGTACCCAGCTGGTTTATTGGTATAAGAATAGCCAACTAGGAAATTGTTTCCATGTACTCATGTACCCATGTACCCAGTTGGTGTATGGTTGGTTGAGATTCGTTGGTCTAACAATAGCCGATTTGTACATTGTGATAATATATAGTCTAGTGGTGGCTCCTATCTTGGATATCTTATCTTATAGATATTGAGATCTCTATCTTCACACTGTAGTAGTGCACTAGACCACCATCAAAGCTCCTTGTCGAATTGCACGGGTGGGCACAAGTGGGAAAACGCCATCAGTTTGTATGAGACTGCATGGGTGGATAGATGCCATCAATTTATAACTTTGGTTTTACAATCGTAATTCATTTTTTTTCTCTACCTCTCCTGCATGGGTGGATAGATGCCATCAGTTTGTATGAGACTGCATGGGTGGATAGATGCCATCAATTTATAACTTTGGTTTTACAATCGTAATTCATTTTTTTTCTCTACCTCTCTTGCTTCAAGTACTTTGTCTTAAGATCAAGTTTTTCTTACTGTATGTTTCTTATAGTTTCTTAACCGTTTCTTAACCGTCAATGCACAGGCTATAGCTGCTCCAAGCGCAGTAAGCATTGTTCTAAGAGGACTTCTTCCAAACAATGCGGCTACCTCTTACTGTAATTTGGAGGCTTGAAATAAAATTTTTTGATGGAATTACAATTTCAAGTTCAAATGCAAGCTGGAATGGTGTACTATCAATAGCCACCATTTCGGCACTTGGTAGTTCCACAATGTTGAGGATATACTTTCTTCTGCTCTCATTCTATCATCTTAGTCAATATTGGCACGAGAACTTATTAGTAGAACGCTTCTAACAACAAGGACGTAATCTCATTTATGAAATGTGATCCTCTTCTCTATTGATCACTAATTCTAGAAGACAACCAACATGAGTGTTCAACACATTCTCATAAAGAAACTTAGCGTATTAATCAAGCATTTGTCTTTCTTGTAGCTTTGTTTTTGTCCCATTTTGTGTGGTAATCTTTGGAGGGAAAAATGTCGTGCATATGGGTTCCTTTAGCTATTAGGCTTATTGGTCCAAAAAAGTAAATATTTCACTTCTCCAAGAGTTGTAAAGAGACTAAAGCATTAGGTACATTCTATCTTTTTCTTAGACCGTGACAAACCTTTAGCATTCGTCGCATCATTTAACAAACTGTAGAATGTCACTATAAAGTGATGCCAGAAGCCCTCTTGAAGAACCTTGCATACCTTGCCTATATTGGAGTCTACACTGAAGTGTCATCATCTAGTAACGCCCGCCAAAGTGGGCTTGTTCAAAAACAGCAAGGAAATTATTTTCATGTACACCATCTCAAGCTATATTCTTAATCCCAATTTGTATAGTATTCCATCTATCAATTGATAAGGTGCTTCCTTCATCATAAGGTGTTTGGCTCTATCATGATTTATTTTCAAAAAGTGGGCTTGTTCAAAAACAGCAAGGAAATTATTTTCATGTACACCATCTCAAGCTATATTCTTAATCCCAATTTGTATAGTATTCCATCTATCAATTGATAAGGTGCTTCCTTCTTAATAAGGTGTTTGGCTCTATCATGATTTAGGGTTTTGTCTATGGGAAAGAATTTAACTAGGAAGTGGGTAATCTTCTCACTCCATTTGAGAACCAAGTACAAATAAACTAGTGAAGCATTACGCAAATCATCTTCCACCCCAAGGCTCCAACCATCCTTTTCTCATGGTGATTGAGATATCAAATTTTGCAAGATTGTATAATGTGTCTAGTTGTGAATGGTTTTTTTATAAGCTAATCTTCCTCTTTTGACTATGGTCAACATTGTTGACTTGGTGGCACCATCAAAAATCATATGTCGATCCCCATACATTTTAATGTATAACATCCAATGGCTAATATACATCTTATAACGAAAGTTAAGGCATCATTGTGGATGTAAAAAATGATGTCCCATCATGGTGGTCTTAGAATAGAAGCACTTTCTAACTCCTTAGCTTTTCATATGCCATCACTTCACTCTTTATATAAAGGTCATGCTTATCTTGCATAGAAAAAGATGAACCCTCTATGTTGCATTCCTTTTTATAATTTGTTGGTGGTAGTAATTCAAGAAACAATTGTTCATTAAAATGTATTGGAGACAATGTGCTCCATGATCACACCATGTTTCATCCAAAATTAACATATGAAAGAATTAAGGGATATATAGGACATCTTTTTTTAGTAGGTTAAATGCTCTTTCCACATTTACACAGATTATCCATAAATATAGCTGAAGCGATAATTGAAGTTATATTTTTAATATTGTACACTTCAATATTTTGAAATGTACCAAAGGCATTGGTCAATCCAAATGGCATAACCTTCTTTATACCCCCATACCTCAAGCTGAAGTTATATTTTTTTGTGTTGTGTACTTTAATCTATTGGAATGTGGCAAGGGCATTGGTCTATTTACACACTTGGTTATAGATCGAGAAACTATCCAAGAAGTTGTAAGCTTCTTTTCCTACTATGCTATACTTTTCTTACACATGTTGTGTGTACGGAAATGGGTAGTGATTGTAGACTTTGGCAAGGTTAATATTTTTGAGATGGGTACACTTTTGACTTTTTTATTATCCTTTTGAACAATCAATTTTGTAGATAATTCTATATCTATGAGCTTTTGAAGCTCATTCTTGACCATTAGATTGTATTGCACATTCATGGGATTGGATCTCTGTTTAAGTGGCCTTGCAAAGTCCATGATAGTAGGGATCATGTGTTTTACCACTTCCAACCCCCTTCATGTACATATATTTCTAAGCAAGGATATCTTTGTATTCCTTAAAAGCAAGGCAATCAAGTCTTTCTTTAGCAGTAAATACAAGCTCAGGATCCTCTATGGGTCCAATAAGGTTCACTTCTTCAAACGTCAATGGAAATGTCATACGATGTGTGGAGCTTTCCACCAACATTCCTTTGTACTTTCTCGTAGTGGATGATTTGATGTCATACATTGTAAGCTTTGAAGTACTCAGGTACATATTGAAAATCTTCCTAGTCCTTGGTGTCTTCAAGCTCATTAAGTGTTTCCTTCCTTTTAGGATCAACTTTAATTTTGTTATTCTTTCTTCTTCCCAATTGTTAAGGTCTCTCTTTTATAAGGGCAAGTGCTAAAGCTTTCACTTGGTTTTTAGCATCATCTTTAATTTTGTTATTTTTTGTTCTTGCCAGTCGTGAAGGTTTCTGTTTTTTAAGGGCAAGTGTTTTCATCTCTTCTGTAATAGCCGAAGCGAGACAGCAATGGTCCCATTCCCAGAATGAACGATAACCTAGACAAGGCAATGATTTCAATAAGTGTGTTGGATTTCTCAAAACATGAAAATCTCTACAAAATGATCATATATACAAGGACCTATTTTCACATTTGAAAATTAGTCGTCAATTTTCAGCAATGTTAGGTCGCTTTGTAGTTCTAGTTCCCCCACGAGATTAGGTTTCTCTCTCCCTTGCTGGAACTGCCGATCTCTACGCTGCATAAACAACAACGGAGAGTCACTGAGTGTTTTTCATTAGAATAGAGATTGCACCCACGTCTTCTTTCTACGCATAGGATAATGAGGTTGCTTTCTCAACGGATATACCCATAGGATATAATGAGGCTGCCCTCTCAGTCTTCACAACAAATGGTGTCTTGGCCAGGAGGAGACAGTGCCTCTCTTATGCATTTTGGCTCTTCTCCTCCAATTGACTTTCTAGCATACTAGCATTATGATGGAGGGGTATCTTTGAAGGGCCCGTTCCAATCTTAGGATGGGATCAGCCCTAGGTCTTGACCCAATCTTAGACAAGAATATGCCCCTTCGACTTCTTCCTCCTCCTTGTATAGAATGAAAGTAGATCACAATGAAACATCTCTCCTCTAACAGATCCAGCTTTTAGGCACTTCATCTTCTTTGTGTGGTTGCCTCCATCCCCCAAGAGACTTTGTCAGCTGTCGAAAAATTTCCTAGCCACACCCAAATCCAATGTATTGGCTCATCTCTATGAGCTCTTGAAAACCAATCATAAACATACCTCAAGATCATCATCTCAAGCACAATCATAATTGTGGCCAGCCTTCCACTATCCATTTGCATCCAAAGCATTTAACCACCGTGCAAAACTTCAGACCACCCCACGTTTCAGCTCATAAAAGGAAAAATGTAGAAGGAAGAAAATAGGCATGAGAGTGGCGGGCATTCAAAGCCAAATATCATTATAAAGTTGCAAGCAAAGGTAACGGAGCAGTTAAAAAAACGAAGGACCCAGCTCATTTTGCTTTTGGAAGTAGTCTGTACCCTACTGGAGGAGCAAATTCCTCTTGCACACCAAAAAGACATCCCAAATCCTCCAAAATACAAACAAAACAGCCTGCATCCATCACCCAGAACCAAGTATAAAATCAAGAGACAGGCTTTATGACTGACATAACCAATCATTAAAGGAACTGTCATTTTCTCTTCTCCTCAAGAAGTCTAGCAAACTTTTTTTCCAGCAATTCCGTGCATTTGGGACTGATCAACCATATTGGTAACCAGACAAACAGCAACGAGTACATGACACAAGGCACGGATTTCTTAAAGATTATAGCTTGGGGTACACCATAACACATTTAGAGCAGGCAGAATAGTCTTTACAACAAATTATTGACAGAACAGTTATCAACTTAAAAACCAAAATAACAGCTTCAGACAAATAACAGCTTCAGACAATTCTCTTTTAAAACAGAAAACCACAACTCCATGCTCAAATCTGTTTCTGACCAGAAAGCTGAAAGCCCACAGATAAGAACGCTCCATGACACGGTTCTCTTTCTAGCCAGAAAACCAAAGCTTCAGGAACAAATCTGCTCCTGACCAAAAATGGAAAGAGCCCCTCCTGGATCTAGCTTGAGGTACTCCATGACACCTTTAGAGTGGGCAAACTACTTGCTGGAGAATATGGTCCTTACTAAAAAAATATTGGCAAACCAGGTACCAAAAAATCAGCTTCAGACAGTTATCTTTCTGACTTCAACAAAAAGGCACAAATGTGTTCAAGAGGAAGTTCACAAATGGCGGTGCTAAGAACTCGGGACAAACCCCGTCACATGTTTCATTTTAAAAACGAAACAAGTCTTGTGAATAAACTGAGGAAGACACCCCCGATAAAGGTTTTTCTAGCTGTTTGGAATTGCATCTCCCTTATCAACATAATGGTGAGTTTATAAGAAGAAGAGAGATTGCGAAATCCTCGATAAAATTGAATAAATAATGCATGAGGCACTACTTAAGTATATAACTTTTGCTTCAGCACTTCTCAAAGCAGTGGCAAAAGCACACCGAGATATTCCTGTGGATGACAAAAATACTCCATCCCCCCACATTTGACCATTTGACCATCCATAGTCAGCGAAACACATCATACGTTTGCAATTCGGCTCAAGAATAAATATAGCTTTTGCTGCCTTCTTTTCGACAAGCCAGCAAAGCACATAAGACATGCATATCAAAAGGGGGGGAGCGGGGGTTTTGATTCTTGAGGTTTGGTCCCAAGGACTCATCACATAAGTACCCCGTAAAAACCTATTGTATCATTGGTATCATATCTCTGAGCCATTCCGCCTGGTGTTAGTTACAGAGAGTGCAATGAACTTCAGAAAGTCTGCCATGCTCATTTCAGCTTGCTCTCCCATCCTTGCTCCGTCGTACTGCCTTCTAGCATTGTACTCCATTGCTGCCACCTTTGAAGTTCGAGAAGTGGACAAAACCATTTCAAAATCTGCCTGCCGTAGTGGCCTTGGAGTCTGAAAACACAAATTTCCAAGCTATTATTACATTGAAGTCATAAGCAATCATAGAATACAAAGCAAGCAAAAGCTGACGGTCTCATCAAAAGCAATCCCTCATAAAAACTGCCTTACAAGATCTAATTATCCATTCAGACAAAAAAATAGCTTACAAGGGATTAAGTCAGATAACTTAGAAGACATGTATATGCCTTGCACTATACCTGGCACCACACTAGGGACCAATACTTGGCTTGTCCCTGCCTTAATAAGTCCCTTCAGAAAGTTGTATTATAATGTTAGTAGTATGCCTAATCTTTCAAGTTAATCTCGAGCCCTCTCGCTTAATCACTCTTGTTAAACCCTTGTGATTAGCTCCTAATTCGAACAATTCTGGGCCCCTTCTCCTGTCACATGAGAGCATCATAAGCCCGCTTTGAAGAGCACAAGTCAGAAGTCATCAAGACTTAAAACAAGTTGATCAGAAGTAAGAGTTCCTGAAAAGCCAGATTTAGCCCAAGAATGACCCGAGAGCAAAGATGGTCCATCAATGCACAAAAGGAAAGGGTCGGATCTGCGTTTAGATCCAATTAAGTTTTGTACATATTCACGTTTTGCAATATATACAATAGATTAGGTCTAGCTTGCCTCTTAAGTATGTATTTGCCGTTAAGTGATTAGGTCATGTCATTAGTATTAATTCTGGACATAATTAGCATTTAATAGTGTTAATCCTAGCACACAATGTGGCATGGGCCTCTCATGAGAGAGAGAGAGAGAGCTAGCTGTAGGGATTTTAAGAAGAAAAAATTTTAAATAGAGAAGAATGAGTGGGTGACTCAGAGCAATGAACACTAGTCAATAATAATTGCACGTACTAAGCCATTGACAGGTTTAGCCTCCTATAGTCTTTGCTGCTTGGTGCTGATGCATCAGCTGAATGTAAAGATTTCTGATTGAAGGCTTGTGAAGAAATTACTTTGAAAAGGGTACAAGAATATATTAATCCTTAAAGCACCAGGGTTGGGTCTGGGGGCAGGATGGTCACATGCCACAAATATGGATTTTCAGAGGGAATATGTATATGTAATTTACATATACATATACATATATGTATATGTATATGTATATGTATATGTAAGGCCTTGAAGAAGAGGAAAGAGGTACAGGGAGGGGGCCTGAAAAGGGGGGAGGGTCACATTCTTTGGCTATAGATTTTCGGAGGGGTTCTCAACACTGGTTTGTATTGGTATCAATAGAGATATGCTTCATTCCTTGCTATAAAGACGCTCAAAACTCTCTTATATTTCAAGTTATGTGTGGACTAATTACACTCGCTTTTGAGGAAAAGGAAAGCTGCATTGCTTGAGTTCTAAAAATTATGATACACACACTGGCAACTTGCAAGGCCCTACTACATCATATGGTCCTTTTATAGAAGAGACCCCCTCTACAAGGTGTATACACATGCTGCCACCACATATGTCCCATGTCAAATCATGATGCCAAGAGTCCCTATGAGAGGCCACCTTCGTACATCATTGCTTACATAAGATCCTCATAAGAGGTTGTTCCCACACAAAAGAACCTACACACCAGTGGTTGTTCACACACAAAAGAACCACTTTATTTTAAAGCTAGAATACTAAGTTATTAGGTGCTAGTTTACACAACCACCTATATATTCCCACATTCATCAGTATTAATATTTAACATTTCCCCGCCCAGTTGTCCTGGACTAGGTTTGTTGCATCTTCTTGCTGCTGCTTCTGGTAGATGTAGCAGAGTTGCTGATTTGTCTTCATTCTTCACCTTGGTAAGCCTTTTACGGCACTCGTTGATGTAGTGCCCAGACTTGTGTGACGGTAATGACATTTTCCTTTCTTCTTAATGTCACCCTCAAACGAGTCCACTTTGCCTTTACCCTTGGAGAAGTAGGTTTGGTCTTCTCTACTAGCATCTCCTTGCGATCTGTTCTTCCTTGTATGCTCTTTCTAAAGAAGTAACCCAACCAACTCTTCAAGAGTTGCCTCCACCTATCATGGAAAGATTTAAAGAAGTGTGAAAGCTTTGATAGGAAGGAGGTATGGAATTGAGAGTAGTGGTGACCAAGTTTCTATCTCTTACTATCTCATTGATGTTCGGCAACTATTCTTTTAGGTCCTTTACCTTGGTTAGATGCTTTGCCATAGAATATACTTCTTGCATATCAAGGCTGTCCAACTCCCACATCAGGTACATGACTCTTGCTTCAATGGGGGTTAGGAAAATGGCTTCAAGGACCTGTCGTGCATCCCTAGCAGATCTGCAAGTTTGGATGTGAGGATTGATAGGTCGCTTCATAGAAAGAGCGATCATGGACATGGCTTGGGCATCCGTAGAGTCCCACCTACGTTGTTCTTCAGAAGGAGGAGTAGTAATGTTTGAGACTCCAGCTATCACCTGAGAAACGGTACGAGCATTTGAAGTTCTTCTTACCGGAGGAGGACGAGGTTCCTCGCCAGTGACAGTCTTCCATAAGCCTCTGGCTATTAACAAACTTTTCAACATGAAGCTCCACAAAGAGTAATTAGACCCATCTAGCAATCCTCAATGGGCATATACCCAAAGATATCTGATCCTCTTGAGTCTTTGTGCCATCCTCACAATAAGCAAATTGATGCAATTCAGAATTGGCCCGAATTGAGTTCGGTGCATGAGATCCATAGTTTTCTTGGATTATGCTCTTATTACCGTAGGTTCATTCGGCACTTTGCATGGATTGCTTCTCCTTTGCATGATTTGACAAAGGAGGCTACATTCAAATGGACCAATGTAAAGAGGGATGCATTCCCCAAATTGAAAGACGCAACTACTCATGAGCCAGTGTTGATCATTCCGGATTTGCAAAAACCTTTTAGTGTGAAATGTGATGCATCTGGAAATTGCATAGGAGTTGTCCTAAATCAAGAGGGACATGCCATGGCTTATGAGAGCCGTAGATTGCATAATGCAAAGCTATCTCTTGGCATTTATGAGAAAGATCTCTTAGTTGTAATTCATGCACTTACACCATATGGAAACATTACCTTCTTGGAGCTGATTTCACTGTGAAAACAAATCACTAGAGTTTGAGGCATTTTCTTACCCAAACTAAATTGCCAAAGAAGTATGGACAATTTCCTCTCTATGTTTCATTTTCAGATCTTACACACCCCAGGAAAGAAGAATATAGTGGCAGATGCATTGTCACGAAAGCCGTATGTAGCAGCTATTTCGGTTGCCTCTCATGGGGACACCCGCTTGTGAACTGTACATATGAAATTGTCTGCTTACAAGTTACATGGTTATGTGGCATGTGACAAGTGGTAAGTATTGGTCATAAACCTAGCCTTAGAAATTAGCACTAATTTATAAGTGAGGGTGTACACACTTCATTAAGTTTTGGGCGACCAAAACTCACTTATAAATTATGACCAACCCAGTGTTCACACACACTGATGTCTCGAGGTGGACAAAACCCAATGTCCACCGCCCAGACCTTATCTCCTTTAAACAAAGGGAGTAACCAGCCATGTGTCCATTCTAGCTTTGGTGGAACAATAGAGAGCAGATAGTAGGGAACGTGTGAAACCGGCCTCTGGTAGAAACCAAAGTGCGGTAAACTGGCAGTCAACCAAACACAGTTGTAATCCAGCAAATAAGACAGATAAAAAGGGAGCTAGAGTGCTGCTACACAAAAAGAACAACAACACCTGTTGGCTCCAAAGCTTGGTGCCCCTTTCGGTATTTCTTTATTCACATTCAATGAAAGAGTTTAACTGAATACATCATGGCCACTCATGGCTTATACATATGCATGTCCAATCTGCCAATCCTCTGGACCTCTTACCATAGAGGTTACACATAGCCCTGTGCCCTCAAACACCACACTGTTTTTCACCTCTAATCAGCCAAGATAGTACATCCATGAGGCCTTGAATACGCATCTAACTGGCCCATGCACATAACCAAAAACCAGCCATACATCAGCCCATAAACTCTTCCAAATCAGTCCAGAAACTTGCCCTGTTTCGACTGTCATGGCCCTGTGAAAATGGAGCAGGACAAGTGTGGGCATGGTGGTTGCAGAGTCAGAATATTTTATGATTCACATGGGGGGTGCCCGGACAGAGTTTAAGATGTGTGGACATCCCTAGGTGTGAAGGGGGGAACTAGAAACATTAAATTTTAATGTTTATTGGAGTTTGCCCCTAGGCCTTAGTGGCCCTAGGAACTTATTAAAGTTGGGGCCCTAGGGATTAAATTGGGGAGGAGTTTTCTCTCTCTTCTCTCTCTCTCTTCCCTTTTTGGGGAATCGTGTAGCAAAAGAGGAGCTTCTTTCATGCGCATGTTATCCTAGCGTGGAAAAGCACAGGAAGAAGGAGGCGGCTGTTTTGCTGTGTGCTGTTGCTGTTTTTCTGAGTAGAATCAGCCGTACAGCACTGTACGGCCAGAACTGGGCAAACACTCTCTCTCTTTTTCTCCTCTGTTGCTGGCTGCGCACAGAATCTGCTGCTGGAAATCCTGCGCACAGGCCAGTACGGGCTGTACCAGCAAGTACACAAGCCGTACAGCCCTGTACGACAGCCGTACAGTGTACGGACAGGGCTGACGCACGCTTTACTGGGTTCTGAAGCTGCAGGCGGCGCTTGTCAGGTGGCTGGACAGACCTGAATACTCTGATTCAGGTTGGTACAGAAGTGGACAGCAGGCTGTTTATGCAAGTACAACGCCTGGCACGTATCCCGAGGCGGTACAGACGGGTACTGTGCTGATTTTCAGATCTGTATTTTCAAGGACAGCATAGGAGTGAGCATCAGGAGGAGGATACAGGCAAGTGCAAGCACACGTGTGAAGCAGGATTGTGGATTCAAGTGCCTGCAGGCACAGATTGGTGCTGTTGCTTCCTCTAGTGTTGTTTCACGAGCTGAATTTGGTAAGCTCTGTTTCTGTTCATCCATCTCTCTTTCTACTGCTTGATGTCTGCTGCAGGTATGTGTTATCTGGCTCCTTGTGAGAGGAGGGGTTTGGCAGATTGACAAGGGATTAAGACAGAGATTGGACAGCACATGTATGTTTGAGCTGAGAAGATGTATCATGCTCTTGAGTTATGCCAGATGTATGCCCATGGCTGGCCTACTTTGTGATCTTGGCTGATCAGAGGGAGACACAGTGTGTTGCTTGAGGACACAGATCTGTGTGCATAGATCCTCTATGCTGAGAAGGATTTGTGGGCCGTCAGATTGGACTTACAGGTGTAAACTCTTGGCTGGTCTTTGTGTTGTACTCAGCCATACATATTATTTTAATTGAATAAAGAAATACCGCAAGGGGCGCCAAGCTTTGGGGCCAACAGGTGTCGCTGTGTATTCAGATTTGGGCACTCTAGCTCCAATCTGTGTTTTGTTTCTCATCTAGACTACAAGTGGACGGGTGATTGTTCCCACCGCACTCTGGTTTTCTATCAGAGGCCGGTTTCAAGGTTCCGTCGCCGGGACCAATCATCAACTTTCTGAAGGGGGTGAGCTCGTGGTTGCTTTGAAAAAAAGCCATCGCTGAAAATTCAGCAATCATGTCTGATACAGAGGAAGAGTACTTCTAGCATGAAGAAGAAGAGCAAGAGACTTCTCCTGAAAGAGATGTATCTGAGGATATTTTTGCAGGAGAACAGGCTGCAGATGTTGAGCCTTATGAGGATGTAACACAGCCAGAAGATGTGCATGGTAAAGAGGATGATGATGCTCGGTTCAAAGATCGCTTGGCTAGTGTTATGGATACTTTTATGCAGCTCACACAGAGTGAGAGATTTGCTGAATTTTTGAGATCTCGCTCAGAGCCCCGCACAGAGCCCCAGAAAAAGAAGAAGAAGGTTCGTTCGAAGAATCTTTCTCAAGGTCATAGTGGTACCACTCCACAGGATCCATCTCCTGCACAGTTTCCGAACATGCAGCATGCTTTTGGTGCTAACCCACAGAGTTCCTTCTATGGACAGCCACCTATTCCTCAGCAGAACATGCATCCAGGGTACTTTGGTGGTGGCTCAGTGTTTCAATCCATGACTGGAGGTTATCCTCAGGGAGGCATGGGTATGTATGGGCCTTTTGGAGCCAATTTTCAGCCTGGCATGCAAGGGAATATGTATGGTGGTATGCAGTCCGGTATGCAAGGAAATGTGTTTGGAAGCATGCAACCTGGGATGCAAGGCAATATGTTTGGTGGCATGCAGCCAGGTATGCAGCATGGAATGTATGGAAACATGGCTGGGATGTATGGTATGCCTGGTGTTGGAATGGGAAATGTTGACCCAATGATGGGTATGAATGTTGGGGGCAGCAATCTTACGAAACCACTTCCATATGATAATCTAACGCCTATGGGCAAGGCGAAGGATTACAAGGAAGGGGGAGCTGCAGTGAAGTTTGACACTTTCAGTGGGGCCAAGGATAAATTGAAGGCACTTACCTTTTTACAGCAGTTTGATGCTGCTTTTTCTGGTGGGAATTACACAGAGTCTTCTAAGGTGAGGAAAGCTGCCACTTTTCTCAAGGGCAATGCTTTGCAGTGGTGGTCTACTCTTCTTTTGCAGGGCATAGCACCCACCACATGGGTCCAATTCAAACAGATTTTCTCTTCCGTATGGCTCACATCTACATTTGAGGTGGATGTTATGACAGCATGGCACAAGCTGGATGCTTCAAAGTGTGATAGTTTGGAGGATTATAACAAGAAGTTTTGGGAAGCTCTACTCCCAGTGACTTCTTATCGTGCCGTGCCATTATCTGAGCAGGTAGAGAAGTATTGTTGTGGGCTGCCCAAGGAGGTACGAGATTATTGTATAAAGACAAGAGTAACGAACATGTCACAGATGATTGAAAATGCTATGACAGCTAATGCGTTACTCACAGGTGGTTCATCTGGGTTTAAAGGCAGTAAGAAATTGGGCAAGAAAGCTGAAAAATTTGGGCATGCTTCTCGTGATGCTAAAGGGTCTACAGAGACAAAGTATAAGAAGTTGCCAATGCCCAAAAGGACTTCTGAGGAAAGACATGCTTTGAGAGATGCTCAAAAGTGTTTTTACTGTACTGAAGAGGGGCATATGTCATTCAATTGTCCCAAAAGAACGTCCAAGAAGGACCCTGACAATAAAGGAGAGCCCAAGCCAAAGAAACCAAAGCCTTCTGCAGGCTTAGTTCCTGATCTTGTGGGTGAGCAGCTAGGTGGTGAAGCTACAGAGTTGTGCAGGGCATGGGGCAAAGTGAGAGATCAGAATGCTTTGATCTTCTTTGACACAGGTGCTAGAGCCAACTTCATTTCACCAGATTTGGCTGGCCGATTGGGAATTCGCGCAGAGGAGATGGGGCCGCTACATGAGGCAAATATGGCTTGTCCAGGGTATGCAGAACCCGTTACTCCTATCATTGGGAAGCTTCGGCTTCATTTGCAGGGTTATGTGGACAGCGAGGAGTTCTTCATCATGCCTTTGGATGGCTGTGATGTTTTGTTGGGGATGCCATGGTGCCACAGGGTACATGCGGTGGTGGATACTTACAATAGGAAAATTACTCTGACTCATAGAGGGAAAGAGCATGTATTGGATGTAAAACTCAAAGGGGAATCTGTTCCTATTGTATCCGCTTCGGCGATTTCATCAGTAATGAAAAAGCATCTTTCCGCGTACTTGATTTATGTAAAGGATGCACAGGATGATGAGTCTAAGTCTAATTTGTCAATGATAGATAAGGACAGGGCTGATTTCTTAAGTGAGTTTCAAGACTGTTTTTCCGAGTCATTGCCAAGAGAATTACCTCCTGAGAGGCCAGAAGATCATGCTATAGATCTGATTCCTGGTAGTACTCCACCGAATAGACCGCCGTATCGTGTTAGTGCAGCCCAACAGGAAGAGATTATGAGTCAGGTGCAGGAGCTATTGAATAAGGGGTTGATTCAGCCTAGCTCATCACCCTTTTGCTCACCTGTGCTCTTAGTGCAGAAGAAGGATGGTTCTTGGCGCATGTGTATAGATTACAGGGCGCTTAACAAGAATACCATCAAGAATCAATTCCCCATACCAAGGATCGATGACATATTGGACCGCTTACAGGGCTCCACAGTTTTTAGTCGTATTGACTTGAAAAGCGGGTATCATCAGATACGCATTAGACCCGAGGATGTGCATAAGACAGCATTCCGAACCACGTTTGGGTTGTATGAGTTCTTGGTTATGCCCTTTGGTTTAACGAATGCGCCTGCCACATTTAACAGAATGATGGACAGGATTTTCAGGCCACATAGAGAGTTTGTGGGCACATTCTTTGATGATATGATTGTGCATTCACAAACTGAGGAAGAGCATCGAAGGCATTTGGCCATTGTGTTTGCAGAACTCAGAAACCATAGATTGGTGGTTAATGGCAAGAAGAATGAGTTTTTCTTGCAGGAGATACATTTCTTGGGGCATATTGTGTCTGGTCATGGAGTCCGTATGGATCCAGCCAAGGTGGAAGCAATACTTAATTGGCCAGCTTTGAGGACCGTGCATGATGTACGCAGCTTTCTAGGATTGTGTTCCTATTACAGGCGTTACATACGGCACTTTGCTGAAATTGCTTCACCTCTTCATGCTTTGACGAAGAAAGCAACTCCGTTTAGATGGGCTGATTGGGAAATTACAGCATTCAAAAAGCTCAAAGAAAAGCTTACTTCGGACCCAGTATTGGTGTTACCGGACCTCCGAAAGGCTTTTGTTGTCCAGTGTGATGCATGTGGAAGTAGCATTGGTGCAGTTCTCATGCAAGAGGGACATGTGATAGCCTATGAGAGTAGAGTTTTGCAAGATGCCGAAAAGCATTTACAAGTGTATGAGAAAGAGATGTTGGCTGTAATTCACGCTCTTTCTACATGGAAACACTACTTGCTTGGGGCTGATTTTACTGTACAGACAGATCATCAGACCTTGCGTTATTTCCTCACGCAGACTAAGCTTTCAGAGAAGCATATGCGTTGGGCAAACTTTTTGTCAATGTTTCACTTCCAGATTGTGCATGTGAAAGGCAAAAAGAATGTAGTGGCAGATGCTTTGTCACGCAAGCCACAGGTCTCTGCAGTTTCACTTGCTTATCACCATGAGCTTGATGAAATGAAAGAGCAGTATGCCCATGATGAGGATTTTGAAAAGTTGTATGATCAGATGTCTGAGGGTCAGCGGCATGAGCATTACACTCTCAGAGATGGGTTTTTATTGATGCATGGCAGACTGTGTGTAACCAGGCCATTGCGACTCAAGGTTATGATTGAAAGTCATGCTCCACCGTATGCAGGTCATAGAGGTATTGACGCCACGGTCAAAGCAGTGGAGACTTTCTTTTATTGGCCAACCTTGAGAAGAGATGTTGATGCCTTTGTGAGGCAATGCATCGTATGTCAGAAGGTAAAGTTTGACCGTCAGAAGACACCAGGGTTATTACAGCCTTTACCTATTCCGGATAGACCTTGGGAGAGCATTGCCATGGATTTTGTATTTGATCTTCCACGGACACAAACGGGAAATGATGGCATCTGGACTATCATATGCAGGTTCAGTAAGCAGGCTCATTTCATTCCCGTGAGGAAGACAATTTAAGTGGATCATATGGTGAAGTTGTTCATGGCGAACATCTTCAAGTATCATGGCTTGCCTACGTCTATCATTAGTGACCGTGATCCACGGATGACGAGTTTGTTCTGGAGAGGGTTGTTTGACAACATGGGTACAACTCTCAAGTTTTCATCGTCATTTCATCCACAGACAGATGGTCAGTCAGAAGAGGCTAACTCTACAGTGTTGGATCTTCTCAAGTGTTATGTGTCAGAGCACAAGCAACAATAGGAAAAATATCTTCCTTTGGTGGAGTTTGCATATAACAACACTGTACATAGCTCGACAGGCAAGGCGCCTTTTGAGATTGTAGAAGGAGGGAAGAAAGTACCACCCATTTTGCATACAAAGGATAAGATCTTTGAGGCTGATCAGTATGTGGAAAGCTTGGATGAAGCTTATCGGAGAGTTAAGTTGGCCCTCCAGAAAACTCAGCAGAAGCAAAAGAAAGCCGCAGACCGTCACAGACGTGATTTACAGTTTGCATTGGGTGATTGGGTTCTTTTGCGTTTTGAAAAGGCTAGACTCAAGAAGATGAAGGGTAAAGAGCGCTTATTCCCTAAATTGAGCATGCGATATTATGGGCCTTTTCAGGTTTTGGAAAAAATTGGTGAGGTAACCTATCGTTTGAAGTTACCAGATCACTGGAGGATTCACAATGCTTTTCACGTGAGTCTTCTTAGACCTTTCCGTGGGGATGTGCCTGAGGATGTATCAGATGAGGCTCAGCCGGAAGTTGAGGAACTTGATGAGGTTCTGATTCCACAGCAGATAGTGGCACATAAAGAAAGGAAGGTACGAGGTAAAGTTTCCCGTCGTTATCTTGTGAAGTTCAAGAACTATTCACCGATGGATGCGAAGTGGATGGAGGAAGGTGACTTAACAGATTCACCTCAGGTTTTGCAGCTTTATCTCGATGCCTTTGAGTTAGAGCCGACTCTTATTGTGGCTCATTCAGGTTCAGCAGAGCATGGGTCTGGAGCATTACCTGATGCTCAAGAGGGGGGTAGCACCTCCACTCCCTTGATACAGACAGGCTCAGATGACATCTAGAGGTCGCTTGGTGCAGATTTTATCTCATCCGAAGGTACTGAGGCTGACAGTACATCTGTTTATGGGACTTCTATGATATATGTGTACTAGTCACATGGAGATTTTTGTGGATATGTATGGTTCACAGTGGTATACAACTTGGACTATTACTATGCCATTGGTTTGCAGTGAATGATGATACATGTGTATGGCTCAGAGAGATTGGGACGCTGATCTTGCCATATTGTATATTTCACTTTGGATATTTTGATGCATCACCAGAATGCAATCGAGGACGCTTGCCATCTTTCAAGAGGGGGGTATGTCATGGCCCTGTGAAAATGGAGCAGGACAAGTGTGGGCATGGTGGTTGCAGAGTCAGAATATTTTATGATTCACATGGGGGGTGCCCGAACAGAGTTTAAGATGTGTGGACATCCCTAGGTGTGAAGGGGGGAACTAGAAACGTTAAATTTTAATGTTTATTGGAGTTTGCCCCTAGGCCTTAGTGGCCCTAGGAACTTATTAAAGTTGGGGCCCTAGGGATTAAATTGGGGAGGAGTTTTCTCTCTCTTCTCTCTCTCTCTTCCCTTTTTGGGGAATCGTGTAGCAAAAGAGGAGCTTCTTTCATGCGCATGTTATCCTAGCGTGGAAAAGCACAGGAAGAAGGAGGCGGCTGTTTTGCTGTGTGCTGTTGCTGTTTTTCTGAGTAGAATCAGCCGTACAGCACTGTACGGCCAGAACTGGGCAAACACTCTCTCTCTTTTTCTCCTCTGTTGCTGGCTGCGCACAGAATCTGCTGCTGGAAATCCTGCGCACAGGCCAGTACGGGCTGTACCAGCAAGTACACAAGCCGTACAGCCCTGTACGACAGCCGTACAGTGTACGGACAGGGCTGACGCACGCTTTTTTGGGTTCTGAAGCTGCAGGCGGCGCTTGTCAGGTGGCTGGACAGACCTGAATACTCTGATTCAGGTTGGTACAGAAGTGGACAGCAGGCTGTTTATGCAAGTACAACGCCTGGCACGTATCCCGAGGCGGTACAGACGGGTACTGTGCTGATTTTCAGATCTGTATTTTCAAGGACAGCATAGGAGTGAGCATCAGGAGGAGGATACAGGCAAGTGCAAGCACACGTGTGAAGCAGGATTGTGGATTCAAGTGCCTGCAGGCACAGATTGGTGCTGTTGCTTCCTCCAGTGTTGTTTCACGAGCTGAACTTGGTAAGCTCTGTTTCTGTTCATCCATCTCTCTTTCTACTGCTTGATGTCTGCTGCCTGCAGGTATGTGTTATCTGGCTCCTTGTGAGAGGAGGGGTTTGGCAGATTGACAAGGGATTAAGACAGAGATTGGACAGCACATGTATGTTTGAGCTGAGAAGATGTATCATGCTCTTGAGTTATGCCAGATGTATGCCCATGGCTGGCCTACTTTGTGATCTTGGCTGATCAGAGGGAGACACAGTGTGTTGCTTGAGGACACAGATCTGTGTGCATAGATCCTCTGTGCTGAGAAGGATTTGTGGGCCGTCAGATTGGACTTACAGGTGTAAACTCTTGGCTGGTCTTTGTGTTGTACTCAGCCATACATATTATTTTAATTGAATAAAGAAATACCGCAAGGGGCGCCAAGCTTTGGGGCCAACAGGTGTCGCTGTGTATTCAGATTTGGGCACTCTAGCTCCAATCTGTGTTTTGTTTCTCATCTAGACTACAAGTGGACGGGTGATTGTTCCCACCGCACTCTGGTTTTCTATCAGAGGCCGGTTTCATCGACCCTCCAAACTGCCAAACCCTTCCTCTCACAAAGGGACAAAGGAGCACCCCCGGAACAGTCTCGAACTAGAGGAAAGAGGGACTCGGTTGTGCACCTTCTGCAGTCCCACCTGCTCACAAAGAGAGAGAGAGAGAGAGAGAGAGAGAGAGAGAGAGAGGGAGAAACCTGCAGACCTTGTGTCACTTTCCCCCAAAGGAAGAGGAGAGAGAAAACAGAGACTGATTGTCCCCATGTGTGCACCTCTACTGCTCCTATTGTCTCCTCCTTCAACGAGAAAGAGAGGGCGGGAGAAAACTCTGTTCAGTCCCGCGTCTTCTGCCCTGTAGTCGCCTTCCCCCACACACACACACACACAGCGTGGGTAAACCTGCTCAGTCCAGAATTTTCTGCAGCCAATCTTCCCTTACAATCCTGCGCTGCCTTTCACAAGAGGGAGAAAGGGAGGCCAACGCAGTCCAGCCCACTGGGTTTGCTCTTGGAGCTCAGCCCGCCTGTACTTCTCTGTAGCCCAACCGGTCCTCAACTTTTCCATGACTCAAAGCTCCTACGTGGAGTTGCCATCCAGCCGCCTGCCTTGCCACCACCAAAAAGCACATACGCCTCAACCCTCCAGTTGAGGCCAACTACCCCTCCAAAAAGAGTCCCCCTATGACCTGCATACGGTGGAGCATGACTTTCAATCGTTAAATTGAGTCATAATTGCCTGGTAACACACAGTCTACCATGCATCAATAAGAAGCCATCTCTGAGAGTTTAATGATCATGCCGCTGACCCTCGGACATATGATCATAGACTCTGCCAAAATCCTCATCCTGGGTATACCACTCTTTCATCTCATCAAGCTCATGATGATAAGTAAGTGAAACTACTAAGACCTGTGGCTTGCGTGACAAAGCATCTGCCACAACATTCTTTTTGCCTTCCACATGTACGATCTAGAAGTGGAACATAGACAAAAAGTTGGCCCATCTCATATGCTTCTCAAAAAGCTTAGTTTGCGTGATGAAATAACGCAAGGTCTGATGATCTGTCTGCACAGTGAAATCAGCCCCAAGCAAATAGTGTTTCCATGTAGAAAGAGCATGAATAACAGCCAACATCTCTTTCTCATAGACCTATAAATACTTCTTGGCATTCTATAATATACGACTCTCATATGCTATCGTATGTCCTTCATGCATGAGAACTGCCCCAATGCTATTTCCACATACATCACACTGGACAACAAAAGCCTTTCGGAGATCCGGTAGTACCAATACGGGCTCCAAAGTAAGCTTTTCTTTAAGCTTTTTAAAGGCTGCAATTTCTCGATCAACCCATCGAAACGGAGTTCCCTTCTTTGTTAAAGCATGAAGGGACAAAGCAATCTCAGCAAAATACCGTATGTACCGCCTGTAATAAAACACAATCCCAAAAGCTGCGTACATCATGCACAGTCCTCAAGTCTGGCCAATTGAGAATTGCTTCTACTTTCAAAGGATCCATACGGACTTCATCTTTAGATACGATGTGCCCCAAGAAGTATATTTCTTCCAAGAAGAACTCACTCTTCTTACCATTTATGACCAACCTATGCTTCCGGAGTTCTTTAAACACTATGGCCAAATGCTACCTATGTTCCTCCTCTGAGCATGAATGCAGAATCATATCATCAAAGAATGTGCCCACAAACGCTCTATGAGACCGGAAAATCCTATCCATCACCCTGATAAAGGTGGCGGGAGCATTTGTCAAGCAAAAGGGCATGACCAAGAACTCATACAGTCCAAAGGTGGTCCGAAATGCTGTCTTATGCACATCCTCGGGTCTAATGCGTATCTGATGATACCCGCTTTTTAAGTCTATCCAACTAAAGACTATGGAGCCCTATAAGCAGTCCAATATGTCATCGATCCTCAGAATAGGAAATCGATTCTTAATGGTGTTCTTGTTGAGCACATGTAATCTATACACATGCGCCAAGAACCATCTTTCTTTTGCACTAAGAGCACAGGTGAGCAAAAGGGTGATGAGCTAGGTTGAATCAACTCCTTTTTCAACAACTCCTGTACCTGGCTCATAATTTCCTCTTGTTGGGCTGCACTAACACGGTACGGCGGTCTATTTGGTGGGATACTCCCCGGAATAAGATCAATAGCATGATCTTTGTTGGGTATTGGACTCACACACTCACACACACAAACCTGCACATTAGGGTTAGGTGCAGGGTAGAGAAGCTCACACACAGAAATGAGAGAGAGAGAGAGAGAGCCAAAAGTGTGGTATCCACAAAATGCAAGTCAACCCTTGCATGTGTGCCACATCCATATAATATAGAACTACAAAATATTACATGTGTCCTTTCACACTTGATGTCCAAGGGGAAAAACCACATGGGAAAAAGTGCCCTTGGTTAAGCCCTGTTCACACATAGCACTACCATAAGTGAGCATATGCCTACAAATCCCCCCTGTAGTGGAAGTGTGAACCTGTACAAGGAAGCAGATCACTCTCTGTATGAGAGTAAGCCCAAAGCTTTGCGGAAAGCTTCAAACTTTTCTTGAGGTAAAGCCTTTGTGAATAGATCTGCAACATTATCCTGTGTAGGGCAATAAGATAAACTGATCTCCCCTGCATGTAGCCTCTCTCTGACATAGTGATTATGAATCTCTATGTGCTTGGTACGTGCATGAAATACTGGATTTCGTGCCACGGCCATAGCACTCTGGCTATCAGTGAGAATGGTGGTGGGTGTCTGTTGACACTCACGAAGATCAGCCAATAGTCTCCTCAACCATACACAATCTACTGTAGCTGTAAAGACTGCCCTGTACTCAGCCTCACAAGTAGATGTAGCAACAGTGGGTTGCTTTTTACTCAACCAAGATATGCATGAGCTCCCAAGAAAAAAACAATTCCCACTGGTGGATTGCCTGGTATCGTAATCACCAGCCCAATCTGAATCACTGTATGCATAAAGCTGCAAGCTTGTGACATGTGAGGGATGAGACCGTAGTAATCACAACCTTAGTCTACACTTAACTACACTTAATGATGTTTAAGAGACAAACAGATATACAAAGAGATAGACAAGTTTGTGTCAATGCAGTGCAGCTATATTAAATGAATGAATGCGGTTACAATGAGATCCAGATGGATCTGTACTGCTGTATATGCTGCCTATATGCTGAATATGCGGGATGAACTGCTGATTATGATGCTGAATGCTGTCCTGAGGATGAAACGCAGCACTGATGGGCTAGACTGAACTGAATGCTGCTGCATTTTGCTGAAGATGATGGCTGAACTGATGCGTTAACTGATGAAGATGCTGATGGAGATGCGTTGAATGCTGATGGAGATGCGTTAACTGAATGCTACTGCTGATGATGATGGCTGAAACGCATGATGCTCCAGAGGAGGCTGCGTTTGCTGAATATGCTGCTGAGGCTGATATGCTGAAACGCCAGATGATCCAAAGGATGATGCGCTTCACTCTGATGAGCCTCCTGATGGCTGAATGCTGCTATGATGAGGTGCCTAAAGCTGAATGGAGAGGCGCCCATATCTATGTGTCTGAGAGGGCTGGTCGGCCAGCACTAATGTAGTCGGCCAGTTCATATCCCCATAAAATACTCATAAAATACCATAAATGGTAGTCGGCTGCCCCAAAAATGCATAAAAATGCCTGAATAAATGCTGGTAAAAACACCTGATGAATCTGTGATGCTAATGATGCCATAATGATGCCATGTCACTGTACACCTGACTGGTGTGCACGTGACATTCCCCGCTGCTAAACTGTTGCTGGGTGGATACCTGGCAACCTTCGACTCGTCTGCGATCCTTCTCCTCCGAACCACTGCCCCCTTCTGTCTTCTGCTGGGACTGAGTCCGTCTGCAGGAGTGAAATCCTTGAGCCAAGACGCTATGTACTGCGGGAACTGAATGGCAACTACCTGAGTCACCCTTGACCTGTTCCTGGAAACCTTTCACCTACCATCTCCGTCGTACCTGAAGCTCTGAACCTCCTGAGGCGAATGTTGGAGCAAACTTCCGTCTTCTGTGGAAGAGAAACCCCCTGCTGCCAGTTGAAGCCAAAACTTATGTGCTCCTTTGATGATGGATGTCCTGCTTCCCTGAGAGTTCATGGGTAACATGTATGCAAGACTGACTGCTAAGATGACTGCTAAGATGACTGCTGTGCAAACCATAATGCAGACCTAAGGGAAAATCCCTAAGGGTGGCTTGCAAAATTTTCAGAACTGGGTTTAACTGTGCGGAAGCGATAAAAATGATGACTGACTGAATGACTGATGAACTGAACATGCTCTAAGGCTGGTTACCCTGTAACGCTCTGATACCAATGTGACATGTGAGGGATGAGACCGTAGTAATCACAACCTTAGTCTACACTTAGCTACACTTAATGATGTTTAAGAGACAAACAGATATACAAAGAGATAGACAAGTTTGTGTCAATGCAGTGCAGCTATATTAAATGAATGAATGCGGTTACAATGAGATCCAGATGGATCTGTACTGCTGTATATGCTGCCTATATGCTAAATATGCGGGATGAACTGCTGATTATGATGCTGAATGCTGTCCTGAGGATGAATCGCAGCACTGATGGGCTGGACTGAACTGAATGCTGCTGCGTTTTGCTGAAGATGATGGCTGAACTGATGCATTAACTGATGAAGATGCTGATGGAGATGCGTTGAATGCTGATGGAGATGCGTTAACTGAATGCTACTGCTGATGATGATGGCTGAAACGCATGATGCTCCAGAGGAGGCTGCGTTTGCTGAATATGCTGCTGAGGCTGATATGCTGAAACGCCAGATGATCCAAAGGATGATGCGCTTCACTCTGATGAGCCTCCTGATGGCTGAATGCTGCTATGATGAGGTGCCTAAAGCTGAATGGAGAGGCGCCTATATCTGTGTGTCTGAGAGGGCTGGTCGGCCAGCACTAATGCAGTCGGCCAGTTCATATCCCCATAAAATACTCATAAAATACCATAAATGGTAGTCGGCTGCCCCAAAAATGCATAAAAATGCCTGAATAAATGCTGGTAAAAATACCTGATGAATCTGTGATGCTAATGATGCCATAATGATGCCATGTCACTGTACACCTGACTGGTGTGCACGTGACATTTGCGTTAACTGAATGCTACTGCTGATGATGATGGCTGAAACGCATGATGCTCCAGAGGAGGCTGCGTTTGCTGAATATGCTGCTGAGGCTGATATGCTGAAACGCCAGATGATCCAAAGGATGATGCGCTTCACTCTGATGAGCCTCCTGATGGCTGAATGCTGCTATGATGAGGTGCCTAAAGCTGAATGGAGAGGCGCCTATATCTATGTGTCTGAGAGGGCTGGTCGGCCAGCACTAATGCAGTCGGCCAGTTCATATCCCCATAAAATACTCATAAAATACCATAAATGGTAGTCGGCTGCCCCAAAAATGCATAAAAATGCCTGAATAAATGCTGGTAAAAATACCTGATGAATCTGTGATGCTAATGATGCCATGTCACTGTACACCTGATTGGTGTGCACGTGACAAAGCTGCCCCCCCTGGGATAGAACAAACCAAGATCCAGGGTACCCTTAAGATATCGAAAAATGCGTTTGACTGCTTGCCAATGCTTTGTGCCTGGGCTGTGCATGAATTTGCTCAACAAAGACACCCCAAAAGATATGTCTGGCCTCGTATTACACAAGTAAATGAGGCATCCCACTGCCTGGCTATAAAGGCCGGCCTCAAAAGGCTCTCCAATATCATGCATAGTAAGCCGTACACTTGATTCTACTGGAGTAGAAATGGGCTTACATTCATCCATGTGAAACCTTTTTAGCAAACTTTTTATGTACTTAGTTTGCTGCATAACAATGCCATCATCTGTATGCATAAATTGTATGCCGAGATAGTAGTGTAAAGGCCCCAAATCTGACATATCAAATTCAGATTTCAAATCAGCTTTGAAATCTGAAATTTGTGCTTTGCTTGTACCTGTAATGAGCATGTCATCTACATACAAGATGACTATGAGAATATCGGCATCGGTTTTCTTCACATATAATGTGCTTTCAGCTGGACTATTCTCATAACCTTGGCTGGTTAGATGAGCATGTATCTTATCATACCAAGCTCTTGGAGCTTGCTTTAACCCATACAATGCTTTGTGCAACCTGCATACTTTATGTTCCTCACCAGGAACTACAAAACCAATGGGCTGATTTACATATACTTCCTCCTGTAAATCCCCATTTAAGAATGCAGTTTTGATATCCAATTGATGCACTTTCCATCCTTTATGGGCAGCCAATGCAATCACTGATCTTATTGTGGTCATTCTCGAAGTAGGAGCAAAAGTCTCTTCATAATCTATTCCCTTTTTCTGGGAGTAGCCTTTAGCCACAAGTCTTGCTTTGTACCTGTCAATAGTACCATCAGACTTTCTTTTGACTTTGTACACCCACTTTGTGCCAATTACATGCTTGCCTTTAGGCAATTCCACAAGATCCCATGTATTATTCTTCATGATAGAAGAAATTTCAGCTTGCATAGCTTGCAACCAATGCTCATTCTCATGTGCTTCTTCATAAGAAGAAGGCTCTTCTGAATCAAAGAGACCACCCATTGCGAATGCAGACTCCCCACGATGTACATTCAAGGCATGGCTGGAACTAGCCCTTGTTCTACCTGTGAGTGGAGCTGCAAGTTTGCTTTCTTGCAAAGTTTTCAGCAACCATCTTGGCACTGACTTGGCTGTGTCTATGGCTGTTTGCTCTTCCCTGACAAGATCTTCCACTTCTTCCACAGAAGGGGGCTGAATGGCTGGCTGGTCCACATGTTCTACATGTGGATTTTCTTGTGTAGGGGCTGGCTGATCTGAATCCCCCCTAATTGCAATGGGTAAAAGTCCATCAAACATGTCCTGTATGCCTGTATCATTGCTTTTATACAAGCTGATCATGGGCTGGCAAATACCACATCTCTACTCACAAAAATCCTTCGTGTAGTTGGATTATAAAGACGGTATCCTTTGCTTTCATTGCTGTAGCCCACAAAAATGCATTTAATTGCTTTGTCATCAAGCTTTGTTCGGAGTTGTTCTGGCACATGTGCATATGCCAAACACCCAAATGTACGCATATAATCCACTGTTGGCTTTCGGCTATACCAAGCCTCAAATGGTGTTATGGTTTTCAAAGCTTTTGTTGGACACCTGTTCAACACATGAGTTGCACACATTATAGCTTCCATCCAAAATTTGTGAGGCAACTTTTGTGCTTTCACCATGCATCGTGCCATCTCCATGAGAGATCTATTTTTCCTTTCAGCTACACCATTCTGCTGCGGTGTATAAGGCACAGTACATTGGTGTTTGATGCCCTTTTGAAGCATATAATCCTTGAATGCATTTGACATGTATTCTCCACCTCTATCTGAGCGAAGTGTTTGGACTTTACATGCACACATATTTTCAGCCATTGCTACAAAGTGTCGAAAGCATGTAAACACATCTTCTTTTGCTTTCAAAGGGTAAGCCCAAGCAAACCTGGAGTAGTCATCAATGAATGTGACAAAGTAAAGATGCCCCCCTATGGATGGTGTCCGCATTGGACCACATACATCACTATGTATGAGCTGTAATTTATTTTCAGCTCTAACAGCTCCATCTTTGGGGAATGGTTTTCTTTGCATCTTTCCCAAAATACACCCCTCACATACATGTCTCGGTGGAGACTCAAGAGACGGCATATTATCAACCATATGATGCTTCTGTAAAAGCATCAAACTCTGAAAATTTACATGGCCAAAACGAGCATGCCATAGCTCTGCATCATGCATAGCAGGAGTGTGGGCAGCCACTGTATTTGCATCATAAGTACGCTTGTCATAGCTGTCCAACTTATACAAACCTTTGTATCGTGTTCCAGAAGTGACTATTTCATAACCCTTTGATGGGTCTTTTACCAAACACTTCCCATCTTCAAATTCAACCTTTAAACCTTGATCGTTTATGGCTGAGACGGAGAGCAGATTTTTCTTTATTCCTGGAACATACAATACATTTCTCATACATATATTGGCGCCATTGGCTGCAATAAGTATGACATTACCAATTCCCTTTACTGGATATGTGGTATGATCTGCACATGATACAGTGCGGCCATTTGAAGCATAAACCAAGTGCTGAAATACATCTTTGCATGAAGTGATGTGGCTCGAAGCACCACTATCAAAATACCATGATGCATTCTGTTTGTCAGATGCAATGCAAGACATATCAGTGTCCGAAGCACCTGGTGTGTCACTAGTGCATGTGACCAAAAAAGTGTACTCTTCCTGGATTACATTAGCTGATTGCTGTGCTTTGTCATCCGAAGAGTCTGCTACTGCATTGCCTGCTTCTTTCTTTTTCTCTTTTGCAATCCTTTTCCTACATTCACTGATGTAGTGTCCAGGCTTATGGCAGTAGTGACATTTGCCCTTCTTTTTGGGCTTGTTTGCATCCCCTTTGTCAGACTTTTCACCACTAGAAGAGGGCTGTCCATGACCAGCCTTGCTAGACTGTTGTCCCCCATGCTTAAAGCTCTTTGCTTTACTAAGGAGCCAGATGACACAACTCTACAGCAGACATAAGCCAGTGGAAAGAAAGAAAGATTGACAAGTTCAGAGCTTACCAATTTCAATGTGTGGTTCTGCATCAGAGAGACTGACCGTACCAATCTGTACTTGCAATAGACTGTCTGTACTTTTCTCTCTGCAGCCGCCTGAGTGATGCACCAACTATACTTTGATAAAGCACCACCTGCAGCAGCTGAAGATGCACCACCTGCAATTTGTTCAGGACAGAACAGTACGGAAGCCGCATGTACCTGTCCGTACAGGTTTGTAGTACTCGATTGTACCTGTCCGTACAAGATTGTACTTGCAGTCGCCTGGACCTGCCCGCCTGCTGTCAGTACCCTGGTCGCCAGCGCCGCCTGAGCCAATCAGTGCGCAGCAGCCTGTACCTGCTGACGTACAGCAGACGCCGCCTGCACTGGCTGTACGGAACTACAGCCACATGCTCTGTCCGTACAGTATTGTCTGTACTGCTTCCGCCTGAACCTGCAGTCGCCTGATGTCCGTACCCTGTCGCCAGCACCGCCTGCAACCAGCCGCCACCTGCTCTGTACGGCTTGCAGTCACCAGGTCTGTACTGCTTCCGCCTGAAGCCGCCTGCTGTCCGTACCCTGTCGCCAGCACCGCCTGTAACCAACCGCCACCTGCTCTGTACGGCCTGCAGTCACCAGGTCTGTACGGCCTGTTCAGTACGCAGCACAAAGCAGCAACCACCACCTCTATGCAGCCAGTCGACAGAGGTTCTCTTCTCCTCCACGCACGTAGCTTGCACTGTCACCAATTGGCCGACCATTTGGTCCATTCCCACATTTTTGCGTCTCGTTCACTTGAGGCCAGGCCAGTGTCTCGTGTGAAGAGGCCAGTATTTTGCTGACATGGACGGGAGCCAGACTGGTGCCACCCGTGTGTTAGCAGGATGGTGTCGTATGGACGGGAGCCAGATCAGTGCCACCCGTGTATGACCTGGACTGTGTTCGATCCATGGGACTGTCACGCCATGGAAGAGCCAGTATTCGTGCCGTGTTTTACCTATGGGACTGTCACACCTAGGGAAACTCGTGCCTGGAACTGTGTCTTACCTATGGGATTGTCACTCCATAGGAAGACCAGGTTTTTATGTAATAAATATCGTGCCAGTTTTGTGCCGACAAATATTTTGTACATGTTCCATGAACGGGAGATATGTCCATGTTACTTTTTGCACATGCACACATATTTTGCATGTTTGAAACTGTTTTCGCATGACATGTATTCGTGTGTTTGCCTGCCTGACGTGTTACTTACTGAGCGGGGACGCCTGCCAGTGAGTCGTGAAGTGTGCCCTGTATTCTGACGAGTTTCAGTGCATGTGAACAGGTGGTAAGTATATGGTACATGTTGTGTTAAATGTTTTAAATACTAACCCTTTGATTTATAAGGTGAAGTGTTCACATTCATTTAAATGTGGGCACCACTTTGGGCACCCACTTTGGGGCCAAGGTGGGGAGCCCCATTTAAGTGAGTGTGGGGGTGGGCAAAGGCACCTACCCAAACTCCCCCACCCTCATGCAAACGTGGAGTTAAACTCCACATTAATTTATTAAAAAAGTTTACCCCTTCAAGCGTAAGGATCATCGCATCTTCTTGGGTTGGTTTTGCATCACCCGGCGATCAACCTTATTGGCGTGGGGGACTGTCGACCATCTCCTTGCATGCTGCTTCTTCCATACAGGCTGGCTGCGCCTCCTTTTCTACAGGCGGCTAGTACTCATTGAAGGCGGCTGACTGCTCTACCATCACATCCGCCCTACAGGCTGCTGCCCCTCTACAGGCGACTGAACATTGCTGTGGGTGGCTGCGTTGAAAACTGCAGAGGACTGCTTATGCTGCGCTGTTTCCTCTACGCCATCTCCTACAGGCTGTTTCCCCCAGGCGACTGCCATATCCTCTACTGTACGGCTGCAGCCAGGCGCCTGTAAACAGCAGCCAGGTGCCCTTCCTCCCACTGGCTGGCTGCAACCACTCCAACAGTAACTGTACCTACTTGCTGCAGGCTGTGTGCCTTCTGTACCCTCTGCTACGACTGTACTCCCTGGTGGCTGCCCTACACCTCTCCTTCGTTTGTTTTTCCACAAGCGATTGGCTACAACAGTCTCTGTACCCTCCGTACTGCAGGCTGTACCTTCTTGTTGCAGGCTGTGCATTCTATAAGGTGGCTGTGGTTTTCTTTTACGGAGATATTTGTCTTGGTGGTTCACCACGAGGCAACTGCTTCTTCTTCAAGGGTGGTTTCATCCTCAGCAAACCACAAGTTTTGGTCTTTTATCAACCAACTACAAGTAAGTGATTTTCAGATTTGAGTAAAGCATTTAATGTTTAAATCTGGTAAAAGAGTCGTCCCGCTCGGCCTACACCCGTTCGGTGCCGGGTTGTCCAAGCTATATGGGCGAACCTCGGTCCAAAGGTGCTGAGATCGGGAGAGCCAGGCGTTAGTACGAGAGCGCCTGTCTGTGCGTGGTCTCGGAACACCAGTGTGGAGCTCTCCGCGGAGTCCAGTGAAAGCACAGGACCGTAGCGATTGGACCACACTAGTGGTCAATCTGCTTCGAGCTTCTACATCGAAATTCGAGTTATTTGTTTAATACTGTTTTCATATGTACATGGACATCATCTGGTTCTCAGAACCCATGGAGCATTGTATTCTTTAAATACTCCCAATAAATATATCATATATTGAGGGGGGGGTCGGCCCGTTCCGGCCCCAGTGCTGGTGTCCATCTTTCCATTTCTGTTCATTTAAATTTCAAGTTGTTTTAAGTTGTCCATTTCATATTTGTGGTTTTAAAAGTTGTGCTATTAAACGTGTAGGTGTCCAACTGAGTCTTTCCCACTTGACGGGATCGGTTTCATTGGTATCAGAGCACGGTTGTTTCCCTCTTCCTAGTGGGGAAACGAACCTGTGTATTGGACATCCCGCTTTTAGCAAACTTTGAGCACAATGGACAGCCAAGGCAACCCTTTGGAAGTACCAAATTCGAGGGGTCTCTCTAGTGCTTCTCGTGGGTCTGATGCCCTGCGAGGTAGACACAAGCCTCTTGAAAGGGTTATGGATAGTGAATCCAAAGGTCAACTGTCTCCAGGAAAGACAGTTATGCTTGAACAAGACCCTGATGCTATGAGGGCTGAAATGGAACATATGAGAAAACTTTTGCAGGCTCAAGAGCAAGAATTGAAGTTTTTGCATGAAGATCCTCATCTGCAAAGTGCTATTGAAGCCAGGAAGGCTGATGCTATGGTTGATGTAACCTTTGAATCTATGGCTCGTGAAGTGGGCAAGAAACCAAGGGAGTTGGCACTTGCCTATCTCCTTCGCAAAGGTGATATCAAAGAGGGGGATGACGGAGAGCTAAAATTCAGAAATCCACCTCGTTTAAAGCATGGAGATCCTGCATCCCAGAGGCTGAAATCTTTTATGCAAAAGGAAGAGGTGACTGTCACCTCTCGTCATGCATCCTCTCCCCAAGGCACTAAGCCTGACAGAAATATGTATGCCAGTGCTCATGGAGGGCACGAAAGTCACATGCATGCAAGATATGTATCTCATGGTGACAGGTCTGCTTCCAGAAAAATTTTGCCTTCTGAGTTGTCTCATGGAGAGACCATGCCATATGCAGGTAAGTCACATGCATCTGAGCTTCGAGTTCGTGGAGCACATGCCACCGTGCCCCATGAAGCTTCTATGACGACCCATGGAGCCCATGCAGACAGGGCTACCCCGTTGGATAAGGGGAAAAGAAAAAGAGAGGACCATGAGCCTCATGCCAGGAAGCTCAAGGAGTTCAAAGCAGGTGATAAATCTGTCAAATTTGATGTCTTTCATGGTGAACATCTAAGGTGTTAGCGTTTGTGGCACAGTTCGACATTGCCTTTAGTGATGAGGATTTCACAGAAAAGTCGAAGGTGCGCCATGCTAGCATGTTTCTCAAAGGCACTGCTGCTCATTGGTGGATCACCGAAAAGATCACCAAGGATCCCATCTCTACTTGGAAGGAATTCAAAGACAGATTTTATGCTCAGTTCTTGCCACCCAATGCAGAGCAAACTCTCACTCAAAAGTGGGACAGGCTGGAACAAAAAGATAATGAGAGTGTGCAACACTATGTGAACAAATTTTGGAAAGTGTTGCTGGAAGTGACTCCCTTCATGCTAATCTCAGAGGAGGAAAGAAAGAGGAAGTTTCGTTCTGGATTGCAACCTGCTTATAGATCGGGTATTGAATTGCACCCAAAACATACGTTGCAGCAACTCACAGCTTCTGCCCTTGCCACAGAGCAATTGGTGCTCAAGATCAAGCAAGATCAAGGAGGTTCCAAGGCGAAGGACAAGGCTGTCCCAAATCAGCAAAAGGGCGGACAGCCACCTAAAAAGAACTTCCGGGAGCCTTACAAGGGTGGTAAAGCTGAAAATAAAGAACAGGGCCCCAGAAAGAACAAATTTGGATTAACCCCGGAGCAAAGAGAGCAATATGCTAAGGATGGAAAATGCTTTTCTTGTGGTAGCAAAGACCACATGTTCCGGCAATGCCCAGATCGCAAACCAAAGCACGAGGACAAGCATACCAAAGCAAATGTTCATGCAGTTCCTGATGTGCAAGGTAATACAGGTCATGATGCTAAAGAGAGAATGGTTTGCAAGGCATGGGGGCAAGTTAAGGATCAGCCCGCACTTTTCATGTTTGATGACTGTGCAACTGACAATTTCATCTCTATGCAAATGGCAGCTGCATTGGGTATTGAGGTTGAAAACATGGGACCTCAGATTGAAGCCGAAGCTGCATTCATTGGTAAAGAGGTGCAGGTTACCCCTTTGATTGGGAAGTTGCGTATTCATATACAGGGCTACCTTGACAATGAGCATTTCTTAGTTGCTCCTCTGAATGGATGTGATGTATTGTTGGGCAAGCCGTGGCATCATAGGCTTGAGCCCCGCAAAGACTACAAGTCCAATATGATCTCTTTTATGCATAAAGGCCGCATGCACTTTATTGATGCTGGCAAAGAAGGGGATTCTATCCCAGTTGTATCACACATCCAGATTAATAAAGCTATGAAAAAGAGTCTTTCAGCGTACTTGGTTTTTGTGCGTGATAGTCTTGTGCCAAATCATCAAAATGTGGATGCTATGTCTAATGATAGGCTGAATTTTCTTAATGCATTCAAAGACTGTTTTGCTGACTCATTGCCAGGTGAATTACCTCCCCAAAGGCCCGAAGATCATTGCATAGATCTTGTGCCAGGTAGTTCTCCACCTAACAAACCCGCATACCGAGTGAGTGCTGCACAACAAGAAGAAATTATGAAGCAGGTTAATGAGCTTTTAGAGAAAGGTTTGGTTCAGCCCAGTTCCTCACCTTACTGCTCTCCTGTGCTTCTTGTTCAAAAGAAGGACGGATCATTCCGTATGTGTGTAGATTATAGAGCTTTGAACAAGCTTACCATCAAGAACAGATTTCCTATTCCACGTATTGATGATATCTTGGATAAGCTTGATGGTTCAGCTTGCTTTAGCAGACTTGATTTGAAGAGTGGTTATCACCAGATACGCGTGGTGCCACAAGATGTCCATAAGACTGCATTCAGGACAGCCTTCGGATTATATGAATTCTTGGTAATGCCTTTTGGTCTCACCAATGCTCCTGCTACTTTTAATCGAATGATGGATAGGATATTCCGATCCCATCGCAAGTTTACAGGAGTCTTCTTTGATGATATCTTGGTTTTCTCCAAGAATGAGCAGGAACACAGAACTCATTTGGTCACAGTGTTCGAAGAGTTGCGGAAGCATAAACTTTTCGTCAATGCCAAGAAAAGTGAGTTTTTCCTTTCAGAGATTCATTATCTAGGACATATTGTATCCAAGGATGGAGTTACAATGGATCCTGCAAAGATAGAGACTATTCGGAATTGGCCCGAACTGCAAAACGTACATCAAGTACGAAGTTTTCTGGGATTATGTTCGTACTACAGGCGTTTCATAAGGCATTTTGCTATGATTGCCACTCGTCTACATGAACTCACGAAGAAGAAAACTGTTTTCAAATGGACTTCAAAGGAACAGGATGCTTTCTTGCAGCTCAAGCATGCGATCATATGTGGTCCAGTATTGATTGTTCCTGACTTGCACAAGCCATTCGTGGTTGAATGTGATGCTTGTGGTGATTGCATAGGAGCTGTCCTAAATCAAGAAGGGCATGCAGTTGCATACGAGAGTCGTCGTTTGCATGATGCTGAGCTTCATATGGATATCTATGAGAAAGAGCTCTTGGCTGTAATTCACGCCTTAAAGATTTGGAAACATTACCTTCTTGGGACTGAATTTGTGGTCAAGACAGATCATCAAAGCTTGAGATACTTTTTATCTCAAACCAAGCTTTCAGAGAAGCAAATGAGAATGGCGAATTTTCTTTCCATGTTTCATTTTCAGATTGTGCATACTCCAGGAAAGAAAAATGTAGTGGCCGATGCACTATCTAGGAGGCCTTATATTGCTGCAGTCTCAGTGGCCTCTCATGGAGATCTATCTGCTATGAGAGATTTGTATCATTTGGATGCTGATTTTTGCCATATATGGACTGATTTGATGGCTGGTCATTCACATGCCTCTTATGTTATCAATGAGGGTTATCTCATGAAGGATAATTGCCTATGTGTGGTGAAGGATTTGCGTCCAAAGGTTATGGACGAATGTCATGCTCCACCATACGCTGGTCATAGAGGTATAATGCCTACTACTCGCATGATTCAGAGGTACTTCTTTTGGCCAAGCATGCGTAAAGACATTGAGGCTTATGTGCGTGAATGTATCACTTGTCAAAAGGTGAAATTCGACAGGCAAAAGCCTCCAGGTTTGCTTCAGCCATTGCCTATTCCCTCGCAACCTTGGGAAAGTATCACGATGGATTTTATTATGGATTTGCCTAGATCCCAGCATGGGAATGATGCTATTTGGACTATTGTGGACAGGTTTAGCAAGCAAGCTCACTTCTTGCCCGTCAAGAAAACCATCAAAGTTGATCATATGGTAAAGCTTTTTCTTGCTAATATTTTCAAGCATCATGGTATGCCTAAATCCATTGTTGGGGATAGAGATCCCAGGACTACAAGCCTATTTTGGAGGGCTTTGTTTGATAATATGGGTACTAAGCTTGAGTTTTCATCAGCTTATCATCCCCAAACGGATGGCCAAAGTGAAGCTGCGAATTCAGCTGTGTTGGATTTATTGAAGTGTTATGTGGCAGATCAAAAGAGTGCATGGGAGAAGTATCTTCCACTTGTTGAGTTTGCCTACAACAATACAATCCATGCTTCCACAGGAAAGACTCCATTTGAGGTTGTTTATGGCAGAGTGGTCTTGCCACCCATCCTTCGTACCAAGGATGAGATTTTTGCTGCTGATGAATATGTTCGTGACTTGGATGTTGCCTTTGGTCAAGTGCGGACAGCCATTGCAAGATCTCAGGATAAGCATAAAAAGGCTGCTGACAAGCATAGAAGGGACATGGAAGTCAAAGAAGGTGATTGGGTATTGCTGAAATTTGAGAAGGCTAGGCTTCGGAAGAGGCCAGGACGAGAAGGATCATATCCTAAGCTTTCTCCTCGCTATTATGGACCCTTCAAGGTGATTCACAAGATCAATGAAGTGTCCTACAGGCTTGCTCTACCTAGTCATTGGAAGATTCACAATGCTTTTCATGTGAGTCTATTTCGGAAATATGTGGGGCCAGATCCTGATGAGCCTGTCACAGAAGATCCGCCAGAAATTGAAGAGCTTGAGGAGATCCTCCAGCCAGAACAGATTGTTTTTCACAAGGAGAGAAAGCTACCTGCAGGAAAGCTTTCCAGGAGATACCTTGTGAAGTTTAAGAATTATTTGCCTATTGATGCCAAGTGGGTAAATGAGGATTATTTTGCAGAATATCCGCAATTGTTGCAGGCATATCTTGAGGCTTTTAAGTTGAGGTCAACTCTTTAGAAGCCCGGGGGGATGTCACCAATTGGCCGACCATTTGGTCCATTCCCACATTTTTGCGTCTCGTTCACTTGAGGCCAGGCCAGTGTCTCGTGTGAAGAGGCCAGTATTTTGCTGACATGGACGGGAGCCAGACTGGTGCCACCCGTGTGTTAGCAGGATGGTGTCGTATGGACGGGAGCCAGATCAGTGCCACCCGTGTATGACCTGGACTGTGTTCGATCCATGGGACTGTCACGCCATGGAAGAGCCAGTATTCGTGCCGTGTTTTACCTATGGGACTGTCACACCTAGGGAAACTCGTGCCTGGAACTGTGTCTTACCTATGGGATTGTCACTCCATAGGAAGACCAGGTTTTTATGTAATAAATATCGTGCCAGTTTTGTGCCGACAAATATTTTGTACATGTTCCATGAACGGGAGATATGTCCATGTTACTTTTTGCACATGCACACATATTTTGCATGTTTGAAACTGTTTTCGCATGACATGTATTCGTGTGTTTGCCTGCCTGACGTGTTACTTACTGAGCGGGGACGCCTGCCAGTGAGTCGTGAAGTGTGCCCTGTATTCTGACGAGTTTCAGTGCATGTGAACAGGTGGTAAGTATATGGTACATGTTGTGTTAAATGTTTTAAATACTAACCCTTTGATTTATAAGGTGAAGTGTTCACATTCATTTAAATGTGGGCACCACTTTGGGCACCCACTTTGGGGCCAAGGTGGGGAGCCCCATTTAAGTGAGTGTGGGGGTGGGCAAAGGCACCTACCCAAACTCCCCCACCCTCATGCAAACGTGGAGTTAAACTCCACATTAATTTATTAAAAAAGTTTACCCCTTCAAGCGTAAGGATCATCGCATCTTCTTGGGTTGGTTTTGCATCACCCGGCGATCAACCTTATTGGCGTGGGGGACTGTCGACCATCTCCTTGCATGCTGCTTCTTCCATACAGGCTGGCTGCGCCTCCTTTTCTACAGGCGGCTAGTACTCATTGAAGGCGGCTGACTGCTCTACCATCACATCCGCCCTACAGGCTGCTGCCCCTCTACAGGCGACTGAACATTGCTGTGGGTGGCTGCGTTGAAAACTGCAGAGGACTGCTTATGCTGCGCTGTTTCCTCTACGCCATCTCCTACAGGCTGTTTCCCCCAGGCGACTGCCATATCCTCTACTGTACGGCTGCAGCCAGGCGCCTGTAAACAGCAGCCAGGTGCCCTTCCTCCCACTGGCTGGCTGCAACCACTCCAACAGTAACTGTACCTACTTGCTGCAGGCTGTGTGCCTTCTGTACCCTCTGCTACGACTGTACTCCCTGGTGGCTGCCCTACACCTCTCCTTCGTTTGTTTTTCCACAAGCGATTGGCTACAACAGTCTCTGTACCCTCCGTACTGCAGGCTGTACCTTCTTGTTGCAGGCTGTGCATTCTATAAGGTGGCTGTGGTTTTCTTTTACGGAGATATTTGTCTTGGTGGTTCACCACGAGGCAACTGCTTCTTCTTCAAGGGTGGTTTCATCCTCAGCAAACCACAAGTTTTGGTCTTTTATCAACCAACTACAAGTAAGTGATTTTCAGATTTGAGTAAAGCATTTAATGTTTAAATCTGGTAAAAGAGTCGTCCCGCTCGGCCTACACCCGTTCGGTGCCGGGTTGTCCAAGCTATATGGGCGAACCTCAGTCCAAAGGTGCTGAGATCGGGAGAGCCAGGCGTTAGTACGAGAGCGCCTGTCTGTGCGTGGTCTCGGAACACCAGTGTGGAGCTCTCCGCGGAGTCCAGTGAAAGCACAGGACCGTAGCGATTGGACCACACTAGTGGTCAATCTGCTTCGAGCTTCTACATCGAAATTCGAGTTATTTGTTTAATACTGTTTTCATATGTACATGGACATCATCTGGTTCTCAGAACCCATGGAGCATTGTATTCTTTAAATACTCCCAATAAATATATCATATATTGAGGGGGGGGTCGGCCCGTTCCGGCCCCAGTGCTGGTGTCCATCTTTCCATTTCTGTTCATTTAAATTTCAAGTTGTTTTAAGTTGTCCATTTCATATTTGTGGTTTTAAAAGTTGTGCTATTAAACGTGTAGGTGTCCAACTGAGTCTTTCCCACTTGACGGGATCGGTTTCATGCACGCTTTCCCAAAAGCAAGAGAGAGAGAGAGAGAGAGAGAGAGAGATGAGAGAGGCGTGTAACTCCCAAAGTGGAGTTGCCCCTTTCTCCAAAAATATCCTTGTGCCCCTTTCTAAAGTTTGTCAACTTCTTAAGGGTCACTTATGCCTAGGGGCCACCCAAGGTTAAAACATTAAAAATATTATTGTCCTTGGTCCCCCTTCACACTTGAAGATGTCCATCATATTTCTATTTGTCAAGGAACCCAAATGTGAATCATTAAATATTAATTTTGCTCACCAACCACCATGCCCACACTTGTGCTGTTCCACTTTCACAGGGTCATGACACTCGGACCCCTTGTCTCTCTACCCATCTGCTCAACTCCTGCTCAAGAATAGAGGCATATAGCTTGGCCAACGAGTGACCAATCATAATGGTGCGGTAGTTAGTCGACAGGCTCGGATCTCCAGACTTGAGTATCGGCACAATCGTGGAAGTACTCCAAGTCCCAAGAAACCCCTCACACATGGCTCTATTAAACATGAGAGCTAGCAAGTCTGCAATCATATCTCTAGCATGTATGAAATGCTCGGCTACAATGCCCTCATGATCCTGTGCCCTCCCTGTATGCAATCTGTTGATGGCCCTCCTCACCATCTCTACTGTGAAGTGGGTAGAAGTGGGTGGACAAGGCTCTGGAGGGTTTGGTAGTGGTGGCTGCTCTGGTACTATGTAGAGAGAGGCTGCATACTCGCCCCATGTATCTGGAGAGGTAATAGCCGGAGGCGGGGAGTGCTCTCTAAGCAATCTCCAGCCTCCCCAGAATCCTGACTCAAAAACAACTTATAGATGTCTCTCTCCAACCGAGCTAAGAATGCTCTCTTCTTCCGCCGAATGAGGGATCGGAAGATGATGCGTGACTGTCTATATGTAGTAACACCTGTGGCCACCTCTCTCTGTAGCCGGGCTCTAAGCTCCCTACAGTCATCCATCATACCAACTATTATGGGGCATGCTCCCAGGACGTGGTCGTACTGTGGGCTGCGTGTGTGGGAAGGCTATCGCTGCAGCTGTATGTAAAGCCTCTGTCACGATCTGTGTGAGCTCTGCTAATGGCCTCTGTGGATCCTCTGCACTCAACAAGCTGTAGATCTCTGCAGTGTATACTCCATCAGTCTCTCTACAGAAGGTATATCTCGGGTGATAGGCCCAACCTAGCGAGTACTGTAGTGGAAATCCACCGTAAAGGAGAGAAGTGCAGGATCCACCGTAACTCCGATGGGCCTGGGGCCAATCGCAAAATCCTGGATACTCGGGATGAAGGTTGGCAAGGCTAAAACATAATCCACTATGCTGGCCCCATGTCGGCCAGCCCATGTGCAGTCCCCATCTCCAAGAGGTATCTGCCATACTCAGTACACTCCACCTCATCTTGTGATCTCCGGGTCAAACACATCTCCTCACATCTATCTCCCTCAACATCTCCTCCGAAGTGTCAAAGAAGAGGTCTGGTACTGAGCCGTTCGAGCATTAAAGTACCCAAGTATGATAACATCTCCCTCCCTGGAGAACTCCCATATGTCCTCATCTAGAATCATATATGGAGATTGCCCCTTGGGCGCTGCATAATGAGATGTGCTGAGTGGAAAGTAACATATAGCAATGTATAGAGGTCTACCCTCATCTGCCCTCACTCTGACCCACATGTACCTCGCGCTCTCATCACGGCGCATAACATGGATGAGTGGCTAAAGCTCCTCTCTAAAAAGAACTGCAACTCCTCCAAATCTGCGACCACCATGCTTCGAACGGGCCTCCTGTCTACAAGTCATCTCCCATCTATATCCCGCCACTCTCGGTAATGTGCTGTTTGGGGCCTGATGTGTCTCCGAGTAGAAGATGATGTCCCTATCTCTGAAGCTGTCCTCAAAGGCCCCCACATCCAATCTCAATGCTCCGTTGCAGCTCCATACTGCAAGTCTCAGCCTGGTCCCATACGTCTCGCACCGTCAGGTGGTGCGTCTCTCTAGTATCACCACTCTGCCTCCTCTGTAAAATGCTAGCTTCCCTTTTTCTCTGGCTACCCTAATCTCCGGCATGCACTCCCTCTTATGTGCTAGCTGTGCGAAGGTGAGGTCATCTCCTAAAAAGATGCCCGTTTTCTTAAGGGCGGAGCGCTTGGCCAAGAAATCCTTCTTGGCCTCCAAGGTGGAAAAGCGTAAAATGAGAGCTCTCTCCTCCATTCTTGTCTTTCTTGCCCACTCTCCAAGCCCCCGTGTGTGTAGGCCTCAAAATGCCCATGTGTGTGTATAAATCTTTGGCGTCCTCCTCTACATTGTCACCGTCCTTAAGACCCGTGATCCGCACATGAAGTTCCCTTGTCTTTCTTCTTTGTTCCTCCTCAATGGTTAGGTTGATAATCTTCGAGGTAGATGTGCTTTCGGCCTCCTTGTTCTTACCTTTCTTGACCACTTCTATCCATTTCTCTGTTTCATCTACTTGCTTTTGCGTCTTCGTGAGCACCTCCACCCACGAGGAGGTCTCCCGGGCCTTCTTTTCTTCTCCCTCTTGAAGTGTTCTCACTTGGGCCTTGATGGTGTTCAGCTCCTCCATCATGACGGGCTGAATTTCACCTTCCTCCAGCTTATGTTGAGCACGTGCTTCTTCTATCTCCTTCTTGAGATTTGCGATCTCTGCATCTTGGGCTGCTATCCGCGCTTCAAGCTTCTTGACTTTGTCAGAAGGCTCCGGTTGACCATATTAATTGCATTGTCCGTCTCTTTCTTGTGTTGTTGGATGGCTGCCTTGATCAGGTCTTCAATGTCGATCCTCTCCATCTTGTCTTGGGCTGAAAAAGGCTGGTTTCGGGTTAAAAATTAACTAACCCTTGGCCATAGGAAGAGCTCTGTGCGTGTCTGCAGCGCTTCCCACAGAGCGAGAGAGAGAGAGGCCAGAGGGGGCTGTTGCGAAGAGAGAAAGATAGGCAGCAGGCGGAAGAGGGAAGCAAGTGGGGGGGGGAGAGAGAGAGAGAGAGAGAGAGTGGGGGGAGGGGGCTACGAGGAGAGAGAGAGAGATGGCCGAGTCCTTTTGGGGCGAGCTGAGCGAAGAGCATGTGGGGGCGGAGTGAGAGAAGCGAAGCGAACAGAGAGAAGCGGGCGAACAAAGAGAAGCGAAGAGAGAGGGGGAGTTGTCGACCAGCTGGGGGGCGCAGAGCAATCGTGCAGCAGTCGCACGATGGGCAGTGAGCAGGAAGGGAGTGGCGGCTACACGGGAGGCGGAAGGGTCAGGCGAAGCGAAGGAGGGGTCAGCGAGGAGGGAGGCGGTGAAGGAGGGGAATGCGGGAAGCAGCCGGGAAGGAGGCGAAGCGAAGGAGAGCACACAAACAGGCGAACAGAGAGAAGCAACGGGTGAAGAGAGAGAGAGTGTGTAAAGCTACAGTGAACAGAGAGAAGCGACGGTGAAGGAGGGGAAGGCGGGAGGCAGCCGGGAGGGAGGCGAAGGCGGGAGGCAGCCGGGAGGGAGGCGAAGGCGAAGGAGAGCACACAAACGAGCGAAGAGAGAGAGAGAGAGAGAGAGAGAGAGAGAGAGAATGAGCTTAAGCCACGACGATATATATGGCCTAGGCGGCAAGCCACAATCCACGCCAACGGGCACAACCAACAACGAGCAGAAGCAACGGATTTTTAAAAAAACGGAATTAAAAAAACGGCCAAAAAAAAAACGAAAAAAACGAAAAACAACTGTAAACGACAAAAAAAAAACGACAGGAAAAGATTTAAAAAAAGGACTCGTTGCGGCATCCCGTCCCCGACAGGCTCCTCCATTTTGTCGTCCCCTAATGACGAAAAACGTTGGAACGTCCTCGCCATCCCCAACCCGTTTCAGATCGAATTCGCATCTCAGGATGGCGTTTTCGCGTCCCGGCCCGTCGACCCCTATGACTATGGTCTCTTATCACTAATGGCTGGAGTGACTCGCTCTCGCACCATCCATGGAATCGTGGCTAAAGATCAATAGCTTTGTGTGTGTATATATATATGTGTGTGTGTGTGTACATATACATATACATATACATATACATATACATATACATATATATATATATATATATATATATATATATATATATGAATCCAAGAACATGCCCAAATTCACCTTTTAGGAACATGCATGTTATATACTCATGGTAGTCAATCCACAAGACTATATAACTATCAACTCCATTATGCATAGTATGGACTAGATACTGTGACATCCCCACTAACGTCATCAATGCCCAATAGTGGGTGTCTATATCAAGATATGCTCTCACACGCGCATTCCACACACACACGAGCATATATTCACACAAAGCCCTTCGTACTGAGTTTCTGTCAAACCTCCGGAGATGCAAGGCAAACTCAGCCATAACACACGCATATATAAACACACATATATATACACACACATGTATATACACATACTACATGCGTGTGTGTGTTGATGTTGCATTTCCGTTCTCGTTCCCTAATCCCTATATGCCATTCCCATTCCATACAGCACGGACCTTTCCTATTGACTGAGTACTAGTGGTGAGAAGAGAGAGAGATGATAATCAACAAGATAATCAGCACAAGATTAAAGGGATTGAGGAAGTACAAGATATAGTGGAAAGCATCAATTCATTATAGAAGTAGGTCCTTTTTTTAGAAGAGACCTCATTACATATTCTAAGCATATGCTAGATGTGATGCCACCACATGTGCTAAATATGATTCCACTAAATATGCTTAGTATGATGCCACCACATATGCCTTTTAAGACGTTGTTCCTACACAAGAGACTTATACATACTAGTGGTTGTTCACACATTGGAACCGCTTTATTTAAGGCTTACATTCAATGCTAGTTTACTCAACCACCTAGCACTTGTTTATTCCCACATTAATCACTACTAATATTTAACATTCCTCCCCATAGTGATAATGTGGCTAGAAAGCCCAGTCATCATGGACTAGGTTTACTTTATCTTCTAGCTGCTGCTTCTTGTCATCGGAGGTAGAAGAAGCTGTAATATGCGGAAGCTTCGGAGAAGGATCGGTACTTCAAAACTCAGAAATCAGCACTCTTTTCGCAACGGAAATTAACGCACAAACTGAAAGGGGATGTGCAGAAAATAGAGAGAGAAGGGGGAGATGGAGAGGACACAGTATTGGGTCCCAATTACCCTCTGTAGGGCCCCCACCACGGATGGTGTATTTGCTTTATTAGAATGATGTAAATCTGAAAACAAATACAGAAACTTGACCTTTTCTTGGCTGGAAAATCCTGCCCTTGACCTTCAGAAGTCCACCCCTTTGCTTGGCAATCTCCTTGGCTTGACTGGCCCTTGATTGGCTTGAGCACTTGGTGAAAACTGAGATGAATGATGGGATTATGGCCTCCACTATTTATACTCCTCCTCAGGAGCAGTCGGCCAGCTGAAAATCAGGCTATGTCCCACGACTGGTGGAAATTCAGCAATAAATGCTGAATTAAATCTCAAAAAATACTGCCTCTTTTTCCCAACAGGCTGAAAGTGATGCGCCTGCTTCTGATTGGCTGGACACCGCTTTTGTCCACAATCCCTAGGCTGGGCAGCCTGTATGGGCTGCCCCATACATGCCCTACAACCATATAAAGGTTGTAATCTCTTGGAGATTGCCTTATCTGTGCCCTAGGGCTGTCCTACAGCCCCTCCATGGCTGGTGGGTTCAGCCTGGGCCTTCCTGGCCCACATGGGGATGGTTTCACACCATTCCCATGCCCATACTAAGCTCCGGGGTAGCCCTATGGGCTGGCCCCTTGTCCTAAACATAGTCTACTCAGTGATCTGGCATCCGGTACCATACCAGATACACAGAACCACTGACATCATTCTAGAGGGAGACTCACAGCGCGGACTGGCACTGTTTCATGTGCAGGACATTGCACACCTGACCTTAGACTCCTGTGCAGGACAATGCACACCTGACCTCGGACATCTGCGATGGATCCCTGGCTGACTCATCCCGGACTGGGCTCACATGGGACCAGTTCACCATCCCAGGTCCTGCACCTTCTGTACAGAAATGTCTACGTGGCATCCAAGTGCGGGATGCACGTGACAGAAGCGGAATTTGCAAAGTCTTCATCAGCTTTCAGCTTTGCAAGCCTCTTTCAATACTCTTCGATGTAGTACACTGGCTTGTGGTAGTAGGGACACTTTCCTTTCTTCTTCTTGGTGTCTCCTTGTGACGAGTCCACTTTGCCTTTGTCCCTAGAGAAGTAGGCTTGGTCTTCTTTGCTCGCATCGCCCATGTGAAAGAGTGCACAGAGCGGAAGCAGAGTGGCACTAGAATGTGTTGAACAGAGAGTGCAAGAGAGAAAGAAACGTGGAGCAAACTATGCTGAATATACTGAACCAAAATAGTCCCAAGCAAGAGACACTGTTAGTCTCATAAGTGAGGGAGCAAAATATGTACAAGACTGAAATGAGAAATGAGAAATGAGAAATGAGAGGCCAGCACCCACTATTTATAGTGGGGGAGTGCTGGCCGACAGGAGCTCATAAACAAGCCGACTGGAGCTATTGGACATGGCCGACTAGAAAAATGCCAGAATGGCTGGGAAAAATCCCAGAAAATTAGTAAAAAGGGGTAGCTAGCCCACAAGCAAGGGCCATACAAAAGGGGGACCAAATGGACACCAGAAATGGGCAGAATGTCATGGCCCTGTGAAAATGGAGCAGGACAAGTGTGGGCATGGTGGTTGCAGGGTCAGAATATTTTATGATTCACATGGGGGGTGCCCGGACAGTGTTTAAGATGTGTGGACATCCCTAGGTGTGAAGGGGGAACATTAAAACATTAACTTTTAATGTTTATTGAAGTTTTGCCCCTAGGCCTTAGTGGCCCTAGGAACTTATTAAGTTGGGGCCCTAGGGATTAACTTGGAAAGGAGTTTTCTCTCTCTTCACTCTCTCTCCTCCCTTTTTGGGGAGTCGTGTAGCAAAAGTGGAGCTCCTTTCATGCGCATGAGGTTCAATCGTGGAAAAGCAAGAGAAGAGAGCAGGCGGCTGTTTTTGCTGCAGATTGCTGCTGTTTTTCTGAAGGAACCAGCCGTACAGCACTGTACGGCCAGTACTGGACTCTCTCTCTCTCTCTCTCTCTTTCTCCTCTGCTGCTGGCGGCGCACAGAGCTGCTGCTGGAAACTCTGCGCAGAAGCTCTGTACAGGCTGTACAGCCTGTTTTCCAGCCCAAACCCTACTGTACGACTGCCGTACAGTGTACGGGCAGTCAGGTACAGCAAGTACAGGTGCAGACGGCGCTTTACTGGTGCTGGACAGACCTGTGCAGGCTGATTCAGGCAGGTACAGAAGTGGACAGCAGGTTGTTTATGCAAGTACAACGCCTGGCACGCATCCCGAGGCGGTACAATCAAGTACAGTGCTGATTTTCAGATCTGTACTTTCAAGGACAGCATAGGAGTGAGCATCAAGAGGAGGATACAGGCAAGTGCAAGCACATGTGTGAAGCAGGATTGTGGATTCAAGTGCCTGCAGGCACAGATTAGTGCTGTTGCTTCCTCCAGAGTTGTTTCACGAGCTGAACTTGGTAAGCCTTGACTCTGTTCATCTATCTCTCTTTCTATTGCTTGATGTCTGCTACAGGTATGTGTTATCTGGCTCCTTGTGAGAGGAGGAGTTTGGCAGATTGACAAGAGATTAAGATAGGGATTGAACAGCATATGTATGTTGAGCTGAGAAGATGTATCATGCTTATGAGTTATGCCAGATGTATGCCCATGGCTGGCCTGCTTTGTAAACTTGGCTGATCAGAGGGAGGCACAGTGTGTTGCTTGAAGACACAGATCTGTGTGCATAGATCCTCTGTGCTGAGAAGGATTTGTGGGCAGTCAGATTGGACTACAGGTGTAAACTCTTGGCTGGTTTTTGTGTTGTACTCAGCCATACATATTATTTTAATGGAATAAAGAAATACCGCAAGGGGCGCCAAGCTTTGGGGCCAACAGGTGTCGTTGTGTTTTCAGATTTGGACACTCTAGTCCCAATCTGTGTTTTGTTTATCATCTAGACTACAAGTGGACGGGTGTTAGCTCTTACCGCACTCTGGTTTTCTATCAGAGGCCGGTTTCAAGGTTCCGTCGCCGGGACCAATCATCAACTTTCTGAAGGGGGTGAGCTCGTGGTTGTTTTGGAGAAAGCCATCGCTGAAAATTCAGCAATCATGTCTGATACAGAAGAAGAGTACTTCTATCATGAAGAAGAAGAGCAAGAGACTTCTCCTGAGAGAGATGTATCTGAGGATATTTTTGCAGGAGAACAGGCTGCAGATGTTGAGCCTTATGAGGATGTAACACAGCCAGAAGATGTGCATGGTAAAGAGGATGATGATGCTCGGTTCAAAGATCGCTTGGCTAGTGTTATGGATACTTTTATGCAGCTCACACAGAGTGAGAGATTTGCTGAATTTTTGAGATCTCGCTCAGAGCCCCATACAGAGCCCCAGAAAAAGAAGAAGAAGGTTCGTTCGAAGAATCTTTCTCAAGGTCATAGTGGTACCACTCCACAGGATCCATCTCCTGCACAGTTTCCGAACATGCAGCATGCTTTTGGTGCTAACCCACAGAGTTCCTTTTATGGACAGCCACCTATTCCTCAGCAGAACATGCATCCAGGGTACTTTGGTGGTGGCTCAGTGTTTCAATCCATGACTGGGGGTTATCCTCAGGGAGGCATGGGTATGTATGGGCCTTTTGGAGCCAATTTTCAGCCTGGCATGCAAGGGAATATGTATGGTGGTATGCAGTCCGGTATGCAAGGAAATGTGTTTGGAAGCATGCAACCTGGGATGCAAGGCAATATGTTTGGTGGCATGCAGCCAGGTATGCAGCATGGAATGTATGGAAACATGGCTGGGATGTATGGTATGCCTGGTGTTGGAATGGGAAATGTTGACCCAATGATGGGTATGAATGTTGGGGGCAGCAATCTCACGAAACCACTTCCATATGATAATCTAACGCCTATGGGAAAGGCGAAGGATTACAAGGAAGGGGGAGCTGCAGTGAAGTTTGACACATTCAGTGGGGCCAAGGATAAACTTAAAGCACTTACCTTTTTACAGCAGTTTGATGCTGCTTTTTCTGGTGGGAATTACACAGAGTCCTCGAAGGTGAGGAAAGCTGCCACTTTTCTCAAGGGCAATGCTTTGCAGTGGTGGTCTACTCTTCTTTTGCAGGGCATAGCACCCACCACATGGGTCCAATTCAAACAGGTTTTCTCTTCCGTTTGGCTCACATCGACATTTGAGGTGGATGTTATGACAGCATGGCACAAGCTGGATGCTTCAAAGTGTGATAGTTTGGAGGATTATAATAAGAAGTTTTGGGAAGCTCTACTCCCAGTGACTTCTTATCGTGCCGTGCCATTATCTGAGCAGGTAGAGAAGTATTGTTGTGGGCTGCCCAAGGAGGTACGCGATTACTGTATAAAGACAAGAGTAACGAACATGTCACAGATGATTGAAAATGCTATGACAGCCAATGCGTTACTCACAGGTGGTTCATCTGGATTTAAAGGCAGTAAGAAATTGGGCAAGAAAGCTGAAAAATTTGGGCATGCTTCTCGTGATACTAAAGGGTCTTCAGAGACAAAGTATAAGAAGTTGCCAATGCCCAAGAGGACTTCTGAGGAAAGACAGGCTTTGAGAGATGCTCAAAAGTGTTTTTACTGTACTGAAGAGGGGCATATGTCATTCAATTGTCCCAAGAGAACGTCCAAGAAGGACCCTGACAATAAAGGAGAGCCCAAGCCAAAGAAACCAAAGCCTTCTGCAGGCTTAGTTCCTGATCTTGTGGGTGAGCAGCTAGGTGGTGAAGCTACAGAGTTGTGCAGGGCATGGGGCAAAGTGAGAGATCAGAATGCTTTGATCTTCTTTGACACAGGTGCTAGAGCCAACTTCATTTCACCAGATTTGGCTGGCCGATTGGGGATTCGCGCAGAGGAGATGGGGCCGTTACATGAGGCAAATATGGCTTGTCCAGGGTATGCAGAACCCGTTACTCCTATCATTGGGAAGCTTCGGCTTCATTTGCAGGGTTATGTGGACAGCGAGGAGTTCTTCATCATGCCTTTGGATGGCTGTGATGTTTTGTTGGGGATGCCATGGTGCCACAGGGTACATGCGGTGGTGGATACTTTCAATAGAAAAATTACTCTGACTCATAGAGGGAAAGAGCATGTATTGGATGTAAAACTCAAAGGGGAATCTGTTCCTATTGTATCCGCTTCGGCGATTTCATCAGTAATGAAAAAGCATCTTTCCGCGTACTTGATTTATGTAAAGGATGCACAGGATGATGAGTCTAAGTCTAATTTGTCGATGTTAGATAAGGACAGGGCTGATTTCTTAAGTGGGTTTCAAGACTGTTTTTCCGAGTCATTGCCAGGAGAATTACCTCCTGAGAGGCCAGAAGATCATGCTATAGATCTGATTCCTGGTAGTACTCCACCGAATAGACCGCCGTATCGTGTTAGTGCAGCCCAACAGGACGAGATTATGAGTCAGGTGCAGGAGCTATTGAATAAGGGGTTGATACAGCCTAGCTCATCACCCTTTTGCTCACCTGTGCTCTTAGTGCAGAAGAAGGATGGTTCTTGGCGCATGTGTATTGATTACAGGGCGCTGAATAAGAATACCATCAAGAATCGATTCCCCATACCGAGGATCGATGACATCTTGGACCGCTTACAGGGCTCCACAGTTTTTAGTCGTATTGACTTGAAAAGCGGGTATCATCAGATACGCATTAGACCCGAGGATGTGCATAAGACAGCATTCCGAACCACGTTTGGGTTGTATGAGTTCTTGGTTATGCCCTTTGGTTTGACAAATGCGCCTGCCACATTTAACAGAATGATGGACAGGATTTTCAGACCTCATAGAGAGTTTGTGGGCACGTTCTTTGATGATATGATTGTGCATTCACAAACTGAGGAAGAGCATAGAAGGCATTTGGCCATTGTGTTTGCAGAACTCAGAAACCATAGGTTGGTGGTTAATGGCAAGAAGAGTGAGTTTTTCTTGCAGGAGATACATTTCTTGGGGCATATTGTGTCTGGTCATGGAGTCCGTATGGATCCAGCCAAGGTAGAAGCAATACTTAATTGGCCAGCTTTGAGGACCGTGCATGATGTACGCAGCTTTCTAGGATTGTGTTCCTATTACAGGCGTTACATACGGCACTTTGCTGAAATTGCTTCGCCTCTTCATGCTTTGACGAAGAAAGCAACTCCGTTTAGATGGGCTGATCGGGAAATTACAGCATTCAAAAAGCTCAAAGAAAAGCTTACTTCGGACCCAGTATTGGTGTTACCGGACCTTCGAAAGGCTTTTGTTGTCCAGTGTGATGCATGTGGAAGTAGCATTGGTGCAGTTCTCATGCAAGAGGGACATGTGATAGCCTATGAGAGTAGAGTTTTGCAAGATGCCGAGAAGCATTTGCAGGTGTATGAGAAAGAGATGTTGGCTGTAATTCACGCTCTTTCTACATGGAAACACTACTTGCTTGGGGCTGATTTCACTGTGCAGACAGATCATCAGACTTTGCGATATTTCCTCACGCAGACTAAGCTTTCAGAGAAGCATATGCATTGGGCAAACTTTTTGTCAATGTTTCACTTCCAGATTGTGCATGTGGAAGGCAAAAAGAATGTAGTGGCAGATGCTTTGTCACGCAAGCCACAGGTCTCTGCAGTTTCACTTGCTTATCATCATGAGCTTGATGAAATGAAAGAGCAGTATGCCCATGATGAGGATTTTGAAAAGTTGTATGATCAGATGTCTGAGGGTCAGCGGCATGAGCATTACACTCTCAGAGATGGGTTTATATTGATGCATGGCAGACTGTGTGTTACCAGGCCATTGCGACTCAAGGTTATGATTGAAAGTCATGCTCCACCGTATGCAGGTCATAGAGATATTGACGCCACGGTCAAAGCAGTGGAGACTTTCTTTTATTGGCCAACCTTGCGAAGAAATGTTGATGCCTTTGTGAGGCAATGCATCGTATGTCAGAAGGTAAAGTTTGACCGTCAGAAGACACCAGGGTTATTATAGCCTTTACCTATTCCGGATAGACCTTGGGAGAGCATTGCCATGGATTTTATATTTGATCTTCCACGGACTCAAACGGGAAATGATGGCATCTGGACTATCATATGCAGGTTCAGTAAACAGGCTCATTTCATTCCCGTGAGGAAGACAATTAAAGTGGATCATATGGTGAAGTTGTTCATGGCGAACATCTTCAAGTATCATGGCTTGCCTACGTCTATCATTAGTGACCGTGATCCACGGATGACGAGTTTGTTTTGGAGAGGGTTGTTTGACAACATGGGTACAACTCTCAAGTTTTCATCGTCATTTCATCCACAGACAGATGGTCAGTCAGAAGAGGCTAACTCTACAGTGTTGGATCTTCTCAAGTGTTATGTGTCAGAGCACAAGCAACAATGGGAAAAGTATCTTCCTTTGGTGGAGTTTGCATATAACAACACTGTACATAGCTCGACAGGCAAGGCGCCTTTTGAGATTGTAGAAGGAGGGAAGAAGGTACCACCCATTTTGCATACAAAGGATAAGATCTTTGAGGCTGATCAGTATGTGGAGAGCTTGGATGAAGCTTATCGGAGAGTTAAGTTGGCCCTCCAGAAAACTCAGCAGAAGCAAAAGAAAGCCGCAGACCGTCACAGACGTGATTTACAGTTTGCATTGGGTGATTGGGTTCTTTTGCGTTTTGAAAAGGCTAGACTCAAGAAGATGAAGGGTAAAGAGCGCTTATTCCCTAAGTTGAGTATGCGATATTATGGGCCTTTTCAGATTTTGGAAAAGATTGGTGAGGTAACCTATCGTTTGAAGTTACCAGATCACTGGAGGATTCACAATGCTTTTCACGTGAGTCTTCTTAGACCTTTCCGTGGGGATGTGCCTGAGGATGTATCAGATGAGGCTCAGCCGGAAGTTGAGGAACTTGATGAGGTTCTGATTCCAGAGCAGATACTGGCACATAAAGAAAGGAAGGTACGAGGTAAACTTTCCCGTCGCTATCTTGTGAAGTTCAAGAACTATTCACCGATGGATGCGAAGTGGATGGAGGAAGGTGACTTAACAGATTCACCTCAGGTTTTGCGGCTTTATCTCGATGCCTTTGAGTTAGAGCCGACTCTTATTGTGGCTCATTCAGGTTCAGCAGAGCATGGGTCTGGAGCATTACCTGATGCTCACGAGGGGGGTAGCACCTCCACTCCCTTGATACAGACAGGCTCAGATGACATCTAGAGGTCGCTTGGTGCAGATTTTATCTCATCCGAAGGTACTGAGGCTGACAGTACATCTGTTTATGGGACTTCTATGATATATGTGTACTAGTCACATGGAGATTTTTGTGGATATGTATGGTTCACAGTGGTATACAACTTGGACTATTACTATGCCATTGGTTTGCAGTGAATGTTGATACATGTATATGGCTCAGAGAGATTGGGACGCTGATCTTGCCATATTGTATATTTCACTTTAGATATTTTGATGCATCACCAGAATGCAATCGAGGACGCTTGCCATCTTTCAAGAGGGGGGTATGTCATGGCCCTGTGAAAATGGAGCAGGACAAGTGTGGGCATGGTGGTTGCAGAGTCAGAATATTTTATGATTCACATGGGGGGTGCCCGGACAGTGTTTAAGATGTGTGGACATCCCTAGGTGTGAAGGGGGAACATTAAAACATTAACTTTTAATGTTTATTGAAGTTTTGCCCCTAGGCCTTAGTGGCCCTAGGAACTTATTAAGTTGGGGCCCTAGGGATTAACTTGGAAAGGAGTTTTCTCTCTCTTCACTCTCTCTCCTCCCTTTTTGGGGAGTCGTGTAGCAAAAGTGGAGCTCCTTTCATGCGCATGAGGTTCAATCGTGGAAAAGCAAGAGAAGAGAGCAGGCGGCTGTTTTTGCTGCAGATTGCTGCTGTTTTTCTGAAGGAACCAGCCGTACAGCACTGTACGGCCAGTACTGGACTCTCTCTCTCTCTCTCTCTTTCTCCTCTGCTGCTGGCGGCGCACAGAGCTGCTGCTGGAAACTCTGCGCAGAAGCTCTGTACAGGCTGTACAGCCTGTTTTCCAGCCCAAACCCTACTGTACGACTGCCGTACAGTGTACGGGCAGTCAGGTACAGCAAGTACAGGTGCAGACGGCGCTTTACTGGTGCTGGACAGACCTGTGCAGGCTGATTCAGGCAGGTACAGAAGTGGACAGCAGGTTGTTTATGCAAGTACAACGCCTGGCACGCATCCCGAGGCGGTACAATCAAGTACAGTGCTGATTTTCAGATCTGTACTTTCAAGGACAGCATAGGAGTGAGCATCAAGAGGAGGATACAGGCAAGTGCAAGCACATGTGTGAAGCAGGATTGTGGATTCAAGTGCCTGCAGGCACAGATTAGTGCTGTTGCTTCCTCCAGAGTTGTTTCACGAGCTGAACTTGGTAAGCCTTGACTCTGTTCATCTATCTCTCTTTCTATTGCTTGATGTCTGCTACAGGTATGTGTTATCTGGCTCCTTGTGAGAGGAGGAGTTTGGCAGATTGACAAGAGATTAAGACAGGGATTGAACAGCATATGTATGTTGAGCTGAGAAGATGTATCATGCTTATGAGTTATGCCAGATGTATGCCCATGGCTGGCCTGCTTTGTAAACTTGGCTGATCAGAGGGAGGCACAGTGTGTTGCTTGAAGACACAGATCTGTGTGCATAGATCCTCTGTGCTGAGAAGGATTTGTGGGCAGTCAGATTGGACTACAGGTGTAAACTCTTGGCTGGTTTTTGTGTTGTACTCAGCCATACATATTATTTTAAGGGAATAAAGAAATACCGCAAGGGGCGCCAAGCTTTGGGGCCAACAGGTGTCGTTGTGTTTTCAGATTTGGACACTCTAGTCCCAATCTGTGTTTTGTTTATCATCTAGACTACAAGTGGACGGGTGTTAGCTCTTACCGCACTCTGGTTTTCTATCAGAGGCCGGTTTCACAGAAACTGGGGATGAATGTGTTAACACCCCCTCTCAGCACCAGATGCTGAACATATCTCCAAGAAGCCGAAGAAGGTGTCCTCTGTCAAAGACAAAAGAAAGCAACAACAACACGTACCAGGAAAGCTCCACAAGCAATCTCCACAGCAACTCAGCTACAAAAGTAACAGAACAAGCTGCCACGTACACTGTTCTTCTAGAAGAAATCAACCATGAAGGTTGCATCGTGCTGCTCCAAATATCGGTGCCAAACCCAAATATAAACACAGTGTCACAAGAATCCCTAGAAGCCTGTAGCTCCAAGAAGATAATACCCTCAAAAGAAATAGAGTCCATCTCCTCCAACTCTGTACCAAGAGTAGCCAAATGCTGTATAATAGCACCCTTCTCAAAGGTCGGCATCGCCAGATGTAAGAACTCAACTGCCCCCTCTGAAAACTGATGTCGGGACTCCACAGGCCCAACCAAATCCAAATCCCAATCCTTCAATCCTTGGAAGTACCACTGTGCCCCAGGCACGGTCACGAACACACCTGACCACAATCCAAAATCCTCACACAGAGTAAGGGAAGTAGGAACATTCACTGTAGTGGTAACTGAAGTAGTAGTAGCCTCCTCAATAGCATAACACAACGTAGAAGCAGGCTCCTCAATAGAAGGCAAAGGGACCAGCAACACATCCTGATCACTGGTTGACGAAGAAAGAATCGGAGACGAAGCAATAGGAGAAAAATACCCCTCCGAAGCTATGAGCAAAGATAGCCCACTATCTTCCTCAAAAACATTACCAGAGATATCATCCTGGCAAGGAGAAGTATGCACAAAAACTGAAGGCAGGGCAACAGGAGAAACAAACTGCAATGAGCAAAACTGGCCCAATATCCTTCGCTGCAGAAACATCTCCAAAAGAAGTATCCACAAAATCACTGGCTGCACAACACCCAGAAGCAGAAAGCATCTGCCGATCACTGGCATCACCATACAGGTCACAAAGCAACTGCCACACAGAGAAGGTAGAAGCATCATCAGGAGCATAGATGAAGTGTCGAAGAACCGAATCCTGACAATTTAGGAGAAGAAAGCCATAGATCTGTCCGTCAGTCTTCCTCCACCAACCACATTCTCCGCAGAGGCAAGGTCCGGCAAGCACCAATTCTTGTACGAGAGAAACTCCATCAGACCATACTCCCTGAGAATAGAAGTAACCTGCAACTTCCATGACTGAAAGTTACCACCATCCAACTTGTCTACCTCATCAAGGAAATAACAAGAGAGTGGTACGAGAGCCAAATCTGAAGTTGTCATCATTGATCCAATCAAGAGAACCAACCCTCATAAGATAAAACTGTCCAAATCAGAAAACACTGATATAGGGTCTTTCCTCCCACCAAAACGCATCCCTAAGAGGCTGGACATCACCCGAGAATCTCCTGTAGCAAAAAACGCAGAAGCTTCTGTCGACTGTACCTCCAACCTTGAGGTCACCAGAAGAGGGAAGCAAAAAATGTGGATTTGATATAGAGAGAAAAGGCAGCCACACAGGGCCAAGGAATATGCTGTAAGAGGGTGCAAGAGGGAAAGGCAACAACAAAGACAGTAGCTTGGGCTCTCCTCAAGAAAACGCACAATCTCTGAAGAAAAGGTGTCCTCCACAGGTACCAAGAGTGCCACCAAAGCCTGCAAGACCACAAGCCCCCCCTACAAAGGGAAAGGGCCACTGGAGAGGAAAACGCAGCAGAGAAAAGGTGCTGTCCTGTAGAAAACAGGCCACCTGCAGTCCACCTACAGTCCAGTCTCCCAGTGGGCAATGAAACACTGATCAACAAGAGCCAGATGGCAAAATTGGTGAAGCCAATCTGAAGAAAAAGCGACCAGCAGGGTGCTGTCCAGAAAACGCAGCAGCAAAAGCTATGAATCTGCAAGAAAACACAAAGGAGTAGGTGCTGAAAACAGGGCTGAATCTGGGGCAGCAGAAAGGTTGCTAAACCGGGAGCGATGATACCATGAAAGAGTGCACAGAGCGGAAGCAGAGTGGCACTAGAATGTGCTAAACAGAGAGTGCAAGAGAGAGAGAGATATGGAGCAAACTATGCTGAATATACTGAACCAAAACAGTCCCAAGCAAGAGACACTGTTAGTCTCATAAGTGAGGGAGCAAAATATGTACAAGACTGAAATGAGAAATGAGAGGCCAGTACCCACTATTTATAGTGGGGGAGTGTTGGCCGACAGGAGCTCATAAACAAGCCGACTGGAGCTGTTGGACATGGCCGACTGGAAAAATGCCAGCATGGTTGGGAAAAATCCCCAAAAAATAGTAAAAAGGGGTGGCCAGCCCACAAGCAAGGGCCATACAAAAGGGGACCAAATGGACACCAGAAATGGGTAGAAACTGGGGATGAATGTGTTAACACCCTGGATCTGTTCTTCCTTGTCTGCTCCTCATGGAGAAGCAATCCAACCAACTCCTAGAAGGATATAGGACTGCCTTCTCCTCTCATAGAGAGATTCAAAGAAGTATGGAAACTCTAAGAGGACTCAGGTAAGGAGTTAAGAATGGTGGTGACCAATTTTCTGTTATCAACATCATCATCTATATTCAGCAATTGTTCTTTTAGGTCTGTTACCTTGGTAAGATGATCTGCAATGGAATCACCTTCGTTCAAGGTCAAGTAGTACAGCTCCCGCATCACGTACATGACTCGTGCTTCATTACGGGACTGGAACATGGTCTCAACAACCACCCACGTAACCCTTGCAGAGCTGCAAGATCGAATGTGAGGTACAATTGAGCGCTTAACTGAAAAAGCAATCATGGCCATTGCTTGAGTATCACGGACATCCCACCGTCTTTGGTCTTCAGTGGATCCACGGTGCTATAATGCCCGACACAACTTGTGCCACAATCTAAGTTTCCCTTGATGTCGAGGTGCCAGGAGTTCGTGTAGCAGGATGAGGCTTTTGCCCCATGTCAATATCCCATAGCCCCTTGGCAATTAAGAGATTCTTCAACATGAAACTCCATAATGAGTAGTTGGGACCATCAAGCCGATCTTTAGTTGTCATGAATGCACCAAATCCGGAAAGCTCAATGGAAGCAGCTCTTTGCGACATCCTCACAGTAGTACGAGATTTCCCAAAGTTGGAGAGAGAACTAGAAACAGGAAAGCTCCCCCTTGATATGAGCTCTTGGAATAATACGAGAAAAAAGAGAGTTACAGGAGTGCACACAAGGCACCGCAATATGACGAGATTGAAGGTGCAATCACTAAAATATACAAAAAACAGGGTGTATACTTAAATGAGCTAACACAAGACTCCGGGAGTAGTGCACAAGAACAAGAGTGCTTATGGATGCTTCCACCTTAGAAAACCTCCCCTTACGAACAAGAATCCCCAAATATGCAACACACATGCCTTGAATTTGACAAAAAAATGTATGAAAAAGAAAGCCCCAAAAAATTGCATGTACCTCTGTGAAAAAGATGCTGGTGAGCTGATTTGTGTATTCCCTCGTTTTCTTTCACACACAAGGGACCCAAGTAGATCTGGAGCTGGAGCCAGAGCTGTGGGCGGGCAGCGAACTAGGGGAGTCTGAGAGACCATGCGACAGGGCGGACAGGGCCCATGCGGCAGCCCAACGGAGGCAAGAGCCGGGGGGGAGGAGGCGCGCGTAGGTGGCAGCTGGCGGAGCTGGTGCGCAGGGAACTGGCTGGCGGTGCCACGCTCGCATCACCATAGGGGATCAGAGCATAGTGACATGGGACGGGGGGGACGGACCCTAGGGACGGGGAACGCCTGGGACGGGGGCGGGACGCCCGCGGGACAGAGGAACGGGGACGGCAGCCAGGAAGCGCAACGGGGACGCCGGGAACGCGTCCCGGGAACGTTCCGGGAACGGCGTTCCCTGTCCGTACGGGAACGGTCAAACTGGCCGTTGCGCAGTTTTTGACCGTTGGGCGGGGCTTCAACGGCTCTCTCTCCTAGCCGTTTGGTGATGCGCATGGCTGAAGCTCTCCCACATGGCTCCCCTTCTTCTATATAAGAGACCTCCATGCTCTCCTCAAGCCATCTCCTCTCCAAGCTCTCCCTCTCCAAGACCCAAGGCTCAAGGCTCAAGCTCTCCCTCTCCAAGCTCTCCTTCTCCAACATCCAAGCTCTCTCTCTCCAAGCTCACCCTCTTCAAGCTCTCCTTCTCCAACATCCAAGCTCTCCCTCTCCAAGCTCACCCTCTCCATTGTCCAAGCTCTCCTTCTCCAACATCTCCATCCCAATTCTCCATCTTGACTCTTTCTCAAGCTCTACCATCCATCTCAAGCTCTACTCTAGTCTCTATCACTATGGCATCCTCTTCTCAAACCCCTTCCTCTCCTCAACCCGGGTCCGCCGCCGCCTCCACTACTTCAACACCCGCTCCATCACGAAGAAGGAGGCCCGCCGTACATCGATGGAGTTGGTGGGATGAGGTAGAGTGCTCACAATACGGTCAAGGGGGTGGTTCAAGACCATGGGTATGTAAGCTTTGCGGCTACAAGCGAACCGGCGGTGCCCACAAAGTGCGTGCTCACTTCTTGCATGAGCCCGGCAACGAAGTGCAATTTTGCAAGGAGGTTTCGGCCGAGAAGAAGAAGGAGCTCCTTGAAAAGCTTGTGGTTTATGAGGCGGCCGAGTTGGCAAAACGCAATCCTCAAGTGGCCGTCGACCCCACATCCTTTGTGAGGACATCAACGCCGCATGTACCTCGTTCATCAAGAGAGGCATCCGCTTCCCGGGGACGCCAAAGTACGCTTGATGAGAATTGGAACCCTCAATTGAAAGAGGAGGTGGACATGGCGGTGGCACGATTCTTCTTTCATGACCACATAGCATTTCGGGCGGCACGGTAAGTCCTTGGCACTATGCTCATGTACTATTCAAAATTCAAATATCATGCTCTAAACTTTAAACTTTAAAGACTAAAACTTAAAAGACTAAATGATGGTAAAAATCTGAATTTTGTTTGTGTTTTGCATATGGTGTTTTGGATAGATCTCCATACTTTCGGGCCATGTGCAAATTGATAGCGGAGTATGGACCCTCTTATGTTCCCCCCTCTTCGGAGACCATCCGCACCTCTCTCCTTGACAAGGAGAAGGCAAGCGTGGAGGTGGCGGCCAACCACATGAAAGAGCAATGGGCTGAAAATGGTGTTACCCTCGTCGTTGATGGGTGGAGTGACACTAGAAAGCGCTCCATCCATGGAGTTGTTGCCTACTCACGAGGGGAGACATACTTTGTCGACTCCCATGATGCTTCCGGGACAGGGAAGAGTGCCGAGATACTTGCTGCGGAGTGGGCAACAACACTAGAGACGGTGGGGGCGGAGAATGTCATTGCCATATGTGCGGATGGAGAACCGGCAAATAGGGCGGCGGGGACAATTCTCCAAGCAACCTATCCTCGCATCACCGTGTGCTTTTGCATGGCCCATTGCCTCAACAACCTTATCAAAGACATAGGGGCCTTGGATTGGGTTGCACCTGTCATTGAGGGTGCCAACAAAATAGTGACCTTTGTCCTCAACCATCACAGGGTGCAGCACGAGTTTTCCAAGAAGTCAAGCCTCTCTCTTCTTAAGTATTCCGAGACGAGGTTTGCATTCAACTTTCTCATGCTAGGCCGCTTGTGTACATGTAGCGGGGCATTGAGGGGACTCTTCCTCAGTGATGAGTTTGCACGCACTTCAGAGGCTTCCACGACGGTCGGCAAATTTTGCAGGGAAAGGGCGGATGATGCGGCATGGTGGGAGGAGGCCAAGGCGCTTGTGGAGATGGTGCAACCGATTATTGATCTCCTTAGGGTGGTGGATTCCACTCAACCATGCATTGGCAAAGTGTATGAGGCAATGGATCGCATGACAGAGAAGCTAAAAGCAATGTTCAAAGTCAAGCCTCACTATAAACAGGTCAAATCCCTATGTTTGAAAAGGTGGCAAGCCTACCACTCTCCCCTCCATGCTGCTGCCTACATTGTTGATCCTGAGTTTCAAGGCAAAGGGCAACACAAGGACAAAGAGGTGAGCAAAGGCCTTCGACAAACCTTGGATCGCCTTTACACTAGTGAGGAGGATCGCCGCACAATCAAGGACCAATTGCAGATTTATAGAGAGAAGCGGGGGGCTTTTGGTTTGGCAGATGCACAGGCGGACCGCTTCAAGGTAGGGTCTGCACTTTGGTGGGAGGATTATGGTGCGGAAACTCCAAAGTTGCAGGAATTTGCTGTGCGCGTACTCTCACAGGCTTGCAGTAGCAGTTGCCTAGAGCAACTCTGGTCAGTTTATAGCCACATTGCCTCTAAGAAGAGGAACCGCCTTGGTGTACAGCGTGCAAATGATTTGGTGTTTGTCAGTGCCAACTTGCGAATGCTTTGCAAGGGCTTGACAAAGAAGGCAGATCCTTTCACCGAATGGGAGAAGGCACAGCAGGACCCACATCTCTCTGATCAGCAGAGGGCCGAGATTTTAGAGGAGCTTGAGGTTGTGCCCGAGGCATTGTCCCCCCCACCTCCCCCTCCCCTCCCACTTGAGGACCAGCCTATGGAGGACTTCACCGAGGAGGTCACGATTGATCTTCACCCTTTTCACCCTCTTGCCTAGTCTCTTGACTCTTGAGTCTTGTATCTTGGCACTTAGTCATTTTGCCTTGAGTGTACACCCTCCTTGGGCCTTTCATTATGCCATTTGGCATTTTTGTTTAGATTGATCATTGTACACTCACTTTTGTTTATCACGCCATCGGCGCCCCATTATAGTTTTTTGCTAATACGACTATGCATTTCAATTTTCTCCTCTTTTTGGTGCAATTTTGTGCTTAATGTCTTGGTTTCTAAGTGTAAATCAAGTGTGTTAAAAAAAATTGCAAAAAAACAATCGTTTTCAGATTGCCGTTTTTTCCACCGTCCCCGGGACGGCCTTTTGCCCCGTTCCCGTCCCGTTCCCCGTCCCCGTCCCCGTCCCCGTTCCCCGTCCCATGTTTCTATGGATCAGAGCCATCATTTCCCACCACCACATGAGTTTCTCCCGCCGGCTCAGCTTTAACCACATTGGGTACCATGATGCAACACCCTATGCGAGATATCTTAGGGTGATGTGAGAGCTTGACACTCTTTGTATTCGATCCAAGGTGGTTCCAAACGTTATGTACTGTACGGATCCGTACGTACTGTACGTTGTTTGGTACATGAAAAAAATTTTAAGGTACGTAAAAATACGTACCATTGGTAAAAATTACATAAAAATACATAAAATCTCAGAAATTTCAGCCACCTACATAAAATTTCAGTCCATATCCACATTGACATATAATTTTATAAAACTTTCGAAATAGAGACACAACAAGGTCAAAAACCTACTAATTCAAAAGTGAGAAATTAGAATCACAAAGTCGTCAATCATACTTAAGTTAATCGTACTTAATACTTAATACTTATTACTTAAGACAAGTCACATTGTCACAAGTGAGTCGTGACAACTCGCAATTCACATCAAAAATGATGAAATTTGAAAATGAGTCTATGAATAATGACAAAATGTGCCATGTCCATACAACACCAAATCAAAACTAAGGTAATCCAAATCAAAACTCATCATCCGATGAGGATGATGACCCTCGATAATCAAGCATATAACCCTCCGTGATGACATTGCCCTCGTCATCATACTCAAGCCCTGTCATCATGGGCACAGGTGGGTGGGCTGCCTCAGATGTCCTGCCTCAGATGTCCCTGTCCTTGCCTCTGCATCATCCTGCTGGGTAGTGTGAATGAGGCGAACGGCCTCATTCGCACGTGCTCGAGGAGTCTGAATAGGCAGCTTCTCTCTCCAGGAGCCTCTCCGGCCAGAACTCTCTGCATCTGCAGGTCCCTCATGTAGCTGAATTTTATAAGCCCGCGCTCTCGATCTCGTCACCCGCCTGTCTACACTCTCCAGCTCTCTATGCAGGAGGCAAAGAATCTCGTCCTGCTCATCTCTCAACCGTTGCTCTGCCTCATCAATGGTGGTAGGATCTGGGACCAGCTTGACACATGTTGGATCCACCTATTCAACGTAAAACCAAAGAGAACACGGAGTGTCAACGACTCAACTTTTTGTATACTATAGTTACTAGTATAAAAGCTATGTCAATGGGAGGCCAATCCCCGTAAGAGAATGAATAGGATAAACACACCTGTTTTGGGGTGCCCAAAGCATGATAAGCTCGTACGAGCTTCATGTTGGCCCTACAATAGACCAGTCTCTCTAGTTGAGAGGTGCTCAAACGATTACGTATCTTTGTATGTATGAGCGAGTAAGCGCTCCAGTTGCGCTCACAAGCACCTGCTGAACAATCCTGCACTCCAATTCAAAAAAAGTACTTCATTCATGTGAGCTCGGCAATTCCCAACAAGCTTCACAAGACTAGTTCAAATGGCATAGTACATACATGATATACATACCTGAGATCCATAGCTTTGCCACCAAGTAAGAGGAAGCTTGGTGGCCTCTGGTCTAAGAGCAACAACTCTAGCAAATGAGGGTCCCAAGTTGTTGACCCAGCTGCAGAGCTTCGCATCAATCTCCAATTGCTGCTCCACATCATACATACTATTAATGTACCTATCTGGTAAGGTGAGCAGCTCCCTATCATGAAAGAGAAGTGGCGTCTTGTAGAAAGGATGGAGGAATGCAGCCATTCCATGAATGGGGCGACTCATATACCCCCATCGATAATCCACAATAGCCAATATATCATCTCGGCTGCAAGAGTAAAATAAACAAAGAAGTAGAGCAATTAGTAAGTCAAGACTCAAGAATCAAGATTCTGTAATCGGCCATCAAGAATCAAGATTTTACTTACCAATTCTGTGTGAGGGACGTACAGGCTGCAATATGACTCTTCATCTGCATGAAGAGGTGGTACACTAAGCCCAAAGTGGAGCCCTCCATGTCTGTGACTCGCAGAAGTACAAATACTGGCTGCAAAGCCACTAAGAGAGTTTGCACATCCGTCCAGAGGGTCTCATCCAGTATCCGTCTCTGTATGTATTTGGTGGGCTCTATCTGTGAATGATACATATCTCTCCACTTTGGATCCACAACTGTCCGTAATAGTGGATCTCTCAATTTGAAAAGCCTATGTAGCACCAAATACATATAGGCAAATCTTGTCTTGGATGGCCGCACCATATCTAGGTTGCTGTGGCTCCTAAAGATAGCCAATTCCTGCTGCTTCTTTCTGAAGAATGTAGTGATCTTCGTGGCATCAGAAACTGTGGGTTGCACCCAACTCAGCTTGCCTATGTCCTCCATAAGCAAATCAAGGCAATGGGCTGCACATGGAGTCCACACAATGCGAGGAAACTCCGCCTCCACCATGTCTCCCATTGCCTTGCAATTAGCAGCATTGTCTATTACAACCTGCACCACATTCTCTGGACCAACCTCAACAATTGCCTGGCGAATATGCTCGTAGATACTCTCAGCAGTGATGCGTTCGCCTGCCTTCCCAGCATCCACAGCGCGTAAGAAATACGTACCAAGACATGAAGAGACAAGAATATTGATGATGTGTCGTCGCCGTGTGTCACTCCAGCCATCCGAAATGATAGTGCAACCAAATTGTTGCCAACCTGCTTTCGCTGGCACCAAAGCCTTGTCTATCAAGGCCTTTTGCTCATCAAGCATCGTGGTGCGCATCTTTTTGTACTCAAGCCCTGACCATGACTCCGTGTGTCCAACCTGGGCTATAGCTCTGACCATCCTCTTCCATTGGTTAGTCCTCAAAACATTGAAGGAGATATTGCACTCTATGAGAGTGCGAGCAATCTCCATCTCAGCCACCTTTTGCCTTTCTTTGAACCAAGACTGTGCATGCACACGACAAGGCAAGGTGGTTTGCCTTTCCGTATGTGTATCACCCTCATTCTCATCTTGCATGACAGAAGGCCTCTTTCTGGCAGACGATGCTTGCTCAGAAGAGGCAGGCTGAGATTCATCAACCTGCGTGGATGGACCGGCCAAGTCCCCAAGAAGAGCATCATGAAGCGCATCCTGTGTCTCTTGTGTGCCTCTTCCTCTTCCAGCTGCCCCCATTGCAGGGAAATTTTCAACAATCAACTGATCTCTCAATGCTTCTGGCACTCTCTTGCACCCTGCACAATTGTTGGTGGTGCCAATGCATGTGAGGTGCTTGATGACACGAGTAATTGTACTCGTGAGGGTGAAATTGCAGTACTTGCATTGCCATTGTCGAGTGCCACTACCTGCCTGCCCTGGAGTAGTCACAATGCGAATGACGTTTGTGTGCTCCTTCTAGTATGGGTTCTCTCGCTTCAGCATGATTGCTCTGACAAATTCAATGCACAATACCATACGATTTCAATCAGGATTCAGTAATCATGCAATGCATAATATTTAGTGGGCAGCTCAGCTGAGAGTGAGAGTGAGAGTGAGAGTGAGAGTGAGAGGGAGAGGGAGAGGGAGAGGAAGAGAGAGAGGGGCTGAGAGCTAAGTGCATGGTCCACAGATGGTGGCCTAAGGCTCTGTGAGAGAGAGAGAGAGAGAGAGAGTTATGTTGCTGCCTTGGGGGCCTGAGCAAGGGTGGGTGGGTAAAGGGCGCCGACAGCCCAACAACACGGGAAGGCGGTGGCAACAGTAGCGGGGGGAGAGAGAGAGAGAGAGAGAGAGAGACTATACCGGTTTAGCAAAGGGAAGGCGGTGGCAATAGTAGGGGGGGAGAGAGAGGGAGAGAGAGAGAGAGAGAGAGAGAGAGACTGTACCGGAAGGTGTGCACTGGCGGCTGTACGGAGTCCAGGTGCTATCGCTGGCGGCAATACGGAGTCCAACACTATCGGCGAAACCCAAAAGAATGCGAAACCCCCCAAAAAAAAAACGATTGTCGTAGGCGAACAACGAAAACCCCACCCCCAAAAAAAAAACCCCCCACGTACGGATCCCCGTACTGTGTAGATGTACGGTACGGATTGGTCCTACCTTGATTCGATCAACTTTGGCATTTCAGCTCTTGTTCCTTTCTTTTATTTTTAGTACCCATGATGATGTATTCCATGGATGTAATCTTTTGGTCTCATGGGTCAATTTGGCCTTTCTAGATGTTAATATAACTTACTTTCTTTCTTTCTCTCTGTGTCTCTCTAATTTTCATTAAGTAGGCTCTTTTAGTTCTTTGGATTTTACTGCTTCAGCATAGCATGTTCTTCTCTCTCATTCCAGGTCAATCCACTCCACCTCTCCCCTTAGACCTTGGATATCAGGGCTAAGCTTCACTCAACGTTCCCCTCCGTACCAATGCCAATGAAGTTCCAATAATCTAGCCTTTCACTACAAACTTTCATTCTCTGCCACCACATTTCAAGCAGTGCCTAGGTGCTGAGCATGAGTGCGTATGGCCGCTTCTTTGTTGCAGCTCTGCCACAATAGAAGCTGCTAGTAAAAACTTGCAAATCTCTAATATGATTCTACATAAGCATAACCCTTGCTTGGAAAACAGTTGTTATGAAGAAAAAGAAAACCAGACCAAGCTTGAAAAAGATCTAACCTGGCACGTAAGCTCCCCATTTTTCTCCTGTTCCAACAAGTCCTTGATAGGAAAATATGCAGCCTGTTTGCAAAGTTCTGTTAAATCAGATCCACTGTAGCCTTCACATAAACTTGCCAGACGTTCGAAATCAAGGCCAGGCTCAACATTCTCATCCTTTAGTATGACTTGCAAGATGCTGGCTCTCTGCTTTGAGTCAGGCATGCCGACCTCAAAAGCACGGGGAAGCCTGCGCAGAATCGCCTCATCCAGTTCCCAGGGCCTGTTGGTTGCAGCCAAAACCATGACACGGGCATTTTCTGCAGACAAGCACACATAAGACAACTTGGGAGCTACCACAATATGCAGTGCATTCTGTTTCAGTGAATGCTGGATAGGCCTGAGCTATCTATGTTTGGGCTGACTGAAACACAAAACCAAGATATGCTTGGCTTCAAAAGGTGATGCCTTCATCCAGGGCTAGAAATAACAACAAAACTTTGAAAAGACCAAGGTATGCTTGGTTTCGGTTCACTGAGCACAATAGCTGATGCCTTCATGCAGGGCTAGCAATAACTAGGAAACTTGAAATGCAATCTCTGTGTAAACCATGAAAATTGCTGTGATTACTTACGATCAGTCGTAAACCCATCCCATAAAGCCATGAATTCTGTTTTCATATTTGTAACAGCTTCATGCTCCGAAGCTCTGCGTTGTCCCAAAAAACTGTCAACTTCATCTACAAAGATGATAGACGGTTGAAGCTTGTACGCCAATGTAAAAACAGCAGTCACTGCACAGAAGTTCAAGTCTTTACCCCTCCGATCAACAAAACCAACATGCTACATCACAAAAATCAACCTTCCATGGCACTCTTACCGAGTTTCTGTGCATCACCAAACCATTTGCTCATCAGCGTTGCAATTTTGACATTGATAAAAACCGCACCTGACTCCTTGGCAATGGCCTTAGCTAATAAAGTTTTACCAGTTCCAGGGGGGCCATACAGTAAAACACCTTTCTGTGGACCTAGCAGCTTTCCATGAGCAAACAAATCTGGCCGCTGCAATGGAAGAATCACCAACTCGTGCAGCGACTGTTTCACGGCCTCCAATCCACCAATTGTTTCGAAAGTGACATCAATATCATCCGGGTTGATGACGTCACATGCAATCATATCCTGTGACATGCAATGTTATCAATCAACTTGTTGTTGACATCAAGCTCGCCCCATAAGCTAGGGCTAGATAAGCAGCTAGAGACAGGATGTAATGGTATAAAAATATCACATGCTACATTTCCTGTTACAAGGGTTAATTCTGAAAAATGTTTAGAGCCCATGCTAGGGTCAGGAGAAAAACTCCATGGTAGGACTAAAGTTAAGTCTAGAACTAGTGTTACGGCTTGGAGTTAGGGTTAGGGTGCGAAAAAATCCATGCTAGGGGTAATGCTTGAGATTACGGCTAATGTTAAGAGACAAGTGTCCTGCAGGATAACTGTTAGTCTTATGAGGGTGAAAGACTTAGACCGACGCTACCACTACTTCTATAGAAACGTGAAAAAAGAAGAAGAGGCTTCACCTCGTATACATTCGTTTGCACCAGGGGCCGGCCCAGTCGCTTCGCGATCTCCTTCTTCCGCTCGGCTGCCTTCTTCTCGTGGGCTCTGTTGGGGTCCAGATGCCGGAGACCGACGAAGAGGACCAGACAGCTCAGGGCGGCGCTCACGGCGTAAAGAAACAAATCCTGCCCAATCGACACTGCACGACTGGTTCCCATGGTGCGACACGAAAGAAAACACACAGCACTCTACTGCGAGTACGCAGGCATTGACCGTGTCCCTCACGGCGAAGCTCTCGGGTCGGGCAACAGATGAAGGAACACAGAAACCTTGGACAAAACCACACAGGAACCCTAGCAGAAAGCGCACAGGCCCTCGTTGAAGAAATTCAGGCCAGAGACGGAAGCCTAGAATGTTCAAAGAAACAGTGAGCGAGAAGACGAGCCTTCCAAGCGCCACGCTTTTGCTCCAAGGCCTGCCTCTACCGTCTGCCACGTAGATATTTAATAAAATTACGCGGCGTCCATTGATACTTTTTTCATCACATCAGAGCACATAGGTTATTGCTATAAAAAATCTTACTTCTCTAAAATTGATCAAAACAGCTTTGCATATCAATGTAGCACTAATAGGGGCGGATAACGAGGGAGAAATGTTTTTTCATTAATTTGTGTAAGAGGCGTAATAGGAAAACCTTAAAAGTGGTAAGGTATTATTAGGTTTCTTCGACCTTATTTAATGAAGGTTTTTATAACCGTCATCTCATCTCATAACCACATCAATTCCTCTCTTGTTGCGTCCCCAATAATCTCTCTCTTGCGGACAAGTGGCTCGACGCCAAGTTTGTGGTGGAGGAATGGAAGGTGGGGCTCAGGTTCCAAGCCGAAGATGGCCTTGTGCGACGAAGCGAGGTGGAGAAGATGGTGAGGGCTGCAATGGAAGGCGAGGAGGGCAATACGCAGCACTACAAGCTAAGATATCTATTTGTGCAACAAGTCTAGCAACATAAAGGCTAGTATTGTAAGTGTTAGAAAACAAAGCAAAATTGTATAATGATCTAGCACTATTCACACGAAAGACTCTCTAAACCCAAGGGAAAGCTCCTAAAATTTGTTGATTATGAAGCTTTGGTTTTTAAGTCCAGTTTATAACACCTTAATGTATAGTACCTCATCAAAAGTATTACCTTGCACATGTTTTCTTTCCAAGTAGTAGACGATGTGAGTGGTTCAAATGGGTAGCCAATACAGGCCTACAACATGATCGTGCCCATGAGGTCATACGCTAATCTAGAGAAGAAAGTTATTTGTATCATCTCATCTAATTGCGAAGTTTCGACAAGGCATTAACAAACAACGTCAACCCTCAACATCAATTATGTAGTAGCAAAGTGTCTTGGCTCTACCAACCTCCAAGTCCTCCAAATCTCTGACTATCAACCCTGCCAAACTCTCTAGCTATCACCTAGCTACATTAATTGCCTTGTTACCTTTCTTACGTTGTACAATGAACGATGATAGTCATCCCCTCAAGCAAGTCTCCACTCCAATGAGTCCAAGACCCAAAGAAGTGCCCTCTCCAATAGGTTCCTACTCACTCTATACACTACATAGGTTGTTATTGACTATCAACTAAATTAAAATCTTATTCTATTGATAATGAGTTGGATGGTAGTATAGGGTGATCACTTGGTGAATTATTTTTTTCTTTTTTTGGGTGATTATAATGCAGGCCAAGATTCGAACCTTATACTTGGAAGTTCCCAAGCCAACACCCACTTGGTGGATTGTTGGTTGAAGGTTGGGTGGATGGTATCTATTAGATATTCACGATAGTACTACAGTGAGGCCATGTACTTATGCCATGGGCACTTTTATCCCACTTGGTTTTTTCACATGGCCATCCAATTGTGAGCGGGCACCTTAGGGTTAGCTAGTATATAAGTAACCTCATCCATTGTTTAGGGATTGCTACTTATTTGTACTTGCAAATGCTTCATCTCTCTCCCCTTTACGCTAGCCATTCTCTCTCACACTCTATACATTTGTGTTCTTGTCATTGAGCATTGTGTGTGTGTGTGTGAGTTCAGCTCCATTGTGAGCTTACAGTGGTATCAGAGCAGGAGCTTTGATTTTGGCTATAGGGTTTTCTTCTTGCTAGAGCTTTGGTGTTTTGCAAAATCTTCCATTGAAGCTTCTCTAGCAAGCATCAAGTTTTTTTGGAGCTTCTCCTCTAACAATGGATTGTGAACTTCTAGTTTTGCTTCGAACAAAGCTTGAAGGGTGTGAATTCTTACAGATTTTGCCAGGTGTGAGAGACGGCTTCTCATCCTACTCTCGACTTCATCCACTTCTGGTGATTCCACTTTAACGACTTGACTTTACCTCCAATAGGTGACTCATCTTCTACAGACTTTGCAAGGTGTGACAGGCGGCTTCTCTTCCTACAGTTGGCTCCATCCACTTCTGGTGATTCCACTTTAACGACTTGACTTTAGCTCCAACAAGTGACTCATCTTCTACAGACTTTGTAAGGTGTGATAGGCGGCTTCTCTTCCTACAGTTGGCTCCATCCAACAAGTGACTCATCTTCTATAGACTTTGCAAGGTGTGATAGCTCATCTTCTACAGACTTTGCAAGGTGTGATAGGCGGCTTCTCTTCCTACAGTTGGCTCCATCCACTTCTAGTGACTCCACTTTAACGACTCGACTTTAGCTCCAACACGCGACTCATCTTCCATAGTCGGCTCTCTCCAACAACTCGTTTTCTACAAATTGCCATCAAGACATTGCTTCTCCACGAGATGACACGTGGAGGATGACAGGTAGCAAATATCTTTTACAATCATCGACTAGGTCCTATTCAATCGCACGGCCCAACTTTTACGATCGACGAGGTCAAGTTATATCGCTAACCAGGTCTAGTTAGATCAGCAATCCAACCTTTGTAATCACCAACCACGTTTACAATCATTCGATTCCTACACCAGTTCAATCAGCAATCTAACTTTTATAATCATTCGATTCCTGCACCAGTTCAATCAGCAATCTAACTTTTATAATCATTCGATTCCTCACCAGTTCAATCAGCAATTCAACTTTTATAATCAATCGATTCAAGTGCATCATGTGATTTAGGATTGGTGATTGATCCAACTTCTTCAATCGTCCCATTCGATCATTAATAGTTCAATAAGCTATCCAACCTCTTAGATCATCCGATTCATAACTTTAATCGTCTGATTTCACTTCTTCGATTAGCGATTCAACTTTTCCGATCAACAATTCAACCATCATACTTGATTGTGCTGTTGAATCTGAGAAAGAGAGATGCTAAAAATAGCTTGAGAAATGAAGTCACCGGATGTAGCAAACTGATTTGTGTCAATCTGCTAAAAATCTACAATTGAATTGAACAATTGAAGTCCTAGATCAGATGATTGTTGAAGTAGAATCGATCAATCAAATTTGTAGTTGAATCGGATGATTGAAGTCCTGGATCTGACGATTGTTGAAGTAGAACCGATCGATCAATATCAAGAAGAATATGCGTTCTGTGTCCACTTTAGCAAGGGGGGGAGGGTCTTAATGTTAAATTTGCAGAGCTGACAAATGCATTGTTTGTGATAGAGAGCAGGATAGGCAAATTGTGCTTACTAAAACTCTAAGCCATGGTTTATACAAATTGGACATCTATGACAAGTATGATGATGCTTGTCTAGTAAACACTTCAAAATACGATGAAAGATGCCCAATTGTTGTGGCATGCTAGGTTTGGCCATATTGGTGGATTATTTCTTTTACAGAAACATGGGATGCATGCCTCAACTTAATCCCCTACCCAGATATGTTTGTGAAGAATATATCCTTGGCAAACTCTTCCGCCAACCTTTCTCAAAGAATGCAATGAATAGAGCTAACCACCACAAATTGCAGCTCATACACAGTGATGTGTGTGGTCCAATGTGGACTCCATCTTTGGGAGGAAATCTTTACTTTGTGACATTCATGATGATTACAACAAATTTGACTGGTCTTACCCCATGAAAGAAAAATCGAAGGTATTTTCTCATTTTCAACACTATAATGCTTTGGTTGAGAATGAAACTGACTTAAAATTCTAATCCCTCTGTACATATAGAGAGGAGGAATATTTATCTAATGCTTTCAACTTCTTGGCAAAAAGGCATTAAGCATCAATTCACAAGTCCTTATACAACACATGAAAAAGGTGTTGTTGAGAGAAGAAACGTGAGTCTCATGGAGATGGTGGTTAAATGTATGGTTAAAGGTTAGCAGATTCCACATAAGTTTTGGATGGAAACAATTCTTTATGCTACATATGTACTAAAGCACACACTAAAGCTTTGAAAACCATAACTCCTTATGTTCAGCTTGGTTCAATAGAAACCCAAGGTTTAACACATGCGTGTTTTTGGTTATTTGGCATATGTCCATGTGCCACCACAAAGCAAGACTAAGCTTGATAAGGCATTGAAATGCATTTTTATTACCTATAGTTCAAAAACTAAGGGCTATTATCTATATAATACTCTTACCAAGAAAATCATTATTAGTAGGGATGCTCTCCTTGCTAAGGATTTTGCCTATCCTATGATGGAAGTCAACAAATATACATATGCCAATTTCTTAGATATGTTTGATGGTTTGTTGCCAGTGCAAGCATCTATTGATACTCAGCAAATTTTGCTTGATCCTCGTTTATTACAAGGGGAATGCTTGAGAAATTGATGCACCAACTTCTGATCAGCTAGAAGATGCAATAAATGTTGTATGCCTAATTGGTTAGAAGTGTTGAGATAGCGAGTTCATCCAAATAGTGTCAATGTGACCACATGTATGGTGTGCCTTCAGCAGTAGGAGTGTGTGGACAATAATTGGTTGTGCCCAATGGCAAAGTGTATAGACATTATGTGTACATTAGTATGGTGTGAACTTATCATTGTGTGTGTGTGTGGATTTTGGAAGATGGAGAGTGTGTAAAGGAGAATGAAATGTAATAATGGATTCTCATATTCTTGTCTATGGTTGAGTGAGAGATAGTTAGGGTTTATGCAAGTGTTATTTGTACGTCCCCATTCTATTTACATGGTATCATACCATAGGTTGCTCTCACATTGAGTCAAAAGCCTAAACTTAAAGTGGTTGGAGATTAAAGTTGTGGTCACCATTGAAGTTGTAAAGCACCACTGGAGTGGAAATTGGAAGCAAATCGTGGAGCTTGGCTAAGAGGTGAGTTAAACAAACTCTTCCCTTGTGGATTGTGTTGGATGAGGGAGTAGATGCTCTGCACACACACATACACACACATAGACACACACATATCAAGCACAAAGTGCAAGAGAGAGACCAGAAGCGATACCTTGATGATATTGATAATGAATGTGTGGAGTACAAAGTACTAGTAGCCCTAGCCCTAGGGCTGACATGGCTAACACACTAGAGTGTGTTCACACGGGGGAAAAACCCATGCTAGTACATGGTAAAAAGTTCCTATGTGGTTCGGCTTCCCTAGGATAACTCCAGGAATTCGTTCATCTTGGTTTCCAACAAGAAGCCGAGAGCACAGAATCTCTTCTTGAGGTATGTCTTGAGATCATTCCATGTCTGGGTGTTCCGAATCTAGATGGTTTGTCTCATAGTGATTTCTCCATGCTACTCTAGCTGTTTCTACAATCTTTAGCTTGGCAAGAGCAACCTTACTTTTTTCATTATATCTAATGACATCGAAGTATTCTTCCATGTCTTCGATCCACTTTTCCACAGCCTCGCCTAAGTGTTCCCCTTCACCCTTGAAGGGACGTGGTTGAGATCTGTGAAGGGCTTTACGAACATCAGGGTCAAGCTCTTCCTCATCCGTGAGAGGATATGGCTATCTACCATGATTCGCACGTCTCATGATTCTGCTAAAACGATACATCATTAAATTTTTATTTAACTTCGTCTCGAGACCCTGAGACTTAAGAAGTTCAGAATTAATTACTTCAAACAAGGTAGTCGTTCTTACTAGAGATCTACGACATACGTTCGAGAAAACAGAGGTTAAACTCGATATTTGATAATCAAAATCACTTAGGGTTGTTCACACCAGACTTCCAAGGCTAACAAAACCCCTTGAAGTGGATGGTGTAAACGTATACAGGGTGTAGCAGACTACCCTAGTAGAGGTAATAAGCTCAAAGCCTTTTAGAAAGCCTCAAACTTTTCCCTAGAAAGGAACTTGGTAAACCCATTTACACATTGGCCTATGTAGGCATATAAGTCAAGGCAATCTCTCCTACATGGAACCTTTCCCTGACATAATGATAATGCACCTCAACGTGCTTTGTCCACGCATGAAATATCAGATTCTGTATGGTTGCTAATGTGCTCTAACTATAAGTGAAAATGGTGGTAGAAGATAGTTGTCTAACACTAAGATCTGCCAATAGATAGCCATACACACTCCACAATAGATAGCCATACACACTCCACAATAGTTGTGAATGTTGCCCTGTACTTAGCTTCACAACTTGAAGTGGCCACTGTTGGTTGCTTCTTGCTATGCCATGAAATACATGAACTGCCAAGAAGAAAATAGTTACCATTGGTTAACACACTAATGTTATAACATCCTACCCAGTCACTGTTAGTGTGGGTGGACAAGCATAATGAAGAAGCATTGATATAAAACAATGCAAAGTCATGAGTGCCAAGGGTAACGAAAGACACGTTTCACTGCTTGCCAATGCCGAGTGTCGAGGCAATGCATAAATCTGCCCAACTGTGACACTACATATTCCATATCAAGATGGGTAGTGCATAGATAAGGCATTTGATAACTTGTTGAATAAACTCGATACCCAAATAATAATGCAAAAGTCCCATGTATGTAACATCAAATGCATGCTATAATTCAGCAACAATGAAAGCTGAAATACACAGTGAGACAAGCACGATCGAGGTGTGTTAACCCAATTATAGGGTTAACAAGAGCTACCGCCATTATCTTACATCAAGGAGTCACGATAGATACACCAAAGGGTCATACATTCAAGATATAAAGCAATAGTGTCCAAATCTACAACTTGGACGGGTGTGACAGAGTATTTATGGCGATTCCCGTTTCAAGAGCATGTGGTAGCAAGTTAGGATGAAGTCCTAAAAAGTGATGTACTTCATGGATATATTATGAGAGTAGTAATTGTAATAGCATTAGGCCTCTTATGAGCCTAAAGTGCCCAGTCACCCACACCTTAAGCGTATATTGATGCCTGAGAGCTGGATCGGATGGCCTTTGCGCAAAGATTATGTTGTACCCAACTTTTATGAGTTACAGGATGCCTATCAGGTTGCGTAGAAACGCAAGGCACTTAGTTGAATTGAAAAAAATTGAGTAAATAGCCGGGAAATTGAGTAAATAGATTGGGACTGAAGGTCCCGGCGGTTCCGGCCGGTCATGTGTCCCCGCGGAATTAAAGAGATGAAAGAAAAGTGAGTTTGAACACTTATGGGGCCATGCATATAAGGGAATTTCTCTCATAATACAACATACTCTCCCATTTTGCAATTGAGTCTTACTCTTGCTAATCCTCTTACTAATATCTCTCCTTAATGCATGCTAGTGAGTGTGTGTGAGTGAAGTGAGGTGAGAGGAGGGACGAGTACTCGTAGTGCAACATGACGGTGTGACAACGCTCGTGGGATGCGCGGTGGAATTGCTTCCCAAGGAGTTGTAGAGCTTGGATACCTCAAGGGTTACAAGCTTGGCCATTGGAAATATCCTCACGACAGTTGCGGTTCACCAGGTAATCTCTTTTTGGATGTGTTTCAAGGAGGGTTAGGGTGAGCCATAACATTTTTGGCGCCGTTGCTGGGGAGCCATCCCTTGGCTTTTTCCATCGTTTTTCCTCTAATCTACACATTACCCATTATCTTAATTAAAGGTTTCCTATGAAAAAGATGTGGATTTGATGATAATTTGTGTGAGATTTGGTGTAGAATAACTCTCTTTTTGGTTTTTGTAAAGAATGCTTTTTGCTTAATTTTTAGCTTAATTTGTTGTTTTTGTTGTTGTTTTTGTGGTTTTTCATGTTCTTAGGGCTTGCACATAGTTTGTATTAGGCTTTTATCTTGATACAAAAGCCCAAAAGAAAATTCAATCTTGTCACATGGGCAAACATAATGAAGAACTGACAATCCAAAGAAAGTCGGACAATGAAACAAGTTCTAGTACGTCACTAAGTGAGGATGAAACAAGTTCTGACTCTCCACCACTCAATGCGCCACATAGACCAATCAAGAAACTAGAACCCACCCAACCACCCCAAATAAATAATAATGATTACATGACATATACGGAATGCAAAAAGCAAGCTCAAGAGAGCATGCTTAGCTTGGTTGAATGTTTTGCAGGATCACCTGTTGTGATTGAGCCTCATAATTCCAATCTTAAAAAAATAGCACCTAAAATACAAAGCCCAGAGAAGTATCGCTTCCCCTTTCAAGAGGAAGACATACTCTCTATAGAAGAGTCATTTGAAACAGATTGTACAAACTATATGCTTGAGAAAGCACGTGAGGAATTCGATAATTTCCTTACAAGATTAAAACAGTCTCTCAAAACCTCATCTGGAGGAATGCTCTTCTCTTATGGGGTGAAGCCAGCACAACGTCCGCACTTGCACCATTAAGGGCTCAACCTAAGTTATACAAAGATATAAAGAACTCCATAGAACGGGACTATGAAGCCAGCATAACGTCCGCACTTGCACCATTAAGGGCTCAACCTAAGTTATACAAAGACATAAAGAACTCCATAGAACGGGACTATGAGGATTCACAAGCCAGCATAACGTCCGCACTTGCACCATTAAGGGCTCAACCTAAGTTATACAAAGACATAAAGAACTCCATAGAACGGGACTATGAGGATTCACAAGTTTCCAAACAAACCTCATTAAGAATTGTCAGAGGGCCAAGTGTGCCAGTGTACACATTAGGTACTCTTGAAAAAGCCGAGAGCCAAACAGAGGATGAAAGTGAATGGGAATATGAAACAAAAACAGGATTTGAAGCTGAAATAAAAACTGAAACAAAAACTAAAACATCCATGGTTTCTTTGGAAGATTCTATCATGGTATGGTTGGATTTCCCTACAGGCAATGATGTTAAGCGCAAATGCGCATTGATTAGCCCTCGAGCTAGTCTCATAACATCATGACAATAGACACTTGGGTGTCATTGGGACAACCTAAACTCATCCCTACAAACAATAGTCTTGCAAAAGGAGCCAATTGATAAAATATTGAAGTTCTAGGTTATTTTAACTACACTACTCAAACAATCGGTGGCGATAAAATATTGAAGTTATAGGTTACTTTAACTACACTACTCTGGCGATATGGAATTTACATTCCATGTTACCCTAGATTCCCTTGAGTATGATGTCGTCCTTGATGGAACTTGGATAGGTGAATCGTTGTATTCAATAGATGAATCCATGCAAACAGTCACCTTCAACACTCCAGGCATGTACAATTGCTATTACGAGAGGAAGAGACCTTGGAGGAGCTGGAACTTCCAACATATCTTACTGAAAAGATCCCTAGGATTTTGGTTGGACTGGAAATTTCCCATAAAATCACTATAGCTCAAGCACAGCCTTATCCAATACGAGAACACAATCTCATGACCCTTGAGCTATGGGATTTGTTAGGTCAACCAACACTCACAACCCATCCAGAAAGAATAAACTTTATACAAGACTTGAACATGCCATGTTTGGGGTACTTTGAACATACAATGTATATTGAAACTAACCCCCTTACTTGCAAGTTTTTTGTGGTTGAGTATGTGTTGGAAGTAGATTTGATCTTGCGGCATAAATGGACTATTGCTACGCCCAAGCACCACTATGCTTTGCTAGGGATAGAGTCATCATGATGTACTTACAACGTTTGATGCCAAAACCTAGCAATCAACTGCTATTCCTGAAGAAGTTTCCACAGCCCAACCATCTATCTCTAACAAGGAACTCAAAGGGAAGATCCCGGAGCCTATGCATCTTCATCGACAAACCTCACCAAAAGAGACAACCACATGCTTGAAAGCCTTGTCATCGACATCCACTCCACAAGAGACTATAGCTTCACCTAAAGTTTGACAAGGATGGAGATCCAAGCAAATCACTCAACCACTCTCGTGCATTCAGCACCAACACAAGAGCTTGTATATTCAAGCAAACAATCAGCAGTCTTACCTACTGCCTCGACAACAAGCAAACAATCAGCACCAACAAGCAAATCACTCAACCACTCTCGTGCATTCAGCACCAATACAAGAGCTTGTATATTCAAGCAAACAATCAGCAGTCTTACCTACTACCTCAACAACATTTTAGTAATAAATTCAAGAATCGATACCCACGTCTGTAATGGAGACTTATGAGCACATCAAAGATAAACTCACAATGTTCTTTTCACCCCTCTAGATATGAAGCATAAGTGCACAAGAACCTGTTGTGAGCATGTCATGCTCTAGCTGACCCATAGAATCATTTCAATAAAAAATCATCGGGGTCAAAACAACCTGCACTTTCTCGGGTTTAGGCAATTTCACGGGATAAATTCACGGCCCAAAAAAAAAACTCACAGAATTCCAACTCACGGAACTACACCACAGAATTCCATCTCACGAAACTACATCTCATGGAATTCCATCTCATGGAATTCCAACTCACGGAATTCCAACTCATAGCCAAAAAACCTCCATCTCATGGAACTACACTTCACGGAACTCCATCTCACGGAACTACACTTCATGGAACTACATCTCACGGACCTACATTTCATGGAACTACATCTCACTTCCATCTAATGGAACTACATCTCACGAAATTCCAGTTCATGGCCTGCACTTCACGGAATTCCATCTCATGGAATTACAATTCACGGCCTACACCTTCACGGAATTCCAGTTCACGGCCTACACTTTCACGGAAATATCATTTCACGGGATTACCTCTCACGGGATTAGGCCATCTCACGGAATAATCCTTCACAGCCAAAAAACCTGCAATCTCATGAGTTCAGGTTTCTCAAGAATTACAGACTCATAGCTTACAAACCTGGAATTTCACAATTTAAGCCAGATCACGGATTAAGCCATCTCACGCATTAACACTTTCCAAACAATCTTCAATAGCCATTATATATTTGTTAAGCTTATTGCTTACTATTATTTTGGCTAAATTAATGTAGCAGCAGCTGCTCCATGAGTACATATCCATACTCATTCATGCATTGGAGAACATTTGCACGAAAGCCTCACCATCAATACCTTCCAAGTACATCTCTGGATGGGGGGGCCATGGTGGGCGAAAGCCTCGTCAATGGTACAACCCATCGGTCGAAATTTTTCTTCAAATTACAAACCTCTCCAAACGATGCCACCATCTTCACAAATTAATAATCTTCAATCCTTGGTGGAGATATCCATATTAGCCTTGCAAGTCAACGTAATTCTTTCAATCCTCACCAATAAGTGGCTAATTCAACACAGAGCAGTTCAATAAGAGTCTATATGGCTCAATTCTTGTACTTCATGTAAATCTGCTTCATAAGAGCACTTAAATATACATAAAAAATAAAAAGCACATGGGCAGAAGAAAGCAGGAACAGGTCCTACTCAACAACATTTGACACACACAAAGAAACACGAATTCCAACCCCACTACTCCCCACATTTCCTATTGGTAACAAAGAATATTTGTTAATTATAGATATTCAAGCTCTCTTTGACATTAGGGAAGACTACTGTCTAGCCATCATTGCACATAATTTTGAGAAAGATGAAGATTTTAGGGGTCCAAATTTGGATAAGTATCTCTTATTGGATTCAAATGTTAAGGATAGTGAGTTCCATTCTACTGCCGGTCCAAGATGAAGATTTTAGGGGTCCAAATTTGGATAAGTATCTCTTATTGGATTCAAATGTTAAGGATAGTGAGTTCCATTCTACTGCCGGTCCAAGATGAAGATTTTAGGGGTCCAAATTTGGATAAGTATCTCTTATTGGATTCAAATGTTAAGGATAGTGAGTTCCATTCTACTGCCGGGACACATTATCCATGATGTACAAGGATGCAAAAAGCTATGAATCCAACCTTCCCACTGAAGGGGAATTTTAGGCTATCCAGCAAAGACTTCATATTTCACACATGGGAAGGGAAGGGGCATCCTCATCGATGGTCCAAGACACTAACTCAACAATCAATATATGGACAAATGATTTACTTGTTAAAATGACAAAAATCAGAAGGTGTGTTTACTTGTTAATTACTTTTTATCGTGCTGAGTAACTTATTCTATTTGTTGTGTTGGCTCGATAATATTGTTTTGCAGCTAGTTGTGTTTGAGGATAAGTTTCTCGGTCGCGAAGCAGGCGAATGCATGGGAGGACTCGGAATGGACTCAGCACTAGGAGAGTACATAAACCGATTGAAGTTTCCATAATTCATTATATTCCACAAGAAATTCTCGAAAGACAATGCAGAATTTCCTTTGTTTGTAATCAAGACATTATCCAAATACCTCAGACAAAGTCATGCTTTTGGAGAAGCAGTTTTAGCATTGCGAATCTTTGGGCAGGGCCCTGGACTCTATGCACTAATGAATAAATATTAATTAGCCTATACTGCTTATGGATTGGCGTGTGGGATTAAGGATCCCAATATGCTAAGTGATTATGGCAAAAGGGAGCTTCTGAGATTCACAAAACCGAGGGTTCCTCCAGTTTGCTAGTTACAGGATGTTGCAGAGCCATCTTCAAAAAGGGCAAGGCTTCATGCATCTGAGGATGTTAGTGAGCAGGTTAAGGAGTAGTAGTATATTCCTATCTCTTGTAATAATATTCTCTCTTGTGTAATGTCATGACAGTTTGCATATGATCATTTCTGAATTTGAAATGTTAATCATGGATCTATGGGTATCCAAATCTTCCCATTTCTTTGTTTTGTTACTCGCCATTCTGTATGCTTAATACTTGCATTAGATCTCCTCCATATATCTTGTTTTCTTTCTTTATTCACAAGTTTTACTGCTTGATTAATTTGGGATGCTTTGAACTGCTGCTTCTTTTTGGCTTTGTGTACAAGCTTCCTATATGTCCACTGATGTAATTCCTTTAAACTGTTAGCTTTTTCTGCTCCTCCACCATGTCTTGTATGATTGAAATACCCGGAGCGTGCTTAATAATGTGTCTTCTCCATTCCCTGGGTTGACCGTATTGATAAACTACCATACTTCTTTGCAAACCAAGGGGTATGATGGTATATAATATGCTTCAAGAGAATAAAAGAATACATTAATTAGTATTTTTTTAATATACAGTATAAAAACTAGTTCAATGCATAATCAATCTAATACCATATAGTGGGTGATGTGCTGATCCGTCCATGCATCAATCATTGATCTCTTGAACTCATCTAGCACTGTTTGAAATATCTCATGGTTCTCCTTCGTCCACACTTTCTTGTCACATAGCTTAAACATAGTGTCTAGAGATTTCCACACCTTGGCTTTCCGTGTTCTTGCTTGACCATTGTCTGCATGGTCTACTACTGCATTGTTCTTGCTTGACCATTGTCTGCATGGTCTACTATTGCATTGTGAACGCACTTCCATCTGTTGTATTTTACGATCTGCACATCGTCTTCTTCTACGACCTTCTGGTATTGGTTCAAATAGAAACCTTCTTACTTTAACACCCCCAATGGAAGGTTTCTTAGGTACATTCTTCCCATCCTTATACCTTTTTTCATCTTGTTCAATTTTTGCATGTCCACCATGCAAACCAATGTCTGATAGAACTTTCTCTAGTGCTTTGATGGATGTAACCTTTGATGTATTGGGCTGTAAAGTCCATGCAAAACATATGTATAAAAACAAGAGTTTTTCAATGATTCTGCAAAGAGCATGCATTGTACAAATGTGGACACTTGACAATGGAATATCGAGAATTGGCTTGAAGTTTGGGTCTTTCTTCAAGTGCCCAGTGCCTTCTTCCAATACCTCTTATCAAACACCTTTGTACTGCACATGTAATATAAGCATGGACTTTTTGAATTGGCACCCTTTGACACATTGTGCATACATTTCAGAGTTTTAAGATCACCCGCCATATGCCACTCCACCTTATATTGTCCCATGCCTTTCACATCCAAGATTTTACCATTTCTCTGCTCGCTGATGATCTCGGGTATCGATGTCTTATGAAAGACCCAATGCAGAACATCAAAATTCTCTAATTCTACCTGCTGCAATACATAAGAAACATAGGAATGCAACACCCATTAGTGTTTTTTATATGTAATTCTTTTTTCACAAAACATATCCGAGTCTAATAAATTTTACCTCAAATGATCCCAATGACAATATATTGTTTTCAGATTGAACAATAAACCATCTAGGCTGATCTTTTAGAATAAATGTATCAAGTGCCATGTTCTCATCAGTGTGATGGTAACCCTTTCTAACTTTCTCTCCTTCACAATTTGACACTCATCAAGTTTTAGCACAAATTTGAGGACACCATCACATTCTTCAGGAGTAACTTCAAACAACTGAACAGCATATGATTGTAAGGCCTCCAAGTCGTAGAAAAGATTATTGTATCTATTGTAGACCACATCTCCTGTTTGTGCAGCATAGGTGTCTTCAATATGATTGTAAGGCCTCCAAGTTGTAGAAAATATTATTGTATCTATTGTAGACCACATCTCCTGTTGGTGCAGCATAGGTGTCTTCAATATGAAATGGGGTTCCTAGTGATTGCAGTACCTCTTCGTTTACTTGTTTACGCTTTTTTTTAAAAACCAAAGAAGGATTTGGCAATAATGATCCTTTCATACTAGAATCCTTCATCTTTTCCTGCAAAGTCCTATAAATGGTTGAGTACCCTCTGTGTGATATACCAGCCTCATCAAGTATTGCATGGATGTCCTGTGGATTGAGTTGATTATTTTTTAAAAAGTCATCTATTTGCTTTTCTGAGACCTTCGTATATTTCTTCTCGTTTATCAATGCTTTTGCATACTGTGGCGATCTAAAAGAAGACTTAAATGTGCGCCAGAAGGTTCTGTCGTTGATTCTTTATCAGGGTGCAATAATGATCTAATATCATATTGAAATGCAGAAATTGATATACATGAACATATGCAATAATGAGTACTATTCATAAAATATTATAATAGAAACAATAAACCAGCTAATAGAAAGGAGCTTACTTGATTGCATGTATTCTCTTCTTGATGCCACCACCTCCTAGCTTCATTTGCTCAATATCCCTTAGTTTTTTTTGTCGTTTACAGAGACCTAATGAGGTCTGCTTATGTCTTAATTCAGACATTTGTTTTTGAAGCCCTGAAATGGTTTCCTTATTGCTTAATAACTTCTGCACATAATGCTCCATGGTTTTCTTCAAATGAATGTTCTCCTTCTCAAACAAATCTCTTTCTAATTTAAGAACATTGCTTGTTGCTTCCAACTGATGTGTATATCCTAGGAGCCCATTATAGCCATCTCCAACAAAGTTAAGCAAAGATCTTGTATTCCTAAATGGGGGGGTGGAGTTTCGAAAAGGGTCTTTTGGATATAACCTCCCATCAATCCATAAATCTATGTTTTTCTTCCCTTGCATCCTCAACATTTCTTTAGAAGCATTACACAAAGTATTAGGTTTATTTCTCTTACTTAGAGGCTCATATTCATGTTCAAGCTCGATGTGCAGGTTGTAAATGTCTCTTTTCTCTGTATTCCTGCTTGCTCTTGATCCCTCTGCCATCCTCTTGATGGCAATATTATATCATTTTTATGTATATTTAAGAATAGAAATATATCTTCTATATCTCAAGAAAATGGCAATATTATATCATTTTTATGTACATTTAAGAATAGAAATATATCTTCTATATCTCAAGAAAATGCCAAGAGAAAATATGCCAAAATCAATTTCACATTATTTTTTAGGCTTTTTGGATTATCTCTCTCTAAGCTTAGTTGGCATTTCTTAGAGGGCCTAAAGTTGAGTCCAAAATTCCCCTAATGTGGGGCTTGACAAACAGAGGGAAACAGATCATAAATGATGAACAAATAACACCGAATATGGTGGCAACACCTCATAAAATAGAACAAGCATCAATCCCATGAAACTCGCACAAACAATACCCAAAATCTAAGGGTACACAGAAGTGTGTGCCCAAGATTCAACTTAAAAACCAACCTCACAAAAAGGACACCATGAATAATATGGGGACCATAATAAGAATCTGTAAAAAAATTAAATGTCCGACCTTGCTGACACAAACAAATTGGCAAGACTCCAAGCATCCCAATAGACCTCAAGGGTTCCATAAGCAATGGGTCTGAAAAATAGACCTCAAGGGTTCCATAAGCAATGGGTCTGAAAAGACTTACTATGAGCACAAGGATACTACCAAGGCAATGCGGCTATATTGATGAAAAATAGGTAGAGGGAGAGGAGACACACACACAAGAGCAAACCCTAATGTATATTGCAAACCCTAACCATAGAGGGAAGCCATCACCCTTCTCACACAATGCATAAAGCCATAATCCATAATACGCAAGTCACACTATGAGTTGTGTCCACACACATCTAACCCTAGCTAATGTCCACACACTATGACCAGCTGCTGCTGTACGCGGTCATTTATGTCTCACATGCTGCTACCTAACATGCCAGTACATAGCACAGCTGTCACACACTGACATCGAGGTTGAATCTCAACAGTCCCTCTCATAGATGAAGATGTAGATGAGCTTGGGCTATCAAAGCTCTCAACACTCCCCCTCAAGCTCAACAGTCCCTCTCAAGCTCATGATATACTGCCATAGATGAAGATGTAGATGAGCTTGGGCTATCAAAGCTCTCAACACTCCCCCTCAAGCTCATCCCACGTACTCCCAACATAGTACGGAAGTACTCAAACTTCTCCCTGCTAAGTGGCTTTGTAAAGATATCAGCCACCTGCTCTTCAATCTTCACATACTGTAGATCCACTGTACCATCCAGCACCTTCTCTCTGACAAAGTGATAATGGACCTCTATGTGTTTGGTCCGCGCATGAAACACTGGATTCTTGGCCAACTGTATACTGCTCATGTTGTCAATGAATGACAACCTTGCCATTAATAGGCTCACCCAAATCAACCGAGAGATTCTTTAACCATACTCCTTCACAAGTAGCAATGGTTGCACCCCTTATTCAGCCTCTGTACTAGATAAAGCAACTGTAGGTTGCTTCTTGCTACTCCAACTCACCACGGCACTTCCAAGTGTAAAGGCATAACCACTAGTAGACCTCCTATCGTATGAGCTACCTGCCCAATCTGCGTCTGTGTAGCCATGTATATCCAAGCCTTTACCATGCTTATAAAGAAGACCATAATGTGCAGTGGTCTTTACATATCGCATAATGCATCTCACTGTATCCAAATGAGGTTTTCTGGGGCTCTGCATAAATTGGCTTACTAGCCCCACAGCATAACTCAAATCCGGGCATGTGATAGTCATGTAAATGAGACTACCAACCATCTTTCTGTACATAGATGGATCATCCAACTCCTCACCAAAATCAGCCCGTAACTTCACATTTTGCTCCAAAGGTGTACTCATTGGCTTACACCTTGTCATGCCATATTTTGCCAACATATCCAATGCATATTGGCATTGCACTAACCATGTACTTGCATGGCCTTTGATCACTTCAATTCCAAGAAAGTATCTCAATTCACCCAAGTCTTTCATGTCAAACTGTCCACTCAAAGCCTTCTTGACATGCATCACATATGTACCATGATCTCCTGTGATAATCAAGTCATCCACATAGATGACGAGTAAGACAATCCTATGATCTGTTTTCTTCACATAGAGTGAAGAATCTACTGTAGAAACCTAAAATCCAAGGGAGATAAGATATCTACTCATCTTATCACTCCAAGCACGAGGTGCTTGCTTCAAACCATATAATGCCTTCTTCAATATGCATACATGAGTGGGATACTTTGGGTGTACATATCCTTCTGGCTGTGCCATATACACTTCTTCTTGTAGATCACCATTTAGAAATGCATTTTTCACATCCATTTGATGCATTTCCCAACCATTTGCTGCAGCCATGGCAATGACTGCTCTCACTGCTGTTCCCATCTTTGCCATTGGACTAAATGTTTCATCATAGTCCAATCCTTGGGTTTGTGCATAACCCTTAGCTACCAATCTCGCTTTATGTTGTTCAATGGAACCATCTGACTTGCATTTCACTTTGTAAACCCATTTACAACCAATAACATTTTTGTCATGTGGTAATGCAACCACATCCCATGTTTCATTTTATGAACTAATGCGTCCATCTCAACATCCATTGCTTTCTCCCAGACATGCTTTCCAATAGCTTTTGTATAGCATGTAGGTTCCACATGCTTCACCAAAGAGGTCATATATGCATAATGCATAGCAAAATCACGATATGTCAACCTGTCAAACAACAGGATATTTGACCCTTTGGGATCTCCGCAATGCATGCGGATCACTTTGAACACCTGTCACTCTAGCATGTGGTGGCACATATCTATCCTGCCTAGCACCAACAAGTGTGCGTAAAATGGGTATGCCAAGCTCCTCATCCAAACTCTCTGAACTTGATGACTCATAGCCTGTAATTCCAATTCCTTCAACCTTCTTCTTTCCTTTATCCACAACACTACTCCCAGTGCTCACACTCTCATGCCTCAAGCGTCCTGACCATGGACGTACAGTCCTACTCTCTGACTCTGCTGGCCCAGACATAGAAATAGAACTAGAACTTGCTTGTGGTAAGTTCACATGCACATCAGCTTCAAGAGAATCAATGACACCCATATCCTTTGCTTTGTACCAAACTAGCAAGCTCATCAAACACCACATCTCGTAGATAACCACTTGCCTAGTTTGTGGATTGTAACATTTGTATGCCTTACGATCCTGTGCATATCCAACAAACACACACTTTTTTGCCTTAGGATCCAACTTCCTCCTTCTATCGTCAGGCACATGTACATAAGCTATGCAACCAAACACTTTGAGGTGTCCAATGTCTGGCCTAAAACCTGTAAGCCGCATCTTTGGCGTACTTCCATGTATGGCTGCTGTGGGTGTCTTATTCAGTATATACACACTACAGTGGCACATGCTTCTGCCCAATAATAGTCTGGCATGCTCTTTTCATTGAGCATTGCCTTGGCCACTTCACATATGACTCAATTCTTTCTCTCAGCGACACCATTTTGCTGAGGTGTATACCTGCAAGTTAACTACCTTCTTATGCCATGCTTTCTCAAGAAATGCTCAAAAGCATGTGAGGTGTATTCACCACCTCCATCTGTCCTCAAACACTTTATCCAAGAGCCATATTGCTTCTCTGCAAAAGCTTTGAAATCTATAAACTTTCCCAACACTTCACTTTTCTCTCTTTGAGAAAGTAAATCCATGTCATTCTGCTATCATCAATGAATGTTACATAATATAAACTACCTTTAATGGATGGGTTTTGTGCAGGACCCCATACATCGTTATGAACTATTTCAAGTGGCTTGCTACTCATGTTGCCTTCTGTAGGAAATCACAACCTCGCGTGCTTTCCAAACTGACAGGCTTCACAAACATGTATATTCCCATCATACTTGAATCTAGGCAACCCACTAACAATGCCTCTTGCCTGCATGTTCTTTAACCTTTGTATATTCACATGTCCAATCCTCTCTTATGCCACATGTCAATGTCCTGTACCACATTTTGGCTTTTAGAGAACATGGCTGATTTCAACTCAGGAATCCTAGCGTCCAAGTTAAATAACCTGCCTTCTTTCTTGCCTTTGGCAATGACTCTACATCCATTTTTGAAATCCTCAACGAAGCAACCATGCTCGTTGAAATGAACCTGTAATCCCTGTTTCACCATGAGGCCAAACTTTTTGTGATAGAAGGCACATACAAGACATCTGCCATAGAATTTGTTTCACCATTATGCATAACCAATGGTACACTTCCAACATGTGTAATGGCATGTTGGGTATCATCTCCTGTTTCCACATAGCCTTTCACATCCATAGGCTTCATATGCTCAAATCATTCACCATGACAAGTCATATGGTTTGATGCTCCAGAGTCCATATACCAAGTGTGTGTCATCATTTTCAGCATTTGTCATCATAGATCCCACAACATGTTTCATGGGGCAAACAAGTGATTTGCACTACCATCATTACTGCTTGATGCATAATTTTCACCATGTTGTGCATAATGTCCACCATGTTGTGCATAATGTCCACCATGTTGTGCTCTACCCCCTCTCAAATCATTTTGTTTGCGGAAACAATCACGTGCCATATGACCGAATTTCCCACAGTAATGGCATTCCACATCTTGCATAGATGTTTGTTGGCCTTACCAATATCCTCTACCACGAGGATTACCTCTGCCTCTCTGAGGTGTATATCCACGACCACCTCTAGTATCATATGTAGGCTGAAAATGCTATTGTGGTGACCTGTCCTGCCATCCACGACCATTACCACGGCCACGTGATGCAAATCTCCCACTACCTCTAAAACCTCTCTACGAATAGAAAGCCTGATTTCTGCCATTATCATCATGGCTAGTAGATGCATCATGAAAGGAGTCACTGAGTTTGATTTCCTCAACAAGCAAGAGTGAAACCAACTCATCAAAATCTGGTAAACCTGTACTCTAAACCGAGATGGATGTATCAAAAGATTTAGACTCCTTGCCAAGACCATGCACTTTACCAAATCATCATCAGGCATGGGGGCATTGATTGTTGCCAATGCATTTGCATACTTCTTTATCTCTTGTACATAATCATGAATGCTTCTTCTATTCCGTTTCACATTATGAATCTATTGTCGCAAAAACTGAGACTTGCGAGCACTAGTGTTTGTATCAAACAGCTTTACCAATGTATCCCATGCATCCTTGGGATTCTCAGCATCATGTATATGTATGAGTATAGCATCCGAAATACATATAGACAGATAATGCAAAACTTTGTATGCTCTTTCTGACCATTGCTTTATGAGCTATAACCTGTTGTTGCTGTGTAGGTTGTCCGGGTAGTTCTGGCTCTGGCTCCGCACCTGTAATGAGATTCCAAAAACCTTTTCCCTTCAGAAAACTTTTGATCCTGTACTTCCATGCCTCGAAGTTCTTCCTATCCAATTTTTCACCCACAATTTGTACTGGATTATCCGACATATTTGCTCAATACAAATACACCTTCCACACATGTCCAAATCTGTAAATGAGCCTTCCTCATCTCAACCACACTCTAATGAGTGTTCGAGATACTCCAAAGTAGTCAACAAACTTCAATTTTGATGTAGAAAATCAAACTGTATGCATCCAAAATGAACTGGTTTATGCAGTCCAAGATACCCTGCTTTGATGCGCTTTCCAAGGCTCCAAATTGCAATGTAGTGGTTCAATCAAGTGTGGATAACTTGCATTGACACCCAAGCAAGCTCAATATTGAATATCAACACCAACCAAGGTGTGTACATATCAATTTTGTCAAACCCCCTTCTCTGTTTTGAGAAAAACCAGAAAAACTAGTAGTAAAATTGCTCTAATTTCTTCAATCCTTGTCCAAATTGAGAGACCAGGCATTCATTAGCTTAGAAATGATGTCCACTAACTCCATGTAAAAGGAATTAGACCAATTGTTTAAGATGAGAGAATAATTAGTCGATTAATCACACTCTATTTCACTGAACACAGTAGACAACCTGTTTAATCAGCTCATTTCCAGCTCCATAGATCATAATTGCTCCAACAAATCATGTAGCCTCCTTCTTAGGTGTATGTATGTATCAACCAATTGCTAAGGCAATTTTGGAATTTATCAAGCACACAAGTGGAATTTGGCCTCCACTTAGCAAAATATGTGAAAAACTGCCCCGTTTCTCTATAGATGCTGCGCCACCTGCTCTCCTGAGGGCTTTTGGACTAATTAAAGTATTAATTGATGATGTATAATGTTTCCTAACACTCCAATGTAAGTGTACACAACCCATCAATGAATTGATTTTTGCCAAAAACTTGGTTTAATTTCATCAAAAATTGACCTCTTTTTCTCTATTTTGTGAGAGCTTCAAAACCAGTGATTTTCAATCACTCAAATGCATCAAATTTGCTCCAAAATCAGTGTAGGACTTGCACATGAGTTGCCAATACATTCATCCTTGTCACGTACATATTTCTTGCGGATTTGCATCTATTTCACCATACATCACCGCTTCCAAGCTCCAATGGAAAGTTTCCAAAAAACCAAAATTTTCCTTTGCTTTGGGCAACCCTAATTTGCTTTGTTTGTGCCTGAATCACCTCCAATCCGCTCAAGGATGTTTAGAATACCTTATTCGGTAGGCCAAGCTCTTAGATCTGATAGAAATTGGTGTGCTCCAAGCTTCACAGCATCAATGGCAAGCTTCACAGCTTTTCTTCACAGCTTCTTCTCCCTCTTCTTTCACTCACTCATAAACCCTAATAGAGAGCACCATGCTCTGATACCATGATGAAAAACTGGTAGAGGGAGAGAAGACACACACACAGGAGAAAACCCTAATGTATATTGCAAACCCTAACCATAGAGGGAAGCCATCTCCTTTCTCACACAATGCATAAAGCCATAATCTATAATACACAAGACACACTATGAGTTGTGTCCACACACATCTAACCCTAGCTAATGTCCACACACTATGACCAGCTAGACGCAGTCATTTATGTCACACATGCTGCTACCTAACATGCCAGCACATAGCACAGCTGGCACACACTGACATCGAGCTTGAATCTCAACATATATGGGTACCTCAGTGGGGGCTAACACCACAAGCAGTTCAAGTCATAAAAAAGAGATTAGTAAAAGCATATAGCATCAACTCCCAACTGCTCGCCAACCTTTGTGTGGAGGAAAAAGACAACTTAGCAAAATGGGTTGGGAATTGCCAAAGCAATGACAGTAGCCACTCCGGTCATAGAACTGAACAGGGAACCTAAAGGTAGAAACAAAGACGTTCAGCAAAGGGACACAGATAGAAGCCCTCCACCACAAGACACAGTAACAACATTGTTCAGTTGGGTGGAAGGAACAATTAAAAACTCCCACATAGAGCTAAAACGACTACATCAACAAATACCCAAAAGTACCTAGGTGACCCCTTGGTTCTCGTGGCAGTAAAACAGAAAGGTGTCCGATGGTTGCACAATGGGTACAAGGTAAGCAGGGTATCATTCACTCATTATGTGCATGTTTGACTGCTTGAGCACACGAAACCTAACTAGTTCACAGAACCTCAATGTTTCACAAAACCTAACCTGTTCGCGGAACCTCACTGTTTCATGAAACCTAACCAGAACCTCAACGGTTCACGGAACCTCAACGTTTCATGATGAAACCTAACTTTGCGGTCTGCAGGTTCACGAAACCACTTTGACCCTGCACCTTCATGCCACAGCCTTCACCTTTTTATTAAGATGCCCTATGATTGCTCCTACACTAAGACACTTCTCATTTCAACGAACCGATTACCCATTAACCAAAAAAAAAAGAGGAGATGGTATCAACCCCACCAGTCAGAAGACTAATGTGCTGTTCATGTACAGATATCGGCCTCAGAGTTGGAAGCTCTCGAGACCCTAGCTGCAACTCAAGCCAACACCACTGGATCCCCAGCAAGTTTAGGAAAGAAGCCTGTGCAGGACCCAAAGTTGAATTTTTTGGGCCCTTATGCCCAGGCCTTCCATCATGGGGCCATTATCAGAGCAAAGAAGCCCTCATGGCCCATGGAAAGTTAGCCCTACATTACCATAGCCCAGAATGCCTCTTAATTCTAGAAGAGGCTGAAGTCAAAGCGAAGCTAGACAAGGTTGGCTTGGGGAAAATGGCACAAATACTCCCAAGAAGTATCGACACAGAACTTTGCGCCGAATACATCAAGACCTACAAGACAAGGGCACCAAAAGGGGAACTATCACCAAGGTTGATGGCACTATAGAGCAACTCCTCATCATAGAAGAGCTCATACGGGATGCTTTGCAACTCCCGCCCCCACAGTCAAGGTCCATGCCCACACATTTGACAAAATGCCTTTGGACACAATGCTCAAGAAAAGTTCTTACAACTCCAATGGGGCTGAGTACGAAAACATCCATGATGAGGCTACGAAAAAAGCTTGCAGGGCCATGTCATTAATGATGCAGGTGAAGCCCATGGACAGATATAATGGGGTGCCCTTGAACAGAATTGCAAAGGTACATGAGGAGAAAGAGGAGGATTAGGCCTACTATGTCCATAGAGAGATGGAGAACTACTTGAAGGCCCACCAATCCAAGATTTGTAACCCGTACTGCTCACCCAAGTTCTTAATCACATAGCAAAAAGGCCTCTCCTAGAGCCCGAACTAGCGGAGCACTTACAAACTGGCACTGCTACCAAAACATCCAACACTAATAGCTGAAGATATGCAAGAGGGGCAAGCTATCTTGATGGAGACCCAAGCAATAATGAAGGAAATCAAGAAGGGGAGAAAGAAGAAGACAGAGAAGAAGATGAGGGGAGTAATTCCACGAATCACAAAGATTAGAGGCAAAAGTGGCCCAGGAAATCCGAACATACCAAGAGGCATTGCAAGAGACCACTATTAGCCAAGCCACACAGGAGCCATTGCAACAAGTTACTCCTCCGACAAGCCCGGCTCAACTAATATTCACGGATCTATCCCCACTCAAAGAATCAGCTCTGGCAGACCCACCAACAGAGACAGCGCCTGAACTAGAAGCACAAGTACAGGCTGAGGAAACACAAGGCGTTGAGGTGGCCATAGCTCAAGTACATGAAACAAAGGCCCCCAATGAAGCAAGCAAAAGACAAAGAAGTGCAGAGCCCTCCAGTCCAAGCAAAAGAAGGCGGTTGGAAGATGAAGAAAGAATACCCCTGCTGGCCTCCCTACAAAAATGAACTATCAACAATTCGTGCAAGAGACCATGGAAGGGCTAGATGAGCTATTAAACCAACCACATGAGGCTGAGCTCGAAGAAGGCGCAAGCACAAGTGCAATCTGGGGGTAAGAACAAAAGGTCTGGTAGTGCCACCTCCTCACAACGCACATGCTCCATGACCGTAATGCCAAGCATGTTAATGATGCCTGCACACAAGTGCAAACCTTAAAAGACCACTTGGCAGCAGCTAAAGCTACCCATAAGGATGTAATCATGAAAAGCTTGAAGGCCACGGAGGAGTAAGAGAACAGGTATAAAGCCCTCGAAACCAATAACATGGTCCTCAGCCAAACAATTGTACAAAGAATCAAGGAAAATACGGACCTCAAGGCTAAGGAGGAGCAGATTTAGAAAGAGGTCACCCACACCAATGAGCCCACTACACTTCATGCCCACCAAGTACGGAAGCTCCAAACCAAAGCCAGGGCCAAAGAAGAAGAATTGCAAAGCCAAATCTAGCAGAGCTAACCTCACAGCTAAAGGCACTAGAGGAGAGGGCAACTCACTTAGCAAAAGAGGGAACAAGCAAACTGAAAAGATGCAGGGGGGAAGAGAGCTTGAGCTCTTTCAAGCACACACACACACACACACACACAAAACCCTAATAGAGAACACACAAGGTGAGAGGCTGAAAATCTTCTTCTTCTTCACTCAACACTCAACATACCATATACAAAGATAAGAGTACACACAATATGAAGGTACTCAACCAAATACATACAAGGGTTCTCTATAGTGTGAACCCAACTAAATGAGCTGGCGCTATAACTATGCCACTCTCTAGAATGGCTGTCACACAGCATGTCATCCCACTGGCCGCATATCACCCAAGATCTCACCAACCATGCCAGTGGTGTAAGAGTGGGGTCTATCCCCCAGGCGGGTCATCAGTGTCCCCACCACCGCCTCACTAGATGAGCTCGATATCTCAACACTCCCCCTCGAGCTCAACTCCATCTCATGTACACTAAGCAAAGCTCTGAATCTGTGGAGCTTCTCTATACCCAATGCTTTGGTGAAGATGTCAGCTACCTGATCCTGTGTGCTGACATAAACAAGGTCGAGGTCTCCTGCCAAGACCTTCTCTCCTGCCAAGTGGTAGTGGACCTCTATATGCTTCGTGCGGGCATGAAAAACTGGGTTCTTGGCCAACTGTATACTGCTAATGTTGTCACAAAAAATGACAACTTCTCTATCCAGTGAAGACCCAAATCTGCAAGTAGCTTTCTTCACATGCTACCATAGCAGTATGGGCAAATGTGGTAAAGCACACAAAGTTGGCAAACCCCTAGTTAGCTGACCTGCTCAAAATAAGGATCATTACCTTCATGATCAGTACTGCTTCCACAGGTTGAGGAAGGCACACCTTGTACACACAAGAGGTGGCTATGCCACCATTGTCATCACCGATGAAGGGCAACCCAAATTGAAAGATTTTGGCATACAACCAGATTGGTGGAAGGAGTACCTGACAATTTTAGAGTATAGCCAAGTCTATATGGGCGCGCCACCAACACAGCGAGTTGATCCTTTATACATGCCAGTTAAGAGAAGATGGACACCGATGGAGTTTCAGGAAGCCAAAAGGTGCGACTCCCATGTTTGCTACAACTTCCCAATCTTCACGCCAGCAACATTTGCAAACATACTGGAGCAAAGACAAATGCTTACATGGATACACGCATGGCAAAGAATTCTAGACCCAGCAATTGTGGCTAGCGTCAGATTTTTAAAATTGCTAGTGGTGCCGATTGATCAACCCAAGGAACCCTATGATGGCTAACCAAGGGCCATGATGCTCTACTACCACTGTCTAAGATGTCTTTCGGGCTACAAGCATGTAACATTCGAAGACATGGTGGATACAGGATTTTGGTGATCCCACTCAGTGTTCAGACGCACACTCAGAAAGCTCTAGTCAATAAGAAATTTCTACCGACATGAGTTCGGTGACCAGGTTTAGACCTCGGTAAAACAGGTTTTGTGCACTGAACCTACATTAGGAAGGGGGGATGTTAATCCCATTTTGGATTAACAAACATGATCCTCCAATTGAGGACATTAATAAGTGTCATGAAATGGCACTATAAAAGTTGTACATTATGAGATATTGGCCAAGGCCTAGTTAAGTAAGTTTTGGGCATCCAAGTGTGAATAAGGGCCAAATGTATATAAGGCAGTTTCTCATAATGAAAAGACACAATCCCCTTTGTGCTATAGAGAGCTCTTCCTTGTGTCTTGAGAGAGATTGAGACAGAGAGCATTCTAGCATTATTCCTCTTCTATGTATGATTCATTCAAAGAGGGTTAGGGTGAGCCATAACATTTTTGGTGCCGTTGTGCCGAGGAGCCATCCCTTGGCCTTTTCCATCATTTTGCCTCTAATCTACACATAACCCATTGCCCATTATCTTGATTAATGGTTTCCCATGAAAAAAGATGTAAATTTGATGGTGATTTGTGTGAGATTGGTGTATAATAGCTCTCTTTTTTGTTTTTAAAAAGAATGCTTTTTGCTTAATTCTTAGATTAATTTGTTGTTTTTGTTACTGTTTTTGTGGTTCTTCATGTTCTTAAGGCTTGCACATAGTTTGTATTAGGCTTAGTTGCATCCATTGCATCAAACAATGCAATAGAATGAAATTCTTAGTGAATGTTAGCTCTCTTTTAGTTTAAACATAGAACTAAGATCATTAATTTTAGTTTAATTGTGTGTTTTTTTGTCAAAATTATTTGGATTAGAGTGTTAGCAAGCATTAGGAGTAGCTTAATCTTTCAAAAAAAATTCTTACCCAATGGTTGACATCTTCGAGCCATTGAGATCTATGCCACAAATTCATCTCCCCATGCCATTGGCCATGCCTATAAGAAGCGTGTCATTGGGTTTTACACCCTCTATGACTTCGAACCCACTGGGATTTGGTCCCTTGCCTAACATCCCCGCAAATCCTATAAGTACCAACCCTTTCCTAGATACCCACACCTTGGACATACTGACTAGTCTAGGAAGGGGGGTGGCCCAAGGACTCACTGAGTCTCTTCCAACAAGAGCACTCACATACGGCCTCAATGATTCATATAAAAATACGGCCGTACAAATTTTTAAAATTGTGGGCAAATACAACGGAACAACAGATCCTATTCAATTTATTCAAATGTTTGAACAGAGATGTGAAGCCTTTGGAAATCCCAACTGCCCAACTAAGGTACATGCGTTGAACTTATGCTTAGAGGAAAAATCTAGTCGATGGTTCATTGCATTAATGCCGACAATCAAGACCAACTTCAAAACCTTGAAATCAGCCTTTATACATGGCTTTTCCAGACAAGGTAATCGGTGGAGTGCAGTGACAAAACTCTATTCAATTGAGCGTCAACCAAATGAATCCATTAGAGATTTTATCTTTACGATAAAACTCTTGGACTCATGTTGTGAGTCATGGGAAAAATTAAACGATGTTCAAATGAAGAGATGTTTCATGATGGGCTTAAAGAATAACAGCTTACACAACTTGATCATTGTAACAAATCTGAAAACATTCGATCAATGTTGTAAAGAAACAATACGCTTAGATGACAACATGCTAGAAGATGATCATGCTACGAGGTGTTCCTCATCTAAACCAAGTGAAGTAATGGCAAAAGAAAGATCGATCTTGGAACTGACATTCCTCGAATTTTATGCAGCCTTGCTTAAAACCTTACAACAAACATCTCTAAGAGAGGATGAAAACCTTCAAACCCAGACATCCTTAATGCCTCTAAAAGTGAGGAACGAAATGCTTTGTGTTGAATGCAATCACTACGACCATCCCAAACCTCATTGTGCATACAAGTCACCTGTTCTTCTATACTGCATATATTATAAAACCTTTAACCATGATACTAAAAAATGTCCCGCTTTATCCACAATATACTCAAAACCTCCATCTCCCGTGTACTAAACAGAAACAGTGCAAAGGATAGAAACTACTCAGGAAGCAGTTAATCAAACACATTAGTGTTTCTATTGTCATGGACCTCACAAGGTGGCAAACTGCATAGTTTGGAATAATTCTATGCCCATAGTCACTGACATCTTGCGACCAATGTGTGAACGATATGGCATTGATCACATGTTCCAAGATTGCCCAAGACGAGTTGCATCAATGTAGCTTGTCTCACAAAATACAACTCTTAACATCTTAAGTGTACAAAATGGAAAATTGGCCACGGTACCCTTGAATGTGCTTACAACACGCTTACAAGCCAAGGCACGAGAAACAATTAAAAGGAATACAAAAGACAATACCTCAACATGGGTAGAAGAACATGCTTCAAAACAAAACCTAAAAGAGAAAACAAAACCTTCTAAACCCAAGAAAAACAAAGGACAACAAACTGTCGAAACCAAGGTCGAATTAAAAGACAGGGAAAAGAAGTCTATAGAGAGGACATAAACCCAAAAAGGGACATAAACACGAAAGAGCCAAAAGCTATACATGATGTAAAAGCATCCACCTCAAAGACCACCACACAAACCTCAACACCCATACGTGCGACACAGAATACAAAAACCCAAAAGCATCCACCTCAAAGACCACCACACAAACCTCAACACCCATACGTGTGACACAGAATACAAAAACCCAAAAGGAAATTTGATCTCGTCGCATGGGTAAACATAATGAAAAACTGACAAACCAAAGAAAGACAAAGAATGAAACAAGTTCTAACTGAGGATGAAACAAGTTCTTACTCTTCGCTCAATGCGCCACATAGACCAATCAAGAAACTAGAACCCACCCAACCACCCCAAATGGATAATGATAATCATATGACATATGCAAAATGCAAAAAGTAAGCTCGAGAGAGCATGCTTAGCTTAGTTGAATGTCTTACAGGGTCACCGGTTGTGATTGAACCTCATAATGCCAAACCTAAAACAGCAACCAAGATACCAAGCCTAGAGGAGTATCGCTTTTCCTTTCAAGAGGAAGACATACTCTCTACAGAAGAGTCATTTGAAACAGATTGTACGAACTATACGCTTGAGAAAGCACGTGAGACCCAAATAGAGGATAAAAGTGAATGGAAATATGAAATAAAAACATGATCTAAAGCTAAAACAATTACCAAAACACCCATGGTTCCTTTGGAAGATTCTATCATGGTATGGTTGGATTTCCCTACAAGCAATGATGTTCAACGTAAACGCGCATAACATCATGACAATAGACACTTGGGTGTCATTGGGACAATCTAAACTCATCCCTACAAGCAATAGTCTTGCACAAGGAGCCAAGGGACAAAACATTGAAGTTCCAGGTTACTTTAGATACATTAATAAAACAATCGATGGTGATATGGAATTTACATTCCATGTTACCTAGATTCCCTTGAGTATGATGTCATCCTTGGCAGAACTTGGATAAGTGAATCATTGTATTCACTAGATGAATCCATGCAAACAATCGTCTTTACTCCTGCAGGCAATGTACAATTGCTATACGGAAGGAAGAAACCTTGCAGGAGCCGGAACTTCCAACATATCTTACTGAAAAGATCCCTAGAATTCTGGTTGGATTGGAAATTATAAATAAAATCACCACAGCTCAAGCACAACTTTATCCAACACGAGAACACAATCTCATGACCCTCGAGCTATGGAATTTGTTAGGTCAACCAACACTCACGGAACATCCTGCAAGGATTACCTTCACACAAGACTTGAACATGCCATGTTTGGGATACTTTGAACATACAATTTGAACATACAATGTATATTGAAACTAAGTTTTTGGTGGTTATGTGTTGGAAGCAAATTTAATCTTGGGGCATAAATAGACTGTTGCTGCCCAAACACCACTTTGCTTTGCTAGTGATAGAGTCATCATGATGGTCAACGACTGACAATACCATATTGCAAGGAAGAGGATCCAATTTTAATGGATTTCTATGATGTTGAACACAAAAGGATACACGCCTCTTCCACAAAAGCCCCTGTGCACAATGACCTACCATCTGCATCAACGACTGACTCCGATAAAGCATCTACTACTTCAACCCCATCCTCATCTGTGAAGTTTGATGCCAAAACCTCACAAATCAGAAGCTTTTCTTGAAGAAGTTCCCAGAGCCAAACCATCTATCAAAGGCCTCGTCTCATCGATAGCCATTCCATAAGAGACTCTAACCTCATCATCATCAACAACAATGCCCATGAGTCTCAAACCTGCAGCCTCAGCACTAACCAAAGTCAAGGAGAGCCCCAAACCTTCCACACCAACCCAAAAGAAAACTCCACCAAGACTATCACAATCACAATATCTTAATAGTATCAAAATGTGGGTGGAGAAGCAGCTACTTGTAGCTCAAGGAGGCTGCTATGAAGGTGCTAATCAAATTTGGGTGCCGTGATAGTCAAAACCTTTTCCTCAATGTAGCATTAGGAGGCCAAGGAAGAAGAAGAGTACTCCACAACACCGCCCACAAAAGCGTATGCGAGTTCCTCAAAGAACTCGACCAATGCAACAAGTGTGGGTACCAAAAACACTGCTGCAAGCACAAGGGTACTGCCAAAGAAATACCAAATCTTGGGTCCCCAAGTGCATCACAAAGTCCCCTAAGCTTGCACAAAGAAGAAAGCCTCAACACCAAGCACATCGGCCACCATATTACAGTGTTCGTCAAAGATAGGTGCATGTGCATGTACTTCAACAACAAGGATACTATGATGGTAATTCCATCATATGGTTGCAAAAATCGAACAATGTGAAGAAAACCTCACCACCGACTTCAACCCCAACAACTTCAACTAAAGCTCGACAAGAATGGAGGCCCAAGCAACAGCAAGCATTCAGCACCAACACAAGAGCTTGTATGTTCAAGTAAACAATCAGTAGTCTTCCCTACTGCCTCGACATCATTTAAGTAACAACAAATTCAAGAATCAATACGGAGACTTAGGAGCACGTCAAGAACAAAATAGCAATGATCTTGTCATCCCTCTAGAAATGAGAAATGAGCGCACAAGAAGCTATTGCAAATCATGACCTAGATGACCCATTTCTTTAAAAAAAACGAGGTAAAAACCTGTAAATTCATGGAATTCCATCTCACGGCATTACAATTCAAAGAGTTCCATCTCACGGCTTAAGAACCTGCACTTTCACAATTTAAGCCCCATCACGAATTAAGCCATATCACGCAATAGCCACTATATATTTGTTAAGCTTATTGCTTACTATTCTTTTGGCTAAATTAATGTAGCAACAACTGCTCCATGAGTACATATCCATACTCATGCACTGGAGAACATTTGCACCAAAGCCTCACCATCGACAACTTCCATGTATATCTCTAGATGGGGGGGCCATGGTGGGTGAAAGCCTGGTCAATGGTACAACCCATTGCTTGGAATTTTCCTTCAAAAATTACAAACCTCTCCAAACGACGCCACCATCTTCACAAATCAATGATCTTCAATCCTTAGTGAATATCTATATTAGCCTTGCAAGTCGACATAATTCTTTCAATCCTCACCACCAACAACTGGCTACTTCAACACAGAGCAGTTCAATAAGAGTCTATATGACTCAATTCTTGTACTTCATGTAAATCTACTTCATAAGAGCACTTAAATATGCATAAAAACATAAAAATCACATGGATAGAAGAAGACAGGATCAGGTTCTACTCAACAACATTTGACAAGAATCCTGCCACACAAAGGGACATCATCACAAGCCAATTACTTCAAATGATGTCGCTTCAATGAATCAAATGAGGAATTGAGAATTGCCATCTTGTTTTGATGATTAAGTTTACATTCCTCCAGATCCTTCTCTCTCTTCTCTCCCATTATTAACATCTCTTAGTGTCTCCACTACTAACAAAAATAACATGTAACCTTGTCGATGATTGCCAAAAACAAATTAAGCCCCCCCAAAAAAGGGCTCACACAAATATTAAAATGCAATCATTCACAAAAAAACCCCACCTCCCCACCCCATTAGGAATTCCCAATACACCACTAACCTCTTCATTCATTAACTAGCTTTTCTTATTCCTTCCGGAGGAACAAAGACCATTGAGAGTCACTCATTATCAATGCCATCGACAAAGCTTGTTCATTCTCCCCACACAAAGGTCTTCAACGCGATTACACAGACGTGATCACCATTAGGAAGGGGTGAATGTTAATCCAATTCTGGGATTAACAAGAGCTACCGCCATCATCTTACATCCAAGGAGTCACGGTAGATACACCAAAGGGTCATACATTCAATATATGAAGCAATAGTGTCCAAAACTATAACTTGGACGGGCGTCCGTAATGGTATGACAGAGTATTTATGGCGATTCCCGCATCAAGAGCATGTGGTAGCAAGATAGGATAAAGTCCTAAGTGATGTACTTCATGTATATATTATGGGAGTAGTCATTGTAATAGCATTAGGCCTCTTATGAGCCTAAAGTGCCCGTCTGGCCACATTTTAAGTGAGTTATGGCCATGTATATAAGTGAATTTCTCTCATAATACAACATACTCTCCTATTGTGTAATTGAGTCTTGCTCTTACTAATCCTCTAATCTCCATAATGCATGCTAGTGAGTGTGTGTGAGTGAAGTGAGGTGAGAGGAGGGACGAGGACCTATAGTGCAACGCGGCGGTGTGACAACGCTCACAGGAGACGGAGTGGAATTGCTTCTCACAAGGAGTTGTAGAGCTTGGAGACCTCAAGGGTTACGAGCTCGGCCATTGGAAAGATCCTCACGACAATTGCGGTTCACCAGGTAATCTCTTTTTGGATGTGTTTCAAGGAGGGTTAGGGTGAGCCATAACACAACCCCAACAAGTGGCTGCTATGCCCAACGACATGCCAATACTCACTTGTACTAAATGTGGGGTTGATCATTTGATCAAGGATTGTCCATACCGTGTAAGTGGTTTGACTTCTACTGCCAATCAGGCCACCATTTGAACCATTAGTGTGCAACCTAGAAATATCACACCACTCAATGTCCTGAGACAAGAGCTCAAGCTCAATTAGGAGACAAGGGAAGGAACCGAGCAGATGTGACTATTTCCAAAACTGGCCGCCGCAGAAGAAGAGTGAAAAAAGTGGGTAAGGGTGACACAAGGGTCACAATCCAAGGAGAATCCAAGATGTATCCAAAGAAGATACAATCAACACCGGATCCACCCAATCGAGAGAAGAGGGGGATCAAAGGATTAATCACAAGGGGCCGGACCTACAAGAGCAAAGGGAGAAACCAATAACTCCTAAAGGGGTTAGTGAATACCCTAATGCCAACGAGAAAATAAGAAAACTCGAAGATGCCAAGCCCAATTAGGAGACAAGGAAAGGAACCGAGCAGATGCGACTATTTCCAAAACTGGCCCCCGCAGAAGAAGAGTGAAAAAAGTGGGTAAGGGTGACACAAGGGTCACAATCCAAGGAGAATCCAAGATGGATCCAAAGAAGATACAATCAACACCGGATCCACCCAATTGAGAGAAGAGGGGGATCAAAGGATCAATCACAAGGGGCCGGACCTACAAGAGCAAAGGGAGCAACCAATAACTCCTAAAGGGGGTCGGTGAATACCCCAATGCCAACGAGGAAATAAGAAAACTCGAAGATGCCAAGGCCTTAGTCGAAGAATGCCAATGGCTTCATGAAGCCAAGCTAAGGGCTAATCGGATCAGGGATACAATTTATCCATGAAACGAGCCACAGAAAGGGAATGTACCTACTCCAATTCCAGAAGAAACAAAAGAGGGATCCCAAGCAAACACAATGTCCAGAATGTTTGAGGAAAATGCATTGGGGGAGTCCATCCATTCCTTCCCTATGGAGGAATGCGAGTCACACACATGGGGAGAACCCTCTATCTCCAAAGAACCCAGAGACGTAGGAAGTCTTGCGGCTGTATTGTCCACGCCTGTGCAAATGCCATTAGGAAAACTATTATGCAATTCACAAACCCTATAGACAGATATAAAATAATGGGTAGAAGGCAGACTAAATCTAGCCGCAATACTATAGATAAGGCTCTGCCACCTCTGGGCAGAAAGAACCTTAAGACACATAAGGAAAACCCAGGTCGTTAAGATACCAGTTAATCAACTGGGGCGTTATTATGAAAGCGACGACACAAATGCTACAATCCTGACTCATCATAATGGGTACCAGGCACACTGGCTATCCTGGATGGTGGGGCGGGGATTAGCATCATCACAAAATGTTGTTGGGAAAATTGGGAAAAACATGATCTAAAAAAAGCAAATCGTTAAAATGGCTAACATAACATCTTCAAGGCCCATTGGACTTCTGGAGAATGTGAAATTCAAACTCTTTACATTTCGCTACCATCATACATTTGTGGTCATGGACTTCCTGTGCCAACCTGAATCATATGACATAATATTGGGGAGATCCTTCATGAGGGAATCCAAATTGATGCATGATTGGGCCTTAGATCACGTGTATGTATGTAGGGATTCGCAAATTTTAAAGATAGATATGAGAACATGGAAATCACACCCCATGGAAGGGCAATTGTTTGGTAATGATTCAGTCATAACAGAACGAACCACCTTTGTAAAAAATATGCCAGCCCTCGGTGGGGAAATCCCAAGGAAGAAGAGGAAACAAAAATGTACGCGTCACTTCCTCCTCCGGACTTCAGTGAAAACTGGATGCATGTGTTGGCTACCATAGATGTGATGCAACCCAGGGGCACCCACTATATGGAATCTAGAACTATCCCCCCGACCTCTATCTGTATGGTTAATTGGCAGACCATTGATGAAGCATCGGAAGAAGAGGAGACATTGAGTACATAAGGGACCATAGCACAAGGCTATACAAATGCTCAACGCCTCAGAAGGTGGTGAAAATAGAAACCATATATTGCCCAATGAAATACCCTATTTACGAAGAAAACCCATAGATGCCCAGTGGCTGAGATACCTTGAGGCCACTGAGGTACACGATGAGTTCTGTAAGGATTGGGGTGAGGAGTTGAGTGAGATATCACTGGTGGAGGGAAGACATAAGGAGTTGAGTGAGATATCACTGGTGGAGGGAAGACATAAGGAGTTGAGTGAGATATCACTGGAGGGAAGACATAAGGAGAAAGTCACCCTTCAAGAGCTAGAAACACCTAAGCTTACAAAAGCTAGGCATTGAAAATGCAATAAAGCCTTGGCAGAAGTAGAACATGAGGCTAGAAAGATCATGACTAAAACCAAAAGTGAAAATGAAGACAAACCATACTTGCTCTCAGTTTCCGACCACTTCAAAACCTATACTATTGGACGAACAAAAAGTGGTCTGACTAACGGCAACAAGGGTTAAGGAGGATGGGTTGTCCACATCATATGATGGCCCAGTAGAAGTCAAGGAAGTTGATATTATGAGACCAGGGGAGGAAGCTCGACCCATATACATTGCTAAGGACTTGACTTCGGGCTGAAGAAGATGAGCTCGTTGCTCTCCTTAAGGAATTTAAGGACTATTTCGCTTGGAATTACAAAGAGATGAAGGGGGTACCACTTGAGGTAGTACAGCATACGATTCTAATCATGGAAGGGTTGAGGACAACCAGGTAGAAACCATACCAGATGAATCCTAAGTATGCGACAATTGTAAAGGAGGAAATAGACAAGCTCATTGCTGCGGATTTCATCTATGAAATCGAACATACGGATTGGTTATTATCACCAATCGTAATAGTGACAAAAAGAATGGAAAGTTTAGGGTATGTGTTGATCTTAAAAAGCCCAACGCTTCTACTAGGAAATACCATTATCCACTGCCCTATACAGAACAGAGTTGCTGGTGGGGAAGAAGCTTATAGCTCTTGGATGGATTCTCCGGTTACAATCAGGTGTCCAAAGCACCAGAGGACCAGCATACGATAGCTTTCAATACAATGTGGGGGACATTTGCATACAAGGTTATGCCCTTCGGCCTTACCAATGCCCCAACAACATTTCAATGGTTGATGTGCACAGCCTTCAAGGACTACTTACAGAAGTGGTTGGAGGTATTCATTGACGATCTGTGTGCGCACTCTCTATGGGCGGACCATCTGGCCTGCTTTAGGAAAGTGTTCGAGCGATGTGAATTATATCGTATATCCCTGAACCCTTTAAAGTGTCCGTTTTGGGTCAAACATGGTGTGATATTGGGACACATTATCTCAAAGAATGGTATATCCATGGATGATAGCAAGGTCAAGTTGATATTGGAGCTGCCATCGCCTACCAATTACAAAGTTGTGCAAAGATTTATGGGCCATGTGGGGTATTATCGCCGCTTCATAATTTTCTATGCTGAAATAGCCAAACCATTATACAAGCTCGAGTCATTGTCTTTGAATGGGCTGAGGAATGCCAGGAAGCATATGATTGACTGAACCAAGCATTGGCTAGCGCACCAATTCTACGACCCCCGAATTGGGATCTTATATTTCACGTGCTATTGATGCATCAAATTTTGCTATTGGTTGCATACTAGCCCAGCCTAGTGAGTTCAAATTAGACTATTCAGTCTGCTTTGCTAGTCGCTCGTAAGTTAAATGATGCAGAGGTGAACTACACCACCACAGAGAGGGAAGGATTGGCCATGGTTTATGCCGTCAAGAAATATCGACATTACCTCTTGGCCAACAAATTCGTATTCTTTGTGGACCATCAAGCCTTATTATACCTGGTGAATAAGCCTTGCACCACGGGGAGAATCACACAATGGTTGCTATTATTGTTGGAATTCGACTTTACAAAATCACGCGGTAAGAAAAGGAACATAGCATGTGTTAGCCGATCATATGTCAAGAATTCCAAATGGGGAACCAACAACTGGTGTTGATAATGATCTCCCTGATGCTTGTTTGTTCAAATTGGACATGGTACCCGAATGGAGCGAGGAAATTTCAAATTATCTAGCTCATGATTTTTTTCCAGGAAGTACCTTTGAACAAAGATAAAATGCAGCGGCTTATCAAGCTTGCTGCACCTGATTGCGGGAGAACTATATAAGCTAGGAAAAGATAATGTGCTAAGAAGATGTGTTAGAGAAGATGAGTTCGTCACACAATATTGGATGAAGCCCATTTAGGGATAGCATTCAGGGATAGTAGGTGGGCGGGCATTTTGCTGGAGAGATCATAGCTCGAAAAGTGCTTCAAGCAAGACTATGGTGGCCTATGTTATTCGGAGACGCCATAGAATTTATCAAAAGGTGTGAAGAATGCCAGCATTTTGTTATCCCACAACAAAAGGACAAGATGCCGCTCACCCCTATTATTGTAAGACAACCATTCGAGAAATGGGGAGTAGATTTTGTTGGACCTATTAATCCAGTGGCACATCCATCCCAAGCCCGATACATGATTATGGGGGCCACGGACTATTTCACAAAATGGGCAGAAGCCGGAGCCTCAACGAGAGCTGACGCACGAACAACAACAAAATTCTTATACGAGAAAATTATCTCGAGGTTCGGTTACCCATTAGAATTAGTTTAGTGATCGCAGCTCACATTTTATTAATGAGGTGATTGATCAGTGGTCCATCAAAAATCATCACCTTATTATCCACAGGCCAATGGTCAAGCAGAGAGTACAAACAAAATTTTGTGTACTATCTTGATAAAAACCTTGGAAGCAAGTCGAATAGACTGGGAACATAAGCTAACAGCAGCCCTATGGGCTTATCGAACATCATATAAGATAGCGCGATGGGGTACACGCCCTTCCATCTAGCTTATGGTGTTAAAGCAGTTATGCCTATGGAATACCTAGTCTCGAGCTTAAGGTTTGCAGTACAAGAACATGTGACAGAGAATGCAATAGCTAAAAGGCTAATTGACTTAGAGAAGCTTGATGAGACCGGGCTAATAGCATCACATGGACTCATGGTCGAAAAACTACGCAGGAAAAATTGGCTCGACAAAAATCTAAAACAAAAAGAACTGGAAACGGGGAACCTTTTCCTCATGTATGGTGTAGGAAGCACCAGGAAAAAGAAACTCAAATACCAAGACATGAGACCATTTCGAGTATCTGAGATCACGCCTCAAGGGTCTGTTCGAATTGAGACAATTTACGGCGTACAGATGGAGGGTTATATCAATGGAGGTAAATTTAAAAAATATTTTGGACCACTGACCCAAGAGATGCTCTTGCAAGAACATCTCTTAAAACAACAGAAACAGCTCGCAAAGGAAAAAATCCAACAAGCTTAATAAGAAGCTAAGGCCAGGGAGGCCAAAGCTAAAGAATTACTACAGAAGAGAATGATACATATCAAATGGCTTCCGTGACTCTCTTGGACAAAGAGGAACTAAACATTGAGCTAGCACGACTCAAGGTGGGACTTACTATAGCTAAAAGCCATGCAACGAGCATTGCATTAATAGATACGGGGTCAAGTCATAACTTGATCTCATATGAAACCTGGGTAGCATTAGATAGACCATGGGTCAAGTCATAACTTGATCTCATATGAAACCTGGGTAGCATTAGATAGACCATGCCTCGAACCCATTGATGCGTGCAAGTATGTAGTGTTCACTTAATAACTATGAGAGCTAAGGGATTTTTAAGTGTTACCATTTCCATCAGAAATAATTCCTTGGTCGGAAAGGTGTTTGTCATGCCTGCAGGTTCCATGGAAGAGGAAATGATTCTAGGTGGATCCTGGATCTGCACGCCAGCAAATGCAATATCCAATGGGAATAGAGGACAGCATTGTTGAGCGACGGTGACAAGGTCATGTCCACACCCTTATGGAGCTTGACAAACAAAGGGAAATAGATCATAAATGATGAACAAACAACACCGAATACGGTGGCAACACCTCATAAAATAGAACAAGCATCAGTTCCACGAAACTCGCACAAACAATACCCAAAATCTAAGGGTACATAGAAGTGGGTGCCCAAGATTCAACTTAAAAACCAACCTCACAAGGACACCATGAATAATATGGGGACCACAAGAAGAATCTACAAAAAAATTAAAAGTCAGACCTTGCTGACACAAACAGATTGGCAAGACTCCAAGCATCCCAATAGACCTCAATTGTTCCATAAGGAATGGGTCCGAAAAGACTTACTACGAGCACAAGGATACTACCAAGGCAATACGGCAATATGGGTACCCAAACCCCACTCAGTGGCCAACACCACAAGCAATTCAAGTCATAAAAAAGAGATTAGTAAAAGCATATAACATAAACTCCCAAACCTAAGTAGGAACCTCGCCAACCTTTGTGTGGAGGAAAAAGACAACTGAGCAAAATGGATTGGGAATTGCCAAAGCAATGTGATAGTAGCCACTCCAGTCATAGAATTGAACCGGGAACCTAAAGGTAGAAACAAAGAAGTTCAGCAAAGGGACACGGATAGAAGCCCTCCAACACAAGACACAGTAACAACATTGTTCAGTTAGGTGGAAGGAACAATTTAAAACTCCCACATAGAGGTAAAAAATGACTACATCAAACAAAAACAACTGCAACAAACAAATACCCAAAAGTGCCTAGGTGACCCCTTGGTTCTCGTGGCAGTAAAACAAAAAAGTGTCCAATGGTTGCACAATGGGTACAAGGTAAGCAGGGTATCACTCACTCATTATGTGCATGTTTGACTGCTTGAGCATGAAGAAAAAAATGAGAAGGTATCGATCTTATGCATTCATGATTCAAAAAGGTTCACGCCGTGAACCAATTCAAAATGTTCACGCCGTGAACCAATTCAAAAACGTTCACGCCGTGAACTAGTTCACAAAGGTTCACGTCGTGAACCAATTTGAAAACGTTCACGCCGTGAAATGGTCATCTCTCACGGGCCAATCAAGCAACGCCACGTGGTTTTCTTCATTAAGGCGGCTACCCTGTCCGACGGCTGCATTGTAAAATCAAATTTCTTTCCTTTTCCATCATTTTGCATCGTGTGACCTTTTCTTTTCAATTGCGCGTCACTTTCGCTATACTGATCGTTGTGCATCTTCCATCCTGAATTTTGGGCTATAATGAGTGTCTTCTATCGAGGTGGGAGCTTGATCCTTTCCCTTTTTCATTTTCATTTTCTTCGTGTATTTTTTATTTTCATGATTGATCGATATCTTCTCAGCAATGCTTATTGTACATAAAGTACCGAATCATATTTATTCTAAAAATTCCTTCATGGTATCCTCACATGCATTAAGCATAGTCAGCATCTTAACAAAACGGAAAAAAAATGAAAACCCAGTGACATAGCAAACGGCACCTTCACGATATTTTCACAATGTGGTTTCACTGAACCTCAGGTTCGTGAACTTGCAGTTTCACGAAACCTAACCAGTTCACGAAACCTAACCAGTTCACAGAACCTCACTCTTTCATGGAACCTCACTGTTTCATGAAACCTAACCAGTGTACGGAACCTCAGTGTTTCAAAAACCTAACCAGTTCACGGAACCTCACTGTTTTACAAGACCTAACCAGTTCACGGAACCTCAATGTCTAAGATGTCTACTACCACCGTCTAAGATGTCTTTCGGGCTACATGCATGTAACATTCAAAGACATGGTGGATACAAGATTTTGGTGATCCCACTCAGCGTTCAAACACACACTTAGAAAGCTATAGTCAAGAAGAAATTTCTACCAACATGAGTTCAGTGTGACCAGGTCTTTAGACCTCGATAAAACATGTTTTGTGGACAGAACCTACATTAGGAAGGGGGGATGTTAATCCCATTTTGGATTAACAAACATGATTCTCCAATTGAGGACATTAATAAATGTCATGAAACGGCACTATAAAAGTTGTACATTATGAGATATTGCCCACCCAAGGCCTGGTTAAGTAAGTTTTGGGCGTCCAAGTGTGAATGCCAAATGTATATAAAGCAGTTTCTCATAATGAAAAGACACAATCCCCTTTGTGCTATAGAGAGCTTCCTTGTGTCTTGAGAGAGATTGAGAGAGAGAGCATTCTAGCAATTATTCCTCTTCTATGCTTGTATGATTCATGCTTGTGTGGGAGAGTGAGAGAGAGTGATTGCCTTATGCGACGGTGCGAGTGACTCTACGGTGACAGTGTGGAGGTGGAGCTTAGAGGTTGGAGCTTAACAAGTGAGCTTGGAGGCCTCAAGGGACTCAAGTTTAAAGCATTGGTAAGTGCCCTACGACAGTTGTGATCTATTGCTCATTCTTTAGGTGAGTGCATTGAGTTCCCTCTTGGAGGTGTGGTAGCCCATAACAAAACGCAACACCAGAAAGGACGACAAGTAAGTAATGGTAGAATTAAAAATACCAGTTATTACGAACGGGTAATGGTAGAATAAAAAATACCACTTACGAACGGGTAATGGTAGAATCCAAAATACCAATTGATGGTGATGAGACGATAGGTGCAAAAACAACTCTAGAAAGGTCGAGTCTACGAACGGGGTAGAATCAAAGAAAGATCTACCTTGGTTGAGTCTATGAACGCGGTAGAATCAAAGCAAGGTCTACCTGTGCATCGTTCGGCTTCCTTGTCTATTTAGTTCCAGCTTCCAGCTTTTTCTATGTGAGACACATTTTAGTTCCAGCTTCCAGCTTCCAGCTTTTTCTGTGTGAGACACATTTTAGTGTTTTTTTTAGCATGGTGTTTTTTTTAGCATAGTGTTTTCTTTAGTGTGAGCCACTTGGCCTAACACCCTTGCTTGCTTTTGTGCAAGGGTGTTAGGTCACCTTGTTTTTTATACTTGTTGTAGCATGACATTTTTTTCTACCTTTAGCGTGGCTTCTTTTTCAGCTTTTCCAGCTTCCAACTTTTTTAGCATGAGCCATGTTTATTGTTTTTTTTAGCATAGCGTTTTTTTAAGTGTGAGCCTCATGGTCTAACACCCTTACTTGCTTTTGTGTGCAAGGGGGTTAGGCTACCCAAGGTTAAAAGGGAAGTGGACGCAAGGTGTTAGGCTACCCAAGGTTAAAAGGGAAGTGGGCACCTGGGGAGTTTTTTTTTTCAAGACGCAATGCGTAGGTAGGATTATTTTTTTTTTCCACGACGTAGAGCACTAGTACTAAGTTAAAAGAAAAATAAAGTAAAAGAGAAAAAACATCCAAATGCAGTCCAATCAATCGCGATCCCGATTTCCATAGCCCTGTCCGATTTCTTCAATCAAGCAATTCAACAACTGAACCGTGATCTACAGAGCACTTCAATTGTGATGATTCATTCCTTGAATCATGAGATGCCCACACAGGATCTATGGACATTGATGCCCTTTACACAGTTCCTGCCTTGGCGACGATGAATTGCCATCGTTGTGAGTATCATCAACTAGGATTTTTATTGGTTCCATTGTGGGGGCAGGAGGTTGCTGCTACAAAAGGAGAGGGTGGAGATGCCCATGAGCCTCCTACTGCGAGAGGGGACAAAGTGGGCACAGCAATGAAAGCTGAAGTTGTGCATATATAAATAAGATTTGAGAAGCAATTGTTTTGAAGCTGAGAGCATTGGAGAAGCAGAGAGCCAAAGAGAGGAATTAAGAGGTGAAATTCAAAGTATGGGAAAAGATGTAGAACTACAAAAAAGACTTGCTGAGCAAGAACGGAAGGCGGCAGGAAGAACTTCTTCATGAGTGTGATGTATTGAAAAATATGAAGACTTAAGTTGAAAACTCAATCAAGCAGCAAAGCGATTTGGTAAATATAAACGAGGTTACAATCCACAATTTAAAAGCAGAGATACAAAATTATCGAGATGACGCATACGCATAGGATAAGGTTTAACTTAAACCTTTATTAAAAGATCTCTTTTAAAAAAAACTCAGTGATAATGTCTTGTGCAAGAGGAGGTTCACATGCAGAATGTTGAACCTTGTCTTTACATAAAGGGTGCTCCTAATCTCTATCAAGAAGATAATCTCCTTTCAACCACAAGTATTTTCATCTAAACTTAGAGGCCATTAGAAGTTTTTACGTTTCTTTCAAAATCATAAATAAAGCCAAATATTGGGAGCAAATGGGTGCGTGAACTTCAAGGAATTATCATTTGTTGGGTGTGCTTCATTGCAATATTTTTTATGGGTTTCCTTGGTGCCATAAAAGGAGTTTGATTCATTTTTTATGATGTTGGTGGAGTTGTTTTTGGGAGTGAAGTGTTGGGGATGGTTTCTTCCTTATCTTTATTGGGTGTAAGTTTATGGAGATTGTGAAGTGTGTTAGTAGAAGTGTTTGGAGAAAGAGTTTGTAGTTTGTAAAGAGATAGAGAGTTTTGGGAGAGATTAAGAGTCTGAGAAGTGTGGGAGTTTCTTTGGTGCTCACAATGGAAGATCTACTTCAACATTTTTGTTTGCAGACGCTCACAAGCTAAGTGAGGGAGGAATGAGAGCCTCCAATTTTGGTACCAAAATGGCTAAAAAGACGCGGTTCTACATCGGCAAAACATTATCTTCTATGTAATTAGCTTGGCATTTATGCCTATTTTTAGTGCTCATTTTATATTATCTTTTATCAAGTTGTAGTATTGGCATAATATAGTGGGTCCGCAAATCTTATAGTGCCATTGAGGTGCCAATCACATGTTATTTTTACTCTTAGAGCTTTGGCAAAAGTTTTTAAAAACTTTAGTTTTAGGGTTATTTCTAATAAGGCCTACTTTCAAAGGTTCAAATGCGATGTAATAAAAAACTTTATAAAATAATAAAAGGTGGTTCGGCGGAGAGTCGTGGAATGGTGGGTGGTCGAGGAGTTTAAAAACCTTATTCTCTCTCTCTCTCTCTCTCTCTCTCTCTCTCTCTCTCTCAGTGTCACCAGGATTGCCCATTCTTGGTAGTAGCAATGAGAGTCTCTCTTTCCATAGCATTTTCTTAGGTTGAATCGCCATCGTTTATATCCTCCACTAGGCTTTCAAAAACCAAAGATAAGAATGGGAGACCTTAAGTTGTGCCCAAAGCTTAAGCAAGAATGGAGAGCCATGGATCTCGCTTCTAATCAAGAGCCAACACCAACCTTGTAGAAGTTGGAAGGTCCCTCGAGCTCTAAGCATCAAAAGGAAATACCAAGTTCTCTTTTGTGGTGGCATTACTGATTTCCACTCCCACCAAAGTAGAGCCACCTATGGAACCAACTCCCCAAGCCTAAGTAAGAACAAGGAGCCATGGATCTCCCTTATAATAAAGAGCCAACACCACCCTTTAAGAAGTTGGAAGGTCCCTTGAGCACCAAGCATCGAGAGGAAATACCAAGTTCTCTTTTGTGGTGGCCTTACCCATTTCTAGTCCTATCAAAATAGAGCCACCCATGGTGCTAACTCGCCAAGAGAGTTGTACACCACCATCTTAGGCATCACCAAGTAATCTCAAGGTTCAAGAGGGACCACCAAGTTCCCACAACACCCCTATGTGCCATGCCACAATACCAACTTGCTATTTGGAAGACTAAAGCTCAATTAATCACATGAGTAAACTTGGTGTTGGGGTGAAAGTCATGTGATCCTTCTCTTGGACCATGGCATTGATCGCGTAATGTTAAATGAATTCTCTCTCCAAAGAGTGTAAGCCTCCGTAGTCTATCTTGTAGAACCTTGTAGGCTATTGTGTTTTGTTGCAAAGTGTCCTGCAATGACAATTATAAAGAATGATCTTGCTCAAGAAGAACGACAACAAAATCATCCTTATGAACACATTATCTCATGATGTAGTCTTGACCCTTCTTGTAAAGAATTCTCACTGTCTTCTTAATGAGGCATTGGATGTGTCCTTTTTTATAAGACAATTTATTGGGATTCCATTGGGCAAAGAAGTGGATTATGTCGTCACTTTATTCTGGTATGTGGTCAAGGTGGAATAAGAGCCCAAGACAACACTGATCCAGATAGTCAATGACTTCTTGTTCCAAATAATGGCCCAAAACCCTCTCTGAATAGATAATGGAATCTCCCATGTATCTCATAATACACTGAGCACTTACAAACATAGTGCTCCTCAGTCTCCACCTCTAGGGAACAAAGTGTGCATATGTAGTTCATCTATCAATACCTTCAACTCTCTTCGTCTCTGCTCTAAGCCTGTGTGTGAAGTGACCCGGATCTGCCTAATAGCTATCCTCATGGCATGTGACATATGTCGGAATAGGTACCCAGGCTTCTGAATGAAGCCATCAATTGTGAGCCGTTGGAAAATCTCTCTGTAGAGTTGCATCTTGGTCTCGAGATGCATCTCTGTAGAGTTGCATCTTAGTCCCAAGATGCTCGAGTGCTTGCCATGTGATATGGGTCTCCAATCATGAGAGGTCAGCTCATATGAGGTGGTTAATCTCCTAACATGTGAGAGGCAAGAAGGGGCATCCAAGCTATAGTTGAAGGATGGAAAGCGATCAATCTGGAAACCATGTATCTAGAACCATCTCGACACCCTAGCATACCATGAAGTGCGATAACCATTTGTTGCAAGTCTCTGACTTGAAGGCCATCATCAGACTCAACCTCAATCCCGAAAGGTTCCATCTACAAGCTAGGAAATATGTCAAGACGACGAAAGTTCTGTGTAAGATAATAAAGGATTAGCCAAGATCAGTATAACGCGATAAGCGTTGGAGAAATCTCACCGACATCTCTAGTCGCGTTGTAGTAATTTGATGAAATATTAGTGAGAAAATGAAATTGGAAGGAAAAATGTGTCAAAATCACTACAACACGATACGTGTGGGAGAATTCCCAAGGGCCCTCTCTTCATGTTATAGTGATTTGATGCAATATTTCAAAGGCAATGATGATTGTAAGAAAAATCACTACAAGAACGACAGTAGGACAAATCACTATAATGCGATATGGGTGGGAGAGTTCTCAGTGACTCCCCTCTTCGCACTGTAGTAATTTGATCAATTATTTGTAAGGAAAAAATTAATTTCTTAAAAATCTAAACGATGAAATCTTTGAAAAAGAAAAAAAAGAACAACAGTAGGACAAATCACTATAACGCGATATGCTTGAGAGAGTTCGCACCAAGACCTCTTCTCGCGTTGTAGTGCTTTCAAGAAATTTATGCAAGAAAATTACTATTGTGGAAAAAATCACTACAACGCGATATGGGTACGTTAGTTCTCACCGAGATCCCTCTTCGCGTTGTAGTGATTTGATGACATATTTGGGAGAAATAAATTAAATTCTTAAAAATCTAAAAGCAGCAATCTTTGTTGATGGAATATTTATAAAACAATTATACAACTTTGACCAAATTGAAACACGAAAATATTCAAAAACATACTGTGAAATTCACTAGGAGAGCAAGAAGCAACCAACAAAGCTGACTGTAGGAGAGCAAGAAGCAAGGTGAAGGTGATGACTGCGAGAAAAATTGCACGAGATGATTACAAGAAAAATTGCATGAGAGCAAGAAGCAACGAATAATGAATGTTGGTCACCCTTATCCATGGAAACTAATGGTCTGTACACGTGGCAGACATGCATGATGGCACACCACGTGCTCTGCGTTCATATGATAACACGTGTCAAAATTTGATTGATCGTAATCATCATGAGTACGGCCCCATGTCCTCCTTGGCACGTGTGGACATGCTTTTTCGTATACGTGTGTCGTGCTTGTCCTCGATAAATGTGGTACTCATCCTCGGTAAATGTCAAGTGTCCCTGTCTTTTGCCGCCGTTTCTTCTGCCTCCTTCAGCTGCGTGTATTCCTCTGTCGTGCCTCATCTACGCCATCTCTGTGATTTATTAAGCAAGCGTCCATCACTTTAATATTTTCCCTACGTAATTCTTTGGTAAGTTATCAAGCAATCACTCCTGGTCTTAAATGTTATATTCAATCATAAATATCATGTTTTACCTACGTTCATTAGATATTGGGTCAAACGAAAGGCAATGTCTAATAAGTCACCACGACGCGAAGAATGAATTACGATTTTTTTTTTATGTAGCCATATCGCATTATAGTGTTTTGGACATACTTTCTTGTCCTATACATTGTTCTATGTCATGTATGTTATCTATTAGCTATTTCCATGACCTACTTTGTGAAATGAAACACTCTGTGCAAGAAATCACTACAGCGCATCGAGGGTATGACGATTAGGTCTGATATGCCTCTATCGCGATGTCGTGATTTGGACCTATTTTATCATCATAGGTGTTATTAGGTTATATTGGGTCAAACGAAAGGCAATTTCTTAAATGTTATATTCAATCATATATATCATGTTATATTCAATCATATATATCATGTTATATATCATGTTTTACCTATATGCCTCTATCGCGATGTCGTGATTTGGACCTATTTTATCATCATAGGTGTTATTAGGTTATATTGGGTCAAACGAAAGGCAATTTCTTAAATGTTATATTCAATCATATATATTTCAATCATATATATCATGTTATATATCATGTTTTACCTATATTCATTAGATATTGGGTCAATCATTCAATCATATATATCATGTTATATTCATTCATATATATCATGTTTTACCTACGTTCATTAGATATTGGGTCAAATGAAAGGCAATGTCTAACAAGTCACCACAACACGAAGAATGAATTACGATTTTTTTGATGTAGCCATATCGCGTTATAGTGTTTTGGACATACTTTCTTGTCCTATACATTGTTATGTGTCATGTATGTTATCTATTACTTATTTCTATGACCTACTTTGTGAAATGAAATGCTCTGTGTAAGAAATCACTACAACGCATTGAGGGTATGACGATTAGGTCTGATATGCCTCTATCACGATATAGTGATTTGGACCTATTTTATCGTCATAGGTGTTGTTAGGTTATATTGGGTCAAACGAAAGACAATGTCTTAAATGTTATATTCAATCATATATATCATGTTTTACCTATGTTCATTAGATATTGGGTCAAACGAAAGGCAATGTCTGACAAGTCACCACGATCCAAGACTTGTTACTTGGCTAATTTAGGTGAAGAATTCCATGGCACCATGAGACAGTAAGTCCATACATTCAGTATTTATATATCGTAATGAGTTGAGAGAGAGAGAGAGAGAGAGAGAGAGAGAGAGAGAGAGAGAGAGAGAGAGAGAGAGAGAGAGAGAGAGAAGTAGTTAGAGAACTTTCAGTATTGACAATAGTAATGTTTCATGCAGATCAGTTAGAAAGCTAATAACTGCTAATCCAGGACACACTACTAGAACACACAAGGACTGTGAGATGCAGAGTCCCACAGCAATGGGATGGCCATAGTTGCGGTTGGAGGGTGTGCTATAACACAAAGTTGCTGCTACATTTAGTTCTCTTGTTACCCGCAGAAAATGTAGGCATGCTCCTTTTTTTAAATGATATGTTACTTTCCTTCCTCATTCTTTGACGGCACATGTCTATTTTTTTTTGGCTTTTTGTAGAATCCACGATTATCAGAATACTCCGATGTGGATTTAGGGTTGTTCAGGGAAGAGGCCATTGAGCATATTATTGTCAACATTCATAGCACGCCGCCTAATATCCCTATTGCGTTTGTGTCCCCTCCACCACGGCCGTGACACTAGGACCACCACCATGACAGTATCCCCAAACACAAGTCGACAGGTTTGTTGTCAACTTCCAGAATCTGATGAATCTGAAGACGTCAATTTGCAAGCTTCAACCTCGCAAATGACAGCAAGCTTCAGTTTCAGAAGAACAACCACCCCAAGAGCGTCCGGAAGAGTAACTACCCCAAGAGCGTCCCGAGGAGAAACCAACCCAAGAGTGTCCCAAAGAGCAAGCATCTCTTCAACGACAAGCCTCACCGCCCCGACAACAAGAATCATCCCACACACAATAGCACGCTTCGTAGGAAAAATGAGAATATGCTATCAATGTTTTAAACATCCAATAAGAAAATGTAGAATATTTGTCTTAGTTTCTATTGCTCTAAGAAATACAAAATGTTGTCATAATTGATGTAACTATATGCTGTCAAAAATACATTTATCTCCATTTATCTCTATGTGATGGTCGTTTGCACCACGAAAACTTGCTTCCTTGTAATGTCTTTACATTGAATGGTCCTTTCTTTTCTCCTTGGTACCTATTTCCAAAAATCAAAGTAATGTATATAAGTAATAATGATTATGGTGTAGTTTTGGAATGAATACTTTTTTTCGAGGTTAGATTGAATAACATACCTTATGGCCGTTGCACTTGAACACATAATCATCAGGCACTTTGTAGGTCATCCTCATTTGCCAAGTCTGTTCTCACTTGACGCAGTGAGATTTTTGACCTTATATTGAGTACTGTCAAGAGCTCATGTTCAAACCATACCTCTTATAACATCAATGGATTTTCAATGTCATCCTCCAAGTCCTTATCAATTGCTACAAGATTTCCATTGACATAATGCCATCTCATATAATGAAAGGCCAAAATAAAATTATGGGAGCCAATCATATATGTAACAGATAATAGATTTCCTATGGATTTTGCAGGTAACCCCATTTAATTCTTTCACATCCCAATTTTGACCTAAGAAATCCAAACATTTCTCTGATTTACAGATAAACATTGACAATGTTTTTTTGACCTTCTCGTCACATAAAAGAAGTCGACAAAAACATGCAATGGCATAAAGACAACGATTTTCACCTGACGATTTGCCTGCCAAAGACCTGCTGGATGTTTCTTTGTATAGCTGCTCACCAAACAGATGCATGAAAAACATCAAAGATTATAGGCTGCCCTCAGTGAACCAAGTTTGAAGGATATATATCTATACAGACGAATACAAGAGAAGCATAAGTATAGAAATGAAACACATTACATAAACATAATATAAAAATATTTACTTACAATTTGGTCTATGGAGTGGGATTCCATCAGGCAAACATTACAGCACAGTTCTAAGTGCATGTAGGCATGTTGTATAAGGAATTCCTTAATGCTCCTACCTGTGTCAGAAAGTTTGAAGTCTTGAACTCTGCCTTTGTAACTGTCGATGAACTCATTCTTTGTTTTTTTCGCTTCCTAGTCTGCAACATAATCCAAGTACCAATAGAGATTGTGGTAGGAATCCACCTTTGATTATCCATATCAAAACTGTTGTATACTATAATAGCTCTAGTAGAGGATCAAGGACGCCTAGGATGTTTGGTTTCCATGGAAGCAAATGGAAAATAAAAGCAGATGGAAGAAGAGAGAACCTCCAAAACGTGCGAAATTTTTAGAGGGAAATCCATTCATTAAATGACGTAGGAACTTCGAAGAGAACATTTCAAAATTTTAGAGGAAAAAAGCACTTTTATTAAATGAGCTGAACGAGGGAAATTTTTAGATTGAAAACCATTCATTAAATGAGCTGAGATTTGTTAAATGAGCTAACGACACTCTATTTTTCATATATATTAAAGAAATGACATTATAAAGTGTGGTCAAATGCATTTTGTATTTCTTTAATAACAATATATTCATATAAAGAATATATGAAAAATGTCTAATTATCAAAAGTTCCATTACGGTGGCTCTCTTCCTATTGGTCGAAAGCCTTTCTCTCTCTAGAGAAAAAAGGCCCAAAGTTGAGTCCAAAATTCGCCTAATGTAAGGGTGTGGACATGACCTTGTCGCCCTCTCTCAACAACGTTGTCCTCTCTTCCCATTGGATATTGCATTTGTTGGCGTAGATCCAAGATCATCCTAGAATCATTTCCTCTTCCATGGAACCTACAGGCATGACAAACACCTTCCTGACCAAGGAATTATTTCTGATGGAAATGTTAACACTTAAAAATACCTCAGCTCTCGTAGTTATTAAGTGAACACTATGTACTTGCGCATCAGTGGGTTCAAGGCGTAGTCTATCTAATGCTACCTAGGTTTCATGCGAGATCAAGTTATGACTTGACCCCGTATGTATTAATGCAATGCTCGTTGCATGGCTTTTAGATGTAGTAAGTCCCACCTTGAGTCGTGCTAGCTCAATGTTTAGTTCCTCTTCGTCCAAGAGAGTCACGGAAGCCATGTTGACATGTATCAGTCTCTTCTACAGTAATTGTTTAGCTTTGGCCTCCCTGGCCTTAGCTTCTTCTTGAGCTTTGCTGGATTTTTTCCTTTGTAAGTCGTTTCTGTTGTTTTAAGAGATGTTCTTGCAAGATCATCTCTTGGGTAAGTGGTCAAAAATATTTTTTTAATTTACTTCCTTTGACGTAACCCTCCATGTGTATGCCATAAATTGTCTCAATTCAAACAGACCCTTGAGGCGTGATCTCAGATACTCGGAATGGCCCCAGGCCTCGGTATTTGAGTTTCTTTTTCCTGGTGCTTCCTACACCATACATGAGGACAAGGTCCCCCGTTTCCAGTTCTTTTTGTTTTAGATTTTTGTCGAGCCAATTTTTCCTACGTAGTTTTTCGACCATGAGTCCATGTGATGCTGTTAGCCTAGTCTCATCAAGCTTCTCTAAGTCAATTAGCCTTTCAACTAATGCATTCTTTGTCAGACATTCTTGTACTGCAATCCTTAAGCTTGAGACTAGGTATTCCATAGGCATAACTATTTCAACACCATAAGCTAGACGGAAGGGAGTGTACCCCGTCGCTACCTTATATGATGTTCGATACGCCCATACGGCTGCTGTCAGCTTATGTTCCCAGTCTCTTCGACTTGCTTCCAAGGTTTTTGTCAAGATAGTACAAAAAGTTTTGTTTGTACTCTTTGCCTGACCATTGGCTTCTTGTGGATAATAAGGTGATGATTTTCGATGGACCACTAAGAATCTTGTAAGTAAATGATCAATCACCTCATTAATAAAATGTACGCCGTGATCATTAACTAATTCTAATGTGTAGCCGAACCTCGAGATAATTTGCTCGTATAAGAAATTTGTTGTTGTTTGTGCGTCAGCTCTCTTTTTTGAGGCTCCGGCTTATGCCCATTTTGTGAAATAGTCCGTGGCCACACGATCATGTAGTGGGCTTGGGATGGATGAGCCACTGGACTAATAGGTCTAACAAAATCTACTCCCCATTGCTCGAATGGTTGTCTTACAATAATAGGGGTGAGCGGCATCTTGTCCTTTTGCTGTGGGATAGCAAAACGCTGGCATTCTTTGCACCTTTTGACAAATTCTATGGCGTCTTCGAATAACATAGGCCACCATAGTCCTACTTGAAGCACTTTTCAAGCTGTGATCTCTCCAGCAAAATGCTCGCCTGCTATCCTTGAATGGGCTTCATCCAATATTGTGAGACGAACTCATTTTCTCTAACGCATCTTCTTAGCACATTATCTTTTCCTAGCTTATATAGTTCTCCCGCAATCAGTTGATAAGGTGCAACAAGCTTGATAAGCTGCCACATTTTATCTTTGTTCAAAGGTATTTCCTGCAAAAAACCATGAGCTAGATAATTTGAGTTTTCCTTGCTCCATTCGGGTACCATGTCCAATTTGAACAAACAAGCATCAGGGAGATCATCATCAACACCAGTTGTTGGTTCCCCATTTGGAATTCTTGACATATGATCGGCTAACACATGCTGTGTTCCTTTTCTTACTGTGATTGTAAAGTCAAATTCCAACAATAATAGCAACCATCGTGTGATTCTCCCCGTGGTGTAAGGCTTATTCACTAGGTATAATAAAGCTAGATGGTCCACGAAGAAGAGCTAGATGGTCCACGAAGAATACAAATTTGTTGGCCAAGAGGTAATATCGATATTTCTTGATGACATAAACCATGGCCAATTCTTTCCTCTCTGTGGTGGTGTAGTTCACCTCTGCATCATTTAACTGACGACCAGCAAAGCAGACTGGATAGTCCAATTTGAACTCACCAGGCTGGGCTAGTATGGAACCAATAGCAAAATTTGATGCATCGATATGCACGTGAAATATAAGATCCTAATTGGGGGGTCGTGGAATTGGCACGCTAGCCAATGCTTGCTTCAGTCCGTCGATCATATGCTTCCTAGCATTTCTCAGTCCATTCAAAGACAATGAGGAGCTTGTACAATGGTCTGGCTATTTCAGCATAGAAAATTATGAAGCGACAATAATACCCCACATGGCCCATAAATCTTTGCATAGCTTTGTAATTGGTAGGCGACGATGCAATATCAACTTGAACTTGCTATGATCCGTGGATATACCATTCTTTGAGACAATGTGTCCCAATATCACACCATGTTTGACCCAAAATAGACACTTTGAAGGGTTCAGGGATATACGAATTGACGTCGCTCGAACACTTTCCTTAAGCAAGCTAGATGGTCCGCCCATCGAGAGTGCGCACACAGATCATCAACGAATACCTCCAACCACTTCTATAAGTAGTCCTTGAAGGCTGTGCACATCAACCATTGAAATGTTGTTGGGGCATTGGTGAGGCCAAAGGACATAACCTTATATGCAAATGTCCCCCACATTGTATTGAAAGCTGTCTTATGCTGGTCGTCTGGTGCTGTGGACACCTAATTGTAACCGGAGAATCCATCCAAGAAGCTGTAAGCTTCTTCCCCAAACCTATTCGGTATAGGGCAGTGGATAATGGTCTTTCTTAGTAGATGCATTGACCTTTTTAAGATCAACACATACCCTAAGCTTTCCATTCTTTTTTGGCACTATTATAATTTGTGACAACCAATCAGTATGTTCGATTTCATAGATAAAATCTGCAGCAATGAGCTTGTCTATTTCTTCCTTTACAATTGTCGCATACTTAGGATTCATCTGGTATGGTTTCTGCTTGGTTGGCCTCGACTCTTCCATGTTTGGAATTGTATGCTGTACTACCTTAGGTGGCACCCCCTTCATCTCCTTGTATTTCTAGGCAAAACAGTCCTTAAATTCCTTAAGGAGAGCAACAAGTCGAAGTCAAGTTCTTAGCAATGTATACGGCTCGAGCTTCCTCCCTTGGTCTCATAATATCAACTTCCTTGACTTTTGCTGGGCCATCGTATGATGTGGATAGCCCATCCTCCTTAACCCTTGTTGCCATCAGTCGAACCGCTTTCCGTTCATCTCATCAACAGTATAGGTTTTGAAGTGGTCGGGTACCGAGAGCAAGTATGGTTTGTCTTCATTTTCACTTTTGGTTTTAGTCATGATCTTTCTAGCCTCACGTTCTACTTCTGCCAAGGCTTTATTGCATTTTTGATGCCCAGCTTTTGTAAGCTTAGGTGTTTCTAGCTCTTGAAGGGTGACTTTGTCCTTGTGTCTTCTCTCCAGTGATATCTTACTCAACTTCTCACCCCAATCCTTAGAGAACTCACGTGTACCTTAGTGGCCTCAAGGTATCTAAGCCACTAGGCATATGTGGGTTTTCTTCGTAATAGGGTATTTCATCGGGCAATATATGATTTCTGTTTTTGCCACCTTCTGAGGCGTTGAACGGCCTTGTGCTATGGTCCCTTCTATACTCGATGTCTCCTCTTCTGACACTTCATCAATGGTCTGCCAATTAACCATACAGATAGAGGTCGGGGGGACAGTTCCAGATTCCACATATTGGGTCCCCCTGGGTTGCATCACATCTATGGTAGCCAACACATGCATCCAGTTTTCACTGAAGTCCGGAGGAGGAAGTGACGCGTACATTTCTGTTTCCTCTTCTTCTTTGGGATTTCCCACCGAGGGCTGGCATATTTGTACAAAGGTAGTCTGTTCTCCTCCATGGGGTGTGCTTTACATGTTCTCAGATCTATCTTTAAAATTTTCAAATCCCTAAGTACATACACGTGATCTAAGGTCCAATCATGCACCAATTTGAATTTCCTCATGAAGGGTCTCCCCAATATTATGTCATATGAATCAGGTTGGCACAGGAAGTCTATGACCACAAATGTATGATGGTAGTGAAATGTAAAGAAATTGAATTTCACATTCTCTAGAAGTCCAATGGGCCTTGAAGATGTTTCGTTAGCCATTTTAACAATTAGATTTGCTTTTTTTAGATCAGGTTTCTCCCAATTTTTCCAACAACATTTTGTGATGATGCTAACCCCCGCTACACCATCCAGGATAGCCAGTGCCTTGGTACACATTATGATGATGAATCAGGATTGTAGCATTTGTGTCGTTGCTTTTATAATAACACCCCAGTTGATTAATTGGTATCTTAACGACTCGGGTTTTCCTTGTGTGCCTAAGGCTCTTTCTGCTAGAGGTGGTAGAGCCTCATCTATAGTATTGGCTGGCTTTAGTCCGCCTTCTACCCATTCGTTTATATCTTAACGGTCCTCTTCTCAAGTTCGAGTTCATGTACTTGCCCTTCCACTGTACCGTGGTTTGAAACACAGGTACTGGCGTGTTATTCTGTAGGACGTAGAATTCAGGCGTGACCTCTACCATTTTCTCATAGTACTCTCCGCTAAGTTTTACTTCACGCACCATATCAACATCTTCTGATGGCTCTTCAATCAATACTTGATTGATTTTAGCTTGCGGTGGTTGTGATGGTAGAACTAGTGGTGGTAGAGGGGTGAAGCATCATGTACCCGGAACATCCCCCTAGGTAAGTAGGAAGAGTTGGTTTGTCCTACAGTAGCGGTGATCTGTACATGTGGCGTAGGTAAAGCCAATGGAGTTCTAAGTATTGGTAGCTATGCAACATTTTGGAATCTTGGATATCTGCGCATTGAAGTGTCATGATTCCCTAATTTTACACAGTGAGCACAATAGAGTAATGGCCTTACTCTCTTAATTGAGGACATTCGGGTGGTAGTGTGATTCAGTCTGCACATAGAGAACCATACCAATTCCCTGCGGGGGTAAAGATGATTATGCCCATGCCCAGATGTTTCTCTTCCCTCCTTTACTTTCAATTTCTCTAATATAGCATTACTGAGCTCGTCCACAGTCATGTTTCCAACTTACTTGCTCCGAGTTCCAATTTCTTGGTGACTCGAGACACATGAAGTCTTAGTTGCTGAAGATGTTCTGACATCTTCCAATTGCGGCAATTCCAACATATTATCTTCATATTCAATTGCCAGTTTGCAACACGAATCAAGAATAGCGGGTCGGGCTAGTACCATATAATCATGCATCTTGTGGTCTCTAACCCCTCTCCGGAAGCAAGGCAATAACAGATCATCAGTTAACCTATCCCGTAGTTTGCACCTTGAATTTAAGTGCTTAAGTTGAGACACATAGTCTCTCATCGACTCAACTTCCTTTTGTTTGATATTATGTAACTGTGCCATATGGCTCCATCTGTCACCACTTCGAGCAAAGCTGGGCACAAACACATTCTTGAGTAGTGTGAAGTTAACCTTATCCTCGGCCTTGAGGTGATGCGCTTTCCTTCCAGGGTCAGTGGAGAAGGCATGAATCATTGTCACATCATTGAGACAGGCCCGTAGGTTTCACATGTGGATTCAAAAATCTCTACATATTGGATAGGATCTCCATCCCCAGAGAATTTTTGGACGAGTTTGGAAATGATGTGTGGCTTCATCTAGGAGGATCGGGATTCTAGAGCAGTGCCTAGTTCTCTGACCATTCCTTGGCCCATCTCCACCGCCATATTTGGCAGATCTGTCCTTGTGGCTGCATTAAGGTCAATGGTTGGATCCATCCTTGGCCTTTGAGGAATTGCTCCCCCCCTTCCTAGACCTCGTCCCCTTCCTATATTTGCCCTTCTAGGTTTCTCTGATCCATGGGATGGTCCTGCTGCTATACCTTGGAGTGGCTCATCATTAGTTGCCTCTGTATGCCTTTGCAGAATTAGAAGTTCCATGTCTTGTAGGAACGTAGGATGATTGATCATGTGCTTAATATCGTTTTTGGTGTACAGATAGTCCTCCACTTTGCACGCCACTCTTGCTAGGTTATCCTCTTCTTATATGGTTGTAAACCCTTCCTCTTCTTATATGGTTGTAAACCCTTCCTCAGCTTTGGGCTCCTCATTTATGGGTTCCAAGTTTGGAATTTCTCCCAATTCTTCCCATGACTAATTCTAGTTCCTTACCCCGTGATTAGAGTAGGTTTAAACCTCCCGTTTTCTTTTGCTCAGCGCTCGCCCTTCGAATATCGAGCTCTTGTTTCCTTAAGCTCAACTCATGTAGTTGTCGTTCCACCTCGCTCCTTCTGAGATCTAACTCTGCTTCCTCCGAGGTGGGGAAGAATATTTGACCCGTCCTAGGGCTGCAGTGTCCATGTCCCTTCTCATTTGGGGGGTGCCAGTGTTTAACAGCCTAGATTTTGATGTTTGAATGGGCACTTCTTGTCGTGGACTGAGCATTGGTTGATGGACCCATGCTCGCAGATTGCGCTTCTTCATTGTAGCTGGTTTGGAGACCAAAAAATCCCCGGGCAATATCACTGATACCACTAGATCTGCTTGGGAGGGTGGTTTCTCCTCTTCCCCAAACCCAGAGTACCTCAACCCTTCTTCCATGGATTCTTCACTACTAGTTTCAACGGTGGTTAGGTTTCTTAAGACACTTAGGTGTGTGCTTGCTGAATGACCCGAACCCACACTTTTTTGATAGGAAGATCCTGGGTGATTCGATGCACTATCGTCAGGTGTAATGAAAGATCCCTGTCCCCTCCGTGCAACGAATTCAGCGGTACTAGCAATGGAAGTAGCACTACTTCTTGCACGGGGTAGGGTCCCTCACTTGGGGCCTCGCCCACCACCACGGATATCCGGATAAGAGACTAATCCCTTGGTTCTTCCAAAACCAAGCACAAAAAAACTTCCCTCGCCCGAAAAGCACGGGCGATTCCTCCAGAATATTTTTACTCTAACGTAGTCAAAAGCCCACATCCATCCAATCGTTCACCTGTACGACTATCCACATCTATTCATACATTCATATCTATCACTTCACATCCACATATATTCATGTCACCACATCTCTTTTCATCACATACACATTCACATCCATTCTTTCACATACATCCACTCACATCCCATATCATTCGTTTACATCCTGATTCACATGACATGACATCACATCTCATCCATTCATTCACATCTATCTGATTCACATCACATCTATTCACCTCACATCTCATCACCTCTATTCACATCACATCCATCCATCCATTCATTCACATCTAATCTGATTCGCATCACATCTATTCACCTCACATCACATCACCTCTATTCATATCACATCCATCCATCCATTCATTCACATCTATTTGATTCACATCACATCTATTCACCTCACATCACATCACCTCTATTCACATCACATCCATCCATCCATTCATTCACATCCATCTGATTCACATCACATCTCATCACCTCTATTCACATCACATCTATTCACCTCACATCTCATCACCTCTATTCACATCACATCCATCCATCCATTCATTCACATCCATCTGATTCACATCACATCTCATCCCATCTATTCACCTCACATCTCATCACCTCTATTCACATCACATCCATCCATCCATTCATTCACATCTATTTCATAGAATTTAAACATAGAATTTAAGAGAATTTTAATTTTGATATAAAGATTCTTTACGCATCTATTTATGCATAAAAATCAACTTCGGTGGGAATAACTCTTTTATAAAAAATCCTTTTATGCATCTATTTATGCATAAAAATCAACTTTAATGAGAATAACACTTTTGAAATAAAAATAAATCCTTTATGCATCTTTCTATGCATAAAATCAATTTTAATGAGAATAACACTTTTAAAATAAAAATAAATCCTTTATAAAAATAAATCCTTTATGCATCTTTCTATGCATAAAATCAAATTTAATGAGAATAACACTTTTGAAATAAATATAAATCCTTTATGCATCTTTCTGTGCATAAAATCAATTTTAATGAGAATAACACTTTTGAAATAAAAATAAATTCTTTATGCATCTTTCTATGCATAAAATCAATTTTAATGAGAATAACACTTTTGAAATAAAAATAATCCTTTATGCATCTTTCTATGCATAAAATAAAATTTAATGAAAATAACACTTTTATAATAAAAAAATTTCCATTATGCATCTTTCTATGCATAGAAATTAAATTTAATGAAAATAATACTTTTATAATAAAATAATTTTCATTATGGATCTTTGTATACATAGAAATTAAAAATAACACTTTTATAATAAAAAAATTTTCATTATGCATCTTTCTATGCATAGAAATTAAATTTAATGAAAATAACACTTTTATAATAAAACAATTTCCATTATGCATCTTTCTATGCATAGAAATCAATTTTAATAATTAATATCAGTGATATCTATGCATATTCATAGGTGAATATGTACATGCAGTAATTAGAATATTTCTTTTAGAATGCACAAACGGTGGGAATTACTCTTTTGGAATAACATAAAAACAAACTTTCTTTTTCACAAAATTATAGAAAATTTTACCATAACCTCCTTTGTATAGCTGACCATTTCTCATTTTTATCATTCTACTTTCAACTTAAATTTACCCAATCTAGATGTATAGGACTCTAACCTACTCAATTTTTAAAATTCAAGAGAGTAAATAATAAAAAAAATTTAATTGATCATTTAACTAATCTTTCTAGGATTAAGAAAGACTGAATTGTAAAGAAGAGAAGGGGGTGGCCTTTTCCTCAAAGGCATAACATTTGAATTTAATTCAAGCAACTGTAAAATAAGAAATTCAAGAAAACCATAGATTTAAAATTAAAAAAGTAAGAAAATTTTAGCTTACATGGAGTTGTAAGCTTTCCTTTGGCTTGAGGGATTGAGGGTTCTACTCTTGTTTGAAGCAAGAGTGGCCACCAATTTCTTTGGAGAGGATTAGGCCAAAAATAATTGAATTATTAAGAAATTCAATGTTAAATGACTGAGGACAGGAGCAGAGTAACAGTGCATAATCACCATTAAGCTTTTATAAAGAGAGAGGCTTCTATTTATAGGAAAAAGTAAGCCTCTAACCAAGCAAACTGATTCTAGAATTTCCCAAATCAGTTTGGTCAATTTTTGGCCATTTTTAGGTCAGTTTAGCTTACTTTTTAGATCTAGTTGAAACTGGAGAGAGGAGAGATGAAAATATCTCATTATTTTTTTGTTTAAAACTCCTCCACACATGTGAAATAGGAACCTCCTTCATGAGGGGAGATCCCCACACTGAGGTGTCAAAAATGCATCATTTCCTCTAAATATCTCTTAATTTTTAACTAATAAACCTTGTACTCAGTCAACTCTTCATCTTATGTGAGCATTTACTCATTTTTGGAGGTTTTTCTTTTATTCTTCAATTCATCTCCTCCCTACATTTAGATTAATCTTATTGGTCCATAGGAACCTTAATTGGAGCATAATTCAAAAATTTCTGAAAATCTGGACCCTTAGGCTAAGGTCCTTTATACCTATTTTTAATTAATTCCAATAACACATTGGAAAGTTCTTTTTGAATTTCTGTTTCAGGGGAAACCATTTTAGACACTAGGAGGATTTTATATCCAAAAATATCTCAATTTTGAGTTACCTCCCTTTAGACATTTTCTCTCTCCAGGCCAAAACACGGTAAAACAGGATCTTTCTTTTATTTTAGAGAAAGGAATAATTATAAGATCAGAAGGGGAGGTACTTACACCTGCACATCTCAAAAGCTGGAGGGAGGAATCTTACATATAAGATTGTCTCCGATGAGTTTTCTAGATCTTAAGTGCATGTATGTATAATTTGATAAGCTACTTTGTTGACCCAATTTAATTTTGATCCGATTCTATTGCTCTGTTTTTCTGAGGCCGTGAGATGCAGAGAATAGTTCACAACGTGAGGTGTCAAAAAATGCTTCACATCGTGAACGTCTTTCTACACTTTCTTTCTACACTTTCACGGGTTCAAAAAAATTAACTTTTAGGGTCAGAACCCCTCGTCCTTGTTGTAGGTGTCCCTTTCTTACCAACCTTTGTGTCCTTAGCCTGACAATTTGTTGGATTGGACTAAACCGTGAGTTTGCAAGAAAAGTTCACGTCGTGAACAGCGTGTTCAAAAATCTTGTCAGACTTCGTGGCATCAGAGGTGTCAGGATAAGGTTACCTATTTTTGGCAAGGCAATCTCGTGATTTGTGGCGTTCATTGTGGTGCTGATGTCGGGAGTGATTCGCAGCATGAAGTTGTGAATCATTGCGATGCGTGATTCGCAACGTGAAGTTGTGGAAAAAGTTCACGACGTGAGCGTTTTTTTACAGTTTCACGTGGAAACTTCCTGTGTCGAATGTTATGTTTTTGGGTGCAAAATACTTATCCAATGGATCACAAAAGAATTGTGCCATGCCTAAGGAGTGAAATACAAGTTTACGGTACAATCAATGGCTCCTTATGTTTTTGAATTTTGTGAATTTTTAGAAAAGAAGAAAACAGAACACCAACCTATTCATTCACTTTGATGCTTCCAATGATGTAAATATCAAAATTAACAAGGAAAAAGTTGAAGCTCTATTCTAAGACCACTCCACCATACATATACACAACAACACAACCAATTTCACACAATTTCTTACTTCCACAAAAATCCTATCCATTCATTTTCTACACAATGCACTACCAGAATGCAAGGGCAATCATGAATCTTATGCAATGGGAGCTGAAACTCCAAGGGGATGGAAGAAACAAAGGTGTTTCCCCGGTAGCGGCGCCAAGAATGTTATGGGCTACCACACCTCCAAGAGGGAACGCAATGCATTCACCTAAAGGATGAGCAATAGATCACAACTATCGTAGAGCACTTACCAATTCTTCGAACTTGAGTCCCTTGAGGCCTCCAAGCTCACTTGTTAAGCTCCACCTCCACGCTGTCACACTGTAGAGCCGCTCGTACGGTCGCATAAGGCAATCACTCTCCCACACAAGCATGAATCATACAAGCATAGAAGAGGAATAATGCTAGAATGCTCTCTCTCTCAATCTCTCTCAAGACACAAGGAAGAGCTCTCTATAGCACAAAGGGGATTGTGTCTTTTTATTATGAGAAAATGCCTTATATACATTTGGCCCTTATTCACACTTGGGTGCCCAAAACTTACTTAACTAGGCCTTGGGTGGCCAATATCTCATAATGTATAACTTTTATAGTGCCGTTTTATGACACTTATTAATGTCTTCAATTGAAGGATCATATTTGTTAATCCAAAATAGGATTAACAGGTTTGCACCTCCGTCTCCTAGCCACTCTTCTATTGCCTCACGCACTCGGTCTCTTGTATTCGAAAGCCTCCAAGGATCCCTTACTACTCTGAGTCATGGTGTATTAGTTTACATGACTAATCTATTGTGCTAGTACCTACAACAGCATATACACTCATATGCGGGTGCTGCAGTTTGCTCATCTATTCCTGTTATGCCATCTACTTATATGTTTGAGAGTTGCCTCCTCACCATATACTTATATACGTGATTGTGGCTGCCCTCCAATGCACTCTCAAGTGGCTTCTCCTCCATCTCCCCAACCCTCCCCAACCCTCACCATCTACTTATATAGGTGATTGTTTGCGGTGTGCATGGCCTCTGTCGAAAGCCTCCAAGGCTCCCTTGCTACTCTGAGTCGCGGTGCATTCGCTTATAGCTCATCTACTTTGCTAGTACCTATTAACAACATATATATATATTCAAAAGCCTCCAAGGTTCCCTTGCTACTCTGAGTTGTGGTGTGCTCGCTTACCGCTCATATACTACCAATAGCTGCAACAACATATACGCTCATATACGAGTGGTGTAGTTTAGCTCATCTACACCTGATACACCATCTACTTAATAGGAGGTGATGATGCACTCGGCCTCTCGTCGTGTACATGACATCATCGGCCATGGCCTAGAGCCTCTTCATATGGGCGGCCAAACAACCCTGCACAACTATTGTATTAGAGATGATTTCGTTACAAATATAATAGGAGGTGATGGTTACATGCGATGCATGAAGCATTTGCACATGATCATGACGCTTAGCACCTTCTTGAGTTCACACATGTGGATGTACTTCAACATGTAGAGGTGGAGACTGTGGATGGCTGAGGGCCAAGCAAGCTGAGCCTTAGATGGTGGAGATTTGTTGGCAAGACGACGGTGGGCTAGTGGTGGCCACTATGGAGATGGATTATTCTCCAAGCCGAGTCTTAGGAAATTATTTAAAAATTTATATATTTCTATTCTTTACGTTGGTAAGCCCAATGCTCTCTATTCCAGGCCTGCAAGCTTGCAAATCAAGCTTTTCATCAACATAAGGTCATCCACCACCCTTCTTGCATGTTGTAAATATTTGTACACCGTTTCTTGCAGTTTGAAGGAGGTATCCACCACCCTTCTTGCATGTTGTAAATATTTGTACACCGTTTCTTGCAGTTTGGGTGACCTCCTTCATAGCCCCTTACGCTCCCATGCTTCCACGCTCATGTCGAGCTCTCCACAATGCGCCACCACATGACATTAGCTAGACACCCTTTCTCTATGTGCACACTTGACATGGTAGTGAAAAGTTCGATCATGCTGGCTCAATTGCAAGAGAAGCTTGCCACAATATCTTAATTTTGATCTTAATTTGGATGTTTTTTTTTACAGATTGCGGCTTTGATTACGAGGTCAAAGATAATTCGTGTGCACCAATAACAGTTATAGCTCTACATTAATCAATGATCGTGAAACAATATCACAAGTGACGAGTTTTGCAGACTAACAAAGGTAGTCCTATTTCTCTCTCTTTTATATTCAAACAAACTAATGGCCACTTTCAACACTAAAGGTGTATCTTTGGTCCACTTTAGATACCGAGAGTGTTATTTGGGAAACAGGGGAAGGGTGTGTTCCCTTATGTTTATAAAATTTTGGGGAGGACTATGCCAACTCCCTGCCATACTTTATGTATGGTTTCTTTTCACTCGCACAAACAAGCACAAATTTGTATGACTTGAACAACTATGTGTAATTCATATTTAGATGTGCCAATCAGATGTAAATTGGTTAGCATGCATGTGCATGTGGGTGATTGGGTGTGTATCGATTTTGTATGCACGTATGTGAGCGTGTGTAACTTTGTGTGTATGAGTAGTCGTGTATGTGCATGCACACATGCAAGTGTATGTATGACTATGTGTGTGTATGCTTGCGTGTCTCTATGTGTGTATGTGTATGTGTGTGCATGAGTACATGCGAGTGCATGTGTCAAGAGAGTGTGTTTGCATATGTGTGTCTCTCTTGTGTGTCAATACGTGGCGAGTGCATGTGTGTGCATGAGAATGTGTGTGTGCATCTGTGTTGTGTGTAATGCATGTGTGCGCAAGTGCGTGTGTGTGTGTACGAGAGAGTATGTGTGCATATGTGTGTCTGTGTTGTGTGTGTAATCGTGCGAGTGTATATATGTGCATCATGTGCACGTGTGTGTGTGTGTGTGGGTGTGTGTGCACGCACGTGCATGTGAGTGAGTGCATGTGTGTGCACGAGAGTGTGTGTGCATCTGTGTTGTGTGTAAGTGCATGTGTGCACGAGTGCGTGTGTGTGTGTGTACGAGAGTGTGTGTGTATATGTGTGTCTATGTTGTGTGTGTAATCGTGCGAGTGTATATACGTGCATCATGTGCACATGTGTGGGTGTGCATGCACACACGTGCATGTGGGTGATTGGATGTGTGTCGATTTTGTGTGCACGTATGCGAGTGTGTGTGAATTTTTAAATGTATTCAGATGTGCTAACCAGTCAGGTGTGCACGTACGTGCATGTGGGTGATTAGGTGTGTATTGATTTTGTATGCACGTATGCGAGGGTGTAACCTTGTGTGTATGCGTAGTCGTGTGTGTGCACATGTATGCAAGTGTACACCTATGTGCGTGTATGCTTGTGTGTGTCTATGTGTGTATGTGTATGTGAGTGTGCATGAGTACGTGTGTGTGTCGAGAGTGTGTGTGCATGTGTCTCTCTTGTGTGTGAGTACGTGCGAGTGCATGTGTGTGCACGAGAGAGTGTGCGTGCATCTGTGTTGTGTGTAAGTGCATGTGTGTGTGCGAGTGCGTGTGTGTGTACGAGAGAGTGTGTGTACGAGAGAGTGTGTGTGCCTCTATGTGTCTGTGTTGTGTGTGTAAGCGTGCGAGTGTATATATGTGCATCATGTGCACGTGTGCGGGTGTGTGTGCACGCACATGCATGTGGGTGATTGGATGTGTGTTGATTCTATGTGAGTGTGTGTGACTTTTTAAATGCAGTCGTGTGTGTGTATGTGCATGTGTGTATGCAAGTGTACGACTATGTGCACGTATGCTTGCCTGTGTCTATGTATGTATGTGTATGTGAGTGTGTATGAGTGCATGCGAGTGTGTGTATGTGCACGAGAGAGAGAGAGAGAGAGAGAGAGAGAGAGAGAGAGAGAGAGAGAGAGTGTGTGTGTGTGTGTGTGTGTGTGTGCACGAGAGTGTGTGTCCAATTTCCTAATCTATTGGTTGAGTGATTTTTATGGGCCTCGGATATCAAAAGACCTAGCCTCCGGACCAATTGCAAGCATACTTGCATACAATATAATGAACAATCCAATTATAAAGAAGTATGACACTCGCAGAATGTCCTCACACAAGGCTGGCCTATGTGTACTTTTGCCAGAGATTGCAACCAACATTATCAAGAACCACAAACAAGATGACCCATTTTAGATAATGACAAAAGCAGAGACACATAGTGAACTATCATTGATACAAAATTTAGCAGATCCTTCAAAACAAAGAGCGTTCTTTACATTCGACAAACACGAGTTCACTTCAATAGAATTGTGTGATGCTACAACACTAGCAGAGCGCACTACAACATTTAAATATAATGTTCTACCTTACAACCGATATGAATTTGCTGATATCACTATTGAAACTGTTGTTTTCCTTTTCAGATGCAAGGTTCATAGCAATCAAAGAAGCTGATGTAATCATCACATCGATGAGATGTCGATGCCAACTAAAATGACATTTGACATGGTTGCCGTCAAATTGTTAACATGACAGACGGTACACTTATGAGCCCTTTCAAGGATAAGTTTCTTCTTCTCTTCGCGGATTTGGCACAGCTCCCACTAGTATGCAAGCATTCAATTGACATATGCACACCATGTCAAATTACCTAGTAGGCCCACATTGCACATGCAACAATGCACAACATGACGTTCTTTGTATGCCATGCCAAGGATATCCCCTTGCTTGAATTCCTACAAGTAATACGCCATAGGTAACCAATAGAATTGAAGATTCAAAGAACTCTTTCCAAGTGCATAGTGCAAGAGGATGGTATAAAATAGTGCATCGACAACTAGACTACTATCATTTGCACTCATAAGGAAGATGTTCGTTGATACAACGACGTAATGCTCACGAATTTGTACTCAAAAAGAGATATAGTCATCGTCGGCTTGAAAACCAATGGTCTCGATGAACCTTGCTTGCAGTAGTGGATTGGCGATATCAACTTCAACGAAATACATAAAGTTGTAATAGTTGCAAGTGTATGATAACTGAGAACAGTGACGTGAAAATTGGAGCAACAAACAGGGCAGCATGCAACATAGAGGAAATACTTGAAGATCCTAACGGAATAGTTAGAGCCTTGTTGGAGTAATACGCGTCAAAATTGACGTAACAAAAAGCACAATAACACTATGCCATATGAAGCATGCTAGAAGGGTCGTCTCAATGGTATATGGTACCACAAGTCTACATTCCCATTAACGTTAGCATATGCTGTAAACAGGACATAAGACACAAGAAGCAACGCTCTCAACAAAAGTACTTCTCGGATAAAAAAAGTGTTCACACTTGGACTAGCACACGTGATGTTCTCACATATCATAGAACGTCGACATTCGAAGATCCTAAAGCTGCCCACGCTCGAAATGTTCATCCCCATGCTAGACCCTTTCTCCACTATTGCGAGACTTGAACAACTCCAAATTCAAGTGTACAATGCAGGCACTGTATATCCTTTTTCTTTGTTTGAAATCAAATATATGCAAAATAAGAAATACAAACATAACATTCACTACACCACATACACATAATTTGATTCTGCACTGTCATAATGAATTGCACCCTATTACTTTTTATTCATTTATCGTCAGTTAACTTACGTTCTTATACATCAACTAGATCCACATACACATAATTTGATTCTGCACTGTCATAATGAATTGCACCCTATTACTTTTTATTCATTTATCGTCAGTTAACTTACGTTCTTACACATCAACTAGATCCACATACTCGAAAGTCATCAACAGCAGTATGGATGACAATAAGGTATGTTTCGAACACATTCATTTATGTAGTCATTAATATAACAATGCCCTATGTTTCAAACAATAACATCAAAATATTTTAATATGTAGCTATTTGAATTATTTAAGAAAAATGCAATAACCACTCGTCTCAACAACCTGAACCAAAGTCAGGCCCATCACGCTACCTAACAACAAACCAGATGTGACTGCCAAACTTGACTGATCAACCAATAATATATATCAACGGATTTTCAAACTACACCAAGCTACGCTCATACATGAACAATTGCAACAAACAACCAAGTGATGCTAAGCAGAAAAACTTAAAGGTAGCAACAACAGGTGAGCCACTATGTACATAAACACAAATTTCCATATCCTGGACCATCCACACCATCCACAACCCAACAACTTCACAACCAGCTTAGGTGACCCAAGGGCGTGGTCACCATTAGGTATGTTGGAAGACCATTTTGGAACACATAAAGTGGTCTTACCATGTGCTTAATGTTGAATAGGGAAAGTCTACTGACTTATTGTGTAAACAGTTGCTTAAGACTAGTAATAGAGGCCATACCATTTTTAAGTTTGGCTAGCCTAGTATGAAAACTAAATCATTTTTTATAATAAGCAATACACAATCATTCCCTTTCGCAATAGTTTTCTTGTGAGTTATCTTCCTTCCCTCTTCTTTCTTGCTTGTATGCTTTTGAATTCATGCTTGCTAGATGGATGCATGTTTGAATAGGTTTGATTGTAGGCTTCCCACTTCAATTACGTTCTTCTTTCGCTGATTTTTGTGAGGGATAACCATCACGAAGGGTCATATCTTCTTACCTCCATCTAGACATTGAGAGCTCTCACTTCACCCCTTTGGCAAGGAGCATTTTGGTGTGACAATGGAGTGAGGACGTGATGGATGAGCCAGTGCACCCACAATGGGAAGTTGCATTTATAGCTTGAAGGCAAGAATGACACATGCTTCGGCAAGGCCAAGTTAAGCTCTTGACTTGAACATAGGCACTCTTGGCAATCTCCTTGCATGGTTTTGGTGGACATGAAAAGAGAGTGATCAATGTTGCATCGCTCATCCTCTAGCTACATGGGCTATTAAGTTCCCATTCACATGTTCAGACAAGTCTCTCCAAATTGAGAATTTCCTTACAAAAGAGAGATTATGAGGACTCAATATTTTGAAGACTATCAGGACTCAAAATTTGACAACAAGAAGGCTGTGAGGATTACTATATTCAACTACCCTGGTTGAAGCTTAAGCTTTATGTATATTAATAGCCTTTGATGTTTCCTTGGTCACTACCCTCATCGTTTCTCGCATCCTGGCTTGGAACCTTGTGATGGCATTATGGGGAGCTACATGAATTATACTCCAACAAGTTAAGGCTCGTCAAAGTGGTTGATGCTTTTGCACTGGGTCAATTTTCACTATGTTGTGACAGTTGTTGTAAGCATGTTCGAATCCGCACTTGTAACATGTGCCTCTGTAAGGAATGACATTTGGGTATAGCATTGGATTTGGAGTGATTGGAGCACTTGCGGGACTTGGTGTGTAGAGGACACTCTGTAATTGATGTGGACCTTTGCATCGGAAGTATTGAAGTGGGGGTTATATGACATATTATTGAGGTCTTATGCCACTATATACTACTATTTATTAGTATCTAGTGCTATATATATAACATTATATAGTGTTGTAAAGGGGAGTGCTATATATATAGCAGTATATAGTGTTGTAAAGGGGAGTGCTATATATTTCTTTATGGCAATGTGAGTGACTATTGTATCTAGTGTTGTATATATAGCAGTATATAGTGTTGTAAAGAGGAGTGCTATATATTTCTTTATAGCAGTGTGAGTGACTATTGTATGGTAGGGAGAAAGTGCTTCATAGTGCTACTTGACTGCTTTAGTAATATATAGTGTTGTATATATAGTGTTGTAAAGGGGAGTGCTATATAATTCTTTATAGCAGTGTGAGTGACTATTGTATGGTAGGGAGTAAGTGATTTACAGTGCTATCTGAGTGCTTTATGGCAGGGATTTTATAGTCCTACCTACTATATAGCAGTATATAGTGTTGTAAAGGGGAGTGCTATATATCTCTTTATAGCAAAGAGTGTATGGTAGGGAGTAAGTGCTTTATAGTGCTACTACCTGACTGCTTTATTGGCCGAGGGTTTATGTGCTACCTAGTACTAAGTGCTTTATAGTAGTTAAATAGTAGTGAGTGACTACTATTATATGGTACGGAATACATGCTTTATAGTACAAAGCATTGTAAAGCACATAAGCACTTACTCCTTGCTATGAAGCAAGCACTCACTACTTCAAGCACTCATAAACTACTATAAAGTGCTATATAGCACTCCATCATTGCTTTACAGCACCATATATTACTATGTAGCATTCAAACACTGATATATCATAATATATGGTACTATAAACTGGTGAGGCAGTGATATATAGCACTTTATATAGTAGTCTGAGTGCTTGAAGCAATGCCTACTATAAATTATTGTAAAGCACTTACTCCATACTATATAGGAGTCACTACTATTACAAACTCAAATTACTATAAAGTGCTATATAGCACTACCTCACTGCTTTTTACAACAATATATGATACTATATAGTAATCACCCTTTTGCTATAAAACACCATATATTGTTGTTAAGCAGTGATGGAGTGCTATGTAGCACTTCATAGTAGTCTATAAGTGCTTAATAGCAATGCATGACTGTTGTATAACATGGAGTAGGTGCTTTATTGCGCTATCTGGCTACTGCTACTATAAAGCACTGTAAAGCAACTACACCCTACTACACATGAGTGCTTCATATCTGTGATAAAGCACTCCCTACTACACATGAGTGCTTCATAACAATGATGATTGACTATTAAATAGCAAGGTGTAAGTGCTTTATAGTGCTACCTAACTCCTTTGCTATATATCATTTATTGGGGCTACAAAGCACTATATATAGCATTCCCTAATGAACAATATATATAGTGTTATAAAGTACTCTATATATATAGTTCTTTACAACACTATATATAGTGTTGTAATGCACTATATATATAACATTCCCTGATAGGTTTACAACACTATACATAGCAATATAGTGTGGTAAAGTAGTCACGGAGTGCTATATAGTAAGTGGTTGTATTGATGTTTAATACCGTTTGATTGCCATGTAATACTAGATGATTAGTATACTATATAGAATCAATTGACTATTATCATATTTTGTATGGAGATTGAGCTTTATATGAGGTTCAAATCATAGATATCAAAATTGGGCACAACGATTCGTTTGAGAGCCTGAAACCATTCTTTGTCGTTGGCAATTGTGCATCTTTTTTAGCACCTTCATGCATTGAGTGTACATCAACAAAACAAACAAAGTCCCCTTGGGAGATGCCACAACCTCTATGTTATCGATTATAGGTCTCCTTGTCGAATTTGGATTTTGAGAGAAACTAATTAACAAATACAGTCCCAGTTTTCATTCTATCATATCCACTTCATAAAATGTCAACATTCAAAATATAACAATAAAATACAACTCAAAGGAAAGGAAAACAATAAGCCACTCTTTACCAATAGACATAGATGCCTTTTTTCTTCTAAATGATTGTTATTGGTTGCAACAAGCATTTGATCATCTTAGCAATACATTGCATGCAACCCTTATGCACACAAAATCCCCACTCTAAACATATGTGAAAGAAACAGAGGAAGTGATAGAGCAATGTTTGCATGGAAGTGAGAACACTTTCATGGACTCAACAAGAAATGGTAAACCATTACAATTAAAACAATCGCGAATTGCTAACATATCACTAAGCCCATCTCCAGGAGGAGGACATGGTGAAACCATATAAGGCATCTTACATGCAGTAACCATTTTCATCTTTGAACAAAAGCTATAATAAAGAGTTCATACAACTTATCCTTTTCATTCAAGATTTCCTGCACAAACATGCATTGTTAAGCACAATTTGGCCAATCCTGCTTCTATAATTTAAAAATAAATATTGCTTTAAATCTAGCATTCACAAAGGGTTTTCCACATAGCTATACAGCTGTAAGTCTACCCCTTATGACTCCTACACAATAGTTATAGCTATGCTATGTATCACTACTTATAAGTGCTATTTAGAGGTACTCAATGCTCAGTGTTGTATAGCATTTAGAATTGCTATGTAGTAGTCACTGCTAAATAGCAAATGCCATTGCTATATAGCATTTAGAACTGCTATAAAGCACTTCTCACTGCTCAATGGCAGTTACCATAGCCATGTAGCTGCTTAGTTGTATATAAAAGTGACCACATTATTATACAACACTTCAAAGCAATTACCGCTGCTATAAAGCACTCTGCTTTGCTATACAACTGTGGTAACTACTATGTAGCACAATACTTTACTAAGTGGTAGCTTTTTTGCTATAAAGATGAGGTCATTGCTATATAGCACTTTGCTTTGCTACAAAGGCAAGTGCTATATAGCACCTGATAGATGTGCTGCCACTGTTTTATAGTGAAGCAAAGTACTATATATCAGTCACCACTACAGGCAAAGTACTATATAGCAGTCATCTCTAGGCAAAGTCCCATATAGCAGTTAGAACTGCTATGTAGAAATGGTCACTACTAAATAGAAAATGCTACTGCTATATAGCACTGAGGACTACTATAAAACAATGCTCATTATTGAATGGAAGTTACCACTGCTGTGTAGCTACTATATATAGCAATAAGCAGCAATGTTAACCTCAAAGTAGTTACCACTGCTATATAGCACTTTGCTTTGCTATATAGCCATGGTAAATACTTTATAGCACAGTGCGTTGCTAGGTGGCATCTTTGCTATAAAGTAATGGTGATTACTATAGCTTTGCCTACAAAGCAGTGGTAAGTGCTATACAGCACTTGATAGATGTGATATATAGCAGTTACCACCACTGCTTTTTATACCAAAGAAAAGAGCTATATAGATGTGCTGTATAGCACTTGACATATGTGCTATATAGCACTTGATAGATGTGCTAGAAAGCAATTACCACCCCCCCCCCCCCCCCCCCCCCCTCCTCTTTCAAATCTATGTTTCATAAGACTTTTGACTACCTTTGGTTCTCTACCCCTTCAAGGACTCCAAGACAGCCATTCAGCTTTTTCCTTTCCAATCGTGGACACCTTCAATTGCATCCTTCCTGGCAGGTTTAATGCATTGCTCTCTCTCTCTCTCTCTCTCTCTCTGTGTGTGTGTGTGTGTTTGTGGATAGCTCCACCTTAAATTAATGCATTGATTTTTTGGGATTCCATGTCAATTCCTTTCCTATAGACATAGGGGGGCATTTGGCAAAGCTATGGCACACCCACAGCACCCCTCCAATCTTGCACCCCCTTCCCTCTCTCCTCTTTTCTCCCTCTTCCAGCCTGTCCACCAAACTTTCAAAAGTAAAAAACCCCAAGAGAAATGCTACCATACCCATACATTTTACAATTGTAATGGAACTCACGAGGATGCCCAACAGTGTCAGTGTCGCATTCTATGTTGGCAATTATCCTCTCACCAAGTTTCTAAAAATCAGCATTGAAGAGCAAGACCTTCATAGCGTTCCTCGTGATGTAATTGTGACATTCCAAGCAGTCCATAGCATTTCGCATGACATAGTGGTGACATTCAGAGCATTCCTCTAGTTAAGACATAGCTAGCATGGCACAGCGACCCTTAGCCTGACTGGTGACTGGGCAGTTGTGACTTTGGCCATGTGGACAAGTGTGTCAGCAAGTGGGACCCAAAGGTTGAGCTCAATAAGTTCTTGGTGTTTGTTCATGGGAGGGTTTTGGGCGTAATACTCCCACCAACTTTCCTACATTGTGATGACATCTCTGTGGAAGTGGTTTGAAACCCAAAAAAAAAAAACAAAAAGGTCTTCAAAGTGCACATCAAGTAGCAAGAAACCAATAATACACAGTGGTACAGGCAGCTAGACTATATTTTTAAAGCAGGACGGATATGTATAATGGACACTTGCTGCATGCATTATCCAAACGTTGTCATATGTACATTATCAAACAGAGTCCACACACTATAATTTACTTGAGCTTAGAGACCTTACAAACCAGGCACCCACCTGATAAAAGGAAGATCTCAGCCACCCGTCCCTCATGATGGGGGGGTATCACCGCCTCCCCCATCCAATGTGGGCAAGTAGGAGACCTGTAAAAAACCCTATACTTGATCAGGGATAAGGCTGGAAAGCCTGCCAACATCCAAGCCTCCTTCCTTATCACCATTGACAACTTCAAATGTGGAATTTGGAGTGCACTTGCCCTCTACGCAGGTCACTACAACAGTGGCCACATCCTGTCTTGTGATCATTCCACTGCCTTTATCACCTGTGAAGTGAATGCATGAGTAGCATTAAAGTTATTTTCCCTGATGGAAAAGATTACCCTAGGGATTTCATCACCAACTTCCACCCTAGGGCCAAACTTCACAAAGGTCTGTAGAAACAGTATTCCCTTACCCTGCTCAACAATAATTTCTTGTTTGCCACCTTCTTTGTTAGTCAGGCCACCCGGACGCACTATGTTGTAGCTTATATCCGTTTGTTTTCTGTACACTTCTCGTAGACAATCTTCACCCTGTCACACAGATGGGAAAAAAAAACCATCAACAATGACGTGTGTTGATTGAAAAATCTATTGAAAACCGTAACAAGCTTGTATATAACATGAATACATACTAGCAAAATACATTGTTTGTCCATCAAGCATACCACCCAAAAAAAAAAGGCTGGGGAAAATTGAAAGAAAATTTCGGAGAAAGGACTGATTATTGTGGGGGGAGAGAGATCTTCAAGATACCCAAAGGGTTTATGAGACCATACAATAGTACACGTGATCCATGTACGAACTGTAAGTCATAAAACATGGAAAGTGTCACCAATTGGACATTGAAACCCTACATCCATTGGAGTTATTTGTTTCACAAAGCGCTCATGGAGTATGTTCCTGACCCATGCCTATATTTACTATAGAGGTTCACATGGGAACCACAAGTATGGGTGAGCATATTTGGTGAATGGACTCCTACATATGGGGCAGTGTGCATAAATTGCTTAACGTTGGCATTGTTTGCTTTTATTGCCCACAAGTGTCCACGATACCAAGACGAACGGTAATCCTCATGGACGGGTGTGCATGACATTGCCTGGGCCTAACACATCGTCTGTGTGTTTTGTAGGTGGTAAGTATCTTTTAGAACCCATCTATTTTTATATGTTTTTTGTGTACTAATGTGTTATAACAGGTACACATTGCATTAAATGAAGAACGGACAACTTACTAAAGACTGAGAATTTCATAATTGGACAGGTGCCAGTTAAAAAAGGTACCCAATGTTTGGGGCATGTACACAGCAAGATGGACTAAGGTCCCATTTACCAAGTGGGTGGGCAAAATATAGCAAGGCCCACCACTTGTTGGCACCACTACCCTGCATTGGAGTGTGCAAAGAGGTTAACCTATCTATGGAGATCCATGTGAAGCACCCTGGCATTGCTCAAAAGAGCAATTGTGGAGGGGTCTTCAAATGCACCAATGGCATGTGCAAAAGTGTAGAACTTACGCAACAACCCAATCAAATTTGTTAGACAGGAAGCTAACTCAGAAGTACCAACTATAGGGATTTTAACTCCTTGATATGGTACTCTATGATTGCAGCAGATTATACCTGGCTGATTCTTCTCATCTCGAAGAGGAAATTGTCTTGTTACTAGACTAATAAATCCAATAGAATTAATATCCCACTTGTTGAAGGGTTGCTGGGCTAGAATCATGGTAATGTGTAGTTTGCTTTTCTCATAAAATATGGCAAAGTTTTGGAATTTACCACATTGTTTCACAAATACAACATTGGAAAGAAGGGTAAGCCACCATAGGCCTACTTGCAAGATCTTACAAACTATTATTTTGATGGAAATTTTCCTCTAGTAATTCTCCCATGTGTTTGCTCAAGCATGTCTAGAAACTTATTGTTGCATATTTGTGAAAAATGTCATCTTTCTTTACATCATATATTTACCTAGCTATGAACTTGTAGGGGTCTCTTTTTGAACAAGACATCTTCTCCTATTCTTATTTGAATCACATCAAAGGAGAGTTGTGAGAAAACGGAGGACACCGCCGGTGTTGCCACATCCGGCATGTGAAGCCTTGCTGACTTTGGAGTGCGCGAGCAGGAGATTAGCTACTAGCATCTGTGGTTTGGTTAGCATGTTTGGGGGGGGGGGGGGGGGCACGCTAACCGAGTTGATAGAGACCCAAGGTTCTCCTACTGCACCTTGCGTGCTATTCCCTTCTATAGAAGGATATGCTTTTGGGAGACTCTTTGAGTGCTGCCATTGGATTGTAGAGGACACGGCTTGGAGAGGACGCGGCTTGAGGTAGTACTAGATTGAACACGCATTCTTGAGGGTGGATCTTGTATTTGTATTGTTTTCATATGTCTTGTATATGGTAATCTAGTGCCACATTAGGCACCCTCATGCTCGTGTTTGAGTGACTCCTTGTAAACGGGAAAAAGAGAGAGAGGGGGGGGAGGGGGAGTGTGGTGTTAGTTTTCTATCTCATTTTTCTTCTGATAAATTGTTTGATCATATGTGATGGCATTTACTTGGTACATCTTTTTAAAGTGCTTTCATCATCCTTGATAGCTCAGTAAGCTCCCAAGATTGTCGGGCCAAGTTACACTAGCATACTCTCCATACGATGTTCTCTCCATCAGTTACTACGGGCACACTGACTTATAAACCTTATAAGTTACTTTAAATGATAAAAATCCCATGCTGCTTTTGCTCAGAAGCCATCTTTCAAGCCAAAATTTTCCGGTAAATGCTCCAGCTTTCTTATGTGGAAAATCCCCGTTCTGTTGGGTAGGAGGGCAGCTAGATTGCACACACACACACACACACACAAGCTCAAGCACAGAGAAACGTGAGTGCTGGAAAAGATGTACTCAATAATAATAAAATGAAAGTACAAATAAGTACTAAAAAGCCTAGGGCTAAGTGCCCAACACACAAGAGTGTGTTCACATGGGAAAAAATCCTGTGTCCAACCACAGAGAAGAAGTGCCCGTGAGTAAGCTGAGTTCACACTTGAACTAACTGCTTATGCTCAAAAGCCATCTTTCAAGCCAAAATTTGCCGGTAAATGCTCCAGCTTTCCTCTGTGGAAAATCCCTGTTCTATTGGGTAGAAGGGCAGCTAGATTGCACACACACACACACACACACACACAAGCTCAAGCACAGAGAAACGTGAGTGCTGGAAAAGATGTACTCAATAATAATAAAATGAAAGTACAAATAAGTACTAGCCCAGGGCTGAGTGCCCAACACATGAGTGTGTTCACACGGGGAAAAAACCTGTGTCCAGCCACAGAGAAGAAGTACCCGTGAGTAAGCTAAGTTCACACCTGAACTGGCCGAGAGTGGCAAGGTGGACATGACCAACAAACCCCCCTCAAGTGAACGGTGTGAACAGGTAGCACGGTGATAAAGCTGTGAATGTTGCTCTACACTATGCTCCACAGTAAGAGTGATCAACACAGATCACGATGGCAAAGTTGAACTCAAGTGCCAATGGGAAAAGCAAGCACTATCTGACGGGGAAAATGAGAAACCCCAATGTCATAGTGCTAATGGTAGAGCACAGTAGTACATAAACACATCACTTGAAATGCATGTCAAAGATCATGTGGACAAATGTAACACGCGGAAGCTCTGGGGATCTTCTTTCAGCCCTAAACACTACTGGAAACATGCTGATGCAAAATGCAGACATGAAGAGAGAGTAGAGAGAGAGACATGCTGGAAAATTAAGTATATTCATATGGTACAAAAAGATACCCAATCTACAGCCATAGGCTGCCTTCTTAGAAAAGGTGAACATCACCAAAATTTGTCCTATACTTGGACCCAACTCCTAAAGAGTTGAATGAATCCTACAATGAGCAAACTGCCTATTTATAGGCTCTTGGACACAATGAGAACTAGCCGACTGCAGTTGTGGCATTTATTCCATAAAAATGCAGCATTTTCTGATCTGGTCCAGCCGCCTCTGTTCTGGTCCAGCCCGCCTCTGATCTGGTCCAGCCGACCACCTTTGCAAGCAGCCGACAGCACAACCACATCCTTCCATGCCCTGCTGCAAGTCCACCTTTGACCAAACTGCACCTTGTGCCCCAAATCCTAGCTCTAATGATCTTTTTCTTGGCTGCCCCTTCTGGATTAGTTCTGAGAATGTCCATGGCATTTTCATGCACATGACACATCAATTGCATCAAATCAAGAGGCATTGCATAATACCTCCCTGAAGGCAAGCATCCAAATGCCAAACTGAATTGCATGTAAACAACAAGAGAGCAAAGCATAGCTTTGTAACTGCACCAGTGATACGCTATGAGAGGATGGGTAAACTCTCAGCGATGCCATGATCAGTGGCATGTATGGCAAGTGTAAAGATGCATAATCCCACAATGAATAATATACATGTGACATGTCAAAACCATGAGGGCAAGCCAACACCGGCCAAGTGTGTAGAAGACACTCCCAGTAAACATCACATGTGAGAAAGTGACAATGTCAACACTATAGAAACAATCCCGCTACAAGGGAAGGCAGAATAAAAGGCATCTCCAGTAGACATCACATAAGAGAAAGCGTCTAGCATAGACAAGCATAAGGGTCAACAAGCATAAGTGACCATGAGGCATCACCAACTGCATGTGGGCACCCATGTACACAGCATACTTGCAGCCAATACCCACGTACACAGTGTACTTGCAGCCAAGCAAAAATAGCCCATAAACAGTCTCAAAACATGCCCTGTTGCAAGGAGGACCAACATACTTGTGCACCTCTGTCCAGCAGCCAATTGGTCTTCTCCCTCCAAAAAGCAAAGAGAGAGAGGAAGGTTCAGCGCCTGTGTTTTCTGTAGCACAACAGCCAAAGAAGCTCAACCCATGCACTCTCCCAAAAAGCAAGAGTAGCGCTGCCCGCCAGCAGTCCTTCTAGAAAAGCATGAGAGAGAGAGAGAGAAATGAAATGAAATGAAATGTTATATTAACGTCTTCAAAAGGCCAAAGTGACCTATGAGACCAAAGTTACAACCATATGACATCTGATACACTATCTGGAAAAGAAAAGAAAGAACTAAAGGTAAGTATCTAGCCCTACAATACATCAGTAGGGAGCATCCGGAAGCAGCAACTAGGGAGAGTGGGAAGCTAACGCTACTAGTCAAAATGGGGTACGTGAGTACATGGATACATGAATACATGAATATGGGGGAGTACAAAAGTGACAGTGAGTACAACAGTATATGGCTAGAGTGGTAATCATCCTAGGAGCTCTAGCATGGGTCTCTGCCGGATGGCCTGGATATCTGCCATAGTGAGATGCCTGGTCGGACGAGCCCGATGCCTCGCAATGATGCTATGAATCCTCCGGTGTAGGCACCGTCTCTGATGTAAGGATCCGCGAACCCTCGGGCATCTAGATCTGCCCAACTGGATAGCTCTCTCAACTAAAGCCCCATGGGGTGCCCACTGTTGGACTGTCGGCTGTGTGTCCTCCCGGGTAGTCCCTCTAAAGAAGTCAGTAATCTGTCTCTGTGTGGACTCCCTTCCAGTCGGGCGTCTGCTCCTCATAATGGACTCTCTGAGCCTGCGGATCTCCAGGAGATAAAAACCCAAGCATCGCTGATCACAATAGTCCATGACTCTAGACAGTGGTCCAAATCCATCTCTGAAAAGGCAATGGTAGCGCCCTCGAATCTCATAATATGCTGTGCAACGACAGATGTAGTGCTCCTCCGTCTCTGGCGCATGGGGTTGTGAAAAAAAAAAGACCTTTTTTAAAACCTTGAGTCTTTTTTGACTTCCAAACCGATGCCATTCACACTGTCCACCATGTCCCCGTGCACACTTGCGTATTGTCCAGAAACACAGGGTCGTGACATACCCCCCTCTTGAAAAATAGAAAGCGTCCTCGATTGCACTCAATGGCACAGTAAGGCATCTTATGAGCAAAGACGCCACATATGACAAAAGCAATGGCCCTCCAGTGCATCTGGGTGATGAAACAATGATCCTGCACAATATGGCCACACCGTCACGTGAAAGTGACAAACAACTCTTGCTTGTTCCTTCAGAACCTGCAGCAAAAGTCTAAAACCAAGTGGAAACACGTGATTTGTGTTAGCCAAAAACAAAACCATGCATCATTCTACATATGGCACACATATGCATGACACACACATGCATTCGCAAACAATATGCTCCTCAAGATGCTCTAGCTACTCTAAAGTAACAGTCTAAGGGCTACTCGCAAGCCTTACGCCCATGGACATCCCGCAGGACCCACGACTAGTGATACAACATGAGCATATGAAAGCACTCAATGCATCCAAACAATACATCCACCAAGTACTTTCCACATATGTCCCTCTTGATGCTTTACCCACTCTACTTATGGCCATCCCTTAGGAGCCACACCCAGTGGTGCATCCATGAACATAATAAAGTACTTGCTGTATCATACCAACATACATGCCTCACACGACACAATCCAGAGTATTCCCAATGTATTCTCAAGGGTACCGGGATCCAATGGCACCAGAATACAATAATACCTCAGAAAGTGTATGCATACATGCACAGATAGAGTTCGATTCATATATCCATGAACCAAACCAACTCTAGGATTGCTCGCAAGACTTATGCCCTCCATAGAGTCTCGAAGTGTTAGCTCAGGTTGCCGCAAACTTTGAGCTCAACCAAACCATGCCATTCCAAAGGAAACCAGCTCCACAAATAGCATCATCTCAATATCCAATTGACCGATCCTGTGGTCAAGAACAACCAGAACCATATGACAAAGATCAATGTCCCAATCTTCCTCAATCATACCTTAGTTCCAAAGACAAAAACCATCTCTGTTAACCATAGGTGTAGACATAGTTATCCATAGTTGCAGCTATAGTTCATGGGGCGGCCGACTGTGAACCATACCCAACTTTACCATCTCATGTGACTAGTACACAATATCATAGAAGTCCCATAAGCAGATGTACTGTCAGCTATCAGTACCTTCGTGTTGGTGTTGGACTCACACACTCACACACACAAACCTGCACATTAGGGTTAGATGCAGGATTGAGAAGCTCACACACAGAAATGAGAGAGAGACTTAATGGTCACTGGGGCATTTGACACATTCCGATTGATTTGGAACGTGTGCTTGTCCCATTTGACATATGGAAGGAACTTGTGAAACCACGGAATACCCAAAATTATATCTGCTCCTACAAGAGGGGCAACCATAAAATCACGCACAAATTCGATGCCCTGAATAACTAACTTAGCACCTAGAGCTTCATACTTGACGCTCGTTGTCATGCTTGTGCTAAAACCCTCAACCTGTTTGTCCACCGAAGTCAGATCGAAACGAGTATGCCTAGCGGCCTATTCTGTGACCACATCCTCCGTGCTGCCGCTGTCAAACAAGACGACTCTCTGGCCACCTATGTAGCCAAAGGACTTGGGCAATTCGTTGCGCTCATACTCCTGGTCATGGACGCCCTTCTAGTTATCTTCGAGCTTCCGGCTAATAATTGCTCCAACTGAAGCACCGGGGTTTGAAGAACTAGGGGTAGCCGCTGGGGTCTGTGTGGAAGCTGAGCTCACCACGGAAGCTGTGGAGGCAACGGCGACGGGCTTTGGAGGCTTCTTAGGACAATCCCGAGAAGTATGTCCTTTTGTATGACAAAAGAAACATTTACCCTCCTTGTACTGAGAAAGCTCCTCAGCACTCAACTTGCCACCTCTCTTGCCTGCCTCCGCTTTCTGGTCTGGAGTAAGCTTATACACATTGTTCGAGTTCTTGGAGCCAGAGGCTCCTGGGCTCTGTCCTAGGAAAGACCCCGTCTGGTTCTGGCCTTTGCCCCCCGAGGCGGTAGCCCTGGGAGAAGCCGACTGGGAAGTCTTGGGCTTGCCACCATTATGTTTCATTTCTGCACTCTCCGCAAGCGAGAGTGTGTCTGGCCTAAACATACGCACCTCCCATTGGATTTGCGTGTCAAGGCCATACAAAAACTGTCCTTTCTTATCCGTATCATATAAGCCTAATTGCAGACATAAAGTCGAAATTCTACTGGCAAACTGAAGGACTGGTTGCGCGTTCTGACGCGCTCCCCTGAACTCGTCTTCGAGTCGCTCAAGGTAGTGGGGCGGTAGAAACCGCTGCTTAAGGTCGCAGACAAACTCGTCCCACACATAAGCTGCCATATCTACTCTAGTGTGGGCATAAGCCCACTGAGTCCACCAAGGAATGGCCTCACCTTCCAAGTACCAACTGGCTAAGATCACTCTGTCAGTATCTGTTTTTCTAACTGCGGCAAAGTAAGCTTCAAACTGATGCAACCATGAATAGAGAGTTGTGGGGTCGAGTTTACCATTATACTTACTGAAGTTCATTTTCTCAGGAAAATGATTCGAGGTCGCCGCCGGTGTCAATCTAGCACCCAAAGCTTGCTCGTGTTCCACACGTCGCATGGCTTCGTCTTCTCGTTGTCGGATCTCCAATGCACGCATCTGCAACTCGAGCAAAGAGCTCGGCTGCGGTTGTGACCCCGCAAAAGGGTCCCTGTGTTGAGGATCTGGAATCTGGGATACGCGACGCTGGAGAACGGGTACGCTCTTCCAGAGCCAAGATCTGCGCCTTCTGCTCGTCCAACTTGGTTGTCTATTCTGCGATTGCTCGCATCATCTGCTGAAACATGTCTGTAACACTCAAGCCTGGTGCCCTAGCTGGGCTGCCTGGTGTACTCTGGTCCCATGGTTCTTGGTCTCTGTCGTCGTCAAAGCTCGCCATAGCAGGAAAATGCACTTTCTTTCCGGAACGCAATCTGACCATCCACTATCTGTGTGGGAGACGTCTGCAGGCTTCCGGAGGCTGAAAATCAACCGTCCTTCGAGCGACAGGAGTCACTCTGAAAGGGGTAGTCCACCTGTATCTGAAAACCAACCACACGAGCGAGAAAAAATTTTGGTTTCTTTGTTGAATCTTTGCACTTGAAGTAGGCTCTGATACCACTGTAACATGCGGAAGCATCAGAAAAATAGGTAACTTCAATGCTCAGAAAATCAGCACTCTTTTCGCGACGGAATTAACGCACAAACTGAATGAAGATGTGCAGAACAAATAGAGAGAGAGAGAGAGAGAGAGAGAGATGGAGATGGAGAGGACACAGTATTGGGTCCCAAATACCCTCTGTAGGGCCCCCACCACGGATGGTGTATTTGCTTTATTAGAATGATGTAAATTTGAAAGAAAATACAAAAATCCTTGACCTTTCTTGGCTGGGAATTCCCTGCCCTTGACCTGTAGTCCTTCACCCCTTTGCTTAGCACCTTCTTGGCTTGTCTAGCCCCTTTATGCTTGAGCTCTTGGTGAGAAATGAGATGAACAAATGGGATTATGGACTCTCCTATTTATACTACTCTATCTAGAGCAGTCGGCCAGCTGAAGTCCAGGCGGCCAGCATTAAATGTCCCACGACTGAATAATTCAGCATTTAATGCTGAAAAAATTCACATAAATTCCATAAAATGCTACGCATTGTTCCATATATGGCTGGCCATCATGCGCCTGATTCTGGATGGGCTGGACAATGCTTTTGCAAACAATTTGAGGGCTGGGCAGCCTGTATGGGCTGCCCCATACCTGCCCTACAGCCATACAAAGGCTGCATCTCCTGAATGTCTGCCTTTAGCCTGCCCCTAGGGCTGTCCTACAGCCCCTCCATGGCTGGTGGGTTCAGCCAGGGCCTTCCTGGCCGTCATGGGGGTGGTTTCACACTATCCCCATGCCCACACAAAGACCCGGGGTAGCCCTATGGGCTGGCCCCTTGTTCTAAAAGCAAACCCTAACTAACGACTCAGTGATCTGGCATCCGGTACCATAACAGATACACAGAATCACTGACATCATTCCAGAGGGAGACTCACAGCGCGGACTGGCACTGTTTCATGTGCAAGACAGTGCACACCTGACCTTAGACTCCTGTGCAGGACAATGCACACGTGACCTCGGACAACTAAGATGGATCCTTGGCTGACTCGTCCCGGACTGGGCTCACATGGGACCAATTCACCATCCCACGTCCTGCACCTTCTGTACAGATATGTCTACGTGGCATCCAAGTGCGGGATTCACATGACATGCCAAGTGCCCAGTGGAGTGATCAACACACTAGACAAGTTTGGAGAAATGGTCCAGTACATCCCTGGTCAACATAACCCAGTAGCAGATGTTCTTAGTAGAACGACCAACATCCAGACCATTCAGGAGTCTACCATTCTCAACATCTCTAGAAAAGACTTGGATGGTATAGAAGATCAGTATGTCGATTCCACAGAGTTTGATACTCAACCCAATTTGGCTCTCAATTTTGAGCCTGGCCATTGTTCAATTCACTGACAGGCAAATAAGTCTAGACGAGATGTCTACTTCAAGGAAGGGGATTGGGTCTATCTGCGCATCATGAAACAGAGATTGAAACAAGTGAGCAAACGTTGTCCCAAGCTTTCTTTCCGTAGTTTTGGACCTTTCCCAATAGTTAAAAAGATACGTGATGTCTCCATGAAGTTGAAGTTGCCTTACAGTTGGACGATGCATGATGTTTTCCATGTTTCTTGGCTAAAACCATATGTTGGACCACAAGTAAGTTGCCTTACAGTTGGACGATGCATGATGTTTTCCATGTTTCTTGGCTAAAACCATATGTTGGACCACAAGTTTTTAATGTTTCAGATGAACAGCAGCTAGATGTGGTAGACAAAGCAGAAGTCATCGAGCCTGAGTAGATCCTTCTTCATCATTGGAAGCATGGTTCCAGTCGTCGAATGCATCAATTCTATGCGAAGTTCCGAGACCGAGGTACCCACAAAGCCATTTGGCTAGACGAGGAGTTCTTTCAAGAGTATCCCCAATTGTTGGCGAACTACTTGGAAGCCATGAACCTGCCGCCGCCAAGCTAAGTAGGAGAGAATGTCACATGCACTCTGCACTGTAGTGCATGGTGACAAGATGGCTCATCATCATCAACGCAACATTGTACATTATTAGTACCTTTTAGGATAATATTTGTCGTACGCCGTAACCCCATTGTAATCCTCAGTCCAGGATAAGTCAGGCATGAGCTACGAAGGTCATTCTCAACCTTAGACGGTCAGTCGGTCAGTCCAAGTCCCTTAACCCACTTGAAGAGATGCATTCATGCATGTAGAGTCAGTAGAAGCCTTAGGGTTTGCATTAGAAAGCACTCTACATAATGCATAGCATTCATCCATTGCATATAGACCGCTGCAAAAGCCTTTAGATAACACCTAGCATTTATTAAAATTTATCCAGTATTTTTTCCATAATTTATAGCATTTAATGGCATTTTTACATTATTTATCCATTTATCCAGGACAAGATTCAGTCGGCCGACCCTTCAGCCAACTGACCAGCATCTAGGGTCTATATAAATAGTTGAGCATATCATTCATTCATTCATTCATATCATATTCAGCCTAGAGGACCTCAACGCTTGGAGCCTTCAGCACAAGGAGCATAAGCAATTAGAGAATTCAGCTCATCAGCCATCAGCGTTTCATCCATCAGCATATAGGAGCAGCAACGCTTGAGCATTCAGCCTTCATTCAGCAAAACACAGCATCTACAGCATTCAGCCTACAGATCATCATTTTCAGCATACATACAGTTTTCAGCATCCTTGTTTGCATCGTTTTGCTACAACCACTTATTGAAGGTAAAACTCAGTATTCATACTCATTTTCAGCATTCATACATAGCCTAGAACAGTCCCAATCAGCCCCTTCTCTCAGCCTCAGATTTGCAGCCTTCCTACATCCATTGGGAAGAGTGCATAGGCTCAAGATTGGTCATCATTGGTGCATCTACAGCCATGTACAGTTCAGCCCGACTCTTGGTCCTCAGAGATCTTGCGTTTGGCTTATCGTCAGTCCACAGTCAGTCTCTTCAAAGTAATAAGCAAATACTATTCCGGTAACAGGATAGGGGGCCCTTCAATGGGTAATTCGGGACCCCATACGGTGTACACTTTCTCTCTCTCTCTCTCTCTCTCAAATCTCTTAAAGTTTGAAGTCTTAAAGTGGATTGCTAAACTCGCGAAACTCAAGATACAGAAGACGGTGTGAGCATTTGTGTGATAGGTTCCTCAAATTACGAGTACTTCCGCTGCATGTTACACTTGTGCTGCTGGCCGCCTATTTTGTGCAGGACAGCAACAGCCTACATGCTGCGTTTTTTCTCCTACAAGTTTTTTGATACGGATTTGCGCTTGGGTGTACCTATTTCTTCCGTGTTTCCAGATTCAGCCCTTTCTACTGCCCGAATACCTCTGCGTTTTCAGATTTGCAGCCATGGTTGCTGCGTTTTTCTAAACAGATTTTGCTTATAGCTCTACCTTCATCTGGGCTTCATCTGTTGGACACGAAAGTACCTTCTGTTTAGCGTTTTTCCTCATAGGAGGTGTGGACACTAGTTGGCCTGAATTTTCAGGTTTGTAGCTCTTGTTTGGCTACGTTTTCTTCTCCAGTGGACACAGATCCATTCCAGAGGGGGTTTTGTTTGGATTGTGGCTATGGATGTCATATGCAACGGAAGTCTTTGTATTGGAAGATCCTGTCACACAAATGCTCACATGTCTTCTGTATCCTGAGTTTCGTGAGTTTAGCAATCCACTTTAATACTTCAAACTTTAAAGAGATATGAGAGAAAGAAAGAAAGATATATTAACGTCTACGAGAGACCAAAGTCCGCCTATGAGACAAAATAATACAACTGTGTTCTTCCGGTCATCGGAAGAAAAGAAAAAGAAAGAAAAGGAAAAGAAAGAAAAGAAAAAGTGTGCATGTGTCTGGATACAACTGTGAATCATCATGGATCGGTGGAGCCCATATACAAACAATATAAAGGGGGGTGGGGATGTGGATGGAGTGCTAAGGCAAGATGCATCTCTATATGCTGAAGGGGTAGTACAAGCATGCTATGCAGATCTATGTCTAACTCCATCCAGTGCCATAAGAGGGATATAAGATATCATACATCGCCGATGCTGAGGCTGTGAGTGGCGTGAACATGTACCCTGAGTCTGGATGAAAGCAAGCTAGCCTCTCCTATGTCTCCATCTGGTGTCTCATTCGGATAGCTGCTATCTCTCGGTGACGAAGTCGGGGTGCTCTGTGTCCAATCTGTCTAGGTCTCCTCCTGGCTCTCTCAATTTCTCTGCTCTCTGTGCAGTCACCCCACGTGGTACATCAGCTGGCACTGGCATAGCTCTCTGGAAGAAATCTGTGAGCTGGGACTGTCTCCCACCCCTAGTGGGAGCGGGTGTCTGGAGGAGTCTCTCTCGAGAACTATGAAGCTCTAGCAGTAGTCTGCCAAGCTGTCGCTGGTCCGAGGCCTCCATCAACTGATGTAGTGAAGTTGCTCATCAAACAATCCTGCATATCTATCTCTGATCCCCAAGTGGGCTCTACATCTACATACGAAGTGATCCTCAGTGTCCACCTCCTCGCGGCACAATCTGCATATCCCCTCGGCTCTGGGAACCCGTGCCGCTCTCCCAGCCTCTATCTCTAGCTGATGTGATGAGACTCGTAGCTGTCCAATAGCAACGCGAGAGCTGTGTGGCATGTATACATCCATATACCGCGGTCGCTGTATAAACCCATCCCCTGAGATGCTCATAAAGTGGTCTCTGTAATACAACATCTTCGGTGGTAGTGGGCTCTCTGGTGGTGTCCATGTCTCCTGTATGTAGCGCTGCCATATGTCCTGTCTCATCACTCTGTTCCTCTCATTGAGAGAGAGGTAACCCCGTGGAGCAGACTGATCATACTGAAAAGGTGGCAACCGCTCAATGTCTATCCCATGATGTGAGAACCACTGTAGCATCTGTGCATACCAAGATCCAGTGTGTCTAGCCTCGGCCAGCTGTCTAGATGCCTCAAAAGCTTGGCGGGATAATCTCTCCGTCGGCATCTCCCTCATCCTGTATATAAAGGAGATCGTCTGGAACAATGCCTCCACTGCCATAGGTGGTGCAGCAAACTCAGCTCGAACAATGTCGTGCGGGACAGATGGTTTGCTGCATATCATCCTCGAGAGCATCAAGATCTGTGGTCTCTCCAGCTGTACCCATGTGGAGGCTGCAAGCCCTGGTGCCCAAACTGATGCTGCATACATCAAGGCTGGTGTCACTAATGTATCAAAGAACTGTACACCAGATTGGGTCCAAAAATTACCCACTGAAGGGCCCCCTATCCCGATAACGAGATGGTATTTGCTTTATTACTTTAGAGAGAATGACTGTGGACTTTAGATAAGCCAAACGCAAGATCTCGAAGGATCGGAAGCCTGGCTGAACTGTACACGGCTATAGAAACACCTCGATGAACTGATCTCGAGCCTATGCACTCTTCCCAAGGGCATGAGGAAGGGCTGCACACCTGAGGCTAAGAAAAGAAGGCGGTGGACCGTTCTAAGCTATGTTAGAATGCTGGATATTGATGTAGACTAATGAATCAAGGCTGAGACTGCTGGAAATCTGCAAACGCAGGTCTGCAGGGCTGAATACTGGTGTAGGACTGATGCTGGACTGAAACGCAGACTGTAGGGCAGATGTAGACCTGTAAACGCAGACTGTAGGGGACTGTAGATCTATAAACGCAGACTGTAGGGGACTGAACTGCAGGCGGCTGCTTTATATGCAGAAAACGCAGGTCTGTTTGCTGATTTGGGGACTGTGGAGGACTGTACGGCTGCGCCTGAAGGCTGTCCTATTGTTCTGCTGCGCTTGAGTGTCACGTGCACACCCGAAAGGTGTACAAGTGACATGGCATCATAAACATTAATCAAGAATTAATTGGGATTTATCAGGATTTATCGGGTATTTTCTCGCATTTTCTCAGGCATTTAAGCATGGTATTCAGCATGTATCTCGTGGTATAGGCTGAGTACATCATCTAAAGCAACACATTAGAATTCATTAGGCTTCATAGGCATTTATGGAGGCAGCTGACAGCAAGTAGGTCACAGGTGGCAGCCAACTAGTATTATGAGCATTTATGGCATTTATGGGCAGGTCGTGAGCATCTAGGAGCTGGCCGACCAGCAGCATCTCACCATATATATAGAAGCACATTATTCTTCAGCAGTGAGGCACCTTTCCCTTCAGCGTTTCCACCTTGGGAGCATAGGGACTAGCATCAGCATATATTCAGCATTAAGGCAGTTTCCAGGACATCATCAGCATTAAGGCAGTTTCCAGCACATCATCATCATCAAGCATCAGATTTAGTCCATCATCTCAGTTTCCTTCCCAAGAGACAAGGGAAGTCAACGGGACAGCAGTTCACTTAGCATACAGTCATCATAGGCAGCATATTCAGTCCATGATCTCATCTCTCTCTCTAGTTAACCTAACCCGAGGTTAGACCTGCTAACCCTACTAGAGACTTGGGACGTAACATTCTCCCCTTCCTTAAGAACTATTGAAGTCCTTGACAATGAATCCGAATCCGGGGAGGCGACTCTTTAGACTAAGCACTAACTCCCACGTGGCCTTGACCTTGGACCATCCTTTCCACCTTGATCAAGTACTCATAATAGGTGGTATTCCGACACCGTCTAGTACGTTGATCTACAAACGACTCAGGTTCCATTGGAAATTACCGGGTCATGTCCTCAAGGTTTGAGATCTTGTCCACTAGCACAATCTCATCACCTTTCCCCAAACATTCTTTCAAACAACTGATGTGAAACACAAGGTGAATCTTGATTCCAAAAGGCACTACCAACTAGTAAGCTACAACACTTATCTTCTTTAAGGACCACAACACGAGAAGACAACTTGTAATGTATACCAATCCTTGTTGTCAGTCCTTTGAGATTTAAGGTACACCCACATGCTCTTCTGTAAGACTCTCGGAGTCCTTCAATGGTTAACATAAAATACTAAGTGACTCTTATGCTTTCCTTTGCAATCAGCGTTTCTCATCCATGGCACAAGGGAGAAGCAGATCAGCAGTATAGCCAGCATATTCAGCACATAGTTCATCATTCCTACCTCCTACATAGAGGGAAGCCGGCATCGAAGGGTGGATCTCAGCACTGGAGCAAGGATCAGTCCTCATCATCAGCATTCAGCCTATCCCTCTCCTCCCGAGAAGGGTCTTCATCTAGGACAGCATCATAGATCTGTTTAGATCTCATTGTAACCCATTCATCTAATATAGCTGCATTGCATTGCATTGACACCATTTGTCTATCTCTTAAGCATCATTAAGTGAAGTTTAGCTAGCCTTAGGTTGTGATTACTACGATCAATCCCTCACATGTCACATTGAGACTATGGATGACTGAAGCAAAAACGCAGATGCTCAAAGGGCTAGAGAAGCAAAACTCAAGTACTCCAAGGGTTGGATGAGACTAGTCTAGTGCTGAAGGCAAGGGTACTCCTAGGGCTAAGGAGAGGAAAGCTCTTAGCACACTGAAGACTGAATGAGAAACTAAGCCCTATGCAAGCCTATTTATACTAGATAGAGGTTGGTCAAGTTGGCTGGTCATAATTAATAAACTTTATGTTTATAAATGACAATAAATGCCAAATAAACACCATAAAATATGGAAAACATACCAGATAAATCCTAGTAAATTCCCTAAGGCTTCTGGGATGTTCTAAATGATGCACAGGCATATGAATGCATATTATGTAGGATGCAGAGTGCTTTCTAATGCAAACCCTAAGGCTTCTACTGACTCTACATGCATGAATGATTCTCTCCAAGTGGGTTAAGGGACTTGACTGACTGACCGACCCGCTAAGGCTGAGGAATGACCTACGTAGCTCGTGCCTGACTTATCCTGGACTGAGGATGTACAATGGGATCACGGCGTACGACAAATATCATCCTATTGGGTTCTAATAATGTACAAATATTGCACTGTTGATGATGAGCCAATTTGTCACCATGCACTGAGTGCAGAGTGCATGTGACATTCCCTCCTGCTTAGCTTGGCGGCAGATTCATGGCTTCCAAGTAGTCCGCCAACAACTTGGGGTACTCCTGGGAAAACTCCTCGTCTAGCCATACGGCTTCGTGGGTATCTCGATCTCAGAATTTTGTATAGAACTGACATATTCGTCGACCGGAACCATGCTTCCATCAATGAAGAAGGATCTGCTCGGGCTCAATATCTTCTGCTTCGTCTACCACGTTTGGCTGCTATTCATCTGAAACATCAAAAACTTTTGGACCAACATATGGTTTTTGCCAAGAAACATGGAAAACATCATGCATTTTCCAACTGGTAGGCAACTTTAACTTCATGGAGACATCACTTAACTTCTTAACTATTGGAAAAGGACCAAAACTACAGAATGAAAGCTTGGGACAACGTTTGCCCACTTGTTTCAATCTCTGTTTCATGATACGCAGATAGACCCAATTGCCTTCCTTGAAGTGGACATCTCGTCTAGACTTATTTGCCTGTCTGCTATATGCTTCCTAAGCTTTGGTCAAGCGGTCCTTGACTGACTCAATGATCTCGGAAAATGCTTCCGTGGTTTTATTAGCCTCTAAAGATGGAGACACCATTCTCATCAAAAGAGAAGAAAAACGGCGACCAAAGGCTGCTTCATATGGAGTCCGTCCGACACTCGATGAATGAGTGTCGTTCAAGATAGCTTGGACCAATGGAAGATAATGTTCCCATCTGGACTGCTGGTCATGACAGTATGACTTGAGAATATCAAAGGCCAACTGGTTATAAATTTCTGTTTGGCCATCTATCTGCAGATGGAATGCACTAGACAACTGCAACTTAGTTCCGAAGTTTTCAAATAATGCCCTCCAGAAATGCGAGGTAAACTTGGAATCTCTATCTGATGTTATGGTACTAGGCAAACCACAAACTGGATACCAATGCTTGAGAAACTGACGGGCTACGTCCTCGGCTGTGGCCGTATGCTTGCATGGGATGAGCATGCAAAATTTACTAAAGCGATCCACAATGGTAAAACACTGAGTGTTACGGGATCTGGTGGATGCTGGTAGAGGCCCTACAAAGTCCATAGATATGTCGCTGAAAGGTCTATCGGGGATAGGCAAAGGTTGAAGTAAACCTGCCTTCTTTGTATGGGGAACCTTGACTTTTTGACAAATCTTACAGGCTTGTACATGTGCATGGACATCACGCCTCATCTTTGGCCAATAAAAGGACCGTTCTAATTTCTCGAGGGTACTGTTGATACCCCTATGTCCTCCAACTAAGGAGTCATGGGCATCGTGGAGAAGAGCGGAACGCTTTTCCCAAGTAACACAGAGACGATTCTTGTAGAACAACCAACCGTTCTGTACTGAATAGTGACCAAGCTCAGAATTGAGCGCCTAACTGTACTGAGTACCAAACTCAAGGAGGTCGACATACTGGTCTTTCATACTATCTAAGTCCTTCCCCGTGATTTCGAGAATGGTAGCTTCTTGGACTGCCTGGATGCTGGACTTTCGACTAAGAGCATCTGCTACTGGGTTATGCTTACCAGGGATATATTCAATCATACCTCCAAACTGTTGGAAGATTTGACTCCACCTGGCCTGTCGATCGCTCCACTAGGCACTTGGCATAGTCTGAAGCCACTTAAGTGCTTGGTGGTCTGTTTTCACTGTGAAAGCCTGTCCATAAAGAAAAGGCTTCCAATGTTTGAGCGTTGTGATCACACCCAAAAGCTCTTTGTCATATACTGAATAATTCTTTTCGGCGACATCCAACTTTCTACTGTAATATGTCACGGGTCTATTGTCCTGCTGGAGGACTGCACCTATGGCTACATTGCTGGCATCGATGATGACCTCGAAAGGTTCGTCCCATGATGCTAACTTTAATACAGGTGCTTCTGAGGCAACTTTCTGGAGTGCACGGAATGCATCAAGCGCCTTGCCTATAACTAAGGCTTTTTGCTTGCGAGTCTTCACCCCCTTGAGCAAGTCAGTAAGAGGTGCTGCAAGGTTGGAAAACTGATCGACATGGGTACTATAGGCCTGACAAAGACCTACGAATGAGCGGATTTCTTGGGCGGTCTTAGGAATGTCCCAATCTAAGATCTCCTGAACCTTTGATGCACCCAGTCTAATCCCATCGGAACCGATGATGTAGCCCAAATACTCAACTTCCTTAACACCAAAGACAGACTTCTTGGCGTTTATGTAGAGCTGATTATCTCGCAAAAGTTGCAAGACTTTCTCCACATCTTTCTCATGCTGCTCCGCAGTGGCTGAGAAGACTAGTATGTCATCAAGGAATATGAAAACACACTTCCTAATACTTCCTAATGTGGACTGCGAAAATCCTAGACATCATCTTATTGAAGGTTGCGGGTGCATTTGTATTTTTGGAATGCCACCTTCAAAAATGCAGACCTGATGGTAACCACTCTTGAGGTTGATCTTAGTGAAAAACTTAGCACCGTCTAAACGCTCCAAAATGTACTCTATCCTTGGCATAGGAAACTTATTCTTGATAGTGAGTTTTTTTAATGCCCTGTAGTCTACACAAAGGCGTGCAGACTTGTCCTTCTTTTGGACAAATAGGATAGGTGCAGCAAATGGGGAGTGAATCCGGCTCGGAGAAGCTCAGATAACTGCTTTTCTAACTCGCCCTCTAAAGTCTTCGAAAGACGATAGGGAAACCTGCTAGGAGGATCTGATCCAGGGACCAAATCAATGTGATGGTCCTCAGGGCGAGAGGGTGGGAGACAAGGCGGGAGATCGCCCCTAAGCATAATGTCCTGATGTCTGGATAGAAGGTCTGCTAACTGAGGGACTGAAGATGTAACGGATGCTACTAATGAGGGAGGGGCTGTTTAAGCACGAACATAAAAGAGTGCTCCTGCTGCTCTCTTGCGAATAGATCGTCTGGCCTGGAGATGCGAAATCAATGGGATGCCAAGAATGCTTCTATACAAACAAATCATGACAGGCTCAAGAAAACCTTTACAAATAGTAAAAGTGTCATGTCCCCAAACGAGAATAGGCTCATACTGACGTAACCACTGAATTCCTAAGATCATGTCACATCCCAAGAGAGGTGAGACGATGAAATCTCGTTGAAATGAGGCCTTCTGAACTTCAAAGGCAAATTGCTGTGCCTTCTGGGAAATGTGGGTGCGAAGACCAAGTGTAAACCCGTCCACATCCAGATGATATGGGACTAATGTGCAGTTCAATTTATTGGCCAATTGGGGAGAGATGGCGTCTTCAGAACTACCCATATCGAAAAGGACTACAAACTGTCGGCCCTGGGCAGAGCCATAAGCTCAGATGAGGCTCTTCTGAGCAGCATCGCTCTCACCCTCCTGCTTAGCATCAAATACCACAGATGGCATAGGATGCATAGAAGGTAAAAGTTGAACTGCATTTGAGGTAGTGGCCGGGCTGGAGGAGCTGGGGAGACTGTGACAACTGTGGCAAAAGGAGCTTTGGCGGCTTGTGCCGCTTGCCATTTGTGGCAATCCTTCTTACCATGCCCTATAATATGACAGAAAAAACATCTATTTTCTGATTGGTACTTCCTTTGCTCCTCTGGAGGAAGATAACCTCCAATAATTCCTGCTTTAGCCTTTTCATCAGGGGGTTTCTTAGGTTTAGATTCTTTATCTTTCTTACCCCCTGAACTGGAGCTATTACTGTCGTCCTTCTTAGCATCTTTAGAAGAAGCGTTACCTTTCCCTGTCTGTGCAGCTGATTGCTGCTGCTGGGTTTTGGTACTGGACGGAGATGACTGCTTGGGCTTGCCCCCGTTCAGCTTCATTTCTTCATTCTGAGCGAGAGTCAGAGCCCGGTCATATGTACTTGGTTCAAAGTTACGAACTGTGAACCAAATGTTAGAGCCCAATCCACGAATGAATTGCTCCATCTTAGCCTGCGCAGATAACCCTAACTGATGTGCTAAAGTAATAACCTTATCGGAAAACTAAAGCACTGGGGATCCGTTCTGTCTGTCATAGAACTCATCTTTCAGACCGGTCATGTACTGGGGCGAGAGAAATCTGGTCTTCAGGTCATGGACAAAGATGTCCCAGTCAAAGGCTGTGACACCTGTGCCCTGGTCTGTATGAATACTAGACCAATGCTGCCACCAAGTGACTGCCTCACCAGTGAGATGGGGAGCCGCTAAGTGGACTTTATCTTGTGGGTCTGTGATCCTAGCTAATGGAAAATGAGCATTAAACCGATGAGTAAATTGATTAACTGATGAATGATCACACTTACCATCATACTTACTGAAGTTTGGTTGACTGCGAATGACGGTGGTTGATGCTGCTGCGGACTGCTGGCTGGTGACACCTATGACTGGGGAGACTGAGGAGAGCTGCTGATACCTCAAGTGTATGGCCTCCTTTTCTCGTTGATGCTCGAGTAACATACGACCTTGATCAAGTTCACGTTGGTGTTCCCGAGCGGCGAGTTCAGCCTGACGCCGGTCTTCGTCAATCCTGCGTTGGGCTTCCTCATAGTCCCGTCTTTCTGCTTTTTCTTCTTTCCTTCGGGCCTCATCCTCTCTCCTTTGTTGTTCCATCTGAAAGAACAGGGCGATGTAGTCGGGTGCTGCTGGAGGTGGAGGACGTGTTGTTGCTGCCTCCAAGAGTTGGAGACGCTCCATGAGCAATTGGTTCTGAGCTCTAAGAAGAGCTATGGTGTCTGCTGTAGGTGGAAGAATATGGTCTCCTTCGGGGGGAGGCGTCTTCCGGCTGATGAATACTCTCTCCTGTAGACATGATGCTGAAGTCGATGGTCGTGCCGGAACGCAATCTAACCATCCAAGGATGTCCCCACGCTAGGATACGGTGTGTGTGGACAATCTAAATCTGATACCAATGTGATATGCAGCGGAAGTCTTTGTATAGGAAGATCCTGTCACACAAATGCTCACACCGTCTTCTGTATCCTGAGTTTCGTGAGTTTAGCAATCCACTTTAATACTTCAAACTTTGAAGAGATATGAGAGAGAGATATGAGAACTGTACACCAGATTGGGTCCCAAATTACACACTGAAGGACCCCCTATCCCGATAACGAGATAGTATTTGCTTTATAACTTTAGAGAGAATGACTGTGGACTGTAGATAAGCCAAACGCAAGATCTCGGAGGATCGGAAGCCTGGTTGAACTGTACACGGCTGTAGAAACACCTCGATGAACTGATCTCGAGCCTATGCACTCTTCCCAAGGGCATGAGGAAGGGCTGCACACCTGAGGCTAAGAAAAGAAGGCGGTGGACTGTTCTAAGCTATGTTAGAATGCTGTAAATGCTTATGAATGATAGAATACCTTTACCAGATGACTGGTGTATGCCTGGATGATGCACTGAATGCTGGATACTGATGTAGACCGTCTCACAAGTTGCTGACCCACCGACCCAAACTAACTAAACTAACATTTCTAACAAAACTAACAAAACTCCACGAGGTATGCCATCACCCCATTGGGTACCTAAAAAGCCTCTCACAACATAAGGCTATTATGAAGGCGAATCTACATTGTGGATCCCTGATGATCCAACCCTTCCCCCCGTCCACATGCAACCAAATCCCTTTGTCCCCCAGATGGCAACAAATTCACCACCAACACAAGACTACAGGAGGGTACAGAACAAACGCAGGCCTAAATGCTCTCCATGGCACTCCAATCCTCAATTAAACCCTCGACCATGCCCAAAACCAACCCCTCGGTGGATCCTTAAACCTCTCCTATAAGCCCAACACTTCTATACTGGTGTAGGACTGATGCTGGACTGAAACGCAGACTGTAGGGCTGATGTAGACCTGTACACGCACACTGTAGGGGACTGTAGATCTATAAACGCAGACTGTAGGGGACTGAACTGCAGGCGGCTGCTTTATATGCAGAAAACGCAGGTCTGTTTGCTGATTTGGGGACTGTGGAGGACTGTACGGCTGCGCCTGAAGGCTGTCCTACTGTATTGCTGCGCTTGAGACTATGGATGACTGAAGCAAAAACGCAGATGCTTAGAGGGCTAGAGAAGCAAAACTCAAGTACTCAAGGGCTGGATGAGACTAGTCTAGTGCTGAAGGCAAGGGTACTCCTAGGGCTGAGGAGGAAAGCTCTTAGCACACTGAAGACTGAATGAGAAACTACGCCCTATGCAAGCCTATTTATATTAGATAGGGGTTGGTCAAGTTGGCTGGTCATAATTTAATAACCTTTATGTTTATAAATGACAATAAATGCCAAATAAATACCATAAAATATGAAAAAAATACCAGATAAATCCTAGTAAATTCCCTAAGGCTTCTGGGATGTTCTAAATGATGCACAGGCATATGAATGCATATTATCTAGGATGCAGAGTGCTTTTTGATGCAAACCCTAAGGCTTTATGTTTATAAATGACAATAAATGCCAAATAAATACCATAAAATATGGAAAAAATACCACATAAATCCTAGTAAATTCCCTAAGGCTTCTGGGATGTTCTAAATGATGCACAGGCATATGAAAGCATATTATGCAGGATGCAGAGTGCTTTCTGATGCAAACCCTAAGGCTTCTACTGACTCTATATGCATGAATGATTCTCTCCAAGTGGGTTAAGGGACTTGACTGACTGACTAACCCGCTAAGGCTGAGGAATGACCTACGTAGCTCGTGCCTAACTCATCTTGGACTGAGGATGTACAATGGGGTCACGGCGTACGACAAATATCATCCTACTGGGTTCTAATAATGTACAAATGTTGCACTGCTGATGATGAGCCAGTTTGTCACCATGCACTGAGTACAGAGTATATGTGACATTGGAGGCAATTTGGTACTTGAGGAGGACACTAAATTTCTGATTTCAGTCAGCGTTTTGCTGATTTTGGAGCATCTATACATGTGTTTTGTTCTTGGCCTACAAAGTTACCCGGTTTCTTTATATTCCTTGCCTTCTATTGGCGGTGGAGTGCTGTTTTTTTTGCTCGACAGTAGTGTTTTGGCTGCGTTTTGCTTCCCAAAGGAGTTTTCTACACTCAGAGGGGACCCATCTCCAACTACTTCACTTGAGGATCAATTTCGGGAGCTGTTTTGTTTCTGCAGAGACTTTCTTATGTGACAGGAGTTTACAGATTTTGAAGGAGAGTAGTGATCTTTTCAGAGATTCTGAGCAGAGTTTATCTTGTCCGAGCATGTGTTCTTTGCAGTGTTTGCAGAGAAAGGAGGGTGTTTTGCCTGTGAGGTGTGATCCTTTCACATGGATCATTTATTTGTTGCTGATTCTTGGGATCTGATTCTACTTATGATGGAACAGCCTTCTGCTCTCAGTGATGCTCTTGAGGACTTTGTTACCACCACTGCAGTTTATATTCCTGCTTCCCTTTCTCATTGTGAGGAATCTACCTCTCCCTCTCTTTGTGATGCTTCTAAGGATACCCCTCCCCCTGCCAATTCTGCAGGTTTGTTGTTTTGGAGAATGGTTTTTTGGACCCAGTGGGATGCTTTGGATCTGTGGTTGCTAACCGTGCCTAGGGCACAATGGTACTTCCAAAGTTTTTTGGATTTGGATCATAATCAAGTTGGGCTTGTACCAATCCAATGACATCTTTTTTCAGAAAGGGATGTGGAGTCCTTTCATCTTGCGATGCCCATCTCAGTGGAGTATGCCTATGTACAGCATTGGGCAACTCATGGTATGGAGTTTGAGCAGATGGACCCCATCTTTTCTACAGAGTCTTTACATCTTGCGATGCTGATCTTTTCAGAGGATGCTTTTGTATAACATTTGGCTACTCTTGGTACAAAGTTGAGACAGATTGACTCTATTTCTTCAGAGGGTTCCAGTGAGGAGCAACTTGCTTCTCCCAAGATTGATTATCTATAATCTACAGGATCTAATCTTGGTTGGTTTTGAGGTTTTTTCCTTCTCCAGGCTGGAAACACGACATACGACTTCGGGGAGTGTTCTTACACTTGGGTTTGGAACCATTATTTGGAGCAGCAAGTCGCAGCCTACATGGTTGTTTTCTTCCAGAGGAGCGGTGTACCTAGCAACTTGTTCTGTTGCTTTTGTAGCTGAGTTGCTGAGGAGATTGCTTGTGGAGCTTTCCTGGTACCTATTTCTGCAGTCTTTTATCTTTGATCGAGGACGACGTCTCTGGCTTCTTGGAGTTCACTCAGCATCCGGTGCTGAGAGAGGATATTAGACATCATCTCCTTGTTGCTGGCTTCATGTTGGGTGTCCTATTTTAGCCTCTAGGGCTGACCATGTTAGCTATGGGGGCTGGTCACCCCTCAAATATGTTTTCCCATATTATTCCCCATTTTATGGAGTCTTGGGCTTTTTTCCCTAGTCATGGAGGATCTTTTCCCTAGTCGGCTACCTTCATGTGGGCATATATATAGCTGGCTTGCCTCCCTCATTCTTCACTGCTTGCTTAGCATTGTTTGCTGCAGTCCCTCACATACGAGGTTTTCTCCCCTCTTGCTCGTGACATGTATTCCTTTGGATGATGATATTGAGAGCAGGTTCTCACCTATGTTTCCTCTCCATCTCTCTCTCTCACTCTCTCTCCTGTGTTTCCACTTTTCCTTCTTCCGCTGCACATTCTATCATGTATGCCATCTTAGTTGACAACATTATTCATAAGGCTTCAATTATCATACCTTAAGTTTCCATTGCAGCACAAGTCCAAATGCCGTATTCAAAAGAAGTGCAATCGGAGACCAAGGGCGAGTCACTGCCATGGATGACACCAGCACAAACTTGGGAACCTGTATGATCGATTAAATCATCAGATCTACTGCAAACTAGAAGAAAAAATTTACAATGACTGAGATGGTGGTAAACCGTTCTTTGATTATGGTAGCAATAATTCAAGAACTAGGTCCCCTTCATAATAACATAAGCATGCAGTGTGATAGAGAAGGCAACCACATGGATGCCCCCCCCCCCCCCCCCCAAAAAAAAAAAAAAAAAAAACACACACATGCATGTGCATGCACACACACACACACACACACACACAAAGCAACCCTAATGACAAGGCCTAAGAACGTGTAGATTACATGAACTCCCTTACTTTGGCAGAGGCTGCAGCTTCGCTCAGATTCTTCACTCCTAAGTAATCCACATTCCTAGGTGTATTCGCTGTAGATCCTGGCAAGCGCCAACCAACTGTTGCTCCAACTGAACATACAACTGCGTCCACACCATGGCAAGCTGGCTCCAATGTTTCCTTCTTGGTTACATCCCCATTAATAAACTTTACTTTGGCTGCTTCTTCACCTAAACACACAGCCCAAAAAAACACACAAAGAAAACTGGTAAAGACCAAAATGTCTACCAACATGAGACACCTAGCTCTTGACACGGGACACTCCTTCTCGAGTCTTCTCCTTCTATGTATCTAATAAGAAGAGAACCTAAGAGCACTATCAAGAAATTCTACAAGTCACAAAGTTGTTCCAAGCTGCCCGTAAGAGAAGCGAAAACATTACCAATGGCATTAGCTGCTTTTTCTTTGTTTCTGACAAGGACAATAACCTCAAAGCGTTCACTTCTTTTCAAAAGCTGTCTTGTGGCCTGGAGAACATACATCACGGTTAGTATGGCCTGGCCAGTTCTGATTCCATGTACAACATCATACTTTCAATGATACTAAATCCTTTTGCAAATGCACAAGCTGTGGCCTATTATAGCCATTTTCACAATCAGGCAGTACTTGTTGGCCATCCATAATCCAGGCATTCAAGCAATAGCACCTATTAACAAAGAGCATTTAGCCCACGACAATCACATATGGCGTGCTGGCTTGTCCAGTTGTGGAGGACCTCACCTTATCATTGTCAAAATTTTAGACAAAGCCTTCTTCATGAGTATCTCACTTGCCAGCCAAGCACCTCACAACAATATGCACTCCTTGCATCGAAGGATTATATAGGTATGCCCAAAGGTACCTGCTTGATCCATGCAATGTGACCCCTTGTTGCTGCCCCAACCATGCTTTGGAACTTGACCACAACAAGGATGCTTTTAAGTGTGGAAGTAAGGATCACCCTTTTGCCAAATGCCTAAATATACAAAGGGCTCGTAAAGAAAAACCTCATGTAAATGTGATACCTAATGTGCAAGGGAATACAACTCAAATCATAAATGGATGCAAAGTATGCAAAGCTTGGGGCCAGCTGAAGGATCAGCTTGCCTTGTTCATGTTTAATGATTGCTCTAGCGACAATTTTATCTCCACTCAAATAATTGCTACCACAGGCCTTGATGTGCCTAAGCTTGTTGCGCCTATGGAGCCCTTGAGGGCAAGGATGTAAATGTAACTCCCGTGATTGGAAAATTGTGCATACACATAAAAGGCTACTTGGATCACGAGATGCTTAGGGCTGAAAAAAGACTACCCAGTGCTTCCGCATGTGACAACGCTAGACATAAGTCAACATTTTTCCTTATGATTGCACAACATTCACAACAAACGAGGCATTTATTTAGCTGATGTTTGGTTATGTGATCCTTCCAAATAGCCCTTCAGCCATGTATGTACTTATGTTGCCTTTTTAATTTTCGGTTTTGAAGGGCTTTACTTTTACTTCCAAGCATCAATAACAAAGCATTTAACCGTCAATGTTGATGCTTGCTTGAGGTGCATTAGTTAGTGGCAAGGTCTTACTGCGCAAATTAGGCAAAGTGGCTCACTTTACTAGTCGCAGCACATGAAGCAATGTAACATGCATCTAGTGTATCAAAGGATAACGTAGCCTACCCTAACCTACACTTGGCACTGCTGAGAATGATACTGAAAGTAGAAAAAGATACTTGGGCATTGCACATGTGAGCTCACAAAATAGTTTGCAAGGTGTTACAGTGGTTTCTCTTGAGAAGGCTTTAGTCATTAGTTCCCTCTTCTTGTAGACCAGCTGTGTTTCTGTATCTCTTATTTCAATGGTGTTATCTCCATCATCATCCATCTCGTCCACAAGAACCTCGTTCAATTCTTCAATCTCCAGTTCCGTCGTAGAGATGAAGAGCTCATGCACTACATAATGGACCTGATTGAGGACCAGGCTTCACTCTGAATTTTTCAACTAAGATAAGGAGCTAAGCTTCTTCAGAAAAAAAAAAAGCATTTTGTAATTAGTCTTTTCAGACCGGCAGCTTCTTTCCCTTTTACTTAATATATTATTAAAGGTTTTCTCCCCCCAAAAAAAAAAAAAAAAAAAAAAGAGAAGGCTTTAGTATTTAACGAACCAATTTTTTGTTCCTTCCTCACACAACACACCACTTCGCATCCCCTCAACCATTCGACAGTGATTCACCCCTTACATAATCCAAAATGCAAGAGACTGCCTTCGTCCAAGGATTTTCAATCTACCCGATCAGCTCCCTTTTCACCTTCTCAAAATCTAGCAGTAGAATAGGCATTGCTGATCGGGTCTCAGTCCATTCCACACAAAGAGAAGATATTTGTTAACCCTGGCATTTCTCCCGCGTCCCCCTTTGAGAGGTGTCCCTTGTATGTCTACATCATGCTCTCAGCCCTTTGGTCATTGAGACTGGATTATGTAAGAAACGGGGCAAACCGTCCCCCAAGTACCTCAGCAACTCATATGAAAAAGGGACTTTTGCTTCCACCGACCAGTGTTGTCTAGGAGTTGTATGGCAGGGCAGCACAAGGACTCCGGACGAGGATCAATGATGGCTGCACTTATTCCATGCTCGCCATGTGCAAGATCGTCTCTTTCATCCGTCAGTATCTCATCTTCATACATCACTAGTCCTTATGGCACCACATCCGCATGCTGACCATGGGAGGCACTCATGTGCACAGGGGGCCTCTTGAAACGAAAGAGAACATCCCATAAAATAAAACGGCTGACAGGACGAAAGAAACATCAATTGCGTGTAAGCAAGCAAACCTGTAAGCCGACGCCGCTGCTGCAGCCGACTACAAGAACTTTCAAGCGGCCCTCCATCTCCCGAGTCTTGAATGTGTATGTAGTGATCGTCGAGTCTTGGATGTGTATGTAGTGACGAGCTCACAAAACAATTCCAGAAGTCATCTTGCAGCCACGTCGTAACATGAAATAACTGGCGGGGCATTTTTGGGATTAAACGCTCTCTTGCAAGGGACCCTTCACACGTGTCCTCAAACATGTGAAAGGGATAGCCCCACAACCACCTTACTCACATCAACATGTTCATGTCTTACTTACTCCCGAATACAAATGCATATCTCAACAAATTCTTGGTGAATTTTTGAAACCCGCGACTTGTAGAGATTGGTTGCATACATGGCGACACCATTTGGGCGCGCTTGAGAAAGGACAGCCAACCCATCCATGGATCAAATTGTGTCCATCCACCTAGTGTGCTACCAAAATTTTGCCACCCACAACTTGTAAAGATTGGTTGCATACATGGTAAAGAACACCTTTTGGGCGAGCTTGAGAAATGCCAGAGGGCCCATCCATGACCAAGCATGCCACGTCGGATCGGAGTGGTGTCCATCCGCTTCGTGTGTGAAGAGTTCGGCTAGATTTCATCAAAGACGCCTTCCTATTGGTTCTTGCTTCAGAAGGGGGCGGGGGGAGGGGGGTTCTATCCACGAACGTGTCTGAAATATGAAGTATACAAGCAGTATGATCAATATGGTTCTCGAGAATAGACTCCAACCATAGATTGTGCCTCCTTGTTCGATGCTATGGTGCAACAACATGAGCAAGGGACCTCAACAATATGGCATGTCCACACCGTATTGTAACATGTCGTCACAACCAAGTCCCTCAAGTGTTCCAAGCACTCTGAATCCAATATCATACCCAAATGTCATCCTACAAGTGTGGATTTTAGCATGCTTACAAGGATTGTCCCAACAAGGTAACAATTTAAAGAGTGTCAACCACTTAACATGTTGAGTGTAATCATACACTCCAACAAGACTCGAAGAGGACTTATTCCTGTAGCATGAGGGCAGTAGCAAAGGAAGCATCCAAGGTCGCAACCAAGCATAAAGCTCTAACCCAAAACAAGTAAGGTTGCCCTAAATGCTAAGGTAGTTTCAAAAAATGCTAAAGGACCAAAACCAATGGTCCAAATGAAAAAGACGTTGCACAATGTGTGTAACGCACAACAGCATCATGACCATCGAAAGTGGTTTGGTAACTTCGTGTACATATTTGCTTTTGACTAGAAGTGGCTACGAATTGATTTTAAGTTTTGTCCTGCCTAGTGTGAACACTAGTTATTTGTATAATTTTGACAATAAACAAGACACATTCATTCCCTTGCAATAGAGTAGTTGTGAGCTCTTCTCTCCTTTGCTCTTACTTGCATGTATGCAATTGAATCTTGCTTACTTGATGGATAGGTTTAATTGTAGGTTTCTCTCTTCCATTAGCTTCTCCCCCATTCCCCTTTTGTGAGGGAGAACCACCACGAAGGCTATCTCCTTCTTGCCTCTATCTAGGAAAGGGAAGCTTTTCATTCACCCCCTTAGCAAAGGAGCATTCATGTGTGACAATGGGGATACGACGAGACGACAAGCTAGTGCACCCACATCCCAGGAATTGCATTGCAACTCGAAGGCAAGACCTGATGACGCATAATTCGGCAATGCTAAGGTAAGCACTTGACTTGAACGTATTTGGCGCCACTGTCGAAGGACAAGAAGTATAAGCACTGGTCCCCTTCAGTAAAGTGCTTGTGCTCCTAACGTGGGACCTCCGTTCCCGAGGGAGCTCGAAGGCAAGACCTAATGACACATAATTCGACAAGGCTAAGGGAAGCACTTGACTTGAACATATTTAGTGCCACTATCGAGGAGGACAAGCCTAGGGCTTGGCTTTGTTCTTCCATATTTAGCGCCATTGTCTGGGAGGACTAGCCTAGGGCTTTACTTTGTTCTTCCATCCATTCCTCTAGCTACTAGGATCACCCAATATTGCCAGATGTCGTTTAGGAGGCACACGGTTTTAGAGCTTTAGATGTGTTAGTTTGTTATTTTTTATTTGGTTTTGAATTTTATATACATTATATTTTCATATTGGAAAAACCCTAATTTCTTTGGTCTTTTGCATGATCTTGAAGCCCACAAGATTTTGATCTTGTTACATTAAGCCAAGGAATAGCTTAGCAATTATGATTGGCATGGAATTCACTCCAAAAACCTAAGCTTTGAGCTCCATTAGGTGTGAATTAGAGTGGAAAAGTTGATTCATTGTTGAAATTAAAGTGAGAAAGTTGATTCATTGTTAAAATTGGTAGTTAGAGCATGCAAAATTAATTAAAACAATTAAAAGATATTTAATCACTCACATGACTATCATAAAGTAGGATTAGGGATCGTAATCACCCCCCATCAAGTCCAAAAACTTTAAAAACTAGGCTAAACCATCTCTCGGATCGGGAGACGTTAGCCCACAATCCTGCAAAAAAAGAGGCGAGTCAACACGCAAGTGTCATGAGCCTAGACATGTGAGTTGTGAGTCTGGACACATGAGCCATGAGTCTAGAGTAGGTCATCAAACATGAGTCTAGAGGTAGGTATACATAATATTGTACCAAGTAATTTAGATTGCCTTGTAAGCGCATATCTACTCATGTCCTTTAAGTATTCTTGTATTATATAATCTATACCAGCTATAATTTCCAAGGAAAATTCTTATCCTTTGCAATTAGTGGGGCATTAAGTACACCTATTGCCCAATAATTATACACCAACCCTGGCCTATTTCATAAAAGTCCAATGTTGAGGTAGGCAGTTTCATAAAAATCAAATCTGGGAGCCTAGTTCATATGAAAAAGGCGTGAGCCTATAGATATGAGTCTAGAGATAGAGCTTATATTCGCGAGCCTAGAGACGTGTGTCTAGAGGCATGAGCTTATATTCGCGAGCCTAGAGACATGGGTCTAGAGGTGTAAGTCTAGAGACATGAGCCCACACTAATCCTGGAGTGAGTCTATAGACATGAATCTACAAGTGTGAGCCTAGAGATACGAGCCTAACAAAAAAAAGGTTTTAAAAAACCAAAGAAACTAAACCCAAAAAAAAAACTTGCTTTTTGTAGCTTTAGCAGAACTGACGTGTTTGAAACACTAGAGACCATTTCACTAGATTGAAACCCTTGATGTTGTGGGACCCCTACCTCATAGTATAAAAGAGAAACCATGACAAAAGACTATTCTAAGGGCAGAGCAAACTCACTCAGGGCCTCCATACATCAATATCCTATCGCTCATGGTGGTAATCCAACAACTTTCCCAATATAGCTGATTAGAATATACCTTAAGGTAGGAATTAAGTACGATTCCTCCAAGTAAATGTCCACTTCATAATTATCACAAATAAGAGGCATCAGCAGGTGCCCACCTTTCCTTCACACGATGTCTTATTCCTCGATTATGAAGGGAACTATTCTACCTTAATTTCACTAAAAACTCTATGATCTAAAGCTAATTCTAAGATTTTTTCCAAGTTTCTCAGTTTATAATCAATTTGGTCTCTAGGTTTAGAAATGACCCGTAATTCGGGTCCACTCACTTTCCAGTGTTTAAATCCTTTATCAACTTTGACCAATTCCATAGACTCAGCCTAACCCCATCCAATTCCATGGGTTTAGACCGCCACCCTCCACTAGGCATATGGAGCAGGTGTGAACTCACACACCCATAATTGAAATTTCCTTTTTCATTATGCACACACACTTAAGAAAAAAAATAGAGCTCCCACATGCACTCCATGGCAAATTTCTCTTTTCAAAATAAAAACTATTGGAAAGATTTAACTTAAAACTCAAAAATATGTGCAATACATCATCATTGAAATACTACAAACAAACCGACATAAAACGTTGTAAAATCCATCAATATCTCTGCATTTCCCGACATGTTTCTCGAACGAGGAAGGTATGCACTACTAAGCCCGAGTACTACCAAACCATTATGCCAACCGCCCGCAGGAGCCCACAAGTCTCATATTTGAATCTAATAGTTGTGCCAAAATCTAGGGAGCTAGTTCTGATAACAATACTACTCCCAAGGTAAGAACGTCTAGCCACAACCACTCACGGAAGCCATGTGAAACTAATGCACACGTTTAATCTCCAAACCTGCCATGTCCAGTCCAACAAGAGCCACCCCTTGTCCCATCACACTGACCGTGTTGGGAACGCACCCACACGTGACTCTATAGGTCAAGAGCACACCCACATCTAATCGAGATGAGTCAAGGTCTCGGGCGACCGTCTTTGTGACAAGACACCATGCTCATGATGTGACATCTACATGGCAAACCACTCACTTGTGTGGTACCTTCACATGCTTCCACATCAAACAATTTCATAATGAACACAAGGGCAAACATGTGAAATATGATTAAATAGTCACGCATCCACAATCTAGTAAACCATCGCAAGTCTGACGAGACTTCCACAGTCCTCAAGTCACAACTCTGATAGTAGATCCTCCAGCTGCAAAGTCTAGGCAAGATTCCCTCTAAATTCAATACTTAATTCACCATCTTGATTTACTAAAAGATCTACCCTTATTTTAGGCTTAATTACACAAAGTTGGTGCACATTTGTGCACATAAATGAACATGTTATCATCTTTCTTGATATTTTAATCTAGGCTTAACTTGCATCAATTTTTACACATAACTCCTACTCTTAAATATCTTAGATTAGTTCTACTTTTATTTAAGCATTAATTACTAATCTCTCATCTTCTCTCTCTAGCTTTGCTACGTTAGCTATCCTATGCAAATAAATGCTATGATTCATGAATATCCCAAGTTGGTGCACATAAATGCACATGACATATTCTTTCTCAAGATTTTAATATAGCTTAACTTGCATCTATTTTTACATATAACTCCTTCTCTTAAATATCTTAGATTAGTTCTACTTTTATTTGAGCATTGATTACTTATCTCCCATCTTCTTTATCTAGCTTTGTTAAGTTAGCTATCCTATGTAAATAAATGAGATGATTCACAAATATCTTCTCTAAATGAAGGTTTAGGCTACTCATCTAGCTAGAGGCACTCTAAATGAAGGTTTAGGCTACTCATCTAGCTAGAGGCACTCTAAGGTTAATAACCTCTAGGTTGGAGGTCAAGGTGGGTACATTGTTTACATAATTTATACACCCTATCAATAAACTAATTCCAATTTATCCTTTACATAGAACATGAAAATGATTATTCTCTAGGAAATTTATTTAATTCAGAGAATAGGATTGATAATGACAATTTATGAACATCAATTTATACATGAAATATGAGTTCAAGGCTTACCTTATATATGTAATTTGATGAATTCTTTGATGGCTAGGAGCTCCAAAAGTAGGCAAGTTTTTCTCTAGGTATTGTTGCCCTTTCTTGACTCTTCTCCACTCCCTTTTGTCCACTAAATCAAGCTTGGGTTAATGAAGGACCATTGTGGGTTTGGTATTATGTGGGCTTACTATGGACCATTGTTCACACTACCGCACACCTAGTAAATTTTTTATGGACCATTGGTCACACTGTTGCACCTAGTAAATTTTTTATTGTACCCTTGTCCCAATCAAGTACTCTAGCAACCTAATCCTCAACCAATTGCTTCCTCCAATGCAAGTTATGAATTGAGCATGTTTAAAGCCTAGATTATAAAGCTTATGATTATTCTCTCCTAATAAAAAATCCACGAATTTTGCTCTAGGAATGGGGTGGGAGGGCTTTTTATAGGCTAACTATCCCAAGTAGATTAGAGCTTATAATTATCCTCTCCTAATAAAAAATCCACGAATTTTGCTCTAGGATGGGGGTGGGAGGGCTTTTTATAAGCTAGCTATCCCAAGTAGCCCATATGCATACCCAACTAGCCCTTTGCCAAGTAGCTAGTTATCCTCCATCCCATTGTGGGTTCAACAAGATAATGGTGGGTTGGATCTTCACAGTTGAGTTTGGGTGATTCTCACATAAAATGGTGGCTACATAAGTTAATTATGGTGTGCTAGACTATGGCTTATTAATTTGTATGGGCCTGCATACACTAAAGTAAACTATTAGAGATATTCATGACATCCCAATTCATAAAAACAACTTGCCACTTACCACTATTGATTTTTACCCATGGTTTTTCAACTTTCTATCTAAAAAATCCAACCTTTACCATACCATGGTTTTGGAATCTTAATCCATTCAACCTTAGAAGATTTTATTAATTAATGTCCACACCCCTTGCTTAAGGTGGGTCTCTTCCAGATAACCATAATATTTTATGTCGGGTATTATTACTAGGGTAATTGGCATGTGCTATACTCCTTTTTGAGGTTCATTTCTTTAAATTCCATTATCGTCATTTTTTACCTACTATTGTCAAAGTTGTACACACACATAGGTTCCAAGACTCATTTAATAAAAATTTCTTGGTACATTCACTACAACTATTTTTTATAGGCTAAATTTATTTTTTAAAATTTTATATCTCATCTATGATAATTTTAATCATTTATTCTCATTTTCTCTCTACACAACATCTCATAAATTACACTAATTAAAATACAGGGTAAGAGGGATCTTACACATGCGAACTCAAACCAAACTAATTGTTAGATATAATAACACAGTCGACTATATGCATTAAATCACACCTCTTCAAACCCACCCAACCTTTGGTCCCAACACTCTTAGCATAGTGCTCCTCCTAAGCAGGCAAGACTCCTTCAAATCCACCTCAAGCGAGGAGCTTTGGGACAAGATGAGCCAACTAAATGCAAATGTGAGTGGAGGAATGGTGAAACTCCTAGAAACAAGAGCTGCCATGGTCCTTTGAGCCCCAAATTCACTAACTAGCTCTGTAAACAAGACCATAAACTTTATGAAAAGGGCATTAAGCTACCTTACGTTTGGGCAAAGCTCTAGTGAAGGAGTAGGACCAAGACTAGAAACCTCAAGGTTTACTCTTACAAGAAATGGTTAAACCATGTTGGATGCCATAATGTTTCAAACATTTGGTGTCAATATCCTGATCTAGGTTTATCCAACCTGACCACACAGCCAAGTAGTCCACAACAATCGTAGTTACGAAAATTGGGACATGTCTTTTTCAATGTACCATTAGGGACAAGCATTTCACAAAACACCCAACACAGCAAGAATGCATAGTAGAAGTCCCACCAAGTACTAGAGCCCATCATAAAAGTTTCTTCATCATGCAACCAAGTTCCAGTTCCTGTCTATTCAGACAAGGAACAAGAACATGGGGAAGGATAAAGAGCCAACGACCAGGACTACCACAAACCCAAGGAGACCATTAACATAATGCATTCTTAGACAAAGCAAGCATGTAGTCTCAAAGCCAAACCAAGTGCCATTAGAAAATCACATAGCCATCCCAACCCCATGGATTAAGAAATCCAAAATCTCAAACCCTGAATAGAGGGATTTGCACAACCACTCCCTTTACTGCCACATGAATGGATGTCATTTGAAATGGGAAGGGCTGCCACAAACCTAGCACCTAGAGGCTCTAAATTAGGCAAAACAAAGCCAATCCACATCATCTCAAGCAAATTGGCACATTAAGAGGTTTGACAGGAGGGGAGGCAGCTGCTTGGTTTAGGCGCAAGGTTGGTTGGTTGTTGCAGGTACTAGAGGCCACCTATTCGAGGCGTATACACGTAGATGCTTAGCTCCTTTTAACAAATGTGAATTTGGTGGAGTTCAGTAGTAAGGATAAAGTAGACTCACATATATATTCCCTCATGAAACGAGGAAGAAAATTACTAATTCTCATGGGTGATCATTTGCACATTTACGCACTTTTAGATGAATTCTAGGAGTTTCTTTCACTTTAGTTTTACACGAATTCCGTTTGGACTTGCCAAATAAAATTCAATTATCCCAAGGTTATTGTAAGGTTCTTAAAGAGTAATTCTAGGAGTTTCTCTCACTATAGTTTTATACGAATTCTATTTGGACTTACCAAATAAAATTCAACTATCCCAAGGTCATTATAAGGTTCTATCCTTAAATTAATAAAGCTTTTTCCAAAAACAATCCCAAGATAAATTGGGCATGTGTAATAGTACTTCTCTCTCTACTAATTTAAGGGTTTATATAAGATTAAGCCATTAATTAATTTCATAGGGTCATGTCAAATAATTATAACATATCCGTGCTTTAAATTAATCTAGGTGTAGGGAAATACCCATAAATTTATTCAATTTTCTAAGGTCTATTTAATTATTCTTGACCTTTGGATTCTCTGTTTTAATTATTCTCTATTTTATATTCTTATGTAGAGATTTAATTTAATCCCAAAAAGCAACAAGATACCCTAAAATTTACAAGGTTTGATTTATCCTTTGGGAAAAAAGCTCTAAGTGATATAATTGAGCTCTACAAGCCTTACAAAAATTATGCTAAGGTGGTTCTATCCTTAGGGTGCAATGCATTAGATCCACATAGAATTATTTATTTAATTAATTGACCCGATAGAAAAAAATAATTAAAACCATTCACATGTGAAAAAGACAAGGAAAATGCATAAATTGATTAATTATACATGATGTACCTTGTCAGCCTTGCTTGGGGTTTGATGAGGATGCTAATTTGTGAGATTTTGATGCTTCCTCTTCTTAAAAATGTATGCCTACTATTGAGCCTCCAAATGTACAGCCACAAACTCCAATGCATAGACTTTGATAAGGTTGAAGTACTAGATATGCACTCTATGCTATAACTTGTACTCACCTAGTCTAGGTCCATAAAATTGTGTAGAATGTACTCTCCTATGAGCTAGAAAAAATCATTTATTTGCAATAACAGTGGGGGTATTTTTATACATGAAAATGATAGCTGGGAACTAGTTATGCACTCCTACACGAGCTCATGCGTGTAGTTGTGTGGGACTCATGCATGTAGTCCACCAAAATCCATGCAACTAAACGTTAATATTCTTGAGTCGTCTTGCTTTCCTACTTTAAAAGCAAGGCAATGATTTAGCACAAAGAATTTATCCATCCCCACTTTCTCTCTCTAATTTTAGTAGGTAAAGGATTAGAAATCATGGTTATTGTGAGTAAGAAGGCTTTTCCACTAGCGCATTCACAACCTTGTTCTCCTTCCCTAATCTATACTTTATCTCAAACTTAAATTCTTAAAAAGAGTTTGCATCCATCTTCTTTGCCTCATAGTAAGATCATTCTAAGTGGAGATCCACTTTTAGCCTAACTTTAAGCTCTTATGATCAGTACCAAAGTGAACTTTTACCATAGGAAGCTAGTGTCACCAAAGCTTTAAGGCATGTACTATTACTGCAAGTGGCTCAAAATCATGGACATCATAGTTTCTCTCATGCGGCCTTAACCTTTCGAGATTCATATGCTATGGGGCATCCTTATTGCATTAGAATTCCACCAATAGAGAATCTACTACCATCAATGATCAGTTTAAAATGCTTACCAAACTTGTGTAGCTTCAACACAAGATTAGTCCAACTTTTAATTTATCAACAAAGGCGCTCTGCCACATAGGAGACCATCGAAATGGAGTATCCTTTTATTAAGAAGTGCTATCAAGGGAGAAGCAATCTTGGAATATTAGGGAATGAAAATCCGATACCACCCTGTTAAGCCTAAGAATCCTCTCACTTCCTTTGCCATCTTCGGTTCAGGCCAGTTAATAATAGCTAGCACCTTTATTGGGTTAGCTAAAATTCTATCTTTTGGCACTATGAAACTTAGATATTCAATGTGATCGATAAAGAAGGTATACTTAATCTTCTTAGTGAAATGCTTGTGCTTTTTTAGGATTTACAAGACTTTGCGCATATTCTTTTTATGATCGGTAACATTTTTGGAGAGTGAACTAGAATGTCATTATAGAAGACTAAGATGAAATCATCCATATGCTCTCTGATGATTTCTTGCATTAATTGAAGGTAGCAAGGGTATTAATCAATCCGAATGGCATTCTATATTGGGCATTAAAAGTTGCCTTAGGATTATTCTACTCCTTAATCTTAATTTGATAGTACTATGACTTCAAGTTAATTTTTGGGCATTAAAAGTTGCCTTAGGATTATATTGGGCATTAAAAGTTGCCTTAGGATTATTCTACTCCTTAATCTTAATTTGATAGTACTATGACTTCAAGTTAATTTTTGTAAATAATTGGGCACCATGCAATCGATCTAAGAGCTCATCTACCTTAGGAATGGGATACTTATTCTTCTTGATCATTATTTGATTTAATCCTTGATAATCAATACATAGCTTGAGAATCCCATCCTTCTTCTTTTGGAAAAGTATGGGCTTCCTTTTGTGTGGGGATACTTTAGGCCAAACAAGGTCTTGCTCCAAAAGGTGTATCAATTGTTCCTCGAGTTCAATCGCTTATTCTATAAGAACCATCTTATACGCCCTCCTTGTAGTAGGTCGGGCTCTAGGTAGTACCAGCTCAAACTCATGCTCCACCTTATGAGTTAGAGGCAATTTGGTTAAGTCCTCGTGAATTATATTGGCATACTCACTTAAGCATTTGGGTTCCTTAACATTTGATTCCTTGTATGTAGGATTTAGCTTAACAACATAAATTGCCTGATTTTTTCTAAGTCCTTTCAATAGTTTAACAACATAAATTGCTTGCTTTTTTCTAAGTCCTTTGAATAGTTTAAATGCCTTCAAGTTATAGGTAGGAGCTCTAGTTACTCCAATTCCTTGCACCTTATTCTCGTGAAGATCCATGAAAGAAATAGTCTCTTTGGATGAATGGATGTTAGCCTGAAAAGAATCTTCCCACTAGCCAGTTCTACTTGCATTAGTTTACCACCTTGATTATGGTTGATTACTAACTTACGCAAACATCTAGGCAAAAGGAATGAATGAATGCTTCCTAAATCAACTAAAAGTTTAAAATTTTTCCCATGGTAGTTGGCTAGGGTCTGCTTTACCAAAAATTATTGATTTTGACCCTCATGCTCAATGGTGGCGACATGAATTCAGCCTCTTTCTTCTTTGTCCTAGTCAGCAATTGTAATGGCATTAGACACAGCTAGCTGGGCTAGCATTTTCTTGCTATGATTTCTCCAATTCTGAGGTGGGGGTCCCTCATTGCTGTGTACTGAAACTGAAGTCTGTGATATTGGGATCGTGGGGTAGTTTGAGTTGGGAATAATAATATTAGGAGCATATGGACAATCGCTCATCATGTGAACTGGCTCTACAGGCATCTAAAGCGTTTGCACTCTTTCCTAAGTTGATAGTGTAATTTTGATGGCAACTGGGATAAGAATTTTGTCCTCTGGGTCCTCTAGCCTTATAGCCTTATAGCCTTGACTCCTAGACTTCTCTTTAGTTTATGTAACCTGAAATTATTTGCCAAGGTTGAAGCTCTCTTTGGGAGAGGGGTCATAAAGGATCTGAATTGGGTTGTTTCCTTTTGTAAAGCTTATGCGAATTCCTAAGACACTTTCAGTGCTTTTGCTATATATGAGGGCTTTGTAATTTTCACCAATCTGCCAGCGGAGAATCTAGTCTTAGAATGAATCAAGGAACAAGAATTTTATCGTCCATCACAAAAACATAATGGACAAGACTTGCATAAGATTAATGGTATGCCTTCAAAGATTTCCATGCCTGAGATAATTTTAAGATTTCATTCATATTTTCCTGTTGGAATCCTGGGAGACAAAATCTATGTTGGAGTTACACCTTCATATCTTCCAATCTGAGTTGATCTTGATTCAATTGGTTGGACTCAATACGATTTCTCTAACTACTATGAGCTACTCTGATTATCTTAAGCTAAGCAAGGGCCATCTTACTATATTATCTTAAGCGGAGTAAGGGCCATCTTTGTACCTTGCTATGTCAAAGTACTCATCCATGGAATCAATCTAATTCAAAACTACTTCTCTAAGATTATTTCCTTCTCCTCAGAATGGACCTAGTTGGGATCTATGGAGAGCTTCTTTAGCATCATTATTCATTGCTTCCACTTCAGGTACACCATTTTGATCCCGACTGCCATGGCTCATGATTTCTTTTTGAAAGAAAAGACTTCATATCAAAATCTTTATAATGATTAACAAAATTTCTTGAAGACAAGAAAATTCTTCCTTTATTTCTTCAAAGTTTATTATATCATCTAGGGGATTCTCAACCCCTTGATCCAAAAGTAAAAAACGTTAGTGTACTAGCCTATATTTTCTATGAGGAAGATGTAGACTGAGATAGTTAAGCTTGGCTAGGTATTCATCTAAGGTAAAGGGGCTCCTACCACAAATTCTATATTCCTTTACAAAATTCAAAACTTCCATAATCATGGCTAGACTCAAGTTTGAAGCATAATATGGAAGATATTCTATATTTATCTCAAGGATAATTTTCTATGTATCCTTATTCCACTGATGTCGCCACACATGAATGAGGGTTGGTAGGGTTGACCAAATAATATTCCCTATAACTACGATGGTAGGTTATGTCCATTACTCTATAACTAGCCATATGCTCAAACTCAACTTAGATAGCTTATTATTCTAGAGAGAAAGGCAAGTTCTGGGCCATACTACATTATGATTTACACATTATTACTTAAAAGATAAGATTCACATTATGATTTACACATTAAGATTCACATTAAGATTTACACATTATTACTTAAAAGATAAGATTCACAAATACAAAAGACAAACATCTCTTTAAAGGGCAGCTCAAGGGGCATTATATTGTGTGGGTGTAGTTATAGGACCTCAATGATTTCAAAATTTAGATTCGAGGCCACCCATTTTAGCTTTACAAGATTTTTCACATGCACTTTGTGAAAGTGTTGCTTTTGACTATGTATGCTGAGTTTCTGGTTCGATGAAAAGTTACAGCAGAAATTTGGTTGCAAGACAGTGTGTAGAGAATTTGAGATTTGTAGATTGTTGGTGGGCATATGTTTGTGTGACTATTCCATATATAGTTATAGGATGGAGTGCTATTAGCATATTGGTCATGTTAATATTCAGCAATGCCCAAAGTATTGTCACATGTTTAACGAAGTTCAAAATGCACAAAGTATGTGAAGCTTGCCAATTGGTAAAATAGTCTAAGCATGTGTTTCCACATAATAGGAATGTGAGTCAAAGACCATTGGATGTGGTGCATGCCCTTATTATGTATTGTCCACAGTAGGAAGGTGTGGGTTTACTTTATGAAAGAGAAAAGCGAAGTGTTTACACACTTTTAAAGCTTCATAACTATGGTTTAGATATTGGATCACTAGCAGATAATGATGATATTGGATCACCACATGACGATGATAGATGAGGATAATATTGTATCGGTGACCTTGAATGGTTTTAGCATACAGTCAATTTTAGACCTGCATTGGAGTTTGAGAGGACTTTCTTGGTTTTTACATTGCTCTCCATAGAGCAACAAGAACATGTCCTTAGTGGACTTGGAGAGTCATGTCCTTAGTGGACTTGGAGAGTCCTCTTAGTGTTAGTTCATGGTAAGGGAGGTTGAGGACATATGCAAGAAGGCCAAGTCTTGACAGTCTGATTTTTTTTGGGATCTATCATAATACCTTCAGCTGAGATAAGGTGAACTAAATATTCTGTTTTCTTTTGAAAGAAAGAGCTTTTCTCAGGATTAGCAAACAATTGGTTCTATTTTAAAAGTTTGAAGACAAAGGTTAAATGTTGTTTGTGTTTTGCTTCATTTTGATTGAAAACAAAAATGACATCAAAGAAAATAATAATGAAATATTGATGCTTCAAGAAAACATGGTTCATCGTTCTACTAAATGTAGTAGTTGCATTGGTCAGACCAAAAGCCATAACAAGAAATTCATAGTAATTGGTTTGAGTGCAAAGTACAGCCTTATACAATCTTGATGATATCAAGATTATTAATCTTTTTAAACACACATGGAGCACCAAGATTATCTAACAAATCATCAATAAGAGGAATAAGATACATGTTTTTTATAATTATTTTATTCAATGCTCTATAGTTGCATATGCGATATGTTTTGTTCTTTTTCTGGACTAGAAGGCTCCAAAAGGCAAGCTACTAGGTCGAATGAAGCCACTGTATAAAAGTTCTTATGTTTATTGTTGGATTTCCTTTTGTTGTGTGTGGTTTTATCTCTAAGAGGCTCTATGAGGTGATTGATTACTAGGGATAATCTCAATGGTATGATCTTTTGGGCAAGATATAGATAGCCTTGGGGTTAGGCCATCTGCAAAAGAATCTTTGACTTGATTTGGAAAAGCTTGCTAACTATGAGACAATTTATGCTCGATTGCTTCACATAATCCATGTAAGCTTTCTCACGTTAGTTTAGTGTATGTTTTATAATAATGGATAGAGTTCAAGTGTAGCATCACTGTGAAGAATTAAAGTTTCATTATGATGTGTGATCCACATCATGTGTGTATCATAGTCAATTCGGGGATTAAATTGATGACGAAGAGGCATGCCCAAGATAATATCGCTAGTATGTAAAGGTGCAATCAAGATTTTTTTTTCTCTTTATAAAAGGACCAATGGAAATTTCTAAATGTCTAATTTCCTTAGTGCCATTATAATGTATATCTTGAAATGAATACTTGGCCTTATAGAGAGATGGACATGTCTCTGTTAATTGCAACTTCTTAACAACACATTTAGAAATAAAATTGTGGGTGCTTCCAGCATCATGAAACACTACAACATCATGACCATTAATTTTACCCTTCATTTTAAGCAATGAATAATCTGAAATAGGGTTACTTGGCACATCATTTTGGTCGCGGGTTTTACCATCGCCATGTAGCATATCTTCAGACTAATTTGGGGCATCATCACCATCTTTGTTAGGCTATTAGTATACACTCAATGCTTACCTCTTAGCATGTATGTCACATCTATGTTTGGTGCACATTTGTAAAGGCCCCCATTATGAGGAGGAGCCAGTGGTGCACGTGTCTTTAGTGAGAACCCTGACTTAGACGCACCGATGGGTTTGTTATTATGACCATTGATGGTTAGGAAATGGGCAAGGGTTCACATAAGGAAAAGACAAGAGCAGGTGGAAGCCATGAGGAAAGCTCATGCCACGAAAGTGTGGAACAAAGAGAAAATGATTGAAGACTTCCAGGGATGGGCAAAAAGGGAGAAGGCAAAAAAAGAAGAGATGCAACAAAGGCTCTAGGAAGAGAAGGGGCAAACAAGCACCAAAGAGACGGTCGTCAGACATATGAGGAGTTTAATCCAAGTTGCTCAATAAGAAAGAGTAGTAAAACCATCCAGTTGGAATGATATCGCAAATTTTATGAACCAGTTGGACGAGGCTGTAGTGGAGAAACAAGGGCATAGCAGCTCGCCAGGTAGGGGAGTCAGCACACAGAGTAAGCCCCTCATCTAGGTCTCGAGATGTACGAGAAAGCGATAGGATCTCATGACTCGTGGACCCGGGTGAGGAGGCAATAATTCACGCACAAAGCAGGACTACCAGTGCCCCTCGCCAACAACAGAGTCTCTTGGCAGAAAGAGAAAGGACAAGACCCATTTCGGAACCAACAGGTAGACCACCTTATGGGTGGAAATGGAGTTAAGGGGGAAGGAGAAGGTCAAGAAAGCCGGAGCAAATTGTTTTTTAGGATGAGCCACATGCCTTTACAGTAGAATGGCTATTGATGTAATGGAGAGAGCGAGAAAGAAGTTCCTAGATGCTAAGCCCATTGAGGTGCAGTTCCGTTGAGGTGCAGTTCCGTTGAGGTAGATGAAAAGACTCGGCTAGGGCATACGTGGGTGAGCAACAAGAAAAGGGCTTACGAGCCCAAGTCTGCTCCTCCAGATAAGCCCATACAATTTGTCTCAGGGAGATTTGCCCACGGATGGGGAACGTGAAGAAGGGGGGTGGTGTTATATGCACATTATGTGTGTATATACTAGGAGGCTAACCCACATGAGGCTTGTGAGCATGGGAGCATGGGAACAAGCTCTAGTGGAGCATGGGTTAGGACTAACCTTAAGGGTTGAGGTTAGGGTCAGGCATCCAAGGGTCACACATGGGAAATGGAGAGTCAAGAGTCACTTGACGGTCCTCCTATATAATAGGGGCATGGGGCACACTCAAGGGAGGCTTGGGGGCTTGGAGGCCAAGGCTATGTTATCTTGAGGCTTAGGCTGTTAGCTTGAGGCTAGGTTATGTTATGCTCTCTTGTGTAGAGGATCATAACTACTCACCTACCATTTCACACTATAGCTACATGCTACTGGATTGGAGTTATACCTCTTGATGGTATGGGACATCAAGGTAGAGGTATAATGTATTTCATTTATAATTCATGGTCGCGTGGATGAGTTTATGCCTGATTTATGCATGTTTATGCATAACAATTATCTAGAGAGATCTTAGGGTTTTAACAGTGGTATCAGAGCAATCTCTAGTTAATTGTTGTTGATTTTTCTTTCTTATTGTAATTTTTGGTATTTTTTTTAAGTAAATTTTAATATTTACTAATAAAAATATTATTTTATTGATTTGTGTTGATAATTTACACATGGATCATCGATATGGCGATTGAAATGCATGTTACTACTATTCAATGGACGAACCGATGTTGCGAGAGAATTTCGTGAATTTAATGCTATTTTTTTCTATTTTTTGTGGTTTAAAATAAGCATTAATGGAAATTTTTATGAAAAATACCACATATTTTATTATGGGTATTTTTGGTAGAATGGATTCCCTAAATTTCTAGAATTTTTAGGAATTTTTTTCTAATTTTAAAGAAATGTTTTGAGCATTTTTATGGTTAAAAATGTATTCTTTAATACATTTTTGCGGGTTTTTCCGCAGGTATGCGATTAAATTTCTGCCGATTTTCTACTGAAATGCAATAGGGGACAGCATGTTGATGCATTGAATGCTCTCTCGTGTGTGTGGGACCCTCTTCATCTCTCAATTCTGAATTTTCCTTCTATTTTTCTCTTGCGTGTATAAACACCTCTTAAAAAAGCACATTTTTTTATTAATGTTAATCATAATTTAAAGAGATTAATTAAATGCTAATCTCCCTCTCTCTTCAGAAAAAAATTCTCTAGAATTTTTTTGAAATTATTTTCTTGAAATCCTTTCGCTTTCCGCATTCCTGGGAAACCTTTTGGCTTTCCAAATTCCGGAAAATCTTTTGACCTTTCCGGATTCCGGAAACTTTTGACCTTTCACATTCCGGAAACTTTTGACCTTTCACTGTCCGATTTTTTTTTTTGTCTTTTCATTTTCCTGAAATTGTTCGCTTTCCATATTGCGGGAAAACTGTTGGGATTCCAAATTTTTTTTGACCGTTCGTATTCTAACTGTGTTCGGGGTAAATTAAAAATTTTAAAAAATTCTTGAAAATTAGTGAAAAATTAGACATAGGTTATATTAAATTACAAAAAAATGTGGGGTTGGTGTTTGGCATGTGGTGTGTCCATTCGAGTGCTCGTGAGACCATTCAAATTCTTTTAAAAATATATTTTTTGGCCCAAAAATTTAGAAAATCCATTAAAATTATAAATTTTCATTGGATTTGAGAATTGTCGGGCGAAATTGGAACTTTCGTGAACGATGGGATTCTCAGGAAAAATTAGGAATTTTCTAGAAATTATTTTGAGAAATCCTGAAAAATTGATATTTTTAAAATATCACTGGTATTTTGGTAAATTAAATTGCTAAATTTTTTTGGAAAAATATAGGTTTGGAATGCCATAAGATAGGTTTGGTGGAATTCAAAATTATCGTATTTTGAGGCCCTATAAAATTAGAGAAAATTAGAAAAAAATTATGATAATTCTTTTTCTCTAGAATTTATTATTTTTGAGGGTTATTTAATGTTGAAGTACGTTTTCTCATGGTGGCTGACATTAGATAGATGCGAGTTATTTGCATATTATTAATACGATTGTACCTTGTATTAGTAGATATTTTTGTTTGGATTAATTCTAAACGATGTCTTCATGATTTTTTGCCATTGTTTAGCCATTCATTTTGGACATGTTCTTTACTTTCTTCAATGATGGCTAGGATTTGCGTTCAAAGTGTGTTTCACCTTTGACACTTTTTCATGATAATTTATTTTGCACTTGTTTAAGTGTGGTCTATGCTTAATTTCTTAAGCTTAGAACAAATTCTATCATGGGTTAGTTGATCGGTTTATTTTGATGGATTTTATTGGATGTTTTCCAAGTTTTATATGGACTCATCAGGTTTTGCCTAGATCACTTGTATCTAGGGGTTTTTTAATGAGTGCTACACACGTGTTTCACTTGCTTACTTTGGAGTTTTGTTTGAACGACACCACGTTCATAAACTCCGGATTGATGAGTTGGCCACCAATTTTAAATGCTTCTTTTGACATGAGTAATGATCATTAGATGGCATGCATTGATTTTTATTATCAACTATGGTTTTCGTGGATTTGAGGAGCTTCTATGCTTTTATCCATGGTTTTATAAGGATCTTTTGATCTTTTGGATAATTTCATGTGCTTTGAAGGTAGCATTTGCCTTTATTTTTTGCATGTAATTTTGGAGTATATTTCTTGTACTCTTGTACATATTCCAACTCAGATACCTAGTTGTTTATGTATGTAGGTGAGTTATTTTTCTACCCCAACTTTATTGTGTTTATTGGGTAGTTATCTCATTAGAAAGGCGCCAATAATTCAATTTCTTTTCTAATGATGTACTCGAAAAGAGTTATTCCTTGATGTAGTCTCAGGAATATAGAGACGGGTTTTAGTATGTGAAAGTCTAGGATAAGGCCATCTTATTCCTTTTATACAGGATTTTATTCATTTTTCCTAGACGGCATACTAGGGAGTTTCAAATTATTAAGCTATGTATGGGTGCTATCATGATGGTATGGGACGCTAGCGATCTCTCACATATATTATCTTATGGGATAATTTGGGCTCAAGATTGTTGCTTTGCTTACATCACTTAGCATGTTGATCTCAACATGCTAAAACAATCTCATTTTCTGAATTCATTTAAAGTTATAGTGTGGGCATTCTCTAGATAAACTTCTTTTATCTATAGCCTGCATGTATTGATGAGTGTAATCTCGCCGGCATTTTCACTTGTTGAAATCTTTTTTTTTAGAGTTCAATGAGTTTATCTTGTTGTGTTCGGATTAAGGAAATTTGGATTTTTCCTTTGTTGGCATTTCTTTCTCTAGCTCCATACTTTAGGTGATTTATACAGTCAACCTAATGGTTTACAAATGGACATATGTGACTCATCGAGACGTTGATGACTCTCTATGTTGATGATATGGGTAACTCGGGACACCGATAATTCCATATGCAGATGTGGGTACGTTGGGGTGCCGATGAATCCCTGGTTCCTGCTGTTATAATACCATGTTTTTCTACTTTATTCCGAATGGTTTACAACGAGGAAATTACTTTGAGTATGAATTCCTCTGATCATCCACAGTCTGATGGGCAAAGAGCGTATGAATCAGATTGTAGAGGATATGCTTCGTGCATATGTCTCTGGAAAAGCACCAAATTGGGACAAAAATCTTCTAATGATGGAATTTGCCTATAATAGTTTTAAACATACGACTATTGGTTTTAGTCCGTTCATGCTTATGTATGGGTATCAACCCAGGGCACCTATTGATGTCGGTCTTAAGGACATCGAGGGATTTCTTGCGTGATATGCAGGAAATTCTGACCGAAGCTCGAGCTTCTATCAGGAGTGCTCAACAACAGGATAGGGCACGGTTCTATGCTGACAGAGGACGCTCAATTTGGTCTTTTGAACCACGAGCGTTGGTTTATTTAAAAGTTCCTAAAGATTTTCAGACTTTGTCAAAAGGAAAATGCTCGAATTTATCTCTTAGATATTGTGGTCTATTTAGATTTATACATCGGATTGGCACGGTTGCGTATGAACTAAAACTATCTCCAATTGTTAGAGTTCATCCAGTCTTTCATATCAATAGATTGAAAGGAAAACTGGGAGGTGAGGATAACATAGTTACTCCTCAAGAACTCGTTGAAGTCGAAGAATTATCCTATGTTCCACATGAACCTGTTAAGGTACTTGAATTCAGGGAAAGGAAACTTTGTAGTTGACTAATCCCTGAGGTTAAAATTCGGTGGAACGATAGGAAAATAGAGGATTCGACTTGGGAGTCGGTTGAGATTGTTCAGCGCAGTTCTCCGTCTTTTCATTGCAAGAGTGCAATGTTTTGAGAGAGGGGAAGTATGTTATATGCACATTATGTGTGCATATACTAGGAGGTTAACCCACATTAGGCTTGTGAGCATGGGAGCATGGGAACAAGCTCTAGTGGAGCATGGGTTAGGACTAACCTTAAGGGTTGAGGTTAGGGTCATCCATCCAAGGGTCACATATGGGAAATGGAGAGTCGAGAGTCACTTGAGGGCCCTCCTATATAATAGGGGCATGGGGCACACTCAAGGAAGGCTTGGGGGCTTGGAGGCCAAGGCTATGTTATCTTGAGGCTTAGGCTATGGTCTCTTGATGTTAGCTTGAGGCTAGGTTATGTTATGCTCTCTTGTGTAGAGGATCATAACTACTCACCTACCATTTCACGCTATAGCTACATGCTACTGGATTGGAGTTATACCTCTTGATGGTATGGGACATCAAGGTAGAGGTATGATGTATTTTATTTATAATTCATGTGTGCATCCCTTGGGCTCGGGGGTGGTCGGTTGGATAAGTTTATGCCTGATTTATGCATGTTTATGCATAACAATTATCTAGAGAGATCTTAGGGTTTTAACAGGTGGACAAGGCCCTAAACACAAGAATTGTAGAACTCACTCGCAGAGGTGATTCGGATGCAAAATTTTGTTTACTCAAGAGGAAAGCAATTCTAGTTGCACAGGAATAAGGCCAACCGATCAATTATAGTCTCCACCGAGCAAAGGCCGTCAGGATTTGGGCTCCTTCAATGACCATCAACTACTGTGGGCTTCGCTGCTAGCTCAGCGTCCACCGTGATCGCCAGGTGTTGGTGGCCATCCAGCCTTAGCCACTGCCCAAGCATATGCGTTAGTCTGGAATGAAATCTTCTTCCTTTTGTAACAACCTTGTAACTGTTCTTGCCCCCAACGGGTAGTACCCGGGCGGATGTAAAGAAAGTAAGGGGAACTATCCAGATATACGGGATAGGAAAGAGGATAGAGGGTATCTACTAATTGTGCCTACGGCATTGTACGAATAAGCTAAGCATTATGAGAAGGAATACAGAGATGTGTTGATGCGATTCTCCCTTCTGTACTGTCTAAGTGATTCCTAGTCTGTTTAAGTACCTTCCTATCTGGGTAGGTCTTCTATCAAGAATTTGGATCTAGAGTCATCCCTGTCCGGACATGACTCCTATCTGGAATCAAGATACGGAGTAATGTTAGGGATCATGTCTGTCTTAAGAACTCACCTCAGTAACGTCATGACTAGCTTCCTTAGCTTAAGCAGACCGACGGCACAACGCTCTGGCGTTAGCTTATCACATTGGGCACAATTGCATTAGTCGATGCTCATCCAGAGCCAACTAGGTGGTTCAGAACCACGCAAGTGCCGGGTCTAGACCAGACACTGACAGATGCTCTCCAAAGCCAAGCACAAGAGAAGAGAAGGACATTATGCATGAAGAACCATGACTCAAGAGCTAGAGAGAGAAGAGGTAAGCCCACGAAAAAAAGTAGAGAAAAGCAAGACCTAACAGTTGAGGACAACCATTTAATAAGTTGGGGAGATGTCTCGAAGCATCAAAATACAAGTTACTCATGTGCAAAAACGCAATGCACGCCAAAGAAAAAGTTTGGAAAAAAAAGAGAGATAAAGATGGCATTGATGATGTGGCGATGGTGACGTGGTAGTGACACATGGCAGGATAGCACCACAAGGTCATCTTATAGGCTAGGAATGATACAAGTAGCTTTTGGAAAGCAAAAGATAAAGCTTTTTAAATACTAAAAAGAGGAGCTTTTATTATTAAAAAGATGTTTTTTGGACTATAAGTGAGTTTTAAAGCGCTTTTCTCAAGTGCTTTTGGGCAAGAACTATAAATTCAGCTATTCTCTCATTGTTGAGACATATAAGAAGATAAGAGAGCTCTCTAGCTCTAAGAACTTGTACTCAAGACTCCTCCAAGGAGTTTTATCTAATATTAACTCGGAGGGAGGGGGATCAACCCAAGGCTATTTCAACCCCTAGTGTGGTGTCGTCTCTCTCTACTCCCTCTTTTTTGTTTATTTTCAGATTTCCTCAAGGTTTTACAGGTGAAATTGTTATTTTCTTGAAGATAAGCTCCGTGCCACAACCCTTACGAAGGCTTGTTTCAGGGAACAAATTAAAAGCATTAACCTACATAAATAAAATAAAATAAACAAGAGAACTTTTGACACAAGATTGGGTTGAATCTCCCCTAGATGAATGTGGCCCATCATACCACTCACCTATATTTATATGTATTAAAGCTTGCTTTTCAAAAAGATAAAAGCATAAGAGCTTTTGAGTTTTTTAGCGTAAAAGCTCTTACAAAAGTATAGCAAGCTATACATATAAAGTCTTGGGCCTACCAAAAGTATAAAATACTAATTGACATGTACAAAGGTTTGAGGCCTTAGCCTTACAAAAATATTAATGCCAAAATATAAAATGATAATAGGTGTTCACATGGTTTTCAAAATATCTCATTATGGTTCAACAAATGTTCCCACACGCAATGTTCACATGTCTTTCTAAATATCTCATTATGGTCCAACAAATGTTTCACCGCGATTAACAAATAATTCACCACTCCAATCATCGCCTACATCTAAAATAATATTAGTCAACACACAAAGCCGATTAAACACATGAATCCTGACTATATCATACCAGCACACATAGCTGATGAAACACATTAATCCTGAAAAATAATATAAATAAAAGGCGCATCCAAAATAAAAATATCTTCGAAATATTCTCAATAAAATAATGAGCGTCCCCATAGATTCAACCCAATCTTGTGTTGACAGTGATATCTTTCCTATTTTTAAGCTCTTTTGTTTATTTTTTTTGGTTTATGTAAGATTTATGCTTTTAATTTGTTCCAATTCTATGGTTTGCTCTAATTTGAGAAATAGAACTCTTCTCCAAGTGTCATAAAAATCCTGGCAATTGGGAATAACTATTAATGAGCCATCTTTTAGGGGTGGTTTAGACCATTAAGAGGAGTTTCTTTCATTCTTTCTTGGGGGTAGGAAGGAGAGTCCTTCCCACCTATGTGCGATAATTCTTCCATTCCCTCCCCTTCTCTCATTTCCTTTCTTGCCTTGTATCAACCTCTCTATGAGGCAATATTTAGTGCTCCTTTTTAGGAATTGAAAATATACAAGTTAATCTTTTAAAAAAAAATTTTGGCGACTACTAGAGGGAGCAAGTACTCCGTGAGGACCCCTCATATCCTCTACAAAGCGAGGGCAAGGTAACTATTTGGAGATCGAACCTGGTACCTCCAAGTTACAAGCCACCCCCATTAACCACTACAACAAGCGCCCAATGTTAAAATATACAAGTTAATCTTGTTAAATTATGCCTTTAATTCTTTTTTGGTTAAATTAAGTGGTTTGGATATGTTAAGTTAGCAAGGACAAGTCCAACGACCATACTAGGACAGACGAGAAGCAAAGGACATAACTTTCAATCAGGAAGCCGTCGTTTGGGGGTGGTTTAAACCAGTAAGAGAGGGTTTCAAGCTTGTTAGTAACCTAATTTTTCAATAGTTGAACCCCTAGGAATCGAAGGCTGGGAGATACACACCTAAGGATTTAATCCTTATAATTTACAAATGGTAATGGCTATTAGTAAGCCATCTTCCGAGGGTGATTACACAGTCCTAGGCAAGGTAAGCTATTAATGAACCATTTTGAAGAAGTAACTCATGCTTAGATAGTGATTAAGAATTGGCTACTGACCCGAGGATCTTGATGTAGATAGATACCCTTATACCTTTGGCGTAATTTAGAAAGTGAACGAGAAAGCAACGTACCCTTGGCAGAGAGAAATTTTTGCCTTTACCTATGAGCTCCTTTTTTTTTTTAATGACTAAATTCTTAAGGTGAATCTCTTTTATGGTATGACCACTATCTTGAAGTAAACCTAGAGCAAGAATGTTATATTACAAAATTGAAGAGTAGAATAGATTCCTCCCCTCACAAGAGGCATGAGTCTAACAAGGAAAATTTGGATGGATCATGTGTTGCTCTCGCTCTAGGGTATGGATTACTTATATAAGAACATTAGCCACCAAAGAGAGAAGCCATAGAAAGCCCGATATAAGAGTATATCAAGCAAGAACCAAAGAAACTATTCTACATTTGATGATTTTGGAGGTCGAGCTAGAGAGAGAGAAGAGAGTCGAAAATCTCACAAGTTGGAGAAAGAAGTGCCTATGTGGGTCTAAGCTTGATTATGATAGGACCCATTGGGTAAAGATCCTGGAAATGACTTTAGAGGAAGAGAATCTTACGAGGGAAGTGCGGGAAGTTGGGTTGTCTCGGTGGTAGATCAAATATCAACCGGGTGGACAACGGATGAAAAGTAGAAAGACATGGTTACTTTTATGACATGTATATGGACATGGTATTTCAAATGATGTAATGCATGCTGGGTGTGTAAGTGAGCTAAAGTGACGAGTAGGTGCTTACTTGAGACCGGCTCTCTAAACAAAAACTGAGAAGTGGGTGGTCATGTGGTCCCAAGAGGCGCGAGAGCTTTCCAAATTAACCCAAAGATCACCACTCTCCAACTAAGACTTGCACGCATAACCGAAGAAGAAATTAGGATAGTTGTGATGTGCTTGGCCTTCTACAACCCTAGGCCTCTCTACTTCAATTTGATTGTATTTTTGTGAGTTGTTGAGAAGCGAAAGGTCTCTCTCAAACCAAACCTTGTGTGGCCTTCATCATCATAGCATGTGTTGCCATGATATGAATTTGATCTCCAAGATTGACTCGCATGAAAGGCACACTAGTTGAGAACTTCCATTTAGGTAATCCAGGCAATGTACTCTTCGATACTATCTAGCTGGCAGTTCCCCAAGGCTCAACTAGTTGAGAACTTCCATTTGGGTTATCTAGGCAATGTACCCTATGATCTTGAATCTACTAGATAGTAGAGAGTGAAGAGCATCCCACCTAGTCAATGGTAGTTGTCTAAAAAGGTACTACACCAGCAGAGAAGAGCCTGACATAAAGTTAAAAGCACTAGTGGAAGGACTTGGCCCAAACTTGAAAATGGTGTAATAGGATTACTATGCCACAATCAACCGAGGGCAAAAACAGATCCAATTCAACACCACTAGCAAATATTTTGAAGTACGAATTTGGATCCACCACTATAATAAAGCTTGACATTCAAGACATACCAAATCATCAGCCACAAATTCCAACACTTAGTCTGAGAAAAGCGCATTGAGTCCTGGTAGCCGCACCTATTTGGGTGACTATTCGTCAATCAAGAATGCAATGCCGGGATTTAATCCACAAGGTCTGCGAAAGGCCAACACTGAAACTCAAGGATTAACGAGTGTTTGACAAAAAGATGGTTGGAAGAAAGAACAAAAAAAAAGGAGACAACCCCAGCACACAAACTGTCAACCACACCACCATTGGTAAAGTTCACAACCCAAAATTTCAAGTGTTGCTTATGCAACAAGAAGCTAGAGTCACTCCTATCCCTTTTGACAATAAGAATAACAATGAAGGAACCCATAAAGAATGTCACGCCCACAGCCTGCAGTGTACTAACTCCATCAACCAGCAAGGGGAATTTTCACATATGCAATCAAAAAGGCTGGTTCTTGCAGGAGAGCAAGATTGGCTTGGGCCCGACATGAGTGCAAGATGTTATCAAGTTTGCTTCTCACATGAAGCCAAAGTGTAATCAGGCTTGCGTCTCAAAGAAGAGTAAGATTAGCACAAGGAAAAAAGGTTATCATGCTTGCTTCTCACAGGAAAGCAAGATTCACATGAGGGAAAAATCAACAAGCTTTTCATTGTTACGCTGCAAAAGAATGTACAAAAACAACAAGGCGAGCTGAGAAAAAGTTTGTGACTGATGAGATTGTGCAGAAACCAAGAATACTTTTATAGTGAGTCTTTGCCACTCTTGGAATCTGCACAAGGCTCCCCTACCAAGTGTACAGATGAATAACCTCTTGACAGTATTTGAAGACATATGGCATCAGCACCAAGAAGAAACTAATTTACAAACTTTGATCCGTGAAACAGAATTCAGCAATCCCTCATTATAGCCTGAGGGTCATAGTCAAAAGCTTCTCCAGCCTTCACAAACCGACCCTTCACTCGCTTCCTAATGTCTGCACGGGCTTTCCGTAACTCATAACGAATCTTCTTCCCATACCTGTCCATTCAAAAGTTGATTGTTTTTGTCAATAGCATGCCAAATAGCTACACAAAATCCAACAAAAAGGCAAAAGACTGAGTGGATAGATGACTTACTGGCGGTTCCTCCTTTTCTCCTTGTACCTAAGCATAGCATCGTCTCTAGCATGAGCTAAGGCTGCACTATCAGGACTTGTAGAGCCCCAAGGGGGGTCACCCTTTGGAATCATGGATGATGCATTGCTATCATAAGAGAGACTTGAACAAAATGGCCACCATATAAAGGGAGTCAGACTAGGGATGCCATTTGATCCATCTGCTCTCTGACACACAGTCTCAATTATTGATTTTTTGTTATGTTGAGACGAGCCGTCATGTCGTAGACCAACAGACAGGTCCCCTGATGAGAATGGGGACAATGGTTCATCCACATAAACCTGCACGTGAAAAGTTCATCAGACTCATTACCCAATCCTCTCTATCAATCAATCTTCTTTCATTACACTGTGAGACAATGGATAGAGACATGATTGGTTAGCAACTCTATTTACTAACTATAACTAATTAACTCTTAATTTGATGTGGGAACTCTTTCCTACTGAGAAGCAAGAAGATGAAAAACCTTTGTGGGACATGCGCACACATGCATGTGAATGCCTGGACACATGCAAACACGCGAGACACAGAGAGAGAGAGAGAGAGAGAGAGAGAGAGAGAGAGAGAGACTATGAAGACCAACATTTTGAGAATCAAGAAATTCAGCTGTAGGAGTACTCTCTATCTGGACAAAAGACTCAGCAAGTGAACTGCTCTGATCAACGGAAGTGCAACCAGAGTTCTCAATTGTTGACGGTTTTGCATGAGGACCAGGAAAAATGTCTTCATAGTTGTCAAGCATATGATCAACGTCGGACATACTCATGCCATCATACATATCACCATCGTCACAAATGCTGAATTCTTCCAAATGAGATCCCCATAACTGCAAGAAAAACAGAAACGTGACTTCGCAATCTTGAAACCAAAAGCACACATTGTGTCATGCACACCACATCAATGAAGTAAACCTCATAGGCAGCAAAATTATGACCACAAGACACTAAACAGTAGTTTCTACACCTTTGACCTGAAGTATGGAAAATATCATTAGTGTAACATTACTATAGGTCAACATCCTACCAATGTAATGTTTAAAGATATCAAAAAGGGTCATTCCCTACCCTTGGACAGGGAACATCAGCACCAAAGGTCAAAACTCAGCAAGAGACGGCTCCCCTCAAAGATGCAAGATTTCAATGTACATAAGTTTTCTGGGAATTTGGACCACCACTTGAATGGAAGGAGCTGCTGCTTTTCATTCCTGTAGTCACAAACACTGAGAGCCGAAGTTCATGGCAACCCCAACAATAGAGATCCAAGAGACCTTAGTTTCCAAGTTCACCACAACGGTGGATGAGGTGGCTATTAGATAGCAGTTCTACAAAAGTGTCAGAAGTTCCAGATTATGTATCTGGAGGACAGACTTCGACACAATTAGTGGTGTCTATAGAAAATATGTACCAACCAATGGAAAGTTTAAATTATCTCCCAAACTTAACAAAAACTAAGTGCAATCTTGACTCCATGAGAGTCTACTCACAAAAGCTTCAAATCATCAACTACATCAGGCATAGCATAGACTGCATGCTATGACATCCCCACTCACGCCTTCAGTGCCCAAAAGTAGGTGCAGGTTCATGCATAAAGATATGTCACCAAGAGTGGTGTCTATAAGAAAGCCTCGAGCTACTTTAGACATTGGTATCCACAACATAAGTGATGTTTGAAAAAGGATTTTCACCAACTGAGCTGCAGTAGTTGGGCTATGTGCAAGAGGTTACGAGGGAGAGGAAAGCCTAATCTCAGCCAAACGCTGCTGTGAGGAACAAGTATTCAGCCCAACGTTGACTTGCTGCAGATCAGACCAGCTCTTCGTGCCCCCACGGCCGCTCTGTTGCTGAAGAACTTCACAGATACAATGAGATGAGAAATACAGTCCCAAATCGCCCTTTATATAGGGGGGTTGAGGACTTCAACACCTTTGAGGACCTGGAAAAGGAAAACAAGTAGGGGAAGCTAGAGTGCTCCTATACACTCCCTCTACCTTCCAAGAGTACTATCCGTCTCAGTCATGGATTCCTTGTCCCCTGTCCAAGGCTCTACCAAACATGTGTCCACTCCTGTAACTGCTGCCTACCAGTGACATCTCCTGGAGAAACCCAAAAACATGTTTCCACATGAAACCCTTAGGGGCCTGTTTCACCAAAAATCGGGTGACCTGTTTCCCCATGAAACATCTGGTCTAGCCCAGCATGAAACCCTTGTCCTGTTTCCATGTGAAAACATTCTCGGCACATTCTCAATGTAGTGCCAACACAACACACAAACAAAAGAGAGAGCTCTTACTCAATATGTCTGGCTGTATTTCTGCCCCACAACTATGTTGCAGGTCCCTCTGTTCCTTCCATGCAGGAAGAAAGCAATCAGAAGCCAGTCTTATCACCGATGCTTCAGTCCCATAGGTGATTGGCTGGCTCAGTCAATTTGAGTCATGACTCATACTACAAGGTGGTCAGAATGACGGAGACGACAAAGGTACTTAATGCATCCATCTATATAATCAATGATACTGCAACCTGGTGGAGGCTGAACACACCAATGTTGTTGTAGATTACACATGGGTGGATTTGGCAAGATAGGGTAAAAAGCAGGTACGTGACTCCTGACTAGAACATAGCTGCAATGAAACGCCTTCATACCCCTGCTGGGGTATGAAACGTTTCGAGATCATGTTTTTAAAAAAAAAACTTTGGGCCCTATCCAATAGCGACCCCCGACATACACATTTTTTAAATAAAGCATACCTGCAAAGCACTTGCGCAGTGCAATCGGCTTCCTCTCCAATATACTTGCTAATTTTTGCACAGAATCTGCCCACCCATCTTCCTTGGGCCTTGTGCATCCCCATTTTGAGGTTGGTTGCTTCAACTTTTTGCTGATTTGACCCAATTCTTTAGAAAAGAATCAGATTATGAAAGTGTATGTTCTATGACTCTTTAGGGCCTGCCTAATATTTCTAGCCCAATTGGGTTTTTTTTGGAACTTGTATCACCCCATACGAAACGTCCCTTAAAGATATGAAATACATTTTTTGAAACACCTCATAACTATGAACTCCAGAAGTTGGCAGTTCACCTTCAAGAAGATCAAGATAGCCAGTGTAAACATTTGTTTCCGGGTTGGTACCTCACATTAAATGCCAGGTCAACAGGTTCAAACCGGTAACATTATATGCAACCCTGGCTTTAACAAAACAGTTTGAGCCAATAGTGGCTAAATACTTTAAACAGGGTCAGCTTTCTTCTTCCTCACAGTCCCCTATAACAATTTTCCTGTATCTAAGGCTCCAACTAAGGTCCCTACCATTGAAACATGCTCTGAGAATAACCAAAGCATGATACTAGTAACTAAATATCCCCCAAACCCTCACAAGGTAGAATTGAAAGAGAATGGAAGTACAAGTCGATGAACCCCCAAACCCTCACAGGGTAGAATTGAAAGAGAATGGAAGTACAAGTCAATGAAATAGAGAACCCTACTAATTCTACAAGACTTGCACATCCCAAGCAAAACAGACAAAGTGTATGACCACTGAAAAATCACAAAAGAATCAATACCACACATCCACAGGGTACCAAAAGCTTTACATGTCAACTAGTTCCACCTGAACATGTTTGGAACAGTATTGCTGCTACTTACTTGCGGAAATATAGTAGATGAATGCCACAAGACCCCTGCAAAGCAAAAACTTGCGGCACATTTACTTCAATAAAAGTATGCATGGCAGAAGTTTGTATGTAAATCGTTAACATTGCCACTTGCGAGGAAACCCACATGTGTGCCAGGAAACATACCTCGCTTGCTTGGCTTGCTAAGTCCCAATCCTGGAAGATGTCTTCTTGTGACATGCCATCTGTTTTGTTTTGCACATGACTAGGCACGCATGGAGAAGGCGAGAACAACTGGGAGAATGGCAAGCGAGGTTGAGATTCTGTTTGTCGTGTTGGTGTCAAGATTTGGGGTTGAAGCTTCTCTAAGTCTCCATGCATGTGTGTACCCTGCATAAGTTCATGCCAAAACCAAAGATCTTCTCTTACAACTAGGTCTGCAATCAAAATACTGAACAACAGCTTCCTAAAGACTATGTTGAGCAAACATGAAAATAAGAGTCCCCTGCACATCAAACCTTTTTGCACAAGATAGGTTCCTACAAAGCTTCTCACAGACCCAATAATAGAAGCTGTTACCTTAGAAAGGTTGGGCGTACAGCCAGAATTCGCACAAGAGCCTTGCCGAGAATACATGTGCGCTGCAGGTTGAGTGTCGTAAATGGTTGTTTTCAAGCAAGTGGGCGAACCGACTACGGCGGAGCAAGGGGTGCCCACGTGTGGAATCACAGTGTCGGAGCGGTCCAGGTCGCAATCCGACAGGAGGGCGAGCTCCGCGGCAGATGGACAGCCTGTGAAGGAGGGGATCGGGCGGTGGTCGTGGTGGGTGAGCGGGCTGCGGTGGGCGCGCGCCGCATCGCATTGCGGGCAGAGGGGAGCGTTGTGGCAGCGGAGAGCGGCGGGGGCGGAATGACAGAGGGCGCAGAGCAGGGTCCGCGAGTGGCGGCGAGAGAGGGCGTTAGCTGAATGGACTTGGGCGTCGCAGGCCAGGCAGAGGCGGGCGGCGTCCGCCCCGCAGTACACAGTGGAGGGCGCCTCCCCGCAGAAATCGCAGTTCGTCGCCATTAAAACACAGCAATGCCTCGCAGAGAAACCTTACTGCTTTTTTGATGAGTGTAATCGCATGTGACTGACCTGTTCAGATAACAAAAAGTGCAAAAAGTGCACCGCCCTAGTGCGCACACTTCTCCGTCTCCTTACAGACTGCTAGGGCACCCCATCGTTTGGGCAGGCAAAGGGTAAGTAAGCCTGGTAAGGCTTTGGGCGCCCCCATACATTGCTTTGCAAAAAAAATATTGCTCTAAGGACGACACTTTGGTTGGATTGAAGAAGACCCGCTCACCGATGTCCAGCTGCCCATGTTCCATGGGCACGTTGTGTAGCAACTAAGTCACTTTGTAGGCACCTCATATTCTGTATAGGAGATACGCCCATGCACGGCAAATCAGTTTATCTCATTGGCTACCCCCCAAGCCATTTTGTGTGAATGGCTTCAACCCGAGAGAGAGAGAGAGAGAGAGAGAGAGAGAGAGAGAGAGATGATGACGATGATGATGACCATGGCGATGATATTTTAAGGTCCACTAAAGGCCAAAAAGATGACCTATAGTACCAGTGCATGTAATAATCAGTTAGGGACGGAGGGTTCATAAGCCAATACAAGCCCATAAATTAGCAAAATGAAAGACTTACAGTTTTGCTAGAGGAGTCTCATGAGTGGTATGCCTGTGTGAGGTCCTACGTGAGAGAGAGAGAGAGAGAGAGAGAGAGAGAGAGAGATGATGATGATGAAAGATAAAAAAGATAATAATTGCAAAGAATGAAAAAAAAGGGAAGAGAAATGGACACTGAAATTGATTTTTCTTTGAATTTGATTTGGCATGATGTGATTGTTATATAATTATGCTATATGTTTGTAACCCATCCCTTGAGCTTCCCCCACCTTTTGGATTTCATTTCATATCTTCGTATTCGAGCAAAAGACCTCTCTCGTGCCCGCCCATAAAAACCTCAAGCTTCCCTCACTTTTAGGGTTTCATTTCATATCTTGTTATTCGAGCAAAAGGCCTCTCTTTGGCCCACCCATAAAATCAATAATATGATTTCCCACCTTAGTATAGATTGTGGCCATTAAGTAAGTTCACTGAAAAAGTCCCCCGCAGCTCATGAAGGGGCATATACGAGAACTAAAGAAGAGAAGAATATACTTTATGATGAGACTCTTCCTTGAGCAAAGCAACCTCCTCTCTTTTTGTAAATTGACGAGCCTTGATGCAATTTGCCTACAATCAATTGTGACCCTTAAAAGGTGCAACCCCCACACTCAACCAAAAAGGGCATGTGGAACTCGGACAAAGATGACGGTGACTTAGGGTAAGTAGGCCTATATAAGAATGTCATTGAAAATTTTAAGCATGGCCTTTAACAACTTGCTTTACATCTATTTCTTCCCAAGCTACGTTCATGCATACATCATACATCTTGCAAAAAGCATCTTCCCCAAATTTGAGAATGTAAAAGTAATTGGAACTAGGAAAACAAATGGTTTCAAAACACAAAATGTCTATGTGAGATGCTCATAAAATCTACAAAATGGGAGAAGCCCAAATCAACTAAATTCTTTGCATATAATTTGTTCTTCCATATATCACTGGTTGTTCTTTTATAAGGAAGGCAGTGGGCCAATTTTGGTTGTCATGAGGTTGTCATTCTCTTATTGGCCCAAGTACTCTAGTGTGTTTCATTTCAATGGTGGTATATGGTGCAAGAGTAAAAGGTCCTAGGCTTGGCTAGCCAAGCCTAGGTCCTAGGTGTTTTGCACAACTTGTATGTGTATCCAATGAAGGAATTATGGGCAAAGCTGGCAATAGTGGTGGGGTTGTTGGATAAATAGATGGACATGTATGTGCATCCAATGAAGGAAGGAATTTTTCATAATTATGGGCTAAGATGGCAGTAGTGGTGGAGTTGCATGATATATAATGGACATGACTATTTTTTAACAACACATAAGATGTTTCAGCAATAGTGGTGGGGTTGCATGATAGGTAGATGAACACAACTGTTTCTTAACAAAAGATAAGATGTTTTGTTAACCCCCTTTATTCACACTTTCCATACACTTGAAATCCCCGCCTCTAGCCTAATAGCAATTCACATTATGCATGGCCATGGGCCCCTGTGATGTCACAAATGCCCAACTAAAGGCTTGTATGTATTAATAGAGATAGGCTATGGGCACCCACTTAAGTTGGGCGGTTGGGCAAAGCCCCTTGTATATATACAACTTTTGGGGAGAACAAAAGGCTGGGCAAAGCCCCTTGTATATATACAACTACCCTCTTGCTTGCTTATGGTATGCATGCTTGTGTGAGTGCTTATGGTGTGTTGAGTGTGCATGCTAGATAGCTTGAGTGTGAGAGTGATTGAGCTAGAGTGGAGTGGAGAGTGGTTCATGCTTGCTAGCTTAACCATTGCCATCAAAAGGGTTGCCATGGAGGATTGAGAGTAGAGAAAGGGTTCAAACAAGAGGGATTGACACTCCTCTTGGCCTCTTTTGCCTTTCCTATTGGGACTTCCACAATCCTATGATTGCTAAGATAAGTGGTTTTTAACTATCCTACGATTCCTCGCATGAGGGCAAGAGGGTTCATTGACATGAACAAATGGGACCGTTGCTGGGGAAGGACTAATCTTTGATGATGGAGGAAGTAAAACCATCTTCTTCTAAAAAATCTCACTAAATCATGACCTTGGATGTAAATCCTTGGTTAATGGTAGGGAATAGTAGGGTATTGAGTGGAATGGAGTGTTTATGTGTATGAGAGTGGATTTGTGTGATGACTAGAGTAAATTTTCTTACTAACAATAACCCTTTTTAGTCCATTCTTTGTCTCAAGGGAGTGATGGAACGAAGAGCAAGCTCTCCCCAGTAGGTTATCTCTCCATTGGGTTGTTTTCGTCATTACTATGAGCATAAGCCTTAGGTTAGTTAGGCAATTAGTGTACATTAGTATTTTTACAAAACCTAGCTTAATCTAGGTATTAATCTTTACAGTTGCTCTTTTTAAAAGCATTAAGTAGATAATAATTGCATTAAGGTGTTGCTATGCATCAATGTTATGCTAGAAAACTCAAAAAACATTAAAAAAACCATGAAAATTTTCAAAAACAGTGTATTTTTGTGCTATGGAATTTTTAGAATTTTCGAAATCGTTAAAACTGATTTTCGGATCATCAATCTAAGGTCCAGATCATTGATGACCAGAGTTGAAAGTGGGTATTATGGGTAAATGATCTTCATTTCCACACACTTAAGCTAAAAAAAGAGGGTTGTCAAGGCTATATTCTCTTTGGGAGGGTATAAAGTGGTGTAAAGACCCCTGTTGTACCTAGAAAGTACACTGAGAACTACTGTCTTAAATGCACTTTTGGATCCATTGATCCCAAATCCGGATCGTCGACCCCTATCGGATTCTGAACACCGTGATCCCAACTCACAAGTTCTCATTTGCTAATCCTAATACCAGATTGCCTAATTCAGGATTGTATGATCCAAAATCTAGATTGCCGCATTTCTAGATTGCCAATCAAACTCTCAAATCGTTCCTGATATACGGATCGTTTTGCAAGTTCAAAATCGTCCCAAATCTCAAACTGTATGTGATCCATATCGACGCTCGTCGATCTGGATCGTTGATTTAAAATCCTAGATCCGGATTGTCTATCCGTTTGGACTTTTAGAAAGTAGAGAAAATAAATTTTTAAAAAAAGAAGCGCTTAACAACAAGTGATTGTGGTGCTAGATCAGGTGCTTATGCATTTGCAAACATGCACTCCAATGCTAGGGAGTGGTACTAGACCATGCGTGGAGTCAACCTCCTTAGATGTGCCAGACACTAGCTCGAAAGTAGACCAAGAGTCTCACAACGGAAGAGACTACAAGGTATAAATCCTATAGAGCTTTTGCTAGTAGAGGAATGGAGTCTAGTGAGCGTAAGTGTTGAAAGGGCTCAAGTAGCTCACCAAATCAGAGAGGAATGGAGTTTAGTGAGCATCAAGTGTTGAAAGGGCTCAAGTAGCTCACCAAATCAGAGAGGAATGGAGTCTAGTGAGCGTAAGTGTTGAAAGGACTCAAGTAGCTCACCAAATCAGAGAGGAATGGAGTTTAGTGAGCATCAAAAAGCATAGTAGCGCACCAAACTAGAGAGGAATGGAGTTCAGTTGGTGAATCATCAAGAAGCGCAGTAGCACACCAAACTGGAGAGAGATGAGCGATTAGTGAGAATGCGGGGGAAATAGTGCAAACCCATTGGATCAATTGGTGAAACATATATGCTACAGTGGTATGATTATCACAAGACTACAAAAGTCCCAATCTATATTGACCATAATGGGGTACTCTTGGAGCAATGCTCACTTCCGGCATTGTTATGGGCATTCCTAGGTCATGAACCAGAGATCCCGGGGATAACCCAAAAGTCATTGTCATGCTACGTGGATACGGAAGGAACATGTATATCCCCACACAAAACTCTTCTAGTATCACGTCGTTTGGTGTACCAATTCGAACCTCATAGAGTCCATGAAACTTCAAGAGCTTGCACGGAGCCAGTCAAGGCTTACCTCCAAAAGTATTCCTTTTGAGGAGAGTTCCAAACAAAAAAAAGGTGACATAGCCCTTAGCAACCTCTACGCCATCACCATTATACAGAGGGATGTGGATGGAAAAACCACAAGCTTCCAGATGCACCCTTAGTCAGCAAGTATTATCATCCAACCAGTCACTAAACTACACGTGTGGATGAGGATGGTAACATATACATGCTTAGAATGGCCAAAGAAGTGAGAGGTATGGAAAGGTATGGGCATCTAATACAAACATAGAGCATAGAACTTCAAGGCCAAGGGAAGTGAGGACTTATCTTGAGGAAATTACTTCAAGACCAGGAAACTTTGCAGCAAGAGGTGAATTTTCATTCTATTTCATTTAGGATAGGGAACTGCGAGATTTGAAAGCTATAGAACCTTAAGCATACTAATAACTCTTGGAGTACTAATGTATGGATACCCAATGACACATTCAGGCTTTGTACCTCTTGAGCGACCAAGAGAAGCATCTTTTGGGACACTAGTATATGGTTATGTGGGACCATCATATACTCAGGTACCTTTGAGAGTCGAACTTGGACACATGGATGCTATGGCTCCCTAGCCAATACCAATAGCAGAACTAGTTGAAACAAGGGCCCAAACTCATGTAGCCCATGAGAAGAACTAGAGATGTTGTTTCGGTGGTAGTCAGACCCACAAAGGGGAATGAGAGAGGAAGTGGAGTATAGCCATCCTAGGATAGGCACTTGTCTCATAGTAGCTACGCTATATTTTCAAGTTCAATGGAATGGGAGACCCCTGTAGCCATTTGGCAACTTTCAAGCAAATCTGTACAACAGAAAGGGTGATGGATCCTAGAACAAAGATAGATGCTTTTATCTTGACCTTGGAAAGGAATGGTTTGCTTTGTTTTCAAATTCCAAAAGATTCACAAAAAGAAACCATGGAAGACTTGGAGATAGTGTTTACAATGGGGTTCTTCAAGAGTGGTGTCAAAGCATAGCTCAGTAACACAATTATATCAATTCAAGTAGCTTGAACACAAAATTGTGAGAAACTGCATCAATCGTCTCAAGAACTTTATCCTGTTGAGGAGAAACCAAGCCGAACTAGGCTAAATTTGTTGTTCTTGGAAGGATTCAGAAGCAAGCAACTACATGATACGTTATATGCCAAGAGACAATGAATGTGAGAGGAGTATGCCCTAGACTAGGCATCCCATCCACAAATAGCCTAGAGGATTATGCCATAGACTTTGATGATAACTTCAGAGGCATCCCATCCATAGATAGCCTAGAGGAGTATGCCATAGACTTTGATGATAACTTCAGAGGCATCCCATCCATAGATAGCCTAGAGGAGTATGCTATAGACTTTGATGATAACTTTATAGGCATCCCATCCATATATAGCCTAGAGGTGTATGCCATAGACTTTGATAATAGCTTTCACAAATAGCCTAAATTTGTTGTTCTTGGAAGAATTGAGAAGCAAGCAACTACATGATGCGTTATATGCCAAGAGGAATTGTGGATGACTCCACCGGTACTCTCGCTAGGGAACTCACAGACTACCTACACAATCACTATGGTTTAGGGAAAGGGAGTGTGGATCCTCTCATGGAAGTATACCTGCCAAGTCTTGGTCGACGACCTCACTGGCTAGGCATGTAAGACCTATGCTTCACATTGTCTACCATGCTCTTCGGACACCTTCTAGCACCGCAATGTCCACACATACCACTCGCTCACACCACACCCACAGACCACTCACTCACACCACACACAGAGATAGAAAATACCATAAGAGAATAATATTTTATTCCAAAAATGCAAATAGAATCATACCCTTGAGGAGAGAGTGATCCCCTTTTCTCCTCCCCCCTCTTCTTACAACCTCCTCAAAGTTCCGACCATTCATCATGTTGTGTAGAGGGAAGATCTTCCACTTTGGATGTCACACTCATCGGGAAAAGGTAGATGGTGCTTAAAGAGGATCTCGCCCTGTCTTGGGAAAGGGATACAGGTGTTCCATCCATGAGTATACTTGGCCAAAGAGGTGGCCATGCACATCCCTAGATCTCTCTGTTGACATGACGGGTGTACCACTCATGATTGAGTACCTTCGGAGTTGGCCATGCACATCGTAAGTGCATCTGGTAGTCAAAGGAACCGATGGGTAGGAGATGTCTGCGGGCACGGCAGTGACGGCAGTCGGAGTGTGGTCACTTGGAGGTGATAGTGGGAGGATTTTCTCTTAGTGGAGTGTGGAGGACCTAACTACCTGTCCACTGCGCAAGTCACCCAGTACTACTTAATTCACCATCCCAGTGAATGCCATAGAAAAAAGGTGGTTCTCTGGCAAGCTAGACCCTGGGCAAAACATCCGGCAGCAGCACACGGGCTCCCAGGCATACCTCATATAACTATCTTCCTAGGAAAACCTTCTGGAGAGATACATAGACAAAGAAAAATGATCCAATTGAGCTCCTCGGCAATTGTATCTAGCAAGCTATCTCTGTATTCCAACTATCGTTGCCTGCATTCACCAAACTATCTCTATCTATATTACAACTGTAGTCACCCAAGCAAAGCATCCCCGGCATGAAGATCACTCATACACCAATAGAAGCACAAAATCAACTAAACAATTATCACTAGCCACTACGTCTGGGCACAAAGATCACTCATACACCAATAGAAGCACAAAATCAACTAAATAATGATCATTGGCCACTACGTCTGGGCAAAACTTATGGCACGAAGTCCAAGCATACAAAGAGGAGATACTACAAAATGAAATGTGGCCATGGCCAGTAAACGGCAAAGAGAAAAAAGAAAAATAGTGAGATGAGCAACTGCTTGAGTGGAGGACCATGGAGATGAGTGTAGCCCAGTAAAAGGGACGGGTGATGTGCAGCGAGAGGAATGCATCAAACAAGGGAAGGCGGAGTAGTCCTGGTTGGGAATGAGGGGCGAGTCGTGTGAGGAGATAGTAGATGAAAGCATGTGGGAGGTGAAGCGAATCGGCAGACACCAAGGTGTTGGCATCTAGGGAGATGATGGAGGATGCAGGGTCATGAGGAGATTTCCACCGAGGGATCATGCCAGAGATGGACCCCTGGAGGTTAAGGAGCTAGTTAGCCTTCGAAATCCCGGAATACCCCATCCTGTGCAGGCTTGGGAATGGTGGGAAAATGAAAAATCTCGGCTATGTAGGCGGTGGTGAGGGTGGGGATGCACTTGGTGGCAAGGTCAATCAGGAAGGACGACCTAAGTCATTGGATGCGGTGGTGAAGTCGAACGAATCGAAATGGTGGCAAGGAAATGATACCTCAGCTAATGGCAAGGATGATGATGCGGTGGTGGCGAGTGTCAAGGAAGCAGTGAGAGACGTGATGGCCATGGAGGCCACAAGAGAGGTGGGAAGGAGCGGGATCTAAGAAGTCGAGGTGACGGTCGATGGTGGGCCGACAAGGAGCAACACTCCTGGGGCAAAAGTCAACCCATGGGTACGGTCCCGACTACTACTGCTTGTTGCCAAGGTGGTGGTGACGATGGACAGGGCGCTCCTCCATGGTGACGGCTTTGTAGGCGGGGACTGACGATGGGAGGAGCCAATGGGAGACGATGGCTGCAAGGCAGCCGGGTCACACACACACACACACACACACACAGAGAGAGAGAGAGAGAGAGAGAGAGAGAGAGAGAGAGAGAGAGAGAGAGAGAGAGAGACTGACGAGGGGTGGGTGGGAGAGAGAGAGATGTAAAGGGGGGTGAGGGGGTGGCAGTGGGGTGGGAGAGTGAGAGAGAGGGAGAGGGGTGGGAGAGAGAAAGAGAGAGCGAGAGGGGGTTGGTGGACTGGCGAGGGGTGGGGAGAGAGAGAGAGAGAGAGAGAGAGAGAGAGAGAGAGAGAGAGAGAGAGAGAGAGAGAGAGGTAAATGGTGGGGTGAGGGGGGAGTGGCGGTGGGGTGGGAGAGAAAGAGAGAGAGAGAGAGCGAGGGGTGGGGGAGAGGGGGAGAGAGAGAGAGAGCGAGAGGGGGTGGGGTGGGAGAGAGAGAGGGGGGGTGTTGGTGGGGTGAGAGAGAGAGAGAGTGTGTGTGTGTTGGGGCTCGTGGACTGGCGAGAGAGAGAGAGGGGGGTGTCGGTGGGGTGGGTGAGAGAGAGAGAGGGGGAGGTGTCGGTAGGGTGGGAGAGAGAGAGGGGGGGAGGTGTCGATGGGGTGGGAGAGAGAGAGGGGGGGTGTCGATGGAGAGAGAGAGCGAGAGAGAGAGAGAGAGAGAGAGAGAGAGAGAGAGAGAGAGAGAGAGGGGGTGGGAGAGAGAGAGATGAGGGGTGTCAGTGGGGTGGGAGAGAGAGAGCATTGGGGTTCACGGACTGACGAGAGAGAGAGAGGGGGGGGTGTGGGATGGGTAGGTGAGAGAGAGAGAGCATCGGGGCTCGCGGACTAGTGAGAGAGAGAGAGAGAGAGAGAGAGAGAGAGAGGGGGGGTGTCGTTGGGGTGAGAGAGAGAGAGAGAGAGAGAGAGAGAGAGGGGGGGGGAGGGGGGCTGGCGGGCTAGTGAGGGGTGGGGGAGAGAGAGAGACACGTTTTTTTGTTTTGTTTTGTTTTAAAAAAAATGTGTAATGGAAAAAAATACTTCGAGGGGAATTTTTTGGGGTTTTTTGGTTGTTTTTTGATTAAAGATTACTTAACAAAGCAAAAATCAATACAAGAGATGTTTTTGATTAAAAAGAGCTGAGAAATTAGAACCATACGGGCATGGTGAAGGGGTTGATGAGATGCTTGGTCGGGAAGGAGAGGTAGGATGTCAAGAGAGAGGGGTGTGGGGTGCGTGACGAATGTTGGGGAGGGAGGTTGGTCGGTGAGTGGTAAGCGGAGAGAAGTGAGAGGTGAGGGGGTAGGTTGGTCGGTATAGATGGAAAGCAAAGATGTTACCCAAGAGAAAAAAAATAAAAGAGAAAAAGAAAAATACCAAGAATAACAATAAAGTGATAAAAAAGATTTTTTTAAAAAATGTACAACCCTTGTCATCACGACCCCTTGTCGGCATGTCACACCTGAGGAGTCCAATACTTCTTCACTCTAGATCCATTCACCAACATGAGGGATGCACCTTGGAGAGTTTCTAGTTGCACCGTACCCATGGGCATGGTCTCCACTACTCGTCGGAAGGGACCTTGCCAAGCATACACCAACTTCTGAGCCTTTTTTAGCTATTTAGAATTATAGACCAAAGCCAAATCACCTTCATAGAATTGGGAAGTCTCAAGTGTCGATCGTGCCATGCTTTGCGTGCCAAAGTTGCTCCATCACTGTGGCCCTTGGAGTGAGTTGGCAGGTCTCTTCCAAGCCTTCGAGCTGCTCCTGTCGAGCCGAGTATGCGGGGTGATAGGTAGGGGCCCTAGGCTGCCCCACTCTAGATGATCTTGCATTAAATTCAAAAGGTAATACGACTTGTAGCCCGAAAGCAAGTTGAAATGGAGTGTGCAAGGTGGTTGCCTTGTAAGCTGTGCGATAGGCCCCAATAATCCTAAGAGGGCTTGATCCCATTGGTGCGAGTGTTCCTTGGCTACCTGTAAAATATGGACTTGCACAAAACCTTATTGGTGCTCTCCACTTGTCCGTTAGCCCTAGGGTAGTAAGCACAGGACCTCCGATGGAAGATTTGATAGCGTGCTAGCAAGGTGTCTATGACTTCGTTCACAAAATGTTTCCCTCTGTCACACTGATGATTTCTATGGGGGACACCCAAATCTGGTGAAGATGCTCTCATACAGAAACTTGGCCACTATGAGAGTGGTGTTGTCCCGAGTGGCTTTGGCCTCGGCCCATTTAGTCACATAGTCGGTGGCCACCAAAATGTACTCGCACCTAGTGGGGTGGGACTTTGGGGTGATGGTTCCCAAGAATCAATGATCCACTTCTCGAAGGGCTCCTAGAGTGGGAAAGCATGGAGAGGCAAGTAGTGCCTACTATCTGGTTTGGGTCTAGACCTTTGACATATGTCGCATTATTGCACACACTTTTTGCAGTCAGATAAAAGGGAGGGCCACCATAGACCAGACTGCATGATCTTTCGGCTGGTAACATGGCCAGGCAAGTGACCTCCATTTGGTCTAGAATGAGCATTCTCCATGACGAGGGGAACCTCATGAGGGTTGATACATCTCCTCAATACTTCATCCTTGCCAATCTTGTACAACTATCCTGCAATGAGTTGATAAGGCCTACTCTTAAGTAAAAGCCTCATCTTTGCCTTGGCATCGAAATTCTGGGGAAACCTAGTTGCTCTTAAAAGCATCACAATGTCCTCATGCCAAGTAGGGGTGGCATCCACAACAAACAACATGCTGTTCGGGAGATCATCACAAATCCCATCTTAAGAGGTTGGCTACCCACTTAGGATTCTTGATAGATGATCAGCCATGACATGGTCCTTCCCTGGATGGACCATAATCTCAAAGTCAAATTCTTGAAAGAGAAGGATCCATCTCCAGATCCTGTTGGCCACCTGGGGCTTTATTCAACAAATACATCAGTGCCTGATGGTCTGTGATCACCACAAAGTGATGCTCTAATAAATAGTGTCTAAATTTCTGAAATGAGTACACTATGGCCAAAGAACCCTCCTGCTCTGTGGTTTAGTTTCTCTCAGCTCTATTGAGCTGCCTACTTGCATAGTGGATAGGCCTATCCATCTTCAGTTCTACACCTGGTTGCGTGAGCACTGCTCCTACTGCTATTGCACTAGCATTCGTGTGCACATGGAAGATCAACCCCCAATTCGAGGTGATGGGTACCGGAGTGTGCTCCAGCATGTGCTTGAGAAAAGTGAAGGCTCTCTCTTGATCCGGTCCCTAATGGAAGGGAACATCCAAGTGGAGCATGTAGTTGACTAGAAAACAGATATCTGCATACATGTGGACGAGCCAACATTGGTAGCCTGTATGCCTGAGAAATTCGTGTATGCCTTTAGGATTGGACGGAGGGCTTAATCTGAGAATAACAATGACCTTGTTGGGATCCGGAGAAAGATCATCTACTGAGATAATGTGAGCCAACAAGGCACCATGACCCACTAGGAAGTGGCACTTGAAAGGATTAAGGCAGAGACTCGATACCATGCACTTCACGAACACGGGGTTTTTTTGGCGAGAATTTTTAAGCGAGAGCTTTTTGGGAATCGGGCGAGTGGATTCCAAAAAGATACCCCCCTCCATGAATAGAGAGAGGGGCGAAGCAAGTTGGAGAGAGCAACATGACATAATTATTTGAGAGGGAGACGGCGATAGTGAGCCAGAGGGAGTGAACACAGAAAAACATGTCAACATCGCATCCTCGACATATTGAGGTTATTGGTTTAAAAAGAAAATAAAACCAAGTTCATTCACATACACCTTCCAAATACAAAAATTTAAAAACCATCCTCTTTACGACTATGGGTCTCGTTTGTTCTCTGAGGTGTAGGCACAAAGTAATTGAATAGTGTTCATACCCTTTCGCACGTCCTCTTCTTGCAAGACACACTCAGATGATTCATCAATAAAACCATGGGCTCGCCATATCACAATTAAGCCCACCACTATGTCCTTAACTTGAGGAATAGCATCATCATTTCCAGGAAGTGGAAAGGATGTGAGACCTTTCCATGCTTGTCTACCATCTATGGTCTTCTGCTTGACCTGCACATTGGTGGCCTCCCTCTGGATGTGCGCAACAACAACTTAAATGCTAACATTTGATGAGGCCATCACAAACAAAACGAAAACCCAACCCAAGGTTAGTAATTTACGTTGGGATGTAGTGTTGGTGGTAGGGGGAAAAGGTGGAAATCACCCTTCCTCAATTATGTGGTTTGAACCAGGAAATAGGACAGCAGCTACTACGCTTGATCCAGCATTGGGTGGATTCGAATGCAACTCAGGGTGAAGCCACATCTAGTAGTAGTGGGTGACGACCCATGAAGCAAGTAAGAGTATGCCTCATTGCCACAGGAGTGGCTGATCTCACCGAAGCCCGAGGGTGACAGTCTCCGTGGGAGGAACTCAAATTACAAGGGCCATTGTGGATGGTGATTCTGGTGTTAACATCATGCCTGAAGCTATTAGAAAACCTTGGGTCTCCCAACTACCGAGCCAGCTCCCTTTGCCATCAGATTGGCAGACCAGAGGAAAGTGATGCCCTTGGGACTAGTCAGGCAAGTTCTAATCACTTTTAAGGGGTTAGTATTTGAAATGAATTTTGTGGTGTTAGACCTCCCACTAGCTAGAAGGGCCTACAAATTGCTCACTGGAAGGCCTTGGTTGAGGGCAACTCAGGTGATCCATGATTTTGGGGCCTAGACAACTTGCATACCCCTAACCAAGAGGGGACGGTGACCTTACCCTTGGAAAAAGGCCCCGATGAGAGTGCAAGGGGCATGGCCCTACATGACATGATTCCCATTCAGGAGGAAGGAACTAGTGAAGAGGAAGAGCAGGAGCTAACCAACCCCTGGTTGGAGTTCATGATAGATGAATGGCAAGGATTACCATTGGATGAGGCTTGGGATCCATTCGACTCAAAGGAGAGGTGGCAACCTCTATGAAATTGGTTAAATTCCTATGAGGGGCTCCACTGCAATATGATGGACATATTGGAGTTGGACCCAGACCCCTGGACCCAGACCCCATTCAAAAGGTGCCCCAAGAAGAAGAGCTCTAAGAAGAAGCAGTAGTACAGGATTGGACAGAATCCTTGCTTATTTTGGCCTCCTCCTCTACACCAGTGTCTCGATAAGAAGCAATAGAGGTCAAAGGTCTACAGGGGAACCAGAGAAAGAAGGTCTCTCAAGAGGAGTCATCAGAGGCACCTATAACCCCTCTTGGATACAATCGCAAGGAGAGGCAGGCGGAGCACCTCAAGACTAAGGAAGAAGCCTTACCAATAGAAGAGATACCCGCTGGCTAGACAGAGGAATGCATTGGTGATTTCCCTCTAGACATCACCCTAGCCCATGACCCCTTATCTCTCCATCAAGCAACACTGGGCATAGCTCCTCTTCCAACCACCACTTACCAATGAGGAGGTGAGAGAGCTGAACCTAGGCACAATAGAGGAGCCACGCCCCATCTTAGTGGTAGCTTGGGTGTAGGAGGACCCTTCCACTCTTTAGAGAATCACCAACTTTTTAAGATGTGTGCATGAACCTACAAGGATCTCCCAAGGATAGATCTAGTCATTTTGCACTCACAGAATTCCACTAAAAGAAGGCAGTCGGCCAGTCAGGAAGGGCATCTACCGCATAAATCCAAAATATTAAGAAGTGCTGAAGAAAGAGCTAGACAAGATGAAAGAGGCAAGTATCATTGTTCCCATTGAGCACTCCGAGTGGTTGTCACCTATAGCGGTGATTCCCAAAAAGAAGACCAACAAGATCAGGATATGTGTAGACTTTAGACCCCTCAATCAGTGCACAATCAAAGATGGTTTTCCCTTGCCAAGATGTGGCCAACGATGTGCTATAAATAACTAAATGAAACTCATAACATCAAGACAATGCAACCAATACTCCCACGCATGTACGAATTCACCCGTATACATGTAAAGTAAGCTACGGTTGTGTAGATTTAGAAGGCATCCACTCTAAACCCGTCTACCAAGAGAATTCATAAATAATGGGAAATGTAGAAATATAAATATTCCATGAATTAAATCCTCTCAAAAAATCTTAGCTTGCATCAACACCCTCGCCAGACCATGTTCTTCTTTAACTAAGCCTTCTCTTTTAGACACTAACTTGTTATACTCCATGGAATCCCATCCGCTTTTGTCCAACCTAGCCACTTGGTGCCATTTCTTTGTGAATTCTACACTCTTTATTGAGGAAGGTCATTTCCTCGACCTCATTGCACCACTTGGCCTCAACTACCCCATCCATGCAAACTCACTTCACTCAGGCATGATTATTGTGAAAACCCTTGATCTTTGAGCAGTGAATTCTAGTTTCCACTAGCTTTATCACATGCCCAATAATTAGTACAACCCGCTTTGACTATAACATATAGTCTACTCTTACCTCAAACAAGCCGTCACCCACTAGTGAACCCGTCATCCAAACCATCCATGTGGCCTACCCCGCAGGACATCTGCATCATATAGTATGATGTTCACCTCAAACAAGCCCTTGCCACACTGGCAAAGCCACCATCTATCCATGTGGCTTACCGCATATAGGACACCTACATGGATAAGGCATCAGAGGCCTTTGCTTTTTTCCAAAGCCATAAGCCTAAAGATGAGGAGGATGCCCTTGACGAGTTCTTAGAAGGAACCCAGGGTAGGCACTCATCTTCTGGAGAAGAAGCCCCATAAGCCAATCAAGCCCCCTCATCATAACAAATAGTTTTGGTGACAAAGCAAATCCCCCAGAGCCAAAAGTTTGGGTGACAAAGCCTATCCCCTAGTAGAGCCAAACCCAATCACCTCTCCAACCTACCCAACTCCAATACCGTCCCATAACCCTCTGGTCAAGCTAACATATTACATGGGGCCCCCTTCTTCTTCACCACTCAACCCCCAATCGACCTTCTCAGCCACCTAAACCCCCTCATTAATCGCATCAACGAGCCCCCCATCCTCAAAGCATTCCATGAGGGTCTGAGTCTTAATAAGGAGCCACACTAATCTAGTAGGAGCTAGTGAAGACGATGGGAAGGACCCAAGGGTGTCATTGCCTATCCTATCCACGAATAGCAACTTACATACTTGCCAACTGTCATCACATTCTAAGGTAACTTCCATAGTCACTTGGGTACATGGCCAAAATCCATGTGGTGAACCAACATATAGATTCTTGTGGAAGATCGACCGCCCTTGCGGCACACCAGAGGAGGCTGGCACTTTGTTGATCTCAGGGAACTACCCAGTCTTGCAAAGTCACATAGGAGTCCAACCTAGTGGTGCTTGCCCTATCTCCTTAGTGATCACTAGGATGCGACGGGAATACATCACTGCACCCCAAAGAAATCCACACTAACCCAACTTCACGCTATTCAAGATGGTCTTGGGACTTGCACCTAGAGTCTTTTGAAAGCTTACTTTAGTAGGATTACATCTACTTCAACATAATTAGGAGCATCTACCTATTCTTTAAGAGTCTCTTCCTTTGAAAGTGTTTCTACATTGGGGAGCTCTTCTTCACTTTTTCTCTTCTACTATATCTTTCTCTTGTACTGCTTCCTCAAATTTATGGGTATCTTCCTATTCTTTGAGAGGAGTCTCTTCCTTTGAAAGTGATTCTACAGTGGGGACTTCTTGATTGTTTCACTTCTTTCTCTTCCTGCCTTTTTCACTTCTTTCTCTTGTACTACTTCCTTAGCTTTATGGGTATCTTCTTTCTCTCCTTCTTCTTTTACCTTACCTTCTATTATTTGTTCATGTTGTTGTGGGGATGGAATTTGCGGATCTTTGAGTATCTCAATCTACATATGCTCCTCCACCACAGGCTTCTCAATGACTCCCATTGTGTGATGGACATGAAATAGTAAAGGCCCATGTTGTTGTACCTATTGAGGAGCTCTAATAAGAGGTGTTGCTTGAGCTTTATTCAAAGTACAAAACCCAATCCTTGTGGTCTAGATCAAAACCTGATACCATTGGAGGTAACCTTGTTGGGGAGGGAGGTAGATCTTTATGTATATACTCCTTACCTTCATCTAAACCTTTCCACCCTTTACTTCATGAGGGCATGGCCTAGTGGGGTTTTTTTGGTTCAAGGCTCCACTTTCTTCTTTTGCCAAAATTTCCTTGGTTTAGGAATGAGGACATTTTCTTTTTCAAGGTCCTCCACTACATCTTGGCTAATATGGGAAGGTTGTATATAGATATCCTCTTTTGTGGGGAGTGGTGTACCTATGATATATGACTTAAGACATTGGTGATGAGGAGGTATGAGTTCACTACCTTATATTAGTATACATACAATTCTTTGTGAAGATAATAAGCCTAGTCATCTTTGCGGTTCATCATGTGAATGTCCTAGAGTTTCTTATAAAGGTCAAACCGGTTATACCAATCCACAAGCTTGACCTTTATGTGTATTATCATGGAGACTGTCCTACCTGTTAACTCATATGCCTTTTCTTTGAAAGTGGTATTTCTCTTCAAGCATTGTATTGAAAGGAATGTCTTTGTATTCCAACCTACGTGTGCATGTTACTTCATGGCTTGCATGATATCATCTTCTTTGATCATTAACCTCTTTATGGTCCCATGTGCCTCATTTGACATTGTCACTTTATCTATTTTTACCTTTTATCATAGGACTTAATTAATTCTGCATAGCATTGATGACCTTGGGTATTTCCTCTGCATACTAATCCAATATGATGGCTTCTAATTGTTTTTGCCTTTTAAGACTTAATGAATTCTACACATCATTGATGACCTTGGGGATCTCCTCTGCATACTAATCCAATCTCATGGCTTCTAACTTAGACTTAATGTTTGTGGTTTCAAGGAAAAGTATGCATTTGAGTGAATGGTATTGGAATGACAAATGGTATTTGAGTGAATGGTATTGGAATGAAAAATGCCCATAGTGTGGGCTGTAGCTTCTAGTCCCAATGTGTTTGACTTTTGTTGACAATCTTTTCTAGTATTTTCAGTAGCAAGACTTGGTTGGTGGATATAACAGACCAAGTGGATAGTAGACTACTATTTTTTTTGTGAATGACCAAGTGATTGACCATGAGCTTGAATATCACATCATTGTGGAAATGTTCTCTTACAAGATAAATAATCGAGTGTCTAATAATTTACATTAGAGTTCTACAACTAACACTTTTCTTTTCATGAATTATTTGATTGATTATGTATGGTCTTTTCTTCCCCCCTCCCACACACATGCATAGAAGAAGTGTTTTTGATATAGTCAAAATGTTAAGTTCATCAATGCCTAATGTTGCATGTATGAATTCTCCAAGAGGCATCATTTACATTTAACAATCAGAGCATACAATCAAAAGATGACTAGGGAAAGCCCAAATATAAAATGTTTTCTTTGCCTTTTATAGCCAATAATTAGGTGTGGTAATGATGTGTAATGATTTATTTGTTCTTTCTATTGTGAATCCTTCTCTTGGTAAGAATTGGAGCAGCCTCAATACATATTAAGAGTTATCCATACATTGGTATTCATCATTGGATATAGTCAATAGAGCACAATACCACTGAAGAATTTGATGGGATTAATGTAAGACTCAATTCTCTCTATCAAGAGACTAAAGATAAAGAGAGCGAGCTATAAGGGTGCTATGACTTTTTATGGATAGCCTACTAGACAACATTGAGGATGAGCTTGAGAAGAATGCATAGGAGAGGATGAGCTTGAGCTCCTTGCAAACAAACACACACATAAGCACACAATAGAGATGGATGGTTAAGGTTGCCTACTAGACAACATTAAGGATGAGCTTGAGAAGAATGCATAGGAGAGGATAAGCTTGAGCTCCTTGCAAATAAACACACACATAAAAGAGTAGATAAGCACACAATAGAGATGGATGGTTGAGTTTTCCTCTATTTTCTCTCTTCTTCACAACCATAATATAAAGAGATAAGAGTATTATATACTATAAGGGAAAGTAGTCTCTTGCTATAACATATAAAGGTAGGTCTATAGTGTGAACCCGACTACATGAGCTGGTGCTATAACTATGTTATAACTCTAAAACACCAAAGTGGACATAGCCTATAAACCACTCACGATATATCACCCATAATCTCACCAATGTAGCTAGTACCATAAGTGCGAAAGCTATCACTTGGGTGGGTCATTAATGTTCGCAACACTAGTTGAGCTTGATATCTCAACACTCACCCTCGAGCTCAGCTGCGAGTGGGTCATTAATGTCCGCAACACTAGTTGAGCTTGATATCTCAACACTCGCCCCCTCGAGCTCAACTCCACACCCTACACTCCAAGTAAGCTCCTTAACTTGTAAAGCTTCTCTGTACTCAATGAATTGATGTCAAACACTTAATCCTCTATTATGCTGATATATACCAAATCCACATCACTTGTGCTAGAACCTTCTCCCTCATAAAATGATAATAAGACCATATTAAGGAGTCTGGGAAAATCCCATTACTTTGAAAATTTTCTTTTCAATTTACTTTTTGGTGCATCATGAGCATACCAATTCCAAAGTTATCGAAGAATGTGGATTTAGAACCTACTCTTTAAGAGCTTTCCAAAGATATGTCACATGAGGGGGTTTTGACAAAATCTTAAAATGGTTCACTGTGCCCTCTATTTTTTGATCTTGTAAAATGGGAATTGGGATTTTTTCGAACTTCCTAATATGGTCTTTAATGCACCTAAAAGTGCTTTGTTCTAGCATGATAGATGAGGTTAGTGGTCAGTTGTATGCTATTCATGTTGTCATAAATGACAACGAAGCTATCCATGGGCTCACCCATATCACTAAGTAGCTTCTAAAACCAAGATACCTCAGAAGTTGCCATAGAGTTGCACCTATATACTAAATAGCCAAAAGGTATTGTACTAGTTTTTTGTATGTGTGATACAATCTATGATTGTGCATCATATACACAATGCATAAATTACCTAAGGAGGCTTGGGACACCTTGGTGATAAAAATGTGTAGTACCCACACTTAAGCTTGGAAGATGCAGCTATAGCAAGAGCTACATAATGTGATGAGAGGGAAGCTAAGTGTAAATGATTACTTAGTGAAGGTAAAAGGGCATGTAGATGCTCTTGCTTCTATTAGATGACCATTAAAAGGGCATATAGATGCCCTTACTTCTATCATATCACTATTAGATGATGACAACGATATGGTATTGATGAATGGACTTGGCAAAGAATACAATTAGTTTCAGATCTCCTTCGGAGTTCAAGAGAACTTTCCTAATTTTTAAAAATTGATTACACTCCTCATCCGTTGAGAGATGAATATGGGGGGAGGTTCATCTCTCCAAAATTTCACATAAATAGGCCTTCTTCTCAGATATAGGTAGAGGTAGAAGCAAATCGTCATCTAGAGGATGTGGTGGTGGTTGATTTAGAAATCAAAACTAGAAACAACAACAACAATAAGAAAATCAATCTCATACATGTGGAAGAGGCAACTCTAGAGGTAGGGGGTAGAGAGGTTGCTTGAGGCTGTCATGTGTGCTGCATATGTACTCAACAGGTGTCCCACTAAGGCCTTGCAGTCTGTTACTCCATACGAAGCTTGGCATGGCACGAAGCCTTCTATTGGTCACTTGTGTGTCTTTGGTTGCTTGGCCTATGCTTTAGTGCCTGTGCAACAACGTAGAAAATTGGATGATAAGGCTGTCAAATGCATTTTTGTTGGTTACAGTGCTGAGAGCAAGGGTTACACATTGTATCATCTGCAGTCAAAGCGTATCTTGATTAGTCGAGATGTTGTTTTTGTGGAAGATGCTGTGCAGCCTTTGTTATCATGTACCAAAGAGACATGTGTGAGCTCACAAGATGTATTTGATACGTTGTTGCCTCTGTTTATAGGTGGGAATTCAAATGTAAATCCTAATGAGGCAAATATTCAGCCTATGTAGATTTCAAACGACATCATAGATCAGCCTATTTCTGATGCAGATTTACAGGATGTAATTTATGAGGATAGGGCTGAAAATGAGCAGGCTAGAGGTATGCCTAAATGATTGGTGCAAACCTTGCATGATAGTAAAATTGATGCACCTATGTCTAGTCGTACTCGTTCAGGTTTTCAGCATACCTCTTATGCATCAAATTGTTATGCTTTGGCTGTGTCTAGTATGTGTGAAGAGGAAGAACCTCTTTCATTTGATGAGGCACAAAAATCAGAAAATTGGTTGGCTGCAATGCAAAGTGAATATGATGCTATAATGAAGAATGGTACATGGTCTTTGTGTGATTTTCCTATTGGTAAAAAGGTCATTGGGATGTAAGTGGGTTTTTAAGTTGAAACAAAAGCCAGATGGCAGTGTTGATCGCTATAAGGCTAGACTTGTTGCAAAGGGTTATGCAAAAGAAAAGGGCATTGATTTTGATGAGACCTTTGCTTTCGTAGCATTTGTGCATTGGCAGCTCATAATGGTTGGAATGTACATCAGTTGGACATAAAGACTGCGTTCTTGAATGGAGATTTGCATGAGGAGGTGTATGTATCGGAGCCTCGTGGTTTTGTTCAAAGAGGGCAGGAAAACAAAGTGTGCACGTTGAAAAAGGCTTTATATGGTTTAAAGCAAGGTATGAAAAGATACATGCATATTTGACTGCACATGGTTTTCACAATAGTCCAACAGAAAGCACTTTGTATATTAAACGTGTGGATGATGTACATCTAATCATTGCTCTCTATGTCGATAACATGCTGCTCACAGGACCAAATGAGAGTCATATTGCTGATTTTAAGGCTGGTTTGAATGCCTCTTTTGAGATATCAGATTTGGGGCATTTGCATCATTATTTGGGGATACAATTTAAGCAGTGTGATGGAGGTATTGCTTTGTGTCAGACAAGTTATATTGAGACATTGTTGCGGAGATTTGGCCTTGAAGACTGCAAGCCTATTGCTACTCCAATGGAGATAGGTTTGAAGTTGAGTCTTCATGATGCTGGAGATCACTTTGATGTCACACTCTATCAGACAACTGTTGGTTGCCTCATTTATGTATGCATTACGAGGCCGGACATTCAGTTTGCAGTCTCATAGGTGAGCACGCTTATGCATAGCCCAGGGTCTTAGCATTGGAAGGTAGTTAAACGCATCTTTCACTACTTGAGTGGCACCATACATCTTGGATTATTTTATCCCAAGCGGGGATCGTTGCTGCCAGATTTACATGCTTTTTCAGACTCAGATTGGGCTGGTTGCTATGACACAAGAGTGTTGTTGCTTGCAAATGAAGATCAATACCAGGATGCAACAAAAACGATACTTAGGGCTCTTGAAAAGAGTTCTACTTTGTAGATGAATGTGGGAGAGGGTTTGATAATAATCCCACATGGGGACTTATGGGAGTCCTAGAATTTTTGTATAAAAGGTGGCTCATTTGAGAGCTTAGACACACTTTGGGCTTAGTTCATGCAAGAGCTCCTTTGAGAGACCTACTCTCCCTCTTCTCCATAGAGGTGAAGACTCTTCTCTCACCCATCTACATCTTTGTATGAGATAAATCTCTTCATTGAATCATTAGCAATGTCATGAGTCTTTCTCATCCTCTTCTCTAATCATTTTACTCTTATGCATGCTTTTAGTATTTCATTTTTGAGTACATGGATTGATTTGAAGCTTTCATGGAAGCTTGATGCTTGAATGTATGCATGCTTGTAGGAAGATAGGAGTGGAGTGAGGTCTTTCTCTTTGCTTGAGTGCATAGTGATTGTATTCCTCTTGCTTGTATTTGTGAATGAATGGGTGTGTAGGAATGAGGACAAGTTGAGCTTGTGTGTATGCTTAGTCTAGTGTCAAGTGATGGTAGCCATGAGCATTCTCTCCATTTGTGGATAAGCTCTTGTGCACCGGTACGGGTCGAATCCCTAGCTCCGAAAGGGATGCAAATCCCATTGGATTGAGCTTAGTGTGGATCGTACTCCTCTTACTACAAGAGAGAGGGTTTTCCGTCTCTCCATTGGCGCCGCTGCCGGGGAGAAGACTCAAATCCGGTTGAGAGTGTGTGGAAACTACCACTATTTCCTCTTTTGGTTGCAAAACCATTGAGTGATTAGGTTAAGTTTGGGTGTGTGATCCCGGTGTGAGTGGATAAGGTTAACCATTGAGCGGTTGAGGTTTCTCCCGCATTGTTTTTTTTATGTTTCATTGCTTTTATGTTTTTTCAAGTACCGTTCATTATGCTTACCTTCATTGTTTTTTGTCATTTCATTCTTTCATGCTTTTCGTTAACATGTAATTAGTATAAATAAATAAAAAAGAAAAGAGGTGCGTTGCTAAGCTCTCCCATAGCTTATGCAAGCCCCATTGACTCCCAAGCAAGAAAGAAGAGAGATAGAAAGTGTTGGAGGCGACCTTCCTTTTGTTTTGTGTTGTTATTGTGTGGGGAGCCAACGCATCAAGCGTGCTCGAGAAAAAATGAGGAATATTTATCTATTGCAGCATGACTAACCGATTTGATTGAAAGAAACCGATTTGCTTGAAAGAAACGGGCAACCAAGGGTGGCCCTAAGAAAGAACTTATAAATCTATATATATATATATATATATATATTTGTGGGCTGCATCAAACATTAGAGGACAAGGGCTGCATCAAACCTGCAGAGCAGACTGCTTTTTCAAAATAAAAACAAATATATATTGATATAATCATTTCTTTTACAACAAGTGGTGCGGGCGGCCGCCAGTGTGGGCAGCTGCGTAGCAAAGAAAACTATATATATATATATATATATATATATATATATATATATAGTTTCGCTAAGGCTTAAGTGGAGGTGGCTGTAAGGCGGCCAGTTGGAGTGGGCGGCCGGTTTAGAGCTAAGGGAGGCAGCCGTTGACGGCGGCCAGCTGCAGGTGTGGAGGCGGCCAAAGAGCAGCAGCAGCAGAGCGAAAAGAGCAGCAGCAGCGGAGTGGGTGGCGAAGAAGCTGAGATCTTTGGAGGCGCAGGGGGCGTAGCCTGCAGACGGCTTTTTTAACAAAAAAAAAAAAACCATTATATATATATATATATAAGTGTTTTTTTTTACGATTGGTGTGGTTGTCGGCTGCAGCTGGCTACGCAAGCAGTGGGCGGTAGGCCAGCAAGACGTGGGGGCGCCTGCAGTGGGCGAAGCCTGTTAGGCGGTGGCTGCAACAAGCAGGCTGGTCCGCAGTGAGAGGGACAAGGAACGAAGAAGAAGCAAAGAGCGCAGAGCGGCAGCAAACGGCTGAAAGCAGCAGTGCGCAGAGCAGAGTGGCCAGCAGCGTCAGTGTAAGCGGGAGCAGTGCGAAGAAGAAGAAGCAGAAGCGAAGGGGCAGTAGGCTCAAGGCGGCTGTAGCTGTTGGGCACGGGCATAGGAAAAGAGGCGACGAAGAGAAGGCAGTGGGCCAGCAGCGGCTAAGCAGTCGGCAAGAGCGCAAGCGAAGGCACGTAGCGTTGGCATAAGCTAGCGCAGCAGAAACAGAAGAAAGCTTGCAAGGTGGCTGCAGCTGAAGTGGCCCGCAGAGGCAGCTGTAGAAGGCGAGGCGCAGAGGAGAAATAAAAGAAATAAAAGAAGCGCTCAGGCGAGGAGGTGGCCACGTGAAGTCGGCGACAAATCCGGAAGGATTCGGCGAAGCGGTGGAGGTAGGTGGTATTTTTTCTTTTTTTTATTTTTTTTATTTTTAATTAATTTTTCAAAGTTTTTTTTGTATTTTTAAATAAAACAAAAATAAAAAAAATATAATATTTTTTTTTATTAAAAAAAGGAGAAAAAAGATTAAAAAAACAATTAAATTTTTTAAAAAAAAGAAATTTAAAAAAAAAGAAAAAGAAGAAAAAATAATTTTTATTTTTTGAATCCACTGTTCATTATTTAAATTTTTGTACAAAATTTTGCATAATTTAAGGTAGCCTGCATTTTTTATTTTTATTGCATGCATAATTAGTAGATTTATAATTTTATATTTGGCACGAAATTTATTCATTTTATCAAAAAAAAAAAAAAAAAAACCAAAACCAAAACAAAAACAAAAACACATAAAAACCCAAAAAACCAAAACAAAATTTTGACCTTATGCACTTGCGGTCGGGACGTCGTGTAGATTCTGCCATAGGACCTAGGGCACCTTCTAGAGTGCCTACTCAGGAAAGTGGGACCCAATCGATAGGCAATTTGGCAGATATTGCTGAAACCCTTTCTGAATCCCAATCCGATACCCTTTCCTCCAGAACAAATAGTTCATTGTCCATGGACAATCTAGGGCCATCAACTAGTCATCCCGTAGCCCAAAATAGGACACCCTCAAGATCCTTTAATCCATTTGAAGCCGATACCATGGGGTTAACATTCAATGTGAGACTCCAATATGTCTACACAAATGCTCAAGGAGCTGAGATCTTTAGGGATCCACAACAACGGTATCTTGTTAAGATAGCCGACATATTCTCAGAACTTGATAGGGCACCTCTAGTCAATGACCAGGGTAACATGTACATGGGTGGAGATGGTGTTCGCTATGAAGTCACCTACCATCCAGAAAAGGTAGACAAATTAGGGGAGCTCTCTAAAACTGAGTTGTTAGACTATTCACAACTTTCCAGAGCAAAAGAGTCTAGAGGTGACTGGCTCATCGAGCCGGACATGCCTGGACCATCCAATGCCCAATCCTCAAAGCCATCCACCAGAGATGATTTACTTCTTGTAGATCTAAATTTGGACAAGGATAGGAAAGGCAAGTGTAAAATGGATCAGGGGGCTGAAAGCCAATGGGAGTTTGTACGACAAATTCCTGTGACTAAGGTCTTACAGGATGACCCACTTCAAGAGGTCTATAAGGATTCGTTAGAGGGATATTATGCCATGACTAAATTGCCAGAGCTGGATCTTCCTCTAGCTTATGTAGTGGTAGTTGAGAAGTGTGCAGGACACATGCACAGAATAGTTGATAAATGGGCCAATGAATATCGAACGTTAGATTGGAAAGAGATTAGGGAACTCACGTGGAAAGGACAACCATTATTCATGGAAGTGTTCTCAACACATACAGCCAAACCAGGAGAGACAGCCTTTCTTGGAGAAACTGTTGCTCCTCCCCTACGAGAGTTCACTAGAGAGGGACCTTCAACATCTAAGTGGACCACTGCTAGTAGCCCAACTCTAGCACCACGATATTGTCCTACACCAAATGTGCGACCACAGGTCACACCACCACAACAACATCTTTCCCACAATGACAATCGGATGAGAAGGGAGCCAACTCGGCCTCCTATAAGTGCACCTCCTGAAATGAGGGTGACGAGATCTTTAGAGGGGTTTGGTGAGGCTGGTAATAGGGTACCCACACCAATTTTGGAAACATGTGGACCATCTTTCCAAAGAGAGGAACAATTTCCACTAAGGGTAAGAGGCCGTAGACCCTACGATGAGTATTCACGACAAGTAAGGCCATCAACTCTTCAGAAATTGGTAAAGAAATATGAAGGGTCGGGAGATCCATACGATCATGTAGCAACTTTTAGGCAAGCAGTTCGAGCTGAGCAAGTTGTTGATAAGCATACTCAAATAGAAGGGTTTGGACTCACTCTTGAAGGAAAAGCCCTGGCTTGGTTTCAGGCATTAGAGGCTTCAGACAAAACTTCTTTACGAGTTTTGGAAGAGAGATTCATTGCTGCTTTTTCCTTGATGGGAATTCAACATGACACAGTAGCGCATATCTACTCTTTCAAGCAAGGTGAGAACGAGAGTGTCAGAGACTGTGTAAATAGAATGAAGCAGTACATTAATCGTTGCCCAGAAGATGAGAAGCCCGCCCAAAGTCGATTAATTTCTCTCTTCTTAAAAGGCCTCAAAAATTCAACACTGCATACACATCTCTATGCAAAGAAGCATACAAGTTTCAATGAGTGTTGCCATGATGCTATGGATTTCACCGATAACTTCAAGTTCCAGGATGGTTCTGGCCCTGAGGTTAAACCTAGAAATCAATGGGGTGATGATCAAAGTTCAGGGTCTAGCGCGCTGGTAAATCCAGACCAAATAGCCAACCTAGTGCTAAGGAGATTGGGACAGACCTATCGTCCACCCATGCAGCCACAACAACAGCAGCAGAGAATGAGGAGTGTACTTCCTACAGGTCCTCATCTTTGTGGAGCATGTGGCGGTGACCATAAAACAGAGGACTGTAATACCTTTTCTCCTCTAGTCACAAACCAACCCACAAAGAAGTGGTGCCAAGCCTGTGCTTGGAACTTTACTCATACCACCCAGGATTGTACTCGCATTGCGAGAATGAGACAGGAACGTGAGCAACCGAGGGGTGGAGTGGCTCCACAAATGTATCAACAATATACAAATTTTGAACGTAAGCCACCGATGACACAAGAACAAGCACGACCTGTTCTTGGTGCTCAACCTCCTGCTCCAGGGACTGCTCCTGTAAGGATTGTGGACTATGACAATTCAAATGTGTGTAGAGAATTGGTAAACCCAGGATATGTGGAGGAAGAATATGTATCATATTCATCCAAAGAAAATATCTTTGAAAGTCCCGTATACCCAAACCAAGCACTGGTGGAGAGTCAACCAGGGGAACAAAACTCTTTAATGTTGCTAGGCGGCTACCAACCTAGGACTCCAGGCCCCTCAGGTCAATGGCAGCCAAGGAAAGTAGAGACCAAACCAATGGGCCCCTGTTATGAGTGTGGAGAACCCCATTGGGCTCGTGATTGTCCACATCGCTCAAGGCAAGCATCTAGGTCCAATACAACAGTGCAACAGTTTCCACCAATAGAAAGATATTGTCTGGGGTGTTGTGTCGAACATTTCCCGAAGGATTGTCTGTTGAAACCACATGAGGAGGGCAACTCCCAACCAAAGGTTTCACTTAACCTTGTAGGGGCAATTCCATCACCACCTTCATCTGAGAATGAGGATGTCGTGCCACTTAGAGTCATGACTCGATCACAGACACGAAACGATGAAATACAGACTGATGAGACACCTCGAACTAGGGACGCAAAGACAAATCTAGTGGACAAGACCCTACAGTCCAATAGAAAAAAGACCACTAGGAGAAAGAAGAACCGAAACAAGCAAACTAAAAGTGCATCCACTTCTAGTTCTCAGGAGACCTCTAAACAAAACATAAAGGATAAAACTTTTACATCACAGGAAGTGCGTGAGGAACATCAACCTCAACCTGAGCCTAGTGCTAAACAAGATAAGGCTAGTACGACTGAGGATAGTTCTGGGGGTTCTGTTTTTGTGGATAAAGTGAATGAGACTCTAGAGGCCATCATTGATGCTCATAAAAGTCGCATTGCAGCCTTATCTGAGCTACCCAAAAAGCTTCAAGAATACCCAAACCCTCGTGAGGAGAAGATCAATCTAGCTGTTAATCAGCAAATCATTAGGGAAGCTCAGTCGATACTTGAGGGGCCACCACCACCTATTCCTCGGGGCCCAACCTCTCTTAAGCCAACATTAGAAACTATACCGGAAGTGTCATCAAGTAGGGAAATGAAAAGTGAGTTCATTTCACAAGCTCAAAGCGAAAGATCGACACCAATTGACACTCCATTAAAAGATGACATTCTACCATCACCTAGCCTGGTCTTCCCATGCAATGATGAAATTATTGATGCTAATGAGGACATGGCAAATGACATGTGGGCCGCTGTAAATGAGAAAATAAATGAGAACATGTCTTCTGTTAGTTCGCCTCCATTCTCTGAGGTGGATTTCACCAGAGACTCAGAAAACAAATTTAGACACCCAAGCATCCAGGAGGAAGGTCAAACAATGGTTTCTCCTAGAAGTAAGCATACAATGAAAACCTTACCATCCTATCTGGGAGAATATGAGAACTGTTCTCAAACCTTGAGGATACCCTCCATGCATAAAAGGTTGACTAAGGAGAAAGATATGAGTATGGTGCACGCTATTTTGTCAGCACCAGTGGCTTGTACCTTACCTTTGCTTGAATTGATAAAGCTTAAACCTGAGTTGTGGAATGATATTGCCACATGTTTGTCAGAGCAGGTATTGCTACAAAAGGGTCACCATGAGTGTACTATACACCCTGAAACAAAGCATGTAATGCCAGTTCCTATCAACAAAGTTGGAAAATTTTGTGAGGACGATCAGGGAAATGCTACCCTCCCATTGGAAGTGCGAAAAGTATCTTCAACTGCAATACTTGATAGTGGTGCAGGAGTAGGCATTGTGACAAGGTCCATTTGGGAGAAATGGGGCAAACCAGCTATTAGGAGTACCAGGATGCGCTTGCAGCTAGCAGATGGAAGCTTAGAACATCCCCTTGGGCTGCTTGAGAACATATTGGTCACCACATGTGGGATTGAATATGAGCATACCTTTGCAGTGGTGGATTTTGGAAAGCATCCAAACTATGAAGTGATATTGGGTAGACCATTCATGCGACAATTTCAAATGATTCAAGATTGGGGATACAATTATTTGTACCTCAGACATGATTCTGTCATCACAAGGGTCAACCTAAGGAATCACTCATATCGGGATGTAACAAGGTCTCCAATAGATGAGTTTGATTCTGCTTCATCTGAGGGCTCAAAAATTACATTGTCAGATGGGCGGGAAGATCTATGGATGTGTGGAGCCTCCTGTAGGGATTTCAACACTGAGAGACTTAAGGGTAATCGAAGTGTATCTGACGAGGCATACATTCCACAACCCTTCCCTGAGCATTTAATTGATCCATTAGAATGGAGTCATGTCCTTGCAACAATATCGACATGTGCTTTACCGAAGCCAATTCAATTCTGTGACTCAGATGGATATGATATTGTTCCTATACGAATGGTACAACCACATAACCTTCGAGATGATTTGTACTATAGGAATGCATCCACAACAGCATTGCATGTTAAGGAAGTCTCGGCTACTCCACGAGATTTATCGTGTCAAAAGGGTAATGTTTCTACCTTACCCAACCCACAATCAAAATCTGCTCTTAAAGCTCCAAAACAAATGATGTGGATAATTGATGAGTACTCAAGTGAGGACCATGGCTGGCATGTTCCAACTACTCTAATTGCTGCTCAAAGAAGGCCAGGCAAGAAGGATTCATCAATGTGGCTACCCAAAGATGCGTACAAACTTGTACCATCTCTTCCAGTTGCTAAGCCTCTTAAGAAGCACATCATTTCCAAGCCTAAATCTCGGATTGTTAATCGATGGGTCCCAAAACATGTGCTCAAAGCACAAGGCTATTATGAGGGTGCAACATCAATTTGGCTTCCAAAATGCCATGGATTGCTAAAGGTAAAAGAGTGTTTCAGAAAGATGCCAAGAGCCTCCCTTAATTTTCCATATCAGTGGGTGCAAAAGAAATCAACACAAACTCCCCAAGAAAGGAAAGGTGGCTGTGATAGCTCCTACAAAACAACTTGTGTTGATCTTCCTAAAACATGTATTGAGACACCTGTTGTCCCTATTTCTCCTTGTTTCACAATTCAACCATCAACTGGTGTACTTAAGACCCATCCAACTTCACATGGGTCTCATTTGAGCATAGATTCTAGCATTTCAATGCCTAAATCCTCTTATCTTGCTCAAATTCCTCGACAATTGATAAAATTCCCACCCAAGAAGGACATACCTAAAACCAAAGATAAGGCATTAGCACTACAAATGAAGCTCTTTGGTAGATCAATGTTTGAATAGTGTGGTGCCTTACGCCTTTAAAGGATTATGTTCTTTTTGAGATAATCTCCACCACCAGCGCAAGGGTAAGTTCAACAACTCCGCAATAAGATCGACAAGCCAGGGCATTTTTCTCCCATTGGGTTTTTTCCCCTCGGCTATATTCGGTGTTTGGCACCACTAACAAATTTTATTCTTTTGTTTTCTTTCTTTGTTGGTTAATAAAACTTTGTGCAGCGATCTCAGCTTAAGAGAGCATCAGATACGCCCCTACAGTCCACCTATCGTGCACACAAATTAGGAAGGGGGGAGATATGCTATGCCTACAGGGATCAAGGAGAAGCAATCTGCACAAAATCAGCAATTATTCAAGGCAAACGAACAACATCAACAGGGCACTACAACAGGTGTATGCAAATCTTAATCTTTATTTCTTTAAGTGCTCTTATCTTTCGAATATATGGTTTGCATGTACACAATATTGGCTGGTTTGAGTTTTTGATTTGTAGTTAAAATATGGTGAGTGCATTCTAGAGTCTTAGAAGACTTAGTAAAAGATATGTCTATCCAAAGACAGTGTAGGATATATACCAAGGGAGTATGCCAAGTACTTATGTCTTCAAGGTATATTAGTTATCCCTAGTGGTAGTTATCTCTTAGATATGAGCTAGGTGCTAGGAGTAATAAAATTTATGAAAATATACCCTACAAAAATATATATATACAAAGTGAATTGCGACATGAAGTGTCTACCGCCATGCGAAGTGCTTGGTAGGACCTGGGGATGTCTCAGCACCTTGGGGCCGATGCCTTGGTTTCCATGGGGTGAACACTGATGTCTAAAAACTTCAGAAGAAGAACTTTGAGGAATCTATCGCCTTGATAGATGTTGGTAGGACTCGGGGGTACACTATGGGCCCTCGAAACCGATGCCCTCATCTTCAAGGGGTACTCCTTAGGTCATAAAAGAAAGAAAAAGGGTCTGTCGCCCTTGAGATACTTAGCGGTCTTTAGATTCTCTTGGCGGAGGTCTCTGGGCCATTGCTTGGGTCTCATGGGGATAGAAACTTAATCTTTATCACCTTCTACACACATATCAAAAAAAAAAAAAAAAAAACAACAAGAGAGAGCTCCAATCACCTTTGCTCATATTTAGGAGTAGGTATGCCATTTAGGAGTAACTTACATACTGGTAGGACATTGAGACTACGGTCATAACCGGCGGTGTACAAAGCACACTTGCCTTTGCATAGCATTATCTACTACCTAAGTCTCACTTTGACTAGTTTTTACTCACCTATTTTAGTACTCATTAAAACTTTAATCAGCCTTGCACTTGTATGCTCACGTGTGTAATTATTATTGCTGATTTTGCTTTTCTTTTCTTTTTATCAATAAAGGACTTTACTCGTATCAATTGTTTTTTGTTGCAGCTCTTGCTACTACCGCGCTCGAGGACGTGCGCAAAATAGGAAGGGGGGAGTGTTGCTTGCAAATGAAGATCAATACCAGGATGCAACAAAAACGATACTTAGGGCTCTTGAAAAGAGTTCTACTTTGTAGATGAATGTGGGAGAGGGTTTGATAATAATCCCACATGGGGACTTATGGGAGTCCTAGAATTTTTGTATAAAAGGTGGCTCATTTGAGAGCTTAGACACACTTTGGGCTTAGTTCATGCAAGAGCTCCTTTGAGAGACCTACTCTCCCTCTTCTCCATAGAGGTGAAGACTCTTCTCTCACCCATCTACATCTTTGTATGAGATAAATCTCTTCATTGAATCATTAGCAATGTCATGAGTCTTTCTCATCCTCTTCTCTAATCATTTTACTCTTATGCATGCTTTTAGTATTTCATTTTTGAGTACATGGATTGATTTGAAGCTTTCATGGAAGCTTGATGCTTGAATGTATGCATGCTTGTAGGAAGATAGGAGTGGAGTGAGGTCTTTCTCTTTGCTTGAGTACATAGTGATTGTATTCCTCTTGCTTGTATTTGTGAATGAATGGGTGTGTAGGAATGAGGACAAGTTGAGCTTGTGTGTATGCTTAGTCTAGTGTCAAGTGATGGTAGCCATGAGCATTCTCTCCATTTGTGGATAAGCTCTTGTGCACCGGTACGGGTCGAATCCCTAGCTTCGAAAGGGATGCAAATCCCATTGGATTGAGCTTAGTGTGGATCGTACTCCTCTTACTACAAGAGAGAGGGTTTTCCGTCTCTCCAAGTGTCCACAAGTGGTTTTTGTTTCATGCTCGATAACTTATGCATATCTTGGTTGAGCAAGAAGCAACCTACTGTGGCCACTTCTAGTTGTGAAGCTGAGTACAGGGCAGCTTTCACAGCTACGGTTGAGTGTGTGTGGCTCAAACTGCTTATGGCTGACTTGGGTGTTGGACGATAGGAGTCTGCCACCTCTTTCTACACTGACAGTCAGAGCGCATTGGCAGTTGCGAGAAACCCAGTTTTTCATGCTCGCACAAAGCACATTGAGGTGCATTATCACTATGTCAGGGAGAAACTCTCAGCAGGAGAGATCAGCTTGGCCTATGTGTCAACACAGGACAACCTCGCCAATCTTTTCACAAAGGCGCTTCCTCGTGAGAAGTTTGAAGCTTTCCGCAAAGCTTTGGGCTTGCTCCCGTTTGTGGACTGATCTACTTCGGGCATCGCACTTCCCTATACATGAGTGCCAGCTCTCATTCACACCATCACTCCCAGGGGGGATTTGTTGCCATCATATATATAGGCAGTGATGTGTGTGAACACACTTAGGACTGCCGGGACACTTTTTCCCTCTTTAGGAGGTTTTTTCTCCTGGCTTGTATATATGCCCGTAATTCTAGGGCTAACTAATCTTTGTACATTGACACAATCTAATACAATAGTGTCGTATGCATTCTTGCTTCTTCTTCTCTAAGCTTTATGTGTTTTCCTGCAACCCTAATTCCAAGAATTGGTATCAGAGCGCAGGCATCGGCTCCCAGGGCTACGCCGCTAGCACCCTCCGACTCACGTTCTCCGATTGAGAAATTTCGACAGTGCTGTTTTTTAGAAAATAGGTATACGTATTCTATTGTGGATCGTGCTACATAGCACAAGTTGTTTTCTGTTCAGTCTTTGCTCCATTACAGGTAGCTTTTGCATCAGTTTCAGTCAGTGGCCATGGGCTGATAACAGCAATGATGTATTTCGCATGTTGTCTATTGATGACAAACTGGATGGAGACAGCAACTACCCACTTTGGGCATAAATGATGCAGCATGTTTTGGTTGCAAAAGGAGTGCGGAACATTGTGCAGGGTATGGATGTACGTCCAAGTTCTGTGGATGTAGGATCTGTTGAGGATGTTGCAGGTTCTAGTAGCTCTACTGTTACTGCTGTTTTACCCACTGTGTTGAACAAGCTCGTTGGGATGGTAAAGATGCGCAGGCTCATGCCTTGATTGCACTTTCTGTCAAACGTAACATCACTCCACATATTCGTTCAGCTAAAACAACAAAACAGGCTTGGGATATTCTAGCTGGTTTGTATGCAGGTCGTAACGAGGCAAAAATCTCTTACCTGCGTAAAGAGCTAGAATCGAAGATTATGCAGGAAGATGATGACATGAATGTTTTTCTTGCTGAGATTAAAGATCTCATGGAATAGTTGATTTGTGCAGGTGAGATTATTCCTGATCATTCTCTTGTGCAGACTATTCTTGATGCTTTAGCTGAGCCATATCAGACTTTTGCTTCCACGTGGAGACTTGTTACTGAGAGGACAGACCTGATGTTGTCAAGTATGATACTTTAGTCAACAAGATCTTGCAAGAAGCGCAGTCCAGGCAAAATAGGGCTAGGCAGTGTGCAGTTGATCAGGCATTTGTTGTTGCTGGTCAGCAGAGAAGAAGTGGTAAGGCAGCCCCTTCCACTGTTTCTTCTCCTATTAGTAGGTCTGCAACTTCTTCTCCTTCCACAAGTAGCAACAATAGGTCTGAGAAGGCTCTTGATAAAGGCAAGAAAAAGATCAGGTGCAACTATTGTAAGGCAACTGATCATGTCATTAAGAATTGTCCTAAGCTAAAGGTTAAAGAGGCAAAGAAGAAAGAGTCAAATGCAGCCACAATAGCGGATGCTTCTACAAATGCAGATCCTGTAAATGTTGTGCAGGATACAGAATGGGCGTTTAGCGTGTATTGCCAGTATGATCCATCTGTACATGATGCATGTTTGGCAGTTTCTGTTGACTCTGATGTATGGTATTTTGAGACAGTGGTGCTACAAAGCACATTACCTCGCATCGTGATATGTTCACTTGTCTTGAGGCTGTCTCTAATGGGAATACTGTCACATGTGCCAATAATGCTTCTTACCCAGTGAAGGGCGTTGGTAAAATTATGCTTACTGCTGTAAATGGCAGCGCTTTCACACTTTCAGATGCTTTGTATGTGCCAGGGATAAAAATGAATCTATTGTCTATCTCTGCGCGCTTGCTAGACTTGGACTTGTAGTCAAATTTGTGGATGACAGATGTACTGTTTATGATTTGACTTTTGGTTATACGATTATATCATTTGGCACCTTGTTTCGTGGGCTGTATAGGCTCAATTCTTTAGTGTGTGAAAGATTCAGCAAATACAGTTTTTGAGTGATGAAAAGGCAGTTTCAGATGCAAAACTATGGCATGCTCGTTTTGGCCATCTGAACTTTGCTAGTTTGTTGCGTTTGCAGAAAATTGATATGGTTGCTTCATTGCCCCCTTTGGGGCACCATTGAAACATGTTTGTGAAGGCTGTATTTTGGGCACAATGCAGCGTTCTACGTTTCCAAAGGATGGTTGTGTGCGGGCCACTCGCAAATTGCAACTTGTACATAGTGATGTATGTGGGCCTATGCAAACTCTGTCATTTGGTAAACACTTGTACTTCGTGAATTTCATTGATGATTACTCAAGGCATGCATGGATATATCCACTGAAGGCAAAGCCTGAAGTGTTTTTGTGCTTTAAACAATTTTTGCTTATGGCTGAAAATGTATCCAATTGTATTGTGGGCACCCTCCGTTTCTGACCGTTTCTGATCGAGGGGGGGAGTACATGTCTTAAGAGTTTGATGCATTTCTGGCTAGTCGTGGTATAAAACACCAATGTACAGTGCCGTATACCCCTCAGCAAAATGGTGTTGCTGAGAGGAAAAACAGGTCACTTATGGAGATGGCACGATGTATGGTCAAGAGCCAAGCTTTGCCACATGCGTTTTGGCTTGAGGCTGTCATGTGTGCTGCATATGTACTCAACAGGTGTCCCACTAAGGCCCTGTAGTCTGTTACTCCATACGAAGCTTGGCATGGCAGGAAGCCTTCTATTGGTCACTTGTGTGTCTTTGGTTGCTTGGTCTATGCTTTAGTGCCTGTGTAACAACGTAGAAAATTGGATGATAAGGCTGTCAAATGCATTTTTGTTGGTTACAGTGCTGAGAGCAAGGGTTACAGATTGTATCATCCGCAGCCAAAGCGTATCTTGATTAGTCGAGATGTTGTTTTTGTGGAAGATGCTGTGCAGCCTTTGTTATCATGTACCAAAGAGAGGTGTGTGAGCTCACGGGATGTATTTGATACGTTGTTGCCTCTGTTTACAGGTGGGAATTCAAATGTAAGTCCTAATGAGGCAAATATTCAGCCTATGCAGATTTCAAACGACATCATAGATCAGCCTATTTCTGATGCAGATTTACAGGATGTAATTTATGAGGATAGGGCTGAAAATGAGCAGGCTAGAGGTATGCCTAAATGGCTGGTGCAAACCTTGCATGATAGTAAAATTGATGCACCTATGTCTAGTCGTACTCGTTCAGGTTTTCAGCATACCTCTTATGCATCAGATTGTTATGCTTTGGCTATGTCTAGTATGTGTAAAGAGAAAGAACCTCTTTCATTTGATGAGGCACAAAAATCAGAAAATTGGTTGGCTACAATGCAAAGTGAATATGATGCTATAATGAAGAATGGTACATGGTCTTTGTGTGATTTGCCTATTGGTAAAAAGGTCATTGGATGTAAGTGGGTTTTTAAGTTGAAACGAAAGCGAGATGGTAGTGTTGATCGCTATAAGGCTAGACTTGTTGCAAAGGGTTATGCTCAAGAAAAGGGCATTGATTTTGACGAGACCTTTGCTCCCACTTGTCGTATGACTACCATTCATAGCATTTGTGCATTGGCAGCTCATAATGGTTGGAATGTACATCAGTTGGACATAAAGACTGCATTCTTGAATGGAGATTTGCATGAGGAGGTGTATGTATCGGAGCCTCGTGGTTTTGTTCAAAGAGGGCAAGAAAACAAAGTGTGCAGGTTGAAAAAGGCTTTATATGGTTTAAAGCAAGCTCCACGAGCTTGGTATGAAAAGATACATGCATATTTGACTGCACATGGTTTTCACAATAGTCCAATAGAAAGCACTTTGTATATTAAACGTGTGGATGATGTACATCTAATCATTGCTCTCTATGTCGATGACATGCTGCTCACAAGACCAAATGAGAGTCATATTGCTGATTTTAAGGCTGGTTTGAATGCCTCTTTTGAGATATTAGATTTGGGGCATTTGCTTAAGCAGTGTGATGGAGGTATTGCTTTGTGTCAGACAAATTATATTGAGACATTGTTGCGGAGATTTGGCCTTGAAGACTGCAAGCCTATTGCTACTCCAATGGAGACAGGTTTGAAGTTGAGTCTTCATGATGTTGGAGGTCACTTTGATGTCACACTCTATCAGACAGCTATTGGTTGCCTCATTTATGTATGCATTACGAGGCCGGACATTCACTTTGAAGTCTCACAGGTGAGTAGGTTTATGCATAGCACAGGGTCTCAGCATTGGAGTTAAATGCATCTTTCGCTACTTGAGTGGCACTATACATCTTGGGTTGTTTTATCCCAAGGGGGAATCGTTGCCGCCAGATTTACATGCTTTTTCGGACTCAGATTGGGCTGGTTGCTATGACACAAGAGTGTCGACAAGTGGTTTTTGTTTCATGCTCGGTAGCTCATGCATATCTTGGTTGAGCAAGAAGCAACCTATTGTGGCCACTTCTAGTTGTGAAGCTGAGTACAGGGCAGCTTTCACAGCTACGGTTGAGTGTGTGTGGCTCAGACGGCTTAGCTGACTTGGATGTTGGAGTCTGCCACCTCTATCTACACTGACAGTCAGAGCGCATTGGCAGTGCGAGAAACCCAGTTTTTCATGCTCACACAAAGCACATTGAGGTGCATTATCACTAGGTCAGGGAGAGACTCTCAGCAGGAGAGATCAGCTTGGCCTATGTGCCAACACAGGACAACCTCGCCGATCTTTTCACAAAGGCGCTTCCTCGTGAGAAGTTCGAAGCTTTCTGTAAAGCTTTGGGCTTGCTCCCCTTTGTGGACGGATCTACTTCGGGCATGGCACTTCCCTATACATGAGTGCTAGCTCTCGTCCACACCATCACTCCCAGGGGGATTTGTTGCCATATATATAGGCAGTGATGTGTGTGAACACTTAGGACCGCCGGGGTACTTTTTCCCTCTTTAGGAGGTTTTTTCCCCCGGCTTGTATATACGCCCATAATTCTAGGGCTAACCAATCTTTGTACATTGACACAATCTAATACAATAGTGTCGTGTGCATTCTTGCTTCTTCTTCTCCAAGCTTTGTGTGCTTTCATGCAACCCTAATTCCAACAATTGGTGTCAGAGCAGGCATCGGTTCCCAGGGCTACGCCGCTAGCACCCTCTGACTCACGTTCTCCGATTGAGAAATTTTGATAGTGCAGTTTTCTGCAAAACAGGCATACGTATTCTATTGTGGACCGTGCTACATAGCACGAGTTGTTTTCTGTTCAGTCTTTGCTCCATTACAGGTAGCTTTTGCATCAGTTTCAGTCAGTGGCCATGGCTGATAATAGCAATGATGTATTTTGCATGTTGTCTGCTGATGATAAACTCGATGGAGACAGCAACTACCCACTTTGGGCATACATGATGTAGCATGTTTTGGTTGTAAAAGGAGTGTGGAACATTGTGCAGGGTATGGATGTATGTCCAGGTTCTGTGGATGTAGGATCTGTTGAGGATGTTGCAGGTTCTAGCAGCTCTACTGTTGCTGCTGTTTTACCTACTGCTGCTGAACAAGCTCGTTGGGATGGTAAAGATGCGCAAGCTCATGCCTTGATTGCACTTTCTGTTAAACATAACATCACTCCACATATTCGTTTAGCTAAAACAGCAAAACAGGCTTGGGATATTCTAGTTGGTTTGTATGCAGGTTGTAACGAGGCAAAAATCTCTTACTTGCGTAAAGAGCTAGAATCGAAGATTATGCAGGAAGATGATGACATGAATGTTTTTCTTGTTGAGATTAAAGATCTCAAGGAACAATTGATTTGTGCAGGTGAGATTATTCCTGATCATTCTCTTGTACAGACTGTTCTTGATGCTTTACCTGAGTCATATCAGACTTTTGCTTCCACGTGGAGACTTGTTACTGAGAGGACAGACCTGATGTTGTCAAGTATGATACTTTAGTCAACAAGATCTTGCAAGAAGCGCAGTCCAGGCAAAATAGGGCTAGGCAGCGTGCAGTTGATCAAGCATTTGTTGCTGCTGCTCAGCAGAGAAGAAGTGGTAAGGCAGCCCCTTCCACTGTTTCTTCTCCTATTAGTAGGTCTGCAACTTCTTCTCCTTCCACAAGTAGCAACAATAGGTCTGAGAAGGCTCTTGATAAAGGCAAGAAAAAGATCAGGTGCAACTATTGTAAGGCAACTGATCATGTCATTAAGAATTGCCCTAAGCTAAAGGCTAAAGAGGCAAAGAAGAAAGAGTCAAATGCAGCCACAATAGCGGATGCTTCTACAAATGCAGATCTTGTAAATGTTGTGCAGGATACAGAATGGGCGTTTAGCGTGTATTGCCAGTATGACCCATCTGTACATGATGCATGTTTGGCAGTTTCTGTTGACTCTGATGTATGGTATTTTGAGACAGTGGTGCTACAAAGCACATTACCTCGCATCGTGATATGTTCACTTGTCTTGAGGCTGTCTCTAATGGGAATACTGTCACATGTGCCAATAATGCTTCTTACCCAGTGAAGGGCGTTGGTAAAATTATGCTTACTGCTGCAAATGGCAGCGCTTTCACACTTTCAGATGCTTTGTATGTGCCAGGGATAAAAATGAATCTATTGTCTATCTCTGCGCTTGCTAGACTTGGACTTGTAGTCAAATTTGTGGATGACAGATGTACTGTTCATGATTTGACTTTTGATGATACGATTATTGCATCTGGCACCCTGTTTTGTGGGCTGTATAGGCTTAATTCCAACACTATTAAGGTGAATCTAAAGAACCACTCATACAAAGGTCTAACGAGGACACTAATCAATGAACTAGGTTCAGATACTACAACACATTTAGAAGTATGCCATATAAATGGACATAGCTATAAGAGGTGTGAGTAGGAGGAGGAAACTTCCATTGCTTCACTACCTCACTACCTAATCCTGAGGAGGAGAAAAGCTGGATACACTTATTGGCTACTATGGACACTTGTCCAAGAGAGGCACTCGAACTCAGTTTTGTGATGTAGATGATAATGACATTATTCCCATCCCACTATACTTAGAATCATATCCATTGTACTTAGTTAAGGGCTACTATGAACACTTGTCTAAGAGCCATCAAAACTTAGTTCTATGATGAAGATGGTAACGACAGTGTTCCCATTACAACCATATACATTAGAACCAAAAGGATTTGAACATATTGAACACATGAAGAAACTACCCCTGAGAAATGCATCATTGTATCACTTATTAAAGGTTTTAGTGTAAGCTTCAAGCCAAACTATGCCTTTGAAGTTGGATGAAGATGAAAAGGATGAGGAGGTGTGAGAAGAACACCAAGCACTCCTCCGAGATTTCCTCGAAAGTCGTGATGCTTCTCCAAAAAAGTAAAAAGAACTAATGCATAATAGAATGAGAAACGCACCTAGCCTCAGGGATGAAGATCATTATTTACACTATGTCAAAACCTTGAGAGATACAAAGGAGTTCAGCTCAAATTGGAAGGATCTAATGAGGAAAGCACACCATCATTATGTCTTAAAAATAGATCCAGAGGTTGCTAGAACCTTAGTAAAGGAGGATTCCATTGATTTAGCCTCAGTTGACTCTAAAAGGACTTCCAAGTCAAGAAAGAGGAGATGAAAATAAAGGAATATCCTCAAGAAGCTAGTTCTGATGATAGGACTGGAGATAAGTCCCTTCACATTATAGTAATTACAAGATTAAGAATAGAAAGATGTGAGCACCAACACCAAAAAGAGTAAAAACTAAAAGAGACAAGGGTAGATTATGATGGACTAGAAGATGCCAAGCAAATAGACCTAGCACTACCAAGGCCAATCAAAGAAAGGCCATACACATCATAATGAAACCTATTCCAAGTCTAAGGAAAAGTTAACGGACTCATTTCTACAAATTTCATATACGAGATAGAACAGAGATTGGGATCTCTAGTGGTCATTTTACCAAAAAAGAATAGAAATATCCGCATATGCATGAACTTGAAGAAGGTAAATGTGGCGACAATGAGGGATCAAGACCCCCCACTATGTTACATAGAGAATGTTCTCAAAAGCATAGCAGAAAAAGAGGCTCGTAGAGCTTCTTAAATGTGGCCACAGCGAGGGATCACTACCCCCACATATAGTATGTTCTCAAAAGTATAGTAGGAAAAGAGGCTCATAACTTCTTATATGGATTCTTAGGATACAATCAAGTATCAATCAACCCAAAAAATCAGCATAAGATTTCATAAGAAATGTTCGCATAGGGAGTAATGTTGTTTGGTCTCACAAACACGTCGGCTTACGTTCCATAGCTTACGTTCTAATGATTAATGTCCACCACCACCGGCATAGAAGGATTTCTTGTAGAAACTCTTAGAGGTCTTAATGGACGACCTCTATGTGAACTTAAAGTTGAGAAAAAGGCACATTCCCCATCTACTACAAATAGGTGTTTGAAAGATGCTGATATTACAGGTTTTTTTTGAATCCACATAAATGTAAATTCATGGTTAGGCATGGGAGAATCCTAGGACATGTAGTGTCCAAGAAGGGGATCACCCACCATTGATGAAGGAAAGATTGAGTGATTGTACTCAAAAGACCACATGGGAGAAATCCTAGGACTTGTAGTATCCAAGAATGGGATCACCATTAATGAAGGGAAGGTTGAGTGATTGCAGAACTCATAAGATCAAAAAGCCAAAAAGATGTCTAGAGATTTATGGGACACTTGAGGTACTATAGGAGATTCACCTTCATGTACATTGAAATCACAAGACCTCTGCTTGCTCTATATTGGACCTCTGCTTGCTCTATTGATATGCTTCATTTGGACAATCTCCTTTGATTTGGCATAAGGGTGGAAACATCCTCTTTACAAACAAGGTTTCTACTTGTGTCATGATTGAAGACTTTAAGGACTTTGGGCCCATGGCAAGGTTTGCTTGCAGCCTGCACTTGCGGTGGACTTAGAGGAACCTTATTCATGTTGGAGGTTGAGGGGAGGTCCTAGATTTTCTTAGATTTGCTCTTGGACTTATTCCCGCTCTTCCATGGGTCAATCATTCCTCTACTTGTTGGTCCTTTTAAGGTACCCATACCTGCTTTGATTCGACTAGCTTGTGGATTGGCTTTGAGCACGATGATGTTCTTTGACTCCTACGATGTGTTGTTGATGGCTCCCCTTTGTGGGCTTACTCCTTCGCAAACCAGATCAAGCCTCATCCTTGATAGTATCATTGGGCTTCAAGGGAGCATTCTGTGTTGGTCATCCATCCTTAGGTGGCTAGAACATTTGTTTGCTTAGTGTTTCTCCCTTATCCATACCAGCTTGTCGTAAGAGGTTTATTGTAGATTTGGTATACTGGCCTTTGGGACCCATACCTCTTTTGGTTACTTTACCTCAGCTTTAGAGTGGTATGGGGTATAGGTGCTAGAGTTGTTGGGACTTTTGGTACCCACCCATACCTGCCCAAGGTTGTTTTTAGGAAATGGTGGTAAAGTGGAGGCAATAAAGATTGGTGATTCTTAGGCCATTTTTTGGTTCCTCTTGTGGTTCCTTCTTAGTAGTGGCTTGGGATTATCTACCTTAGGTCCGGCATTTGTCTTGTTGGCCCTTGTTATGGTAGAGTTGGGAAGGGTTGGGGTAGTTGTAATGAGGCTTGGAGTTTTTAAATGATCAAACTTATGGGCTCGATCGAACCTGCTTGTAATAGAGCAAGCAATTTTTGGATCTCTGAGGAGATTTGTCCTTATTCTCCTTCTACACAAGAAGGACAGTCATGGTTCTTTGCTCGAATTTAAGAGTCGTAGTCCTTGTCCTCTACTCGATGTTGCAGTCAGGCTTAGCTATCCATCCTTTTCTTGTTGAAAATCATGGGTACCATGTGCATGGTTATGGTGATTAGTGCTAATCTTACACTAATCTAATGTGATTAATATGATTAGTGCTAATCCTACACTAATCTAATGTGATTCATACTAATCCTATACTAATCTAATATGATTAGTGCTAATCTTACATTAATCTAATATGATTAGTGCTGATCCTACACTAATCTAATGTGATTAGTGCTGATCCTACACTAATCTAATGTGATTAGAGTGAATTAACCTAAGGTAGGTGTAATTTAATTTTATTCATGATGATGAGAATAGACTAACCTAATTAAGCTTAGACTTGCACAATTAGGTTACAAGATTGAGACTTGTACTCATAAAGAGACTTGAGAGCTTGCTTCATATTCCATTATTTGAAATGATCCCCTTTTATATGAGGAGGTACACCCTTGGGTTTGTACATTAATGTGGGATAATTCCCTTTGCTCATGTGGCTTCATGTTGAAATTTGCTCTTGTTTCGAATAATTCCCTTTGCTCATGTGGCTTCATGTTGAAATTTTCTCTTGTTTGGCTTACTCAACTCACCCCCTATCTCTTCCTTGTGCTCTTTGGCACCACATTTCTCAACACTTCCAAGGATGATTTCTTCTAGCATAGTACTGTGACAGTCATCACAAAGAAACTACCTTCATGGGGTAATAGTTTATGTGGAACTTAAGTTTTATAACACCTTTACACTCATTATATAGTCTTGAGACAGTTTGCACTAAGGCCTTTGTGGGCTTAAGGATTGGTTTGCCTATTGAGATCCATGTCTCATAGGACATGAGGTTTTTTCTTGCTCTCCAATTTCTAGTAGAGTGATATTGGCTATACTCTTTGTAGAGGTGGCGGGGAAGTCCAAGCAAAGTCTTGCGGACTTCACATTTTCTTCTCCACCATCACCAATGTTTATGTTAGCCATGTAGATAGGTATTATACCTCTCTGCAGTATAGCTTTCTCCTCACGAGATTTGTCTTCTCGTTGAGCCTGTTTCTTTCTTTCTATTTCTTCCTTTTCGGTGTCCTCAGCTTGGTGGTGGATAGCTTCAAGTTGTTCATAGTAGGAGAGAGGTTTATAGAACTTTTCAAGTTTAGTTCCATTTAGGAATCCTTCTATTTGGACTCCATCTAATGTTTCTAGGTGGGGACAACCCTACCCAAAAGTCAGTTTATAGATCCTAAAAGGACCCATCCCTCTAAGCTTGAGTTTTCTTTTACTTTTGTTAACAAATGTGAATTAATTTCTCCTATTGAGACAAAATAATTACCTAATTAGAAAATATTCCAACACTAATCTAAGGTGGATAAAAATGAAGAGAACTCATCATGAGTGTGTGTATGCTTATTGAAAATAGACTCAAGTTCAGTTAAGTTTACAAGATTGGAACTTGTACTCATAAAAAGACTTGAGATGTGCTATTTTGCTCATTGCTTGAAATGATCGCCTTTTATATGAGGTGAGTACATGTTGGCTTTGTTAGCTTATGTAGGATTATCCTTGTTTGATCATGTGGTTGTTTGTTACTTGTCACTTCTACTCACTCCTACCTTCCTTGTGCTTCATGGCACCACGTTTGTCAATACCCCCCTTGTTGCCATATTCTTAGGCTACTACAAAGGTGGTCAGATGTAAGCTTTACAACTTGAGTACTCCCCCTAGGTGCATAAATTGCTACTCTTAGGTGGTCAGGTTTGGTTACACCTCCTACACCTCTCCCTTAGTGCATTCATATGCTACTTAAGGTGGATGTGGATAATGAGATGGGTGTCTACTCATTTGGTGACCCCTTTTACATGTAGGCTTAGGTAGTGGTAGTTCTTGATTTCTTTTTTTAGTGAAGTGAGTCGCTAGAGTTCTCCTCACGTGATGAAGACTCCTTGGTTATGGCTTCATGCTTTCTCTTTGATGTCGATGTAGATGTCGGGGTAGTCTCTTTGGTTGCTGTGACCTTGACTCCACTTCTTTTTTCTTCTTGTTGATGATTCCCTAGCTTGCTGGAGTGTCCACCATTTGGCATTGTCTTCTTGATTGTGCCTTTGGTGTAGACCTCGTGCTCTTTGTCACTTAACACACATTTTTGCATGCATATTTAGCTATGTTTACATCCTATTTGTGACTCGTAGTCGGGGTAGGGTACCCATACACTTGGAGAAACGTACTCATCCTTCATCACACATAAAAAACTCATGGATGCTTATTCATATTGGCGGCTTACAAATGTTTGGTGAAAATATTTTGACGATGATGACATTGTTGATGGGTTTCTTGATTTTGAAGGAGATTTTAAGTCCCAAGTTGATGAATACCATGCCAATACAAAAATATGTTGGAAATGCATGATAGTGTTTGCTCTTTCCCTCCTTAATGCACTACATGTGAACTACCTCTTAAAAGAGGATAAGGTTTATTAAACTTTAGGGATCCCTTCTTCTTCCCCCGCCCCCCCCCCTTTTTTGGTGGTTCGTGGCTGTTGATTGCTTTGTTGTGGATAGGTTATGCACTTATCTCAAGATTTTATGGCTTCACATGCTTTTGTTGGTGTGTGGCGACATGACTGCTTTAGCTCTCACGGTCACTAAAGGAGATCACGATGCAATGCTACAATGATTGATGATATTACCTCTTCTTCCTTCTTTCTTTGATCTATTGGATTTTAAACTTGAAATACTTATGCTTGTTAGATGATGGAACAATGACGTGAGTATTAACAAATGGTCTGACCGGCATGATTAGTTGTAAAGGCATCCTATCTCATTGTTGAGGGATTGTGAAGCTCTAATACTCATCACATCCTTTGAAATGTTCCATGGTGTCACTAAAGAGTGTTGGGCCACCACAAAACAAGCATAGAGGACCGTGCAAGTAATGATTTCACCCCCAAAATTCCCTCCAAGTGTTGTACGAGTTTGTCTGAGTATATCAATACTCGTGCTCACACACACATGCTTAAGACATCATCCTGCATTTCCTTTTTTATAAAGTTACTCGAGATAAGCATGTAAGTTGTTTGATGAGGTCTTGACTGATGATCTCTTTCTTTTTAAGGACAGTAACTCCTCCAATGGGAATCCATGGCTTTGGAATTGAGCAATTTCATAACTCCATCTTGGCACTAAGTTGATGTGAGTCTAGAAAATCATCCTTAAATCTCGTTGTTTTGCCTAGCCAACCTTTTAGTATTCCACAAAAGGGGAGTTGAAGATAGGAGGAGTCGCTTTGTTGGAAAAGAATTTGCTCAATGCTCCACCCTTATATTGTTTCTGCGGATGGTGACAGCTGTTGAAGATAGGAGGGGTCCCTTTGTTGGAAAATAATTTGCTTAATGGTCCACCCTTATATTGTTTTTGCGGATGGTGATGGATGTTGTGCTCTATTTTGTAAGGCCCCCATTATAAGGAGTGGGTTAGATGGGCCCTCCTTTGGCTAATGATATCTCAATCCCGAAGTTTCTAGAATATTCCCTCATGAGTGCCCAGATCCGTATATGAAGCTTTTGTGGTGAGCACTTGACAATTCCCAATTTTAGACACTAGATGGTGGCTAGATGGTTAGGAAACTCTATCAAATAGGCAACCATATACAACACTCACTACCCAACAGTCAGCATGGACGTAGTCATCGACGGGTGGTGGCCCATGACATGGACGTAGTCATCGACGGGTGGTGGCCCATGACTTGGTCTAAAATGACCAACCTACCATATCATATGACGACTAGGACCATATTACACTATAACTAAGTCGTATTAGGACTTAGCATAGCTACAGTAGCGCAGTTCCCATGGCCATTTGAGACTGTTTAGACCCACAAACAGCCCCCCATAGCACCTGAGAACAGTCTGTCCTTGGTTTCTTGTCTAGCATTCACTAATGCAGTCACTTGCCTTAGTTTATCATAGAGTTCATTGTGTTCAAGTACTCTTATAAGAAAGGCATCCTTTATATAGAGTCCAATTAGATCTCCATCAATACTCTTTACCTTGAGCACACGGGTTGACGAACTACCATCAATTTTGTAATCAAGTTCGTAAGCTATAGTATTCTTTACTCTCCACTTGTTTCTATAATTCAGTGCATTGATCTTGATTTCGCTATTGTGTATTCTTACATGGTATCAGAGCATAGGCTCTAGGCAAAGCTTGTTCTCACATCTTGCTGTTTGAAGGCAGATTAGAGAGATGGCCCAACCTATAAATAATATAGCAGCTCATGGCTACCCTCCACCTTTTGGTGATTGGAAGTTGGGACAAATTACACTATGGAAGTTTAAGATTAGGTCTATTCTTGATTCATATGAGTTTTGGGAAACCACAACAAAGGCTAATACAACAAAGACATGTCATACTCTGGATAGATCCAATAGATCCACTCTACAGACTATACTACGAGATCCTGCTCTTTGGTGTGTGGAGGTGAACGAATACATATATGCTGTTAGCATACCCCTCCTCAGCCATATTTAATCCTTAGAATTGGTGAGGTACTCTTGGAAAGATCTAGGAATTTATATTCATACTGGGTTTGAAGTCTCACATGGTTTAGATAAAAGCGCATCTTACGTGTACAAAGCTAATGTACCATTGGTGCTAGCATACCCCTCCTTTAGTCCTTAAAATTGGTGAGGTACTATTGGATAGTTCTAGGACTCTATATTTATACTAGGTTTTGAAGTCTCACATGGTTTAGATTCATCCATGAGGGCTTTCTATGCATGGGTGGCTCAAAGTACGTGAAGTTGTAAATCAGCTTACCATGCTTGGCCTAGGTAAAAGTCATCCCAGGCTCCCATCCCCTCTCGACTCTCAATGGGAGAGTAGAGGGACATGATCCTTTTGTATCTGGCACTTTGCAATATACTAGACTCAATACTTCTTTTTATAAAGGTACTACCATCACCACCTTGGTTGAATTCCCATGTCTGTGAAAGTGCGGTGTACTACATTCTTGTTGGGTCGTCGATTATGGCTACCTCTCTCCTTAAATCCGTACTTGTTGCAAAAACAACAACAGTGCCAACCTAGAGTTCTAAGCAATTAGATTACATACATACATACATATGGACACACGCACACACGCACACGCACACACACACATATACATACGTGCATGCACGCGTGCGCGCGCGCACACACACACACATATGCATGCATGTACATGCACATGAGCGCGTGCGCACACACACACATAGATACATACATACACGTGCACTCATGCACACACACACACACACACACACACACACACACACACACACACATGTATGTATGCATGTATATGAGTGTGTGTGTGTTGGGGGGGGTATATACATACATACATATATGCTAATACATATGAAGACTCACTCACTCACTCACTCACTCTCTCTCTCTCTCTCTCTCTCTCACACACACACACACACACACACACACACATTTGTGTGTGTGTGTTCCCTTAAGACCTAATCTACATGATTCAGCTTGTTTTTACAATTGAATTAGAAAAGGTGGAAATTTTAAACTACCACTTCAACCTTTCAAGAAATCTTCAATTCACAAGTTTTATAGTTTGATTGTTTACATGAACATTGGTTACACACACACACACACACACACACACATTTGTGTGTGTGTGTTCCCTTAAGACCTAATCTACATGATTCAGCTTGTTTTTACAATTGAATTAGAAAAGGAAGAAATTTTAAACTACCACTTCAACCTTTCAAGAAATCTTCAATTCACAAGTTTTATAGTTTGATTGTTTACATGAACATTGGTTATGGAGCCCCACCCCCAAGGAACTCTTTGAATTAGGTGACATTTTGGACATTTGTGAGCTCATGGAAGTGATCAACAGCACCTATTAGTTCTAGTACTCTAGATTAAAGCTTTATTCCTTCTTTATTTATGTTTATCTTGCTACACCGTTTGTAAATTAGATTAATGTATGCTTAATAATTAACTCTACATTTAAGCTTTATTATTTCTTTATTTGTGTTTGTCTTGCTACATCATTTCTAAATCACATTAATGTTTGCTTCATAACTAGCTAGAAATGTGGAATGGCGATGATAGTCATACCACACAATGTGCAAATTGCCTCGTGGGAAACGAGGATGTATGTACAATGCACTTCCCTTAAAACAACAAAAGTAAAGACCTCGGCCGACTAATTAATTAGGGTGGTAAGAGTTGTCAAAAACAGTATAAAGTAGAAGTTTTTAATTATTTAAATGTAATTTATGTCGATAAACGAATGTTTGTGCAAGCATTTGATGACCAAAATTTCCCAAAACATTGTGACGGCTAAGAAAATCTAGGGTGCGTGTATATGAGCATTTGGGTCTATGTGAAATGTCAAAAATTACATAAAAATTTAAATGAGTTGTAAATACCCATTTGCAAATAGGTGTCTTGCCAGTATGTAATGTTTTTATTGTGAACTTACACCAACAATAAATACTAATATGTGATTTTTTTTAAAAAAAATGGAATTTCCTTGAGCATTAGATCCCATGATGATTGACCAAAATAAGCTTGACTTAACCAAAAAACCACTAGTCACAATCAAGGTCGACTTTTTTTTAATTCTTTTCGAAAGCCCCTGTTCAAGGGGATGTAGCCGAGCTTGAAGCTACACCACAGAGACACACAACCCTACGGTGTTAGGGCTCGGACCAACGACCGCTTGGTTTGGGTGGGTCGTGATGAGCTGAGCCACTCGGGCAAGTGTTTGCTGACATGAGGGTTACCTTTTGATGGGCACCCTTCCTTGCCTTTCAAATTTGACAAGCAACATGGTCGGACAAGAAATATACGAAAACAAGTAGGAAGAAACGTCAAAAATCAAAGCAACGATAATGTGAAACACACAAGTATCATATAAACGTGCATTTCCCGTCGTTCCGAAGGTTCAAGGCTCGTCAAAAACCCATAATTTGATGCCACGTGGTAGAAATCTATGTGTTCCTGGCACATTGCCTTCTCCTGCCTATACTGCGAGAAACCCTAGCTCACAAACTTTTAATTCAGGATCGCCCTAAGAACCCTTATCCAGAATTTCTAATCCAGGAATCGTGACTCAAGACCCCAGTCCAGGAATCGTGACTCAAAGACCCCAGTCCAGGAATCGACCCTTATCCAACAATCCTAATTGAGAAATCCTAAGTCGATCACAGAATCTGATGATGATGATGAGCAGGAGGGGAAGGTCTTCCCAAGATCGAAATGCCAACGGCACCGGAACCTCAGAGGGTGCTAGCTTCTCCGGCCGGTCTGTTGTTTCTAACCTCACCCGCTTCCTGGAGCACACAACCCCAAGGGTTCCATCCTCCCAGGTAAACTCATCATTCAGCAGTTTAATCAGAAAGAAGTATGGTGTTCTTGACTAGGTTCCATTAAGGAAAACTGAGCAGTTTGTTTAGGGAGATATAGAGATAAGCGGTTTGATGAGGCACAGATAGGCAGTCTGCTTCTTTTCCATAATCATTAAGGCATGTCAACTTATGATTATGAACAATTGTCTTTAACTGTGCAAGCAGATGGGCACGATTGAATGCTTATCTAAGCAGTATTGAATGGCACAGCGTAGGCTTCTTGTTTTGGGTAACATAAGTGGGGCGGTTGGGAGGCCTTTCCCACGGCAGTTGTGAGCCCTTTTCTAAGAGAAAGGTCCACAGTAAGTCACCCCTGCCATCGTTCCTATCAAGAAGTAGAGTGTAGAATGCTAACAAGTCAGCGTGGCTGGAGCATCTGATTCTGCGGTTTCCTGATGTTGTAAAAGTGGCCGCTGTGTCCATGTCAGAGATGGAGGATTAGGATTCGGGAATGTCCTTCACACACACGCCCTCCTTTTTTGTGTGTGGCGTGTTCTGATTGGAGAATCAATTAATCAAAAATTAACTTGAGCTCTGATTGGTCGTCCCATCATTTCTCTTGGATCAGCCAACCACTCGACCAAGAGCTCACTGACAGGGTCTTGATCTTCTTCACTAATGTTAGCATTTAGCACACGCATAGCTACTTGTATTGTATCACAGGGTTTCGGTCAACAACTAATATTTCTAAGGGTCTCGTAATCTCTAGATTAACACCTGTTGATTTCAATGTATGTTTCTCTTCAGACTCATGTCCGAAGTGCACCTAGGAAAGGGTGTGGAGCATCTGGTGGGGCACCTTTCTTTTCCCTAAGGGACCTGTGGGATACTTTCGATGAATGGAGTGCCTATGGGGCAGGTGTTCCTATCCTTTTCAAAGGCAAGGAAACGGTTATGCAGTACTATGTGCCTTACTTGTCAGCCATACAGCTCTACACAAGCTCATCAAACGACTTTATCTCAAGGAACATGTGAGTGTGTGTCATGTCTCTAAACCGTAGCCAAGAGCTTTAAGCTTATGCCAATATCCTGTTCAGGTATAAGCTCGTGTGTGTACTATGCAGCTTCTGACGCTTGATTTTACTACTTCAGGGGCCTTGGTGATGACAGTGATGGCAGTGAGGTGGACTACAGAGGCAGCAACTGTGAGTCCAGTAGTGACGGTGAGACTGAGCAAGTATACATTAATGATGGCAGCCTGAAATCAAACAGAAACTTTGGTTTTCATTGCGGACATGGTTCATGGAAACCTAGGGTTGTCCAGGAGAGACAAGTAGAGAATGAGTCTCTTCTCTATGAGTTTTTTGAAGCTACGGCCCCTTCCTTCAGGGTTCCTCTATACGACAAGGTTGATTATCTAGGACTTTTATCTCAAATGCAAAGCACATGTCGGTTACACAGTTAGTGGCCGTAAGCTGAACAGATACCCATATTTTGTCCACAGGTTGGCGAATTGGCTCGGCAATACCCGCGCCTGAAGAACTTGTGCAGCAATGATCTCTCGCCATCAAGCTGGCTTTCAGTGGCATGGTATGAATTGTAGAAACTTGATGTGTTTCTGGCAAACTTTTTTTTGAGAGCAATTATTAAAGTAAAAGTTTATCTGCCATGTGATGCAGGTACCCCATTTATAGAATACCCACTGGTCCCACCTTGAGGGACCTAGCTGCATGCTTTTTGACTTATCACTCCCTGTCAACTTGTCCTATAGGTAGGAGATCTTCAGTTTCTCCTCTTTTAGCTTGTTGGGGGATTGGGGACGTGTCTGACTGGTGAGCGGCTGAACACTGCCCGTCTTGAGGAGATTTGCTTCCAGAGCACTTATATAACACTCTTTTTTTTCCTTGTTTAACAGAGGGTTACAGATCTTTTCCTGGTATGGCTTCTCAAGGCCAGCTTCTGTCATCCAGTACGAATAAGGTTGCCCTTGCCCTTTATCCGTTTGGTCTTGCATGTCACAAGTTCAGAGGTGCTGTTTGGACCTCTGTGGCAGCAGCAGATCGTGATTATTGCTCCACCTCACTACAGAGGTCCGCAGACCTTTGGTTAAAACGACTCCATGTATACCATCCTGATTTTGAATATTTCATGTCCCAACGTCCTTCTACTCGCCACTAAAAGATGATGGAATAATGGTTTTGGAGGCACAAAACTACTAGTATGGAATAGTTTCTGAAATCAGGAAAGAAGTTTCCTTGTATCAAGGATGGTGGTTGCAACCAGGTGCCCAGGAGCAGGGACACACCAGGTTTGGGACTAAGAAGATGAGATGTGCTTTAAATGTTGAAGAATGATTTAGCAATGTTACTGAATGGTGTTTGAAAAGTTGGAGGGTCTCTATATCCATTAGTGTGAGTAGGCCTTTGTGGAGGAGGAAACAAGGAATTTCTACAAAAGCGAGGAGCAGTCTGGCATATATCATGTGGAGACTTTTGGTCCTAGTTTGGATGAGTGAATGGCCAATGTTATCCTAATTGAACTGCATAATCCATTTTGTAACCTCGATTACTCCTTAATCAAGCCATGAAGACTGCACATGGGTTTGGCAGGCTAATAGCTACTTGAATGTGGCTGCTATTTTCAGAGAAATTGGTTATATAATAACTCATTTTGGAATGCTCTTTGATGTTTGGCATTGTCACTCATTATCGCAAAATTCGCGTCTAGCTATTTCAAAGATTGGTGTGCTCATACCTAAGAGGATGTTGAGCTGGCAAAATTGCCTGTTGAAGTATGTATTCTCGTGGTGTGCTTATACCCTAGCTGCATGTGATCACATATGAAACAGCCTTGCATCTATTTCACTTGTAAGTGGATGTTGAGCTGGCGAAATCGCCTGTTGAAGTATGCATTCTTGTGGTGTAGCTGATCCATCTGTTTGAGAAATGTTTTGGTGAGTTGCGGGCGGCGTCTTGGGCAATGCCATGGTACCCACATATGTGAGCGTTTGCCATAGCGTAGGTTGCATGTGAGAGCACATCTCATTCCAATCCCCAATAGGTGGGCAAATGGTGGATTATACATATGTTGTGTTAGTGTGGGGATGTCATAGTATCTAGTCCATACTATACATAATGGAGTTGATAGTTATATAGTCTTGTGGGTTGACTACCATGAGTATATAACATGCACGTTCCTAAAAGGTGAATTTGGGCATGTTCCTGGATTTATCTAGGTATATATATATATATGTTGTGTGTCTGCCTCTGAGAGAGAGCATTTTTAGGGCCTTGGGTTTCTGCTAAGCCTGTTACTGAATCAAGAACTACTGAGCCTGATACATTATTCCTTATCAAGAAGGATAAATGAGGGCCTCTTTTTAAAGAAGCATTAATATCCTTGCATCTTAAAGGCAGTTTTTGTTAACCTTGCCCATCGCTAGCATGGCCATTGTGTAATTATACATGGAAGTTTCACAAAAGCGATTAGCAGCTTCTTGTGCTGCTCTAAAAATTGTTGATTTGACGAGAATGGAGAGAGATGTAGATCTGGCTAGTTGAAGAATCTAAGTTTCATGGAAGAAATTACAGTACAATCTATGCTTAGTTGTTGCTGAGTTAATCATAGTCTTTCAAATGGTTGGAAGCAGGAATCTTGAATCTTTTACATTAGCATACGCATCCATGTTTTGTCTTGCTCAAGCTTACATGCACTGGAGAATTTTCATTAAGCAAGCGAGGTTAGTGTATGTATTGTGTGTAACACAGAAGTGCAATTGTGTGACCTTTTGGTTTTTTTTTCTCTCTCTCTAAGCCCACCACTCATACACACCACTGATGTCAGGGTTTGAACCTAGGTCCACTCGTTGGGGTAGCGTAGAATGACCCGGGCTAGAACCCGCGATACCTTTCATATTTTTCATTCCCTATTATGGGCAATGCAAATCAAGGACCAACCATGGTATTTCTGCCACATTCCTGACGCTGAGAAAAAAAATTGTCGGAGCCAATAATTATATGAAATTTGAACATAAAGTTGACGCAAAAAACCAGAAGATTTTGTGTAGATTTGAAGGTGTATCCGATCCCTCACTGCTGTTAGTGAGGGATAGCATGCCCAATAGTAAGCACAAATAGCTGAAGAGTTGCACATGGCAAGCAATCTTATTTTATATGTAGAAACACGAAGACAATTAATTTTTGGGTAAATGTTTGGGGACAATCCATGAATTTTGATTTCATATGTGAGGGCATTGAATAACACGAGTTTCATATAATAATAAAGACATCATCAACAGGGCGGGGTCGGCTGCTGCTGCTGCTCCTCCCGCCCGTGATTGTGGCCAGGAAGCTGTAAAACTGCCCCTCATTGCAATTTTCGAAGGTCCATTAGCTCGTAGTTCAAGTGCATACAGTACTGCTCCAATTGGTGCAGCTTCTTTCGCATGGTTTCCATGGCCAAGCGACGCTGCAAGGCCTCGGCCAGAGCCGCGTCCCTCTCCATGCATGCCTGGGAAATCCTGAGCTCCATCATGTCCAAGGCCATGGCCACCTCCAAGTACCTCTCCCCTTCATCTTGCAAACAAGACAATGCATTAGACTGACCTTTGGAATTAAGGTAAGAGCTATTATGAATGGTAGTACTAGCAGTGGGCAGCTCCACAACACCCTTCACCTTCTTCCCTTTAGTGAACCATGATGCCTTGGAATAATAATTGGCCTTGCTCGCAGAAGCTTGCTTAATGGAAGGAACCCCATGATCACAATCCCACGCTGTCCTGCGAGACTCTTCGATGATGAGCTCGAAGAGAGGCTTATGATGACCCATGCCGGACCTCATCTTTAACACAGAACTGTCTTCTAAATGCTCCCCCTTCTTCAATTACCAGGGATACACGCCAACCCCTCCTTTTTTTCACCCTCACCTTTTGCTTTGGCTTTCATGGGCCCCTTCTTGGTTGCCCCATTTGACCTTACAAAAGGAGTTTACGAAGGCCAAGAGCATGACAGGTTTTATACTTTCTTTGTTGGTATAAAGACTCTCGGCTCTTTGACATCCACATGTGTTGCCAATTGTTAGCTTCCCTTTCACTTAGAGGTGCTTTAGAGCGAGGGGGGACTTCTCCTCTCCCTTTTACCACTTCACTAGGTCACATCCATTCTATGGAGTTATAGTTGCCTCACTTAGAGAACATTGGCAGTAAATTCCTCCTCTTGAAAAAGTTGCTAATTAACCTCTTTCTTGGTAGTGCTAAAAAGTTACCCATGTGGAATTGCTCTAAAGTGAAGCCCATCTGGAATTGCTCAAAAGTGAAGAATACAAAAGAATTAGATGCTGATATCCACCCTCAATGCTTTCCATTCTGCTTTTCTCTAGGATGCTGACTTAAAGGGAGATAGTGAAATCATGATACAATTAGGATAGAGTAAAAGCTACGACATATATGATAGGCATAATTCTTGGGTATTGTTTGAGGTGGGAGTTTTCCTTTCCAATGTTCAAGAAACAAGGTTTTTAAGAAACCTCACCCTTCAGAGATCTTTATGTAAAAGGTGATCCTCCCCCTTTTCAAAAAGTGGGATTATTGCTAAAGAAAAATTGAGGAAATCTCCAAAATCTAGTAAAATCTTTTGTTTGATTGTTGACTTATTGTCCATTTGTGCATTAGCCATTCATGTTTTCTTTTAAAGTGGGCATGCCTTACCCTAGTGTAGACTCTATGATATCTTTTTTTTTTGTGGCCTCCTTGCAACTTTACATACATACCCACTTAACTTCTTTAATGCCCTTTGCACCCATTAGCAATTCAAGCTTTCTTTACTATCTTCTTCTTCTCTCTATAAGGCAAGTTTGTTTACATATGTACAATATGTTTTCTTTTAAAGTGGGCATGCCTTACCCTAGTGTAGACTCTATGATAGCTTTTAAAGTGGGCATGCCTTACCTAGTGTAGACTCTATGATATCTTTTTTTTTTTGGCCTCCTTGCAACTTTAAATACATACCCACTTAACTTCTTTAATGCTATTTGTTACCCTTTGCACCCATTAGCATTCAAGCTTTCTTTACTATCCTCTCCTTCTCTCTATAAGGCAAGTTTGTAAACATATCATTTTTTAACTATCTTCTTCTTCTCTCTATAAGGCAAGTTTGTAAACATATCATTTCTTTACTATCTTCTTCTTGTCTCTATAAGGCAAGTTAGCCTATGGGTAGTAAGGTGATAACTTTCAAGGAAGGCCACAATCTCATTTAAGAAGTGTTTACCTCTATCAGTCACTAGCTCTAGAGGACATCTAAATCTAGTGATGATGTTCTCACACATGAGCTTGGCTTTGGAGCATGCATCTTCCTTCCTTGTTACCTTTTTTTAAATCCATTTTGTGCAAATAGTATGTGGGAGCATTTATTTAGCTTGAATACCCTTGGCCAAAGGACTAATGTCCCAATTTTCAAAGGGTTGTAGAGATGATCGTACACTAGGCTCGAATTTTATTCCTTTTTTACACTATAGCAAAGATTGAAATTCATCATATTGTTTTGAATACTCAATTGCATGGCCAAACAAAGTAGTTCGCCATAGGAGGACATTTTTAGTAGTGGTGTCTATTGCAAAATGTCCACTAGCAGTGGGCTTGTTGTTCCACGATACAAATTCGTCCACCTTGATACATCGTATATACATCTGCCTAGCTATCAATTGATAGGGAGATGCCTTTTTGATTAGTCATCTATCTCTATCCTAGCTAATAGGCTTGTGCAAGGGTAGTCCATTGGTCTTTTCCTCGTTTAGGAAAGGCTTACTTGAAACAAGGAAGTGTTAAGTAGCTCATCATCAACCTCCTCAAGGGTTCTGCAATGGTTCTCCGCCGTTAGGTAGCACAGTTGATCAAAACCCCATCAAGCTTGGTGATCTATGTTCGCCACTTCAAAGGTTAACGTGGTTTCACCCACATAACCTACAATAAGGTGATTTTCCATCTTATCCGCATGTAATAGAAGCCCAAATTCTTGGAAGACGGTGCTGGACTTTATAAAGCTATAAAGTGACCTTACCTTGGGCTCAATACCAAATGGGGAAGAGATCGACTTCATGTATTCATGTATATAGTTGCTTAGGAATAGAACTAGTGCCAATGGAATATTTTTATGATTTGTCCAACCTAGCGTGAAAGCTAGTCACTTGTATATGAGTCAATTTTGACATTAAGCAATAGCCATGCATTGCCTTGCAATTGCAATGTGAGCTCTCCCTCTTCTCTACTCCTTCTTGCTTGTATACTTGTATTCTTGCATACTAGATGGTTTAGTTGCTCGAATAGGTTTGGTTGTTGCAAATTTCTCCCTCTCATTAGCCTCGTCTCCATCCACTTTACAGGTTAACATGGCTTCACCCGCCTAACGTAAGGCACTTTACCGACAGAAAGTTAACATGGTTTCACCCGCCTAATGGAAGGCTCTTTGCCATCTTCTGTCGGTGTCCGGCGTCAAGACCTGGCACTTATGTGGTTCCAAACCACCTAGTCGGCTCTTAAAGAGCAACGAGTAATAAAACTATGCCCAATGCAACAAGCCACACAATAGAGACATGCAAATTAGGCGTTCGATTGAGAAAGTGCGATTTCGAGCCGTTTGTCATGGCGCATGTCTCCCCTTATTACGGCCATAACTGCATGATATCTCCACGATTCTCCCTAATCCTTTTTAAATTCTGCCTATGAGTGTCTACTGCACAAGCCGCGATGTAACGAAGTAGATTTAGTGTCACACGCACATGGGGGATGGGGCCTAGTCACTTGGGCTTTTAGGGTCATTTACATATGTGCCTTTGGGGGCCTTGGGCTATAGGATACATAGGACTCATGGGCATTGTACACACACACATACACATTATTGATTATTTGACTATTATCTTTCTTGGAGCTCTCATGCCCAAGCTTTCATGGTGAACTTCTCCCATATGAGATGTGAGGATGGTGACCCACAACCATGTTGTCACTCCATGCCATGAGTGGCAAACCTAGTTTCTTGCATTGGTATCGCGATCGATTAGTGCTTGGCACCTGATCTCTCATCACTCAATCTTGGGTGTTAGGTATTACGGAGGTTCAGCAAGCACCATGCCAAATTTCTCCACCATTCCATTCTTGCATTTTGTAAACGAAGTAGATTTGGTGTCACATGCACATGGGGGATGGGGCCTAGGCACTTGGCTTAGGGTCATTTACATATGTACCTTTGGGCGCCTTGGGCTATAGGATACACAGGGCTTATGGGCATTGTACACACACACACATTATTGATCATTTGACTATTATCTTTCTTGGAGCTTTCATGCCCAAGCTTTAATGGTGAACTTCTTCCATATGAGATGTGAGGATGGTGACCCACAACCATGTTGTCACTCCATGCCATGAGTGGCCAACCTAGTTTCTCAAGGCATGGAGTGACAACATGGGTGTGGGTCAATATCCTCACATCTCATATGGGAGAAGTTCACCATGAAAGCTTGGGCATGAGAGCTCCAAGAAAGATAATAGTCAAATGAACAATAATAGTGTGTGTGTGTGTGTACAATGCACATGAGCCCTATGTATCCTATAGCCCAAGGCCTCCAAAGGCACATATGTAAATGAACCTAAGACCAAGTGCCTAGGACCCATCCCCCATGTGCATGTGACACCAAATCTACTTCGTTACACACGCAAGGTCATTATTGGCCGGGTTGTGGTGGGGAAAAAGTGATGTGACGCTTCTCCTTTTCCATCCATGCATCCTTTTTCAGGGCGCCAGCATTGATTTTCTTGCCACCTTCATCCTGTTTGCCAATTGGCTCCTCGTTCTCTATGCACAGTGAGATCATATTTACATAGATTGTTTCTATTTTTAGATTCTGTTCTTTTCCATTTTCTCTCTCCAAAATCCTATCCCACTTCCACTTCCTGATCCTAACTGGACTACTCGGATTCTATTTCTTGGAGATTCTTTGGATCTAGATGCGCTTTTCTTGCTTGGGTCCCTTCCTATTTTGGCATCCTTCCATGATAAGGCTTTAGCCTATACCCGTTCCAGTTTCTTTAGCTTTTGACTATCCAGACATGCTAGTTCAAAGGTTCCCGTTTCTATTTTTCTGACAATTCTAAATGGGCCTATCCATATCATCTTTAGCTTTCTTGGGGGTATTTTAATCTCTTTCCCTCTTTGATTTTGGAGCAACACCAGCTATGAGAGCTATAGGCAAATAGGGAAGTCATTGTCTTAGATTGAGGCATTCTCTTAGTTGAAAGAAGAAGACCATATTATGTGTAGTTAACATAGTTAATTGACCTTGTGCATGTTTTGATGCAATTTGGGCACATTTTGGGCCCAAATTGCAACAGAGTGTCAATTTTGAATATATATGCCCAATTTTTGATTTGGTGTAAAGTTGTAGAGCAAAGAATTCGTTGCATGATAGTCCGTGCAAAGAATCTAAGTGTTGCAGGTGCTGGTGGATGTATGTGTATGTGATTGGGTCAAATATTATAAGAGATTTATAGTACCATTGTAAAAGGTTGTAGATTTTCTACAAGTGTAGAAGATTTTTTGTAAGCATTGTTTGGTAAATTGCTGCAAGTAAAGATGTGTGACAATCTGTCATAGTTTATGAGTGAGAAGCTAGACAAGAATAACTTCTAGGTATTGAAGTTTAGGATAACCAATTTGCTTGTTGGGAAAAGGAAATTGGGAGTTCATCTCACAAGTGATGAAAAGGAGCCGGAGATTGCTGAAGAAAATTCAAGCCCTTAATAAATGCAGGCATATAAATGTTGAGATATCAAGCTCAACTAGTGCTACAGGGTGGACATTGATGACCTGCCTGGGTGATAGATTCTGCACTTATGTCTCACTAGCACGATTGGTATGGTTATGGTTGATATGCCGCCAATGGTGGATGACAGGTTGTGTGATAGCCACTTTGGAGTACTATAGTTATGGCATAGTTATAGCGCTAGCTCATATAGTCGGGTTCACACTATAGACCGACCACTTTGTATGTTCTTGTAGGAGAGTACTTTCCCTTTATGTATGTACTCTTATATTTTAGTTTTATGGTAGTAGAGAAGAGAAGAAGATAGAAGAAAATTTAGCCATCCATCTCTCTTATGTCTTGCACTCTCTTGTGTGTGTGTATATGTTTTTGCTTGCAAGGAACTCAAGATCTCTCTCTCCTCCACATTCTCTTTATAGTATCAGAGTTCTGGTTCATGCGAGAGCTAAGGAGGCAAGAAAGAGGCAAGAACAAGCAAGCAAGGAAGCGGTACACGGGTAAGAGCATCATTATCTGTTTCCCTACTTGGTTAAGGAACAACACCCCTCGGTAGCTTTGGGAGTTACACATCTCCGATTGAGGAGTTGTCTTTGTAGGTTGGAGGTGCATATGCGGAACGGAGTACTTTGTATTGAACTTTTGCGGCTAGATTCGTGTTTTGAGCGCATCTTGGTCTCCGTTCTGACACTACAAGGTATTTTCGACAGTTTGGTTCTTGATACGCGGTCAGTGACCGTGTCTATGCAGTGTAACCGCCCTCGTATACACATCTACCACACTGCCTACAATACTATATATGGACATGGTTTTGCCATGAGCTAAGGTATCGAATGCTTGTGAGTATCCACTCCCTTCTACACTTCATACATACTCCATCTAGAGTCTGTCTAGATTGCCATCTAAGCTCTACTTGAGAGCACACGGGTGGACAGCACCATCACTTGTACCTCTTTGAATTTTAAATTCTCTCCATTGTGTATCTATTGCATTGTCTATTATGCTTTATCTTGCTATCTCTTTTCGTTGTGCCATGCTTATAGTTTCCGTGGCAATAACCAGAGAAGAAGTACAAGAGGTATCCATTCTTCGACAATACAAGGTGAAGGAGTTCGATTCTCATATACAGGAAACATCATCATTCATTTCATGTGTATTTAATCCTTCTCTGAATGCATGATATGGGGTATTAAATGTTTGAGCATATAGGAAGCATAGGGTATCCAAATTTTCATGCACAAATGATCGGATAGCTTCATGTCATGAAGCGCTCATTGCTTCGCGCCGGGAAATTGTTAGAAATAGTTTTCACGTCGTGAAATGGTCAGACATGGTTCACGTCGTGAACTGCCTTAGTGTGTCATGCCGTGAAATGGTCACTAGCCATCTGCCAATCGAATGATGACACATGGCATGCTGCTTTAAGTTAGACTCCAAGGTTGACTGAATCATAAAAACCAATTCTTTCCTTTTTCGTGTATTCTTCCTTGTGCGATTTCTTCTTCATACATTGCATTCGTGCTCATCGCTCGTCTCACGAGGCTGTATTCACGAGGTCTTTCATCTATCACTACTTTGCATTCGTGCTCATCGCTCGTCTCGCGAGGCTGTATTCACGAGGTCTTTCATCTATCACTACTTTGCGACCTTCAATTTTAGGTGGGAGCTTGTGCTTGAACCTCTTTTCTTTCCTTCTTTTGTAAAATATTGGAAAAAATTTACATGTCATGTTCATTATTGTGAATAGTAGCACTTCTTGCGGTTGTGCTCTACGGTCTGCCTCTGTTAACCCATCGCCCGTATGAAGTATGTGAATAAAGTTACGATCACTCTTAGCATTTGACGATATCCACACCGACCCCTTTTTGGGACTACACAGTCCTTAATCTCTGTTGGAATGCATAAATCATGCCCTAGGTGACCCATAGACTGGTTTAAACCCTGCAACTTCACGGGTTAAAAACCCTGCAACTTCACAGGTTAAGCCATCTCACGGGTTAAGACATCTCAAGGGTTAAGCCATCTCATGGGTTAAGCCATCTCACGGGTTAAAACCCTACAACTTCACGCGTAAGAACCCTGCCATTTCACAGCTTAAGCCTTCCACCTCTCCATCTTCAAGTAATATGCACTCACGTCTGCATCTTTACATCATATACACATTGTTATTGCTCACCCCACTAACACCCTTCTGATCAAGCATAACACACAAACACACCATATCACAAAAAAAAAACTCACCTTGGGGGAGGACCACAAGCTCTCACTTGTCATTACAGACTGACGCTCTTCTCAATGTTCCAGATGTCGTCCTCTGCAACCCCAGAACTGGAAGTCGAAGAGAGACTCCAGCGGTCACACAAACAAGTACCACAGGGTCACCAATGGAACAAAAGAAGAGAGCACCACCCGGTATAAAACTCAGTTATTTTGGGCCGTATGCACAGATGTTCAAGGGCTCAATGATTAGCAAAGATCAATAGACAGTACATGGAAATATAACCCTACAGTACCATAACCCTGAATGTTTATAGAATTTTGAGGATTTGGAAGTCAAAGAAAAGATGGAGAAAGTAGGGCTTGGAAGAATGGCAGAATGCCTCCCCTGCACAATCAACACAGAGAACACCTCACTTTCTCCTTCATGAAGTAAACTCACACTTTCTTAGTGTAGTCATTAATGAATGTAACATAATACCTGCAACCTACAATTGTTACAGTCTCGGTCGGTCCCCATATATCTAAATGTATAACATTTAATGGCCTTGCACTGACATGCTTTTCATGTGGGGGAAAGAATGTTTGGCTTGCTTACTAAGTTGGCATGCTTTGCATACTTTATGCATACCATCAACCTTAAACCTGCAACAATATTTTGAGCCTGCATAGACTTCACTCGTTGTGTATTCACATGACCAATGTGCTTGTGCCATATGTTAATATCTGCAATGACACTTGTTCTATGCGCAAACATGACTGCCTTTACCTTAGGCATGTTCACATCCAAAGTAAAAATGCTGCCATTTCTGTTACCCTTTGCTACCAAGCAACACTGATTTTTGAAGTCTTCCACAAAACATACTTGAGGATTAAACCTCACTTAGCAAACCCTGCTCAACCATCTGTCCAACATAAACTAGGTGCTTTGTAATATTTGGAACATGAAGTACACCTACCATCAAGTACTTCATTTTTCCATCCAACATAGACAATGACACTTTAATAGCATGCACAATGGGATGCGTAGTATCATCACATATTTCTACATGGCCTAGTTTTTTCATTTTTTGTCTCTAAACGACTCACCATGATTGGCCATGTGGTTAGAGGTGCAGAATCTGCATACCATATATCTTGAGATCCTAACACATCTCATGTTATGGAATTGAGCATGTGCTGCATCATAAACAATTGCTCACTTCTGTCATCACCATCCTATTTTTACTAGATGATGCATAGTTACCTTGCTGTGCAACTTTCCACTTTTAATGTCATTTTGCTTTTTTACAGCAGTCCTTTGCCATATGCCCTGGTTTGCCGCAATAATAACACTCTGCTATTTGCACTCTAATTTCTTTGCCAACCACGTCGGCCTCTTTGGCTCCCCTTGCCTCTAGACTAGTCTCTTCCAACTATATATGATTGTTTCTATGAATCATTGGGTTGTTGTTCTCCAGAATTCTGGTTTCCTTGTTGGCCACCACCCTAGCCTTGATGACCATGACCTCTACCTCTGCCTCTACTTGAATTAGAGTAGAAGGCATGTTTTGATGTGTTCTTGCTTTGTGAAGAAGAGTCCTCACCTAGAGACTAAATTTCTTCTATGATCAGCATAGACACCAAGTCCCGAAAGTTTGGAACATTCTCTTTGACTGCAATGGAGGTCTTGAATGGCTTGTACTCTTTGCCAAGTCCATTCAAATAGACACTCACCAAGTCCACCAATACATTGATAGACCCAAGGGATTCAACAATGCCCTTGATATTTAAACTCATTAATAGATGCTTTTCTTTTCCATATTATGTAGCTCTTGTTTTAGCTGCAATTTCCTTGCCTTTGTATTAGTTTGGAACATCTGCACTAGAGTTTGCCATGCAATTGCTGGAGTGTTGGCATCTTGTATGTGTCCTATCATTGTGTCTATGACACTGATCGATCAGTGTCTATGACATTGATCGAAAGCCAATATATGACCTTCCTTGCACCTTGATTCCAATACTTGAATACCTATATATCTGTTGGAGTGGCATTCTCTTTAGACAGCTGTAGAGGCTCCTCATTGTCTCCTTCAACATAGTCCCAAAATCCTTTACCCACCATCAGGAAATTGGTCATTCTGAAATTTCAGGCATGGAAGTTGTTCTTGCCCAGCTTCTCACTAGCCATCTAATTGAGTCCGTCAAGACATATTAGCTTGCAACAATAAGAAACTTGCAAACAGACAATTTCTATATGCAACTTGTAACACAACAATATGTTCTGTAATCGCTACAGTGGTACTTCAGCATAACATGTATGTTACCGAATCTGACCAGAGTATACCAAATATCAATAATACATATGCAAACACTGTCTATACTCCCAAAATGCACTGTTGTACTACAATAACCAGATTTTGACCAGAGATAGTTCTCTACCAGAACTTCCCGGAATTGTCAAAAATACCTTATAGTGACCGAACGGAGATCAAAACGCATTTGAAACATGAATCCAATTGCAAAACTTCATTACAAAGTATCACAAAACCTCAATATAAAGTATCACGTACCACACAGGCACCTCTAAGTGTACGAAGACAACTCCTCAATTAGAGATGCGTAGCTCCTGAGTTATCGAGGGGGCATTGTACCTACATAAGAAAGAGAAGAGATGATAATGCTCTTACCCGTGTATCGCTTCCTTGCTTACTTGTTCTTGCCTCTTGCTTGACTCCTTAGCTGATGCCATAAAGAGATTAAGAGGGAGAGGGAGAGCTTGAGTTCCTTGTAAAGCAACAAACACACACACACACACAAGAGAGTGCAAGACACAAGAGAGAGATGGATGTGGCTGAATGGCTGAATTTACTTCTATCTTCTTCTCTTCTCTACAACCAGACAACAAAATGATAAGAGTACATACATAAAGGGTAGGTAACAACGAGCACAAGCACTTTACCGAAGGGGACCAATGCTTATACTCCACCCTTTTGGGTCTCAACTGCACTCTCCGACAATAACATACAATGGTTGGTCCATAGTGTGAACCCGATTATATGAGTTGGTGATATAACTATGCCATAACTCTAGTACTCTAAAGTGGCTCACACAGCCTATCATCCACCACCACTGGCAGCATATCAACCAACCATGCCATAGCTCTATGTAAAGAGAAAACGTGGTGTATGAGATATGTGGAGGAGATTCACTCAAAGAATACAAGAAAATATCTTGTTTATTAAGTTATTTATGAATACAACTAGGCCTCTTGCTCAATATAAAAATGCCTCCTAGCTCCACCTTTAAATAGGTGAGCTAGTGGACCATAAGTCCATTCACACACACACCCTTCTCTTCCCCTTTTACTTACATAACCTTAGTCTCTTAATACCCCCCCTCAATACCAGCTATAAAAGAAAATTGGAATAGGTGGTATTGGACATAGGTTGCCTTTATAACATTAGGCGTACAAGGATGTCATGGTGGTGTGGTTATCTAGGACTTACAACTATGTTCCTAGAGCTTTAGAGGCTAATACAATGATGCCATCTAAGTCTTTATTTGATGTCGATGAAGATGTACACCTTAATGATGGTGCACCCCACTCTTTGTGCTTGCTTGACTTCTTGTAGTTGACATGCTTTGGACATACATGCCATTGTTTCCACATGCTTTCCACCTTGACCATTCTCACACAATGATCAAAACAAGGCTGCCACCCTTGCTTAAGTGGTTTGCACATATATGTTCCTTCAACATGCTTGATGCTTCTCTGTATACCATACCTCCTCCATGGGAAATGAGGTCCTTCCTTCTTAGAGTAATGGTTATGAGGTAGATTTATATGGGAAAGGGAAAGGGAGGGTCTTACCACTTGCCTTATAGATTGATCAAGGGCAGTGTCTACTCCATAATTACAACAAAAGCTTTTGTGCATGTTGGTTACATGTACCCAATAGGGTTTGAAGGTACAAGCTTAATGAAAGTACATGATACCCATTAGGGTTTGAAGGTACAAGCTTAATGAAAGTGAGTAAGTGGTTGAGGTAAATGCTCAAACCAATAAGGTACATCATTCTTGGCTCAAGAAGGTGAGGGCATGGCTCATAATGTTGCCTATGCCTCTTACAAAGACAATGCCAAGATTTGCTTAAAAACATGACAAACAACAAGGTAGAGCACTTAGTGATGCTATGCTCAACCTTACAACTCATCTTAGAAGATGAAAATGTTGAATATGCAGCGGAATAACAAGCCTTGGGCTTGGGAAATAAGAGCATATGGCTTATGACATGCCTATGCCTCTTACAAACAAGAGCCTCAAGGGTGATACACAACAACATTAAAGATGCACACTTAGTGTACATGTGCCCAACTTTAAACCACTCAAAAACTGAGTTTGTTGATGAGAAACCAAAAAACTTCAATCCTTTGGCTTATGGGATGAAGACAATGGCGTATGGTTGCACCATTTCTCCTTGGAAGCTTGCCAAGGTAAGCATAGAAGCGGGTTGACGATGAAGACTTATAATGTGGCACTTATGGTGTGTGCCCGACCTCCAATGTTGATGAAGAAGATCCTCCTTAGTGTTAAAGACCTCCTCCTTTGATGGTTAAGACCACATTAGTGATAAGCAACACTTTGTTTGGTGATTAAGATCACCATTAGTGTTTAAAAACACGATTAGTGCTTAAGAGCACATTTCTAGCCTAATGACACTTGCATTGGTGATTAGATTCACCATTAGTGTTTAAGAACACTCTTAGTGTTTAGAAACACTTTGGAATGGCTCCCCTCTATTGGATTAGTAGCCTCATTAGTGTTAATCAACACTTATTAGTGTTTATGGACACTTTTAACCAAAGCTTGAGCAAGCTTCCATGGAAAAAACAGTAGGCGATTGGTTTTTTCCTTCCCACAGGTGTTCTACGCCATCATTTGAGCTAATATTTGAGCTGTGAACCTGTGAGGTTTAGGGCTTCAAAAGCCCTAAGCTAGTGTAGCTTGAAGGGCACCACAAAAAAGGCAAATCTGTGTACAACATTCAGTGCTGTTGAAAAACGCGTCGGTTTGCTAATAGTGCAATGCTGGGCGTAGCAGCGTGGATATCACACCTCTGAGTAGATGAGCTGATGCGCCCTGAGCTAAGGATGATCTCTCCAGAGTAAATCAAATGCTGAAACGTCTTCTACAGCCCTCCCCACGTCCTCCACTCTGATGGTTGGTGCAAAGAGGCTATGGAGATTGAGAAGAAAAGGTTCAAAAAATGGAGAACTTCCACCACACAACCTAGCTCAAGATACCATGTAAAGAGAAAACGTGGTGTATGAGATATGTGGAGGAGATTCACTCAAAGAATATAAGAAAATATCTTGTTTATTAAGTTGTTTATGAATACAACTAGGCCTCTTGCTCAATACAAAAATGCCTCCCAGCTCCACCTTTAAATAGGTGAGCTAGTGGACCATAAGTTCATTCACACACACACACCCTTCTCTTCCCCTTTTACATAACCTTATTCTCTTAATACTCTAGTACTCCAAAGTGGCTCACATAGCCTATCATCCACTAGCGGCACCATATCAACAATAATCTCACCAACCATGCTAGTGGTATAAGTGCGGAAGCTATCACCTAGGTGGGTCATCAATGTCTGCCCCGCAGGACTAGTTGAGCTAGATATCTCAACATATATTACAACTCAAAAGAGAAAAAAATACTCGGATTCAAAGACTTTATGGTGGCTTGTAGATGCCTAGCTAGCTATAAGTCCTTGGTGTTATAGTAGTGATCCACTTAGCATGGACGTGGCACAAGATGGCCAACCAAAATCTCTCAAGAGGCCTCCTGTAGAGCCATAACTGCAATTTCTTGGACTCTGTGAAATTTGAGGCGGACCTTATCCATGACCACCTTTACAACTTTGGTAAAAGATGCCTTTAGCATCAATAAATATGTGCTCTTTTGATATTTTTGAATCTTTTGGAGAGATTTAACCCTAGGGCATATTTGCCTTCTCCATCTTTAATATTTTAAATCTCTTGGTGGAGAGTTTTGAGCCCAGGGCATCTTTGTCTTCTCCATATTTGTCGAATGATTTGTGGTAGGGGTAGCCTCAATTGATTGGTCCATGGGGCATGATCTTTCTAAAATTTCATATGTCTCACCTCCTAGGCTTCCTTATCATCCTCTTCCTCCTTTCGCCTATGCTCTTCTTCTTCTTGCTCATGGGATGTTGTGTCCTGTGCCTTGTGGTGGGATGCTACATCCTGTGCTTGCTACTACTTCCTCTGCTTGGCATGTTGCTTCTTCTAACATCTTTTGTTTTTTATTTTCCCTCTTCCTTGCTCTTCTAGATTTATGCTCTTCCTTGGTCATCCTTTGCACTCCCTTTTTGCCTACTTTCATCTTCACTCTCTGTCTTGGAGCCGCTTATTCACCCCTTGTCTTTTTAATTTCTTCTCAATGTTCACCCCTTGTCTTTTTAATGTCTTCTCAATGTTCACCCCTTGTCTTTTTAATTTCTTCTCAATGTTCACCCCTTGTCTTTTTAATGTCTTCTCAATTTTCACCCCTTGTGTCCTTGATGTCTTCTCGATGTTAACCCCTTGTGTCCTTGATGTCTTTTCAATGTTCACCCCTTGTATACTCGATGTTCTCTAGGTTTTAGATAGGAGGAAGTCCTTGATCTTGTGTGTGAGGTGGCTTCACTAGAAGTCCAAAACTTGTTGGTCTAAGTGATTCCCTTGAGATTTTAGTAATAGAAAGGATTTACATATATTTAGATTGGGTGATCACTATATTAGACTAATCACCTCTGTCTCAATGAGTTCTGGGTCCAAGTTAGGAATGATAGGGTTAGGGTCAAAAGCCATTGTGCTAATGGGGATGAAGTTGACTAGAGGGTTTGTACCTCATGTGTTAACGAGGTTCACAATCTCATCTACAAAAAACTCGTCACCCTGAGGATGAAGGTTAAGAGATTGCTAGTTAATCAAGTTTTGAGCTCATGGTTACGGATGTGGTTTATGAGTTGGCATTGTACCTGTGCTATGCCTACATGAATGTGCATGCCTTACTACAAATGCAATATTAGGTATAGAGATAACTCGGTGTTGTGTAATTTGGTTTGTTCCTAAACAATAAATAAAAGAAAGAGAGACCTATTTATAAGAAGTGACTACCTTATAAGTGAGACTAATTTATAGATATAGAAAAACACATCTCCATATCTCTTGACAACGTTTAGACCGTGGAACCACTTCTTATCATGTGCCAATGAGGTGTTCATCGATGGCTTCCCTTCCCATGCATACGAGGCTACCTATGCAAATATTCTTCACGTACTTATGACCTTTTTGATGAAAAAATGTAAGGGAGGATTTTATTTTTGGTATTGCATGTGCTTCCTCTCACCCAAACTTCTAAATAACCAATTGAACATTTCATGGACGGTGTTTCTCTTCCTTATTCCCCTGCCATGCTTGGTGTTCTTAAGAACATTGCTTTCATGAGGTAATGGGATCTCTCCATTCCTTGTGCTAGACCCGAATTCATCGAGAATATATGTTGGAAAATATATATTTAAATAAATTTACACATGTTAGCAAGATCTTTCTTACCATGTAAAGTGTAATATGCATTTCTCCCCATGTATCAACCATGGCTGTAATAAACTCATCTTACCATGTAATGTGTAATATGTGTTTCTCCCCATGAATCAACCATGTAATGTGTAATATGCATTTCTCCCCATGTAATAAACTCGTCTTACCATGTAATGTGTTATATGCATTTATCCCCATGCATCAACCATGGCCGTATCGTAATAAACTCATCGATGCTCTTCTTGAAGGTTCTCACCTCGTCCTTTGTCAATCTTACTTTCTCAAGTATAGTAACAAGGCAAAGTCATACCTTTGCACGTTTTAAGCCCATTTTAGCCTCATTTCCTGTATGTGTCGTGAAGTCACATATTTTCTTCCACACCTCAAACTCTATATGCCTTTCAACATTTGTATGGTTGGATAGAAGTTGCCTTGCCTTTTGAGCCACCCATGCAAATTTTACTAGGCCAATCTTGTGTTTTCCTAGATGTTTTAGTATCCTTTATGAATTTAACTGATCCTCCATGCAATTCCACTTTTGACAAAATCTCCTCTAGTTTTCCATGCCAATAGACTCGGCACGTCTCTATTCCGTCTCCATATTCCATGCATAGTTGACATGCAACATGAGAAGCTTGTCTAATATCCTAAGCCTTGATGTGAAAAAGAAATAATTGCTCCCAGTATTTATTAATTTCATGCTAATTTAGGGAAAGAAATTAATTTCAACTCTTGATCTTGTTGGCCCATTTGTTGGGTTTTTTGCCTTCTCCTTTTCGTTTTGTGTTTCCCTCTTTCTAGCCTATTCGCTTTACATTCCTTCCTTTCTTTTTCTTTTCCTTTTTCTTTGCATCAATTCCTTTCTCATCTTCAACTCTAGTGTGGCAATAGAATAGGTATGTGAATTTTGAGTTTAACCCATGTTCACATCCATGCATTCTCTTCAGTGTCTTCAAATCACCTGTCAAGTGCCATCCACCGATGCTAAATATGCCGATTCCATCTACCTCTAGATTCATCCCTATAGGTTGTTGTTTAATGACATTGGGATTGAACTCCTTTCAAAATACCATTTAAAACGTAGCGATCCATGAAATATTTTTCTTAATAACTCAATTTTTTTAGGAGCCAATGGTGTCATAAGTTCATTTCTCTTTATCACTTAGTGCTCTATTCATCAATGTCAAGCTTACCCTCTCTAGCTTGTGACCCTTGACCACTTGACATTCATCCAACTTGATGAGACAAATATAACTATTCCATAGCACTCATCCCATGTCAATCCATAAGAGTTGATCATGCTTATTAAACTATAACTAAGACCAAGTAAAGGTTATTAAAATCATTTTAAGGAAAAGAAGTTACTTACAAGAAATTTTATGGAATATTCAGCTTGTGACCCTTGACGGCTTGACATTCATCCAACTTGATGACAAATACAATTGTTCCATTGCACTCATCCAATGTTAATCTATAAGAGTTGGTCATTGTCCATTGAACTATAAACAAATCCGAGTAAAGTTATTAAAATTATTCAAAGGAAAGGAAGTTACTTTTGAGATAGGCAATATTCAGCATAGTTATAAAACCGCCCAACATGGTGCCTACATCAAAATTCGTGCATTGTCTAGCCATGCTAATATTGTAAGGAGGCAAAAAATAAGGGTCTCATTAAACCTATTTCCCCTATGTGCATCTGCGAAGATTCTATATATTGCTTTATATCCCCTATGGACTAACAAGATCCTTTAGTATGCCAATAAACCTATTGTGTAACATGTCATGTAAACATTTGTTATTGGGATCGTCCAACATTGATATGTGCATTTTTTATGACATGCACTTCAAGTGACCAGTTCTTGTTTACTTTGCTCCAATATTGTATCCCATCATTTGACTAGTAAAATTTTTGCAAAACAAATCAAAAGAGTAACTTTAAGTAACCTATGAACATTCAATGAAACTTTTAAAAAATGAAATTAGAGAAGGAGCTCACACCTTGTGGCCCTTAGTCTTCTTTTTCTTGCACCACTACATTCGACAAACGAGTCCACCACTTGTTGCTTCTTTTTTCTTTCTATGAATCCCATGAGTATGCTTTTTATATTTGCAAGGTGTTTTTGGAGATTTCAAGCCATTCTCTTTGCAAATGAAAGTATTGTTACATATCTTAACTTTATCGGCTTCTAGTACTCTTGATGACAATATGTCCTCCTTCCCCAATGCCTTTATCTTAGTAGTTAGCTCATCAACTTGTTCTTGCATCCTTTTGATTATTTGATGACTTAGTAAATAAGATTCTCTACTTGTAACCTTCCTTGTGCTTCTCCTAGAGCTAAGAAGTGTAGCCTTCTACAACATTTAGTAGAATAAGATTCTCTGCTTATAACCTTCTTTGTGCTTCACCTAGAGCTAAGAAGTGTAGCCTTCTATAATATCCAAGAATAAGTTTGAGTCCATCACCCAAAAAACATAGAAACATAGTTGTGGAGTACTCGATAAAGGATCTATTGGGTAAATCTTACCATTTTTCCAAAGATCAATGCTCTTTCTAATATGTGCTTGCATGCTTTCCAACTTGATGTATGTGTAAATTTAACCTTCTTTAGAACTCTGAAGGTGTGCATATACTCATGGTCAAGATCTACATGTAACCTATATTTGGGAGGTTTATTAGAGATATCTTGGAGAGGGATCTTAGAGTAAGGGAGATGGAAATTCAGGGAGACAAGCCTCAAGGGAAGAAAAATGCCATGACAAAAAGCATTAGGGGAGTATGCATAATGCAAGGAAGAGAGGCGGTGCGAGGAAAAGTCTTAAATGAGTGATATAGGTGATTTCCAGAACAAGAAGAGGAATCACATTAAAAAAAGCTTCATAGAAGTGTGCAAATTACAAGGAAGAGAAGTGACACGAGGAAAAGCCTTGGTGACTAATATAGGTGATATAGATAAGAGGAAGGGTAGAGGTGAAGTAGTGGTGGTGAGAACACGCATGAGGGAGAGGAATGGAGAACTAGAAATATACAAGGGGTGACAAGTGGAAGAGGGAAGGAGAGGAGGGGTGGCAACTAGGGGAGGAAGAGAAGGAGAAGGGAGAAGAAAGAAGGTGAAAGGAGTCAAAAGTTTGAAATATGAAATTTAAATTTTGGGGGAGCAAAAAGTGACTCCAAGAGGATTGTATCACCAACAAGCTCTTGAAGCTTGGAAGAAGAAGAAGGAGATCGTGATCCGGCAAGAAAAAAAACATTGTTGTAAGTCCATTCTAATTTTCTGTCGAAAAATTCCATTTGCATTTTTTCCATCGTCGATCCCTCTTTGAAGCCTTAGAACCGTGAAGAAGAGGCATGGGAGCCTCTTTGTTGTGAGCTTCTAAAGAACTGAAGGTGTTGCTAGGAAGGTCTTCTTAGCCCACATTAAAAGGAGGAAGCAAGAGAGAGGTACATCATCGCTGGCAGGGCCTAAATTTGACGGCTGTTTTTCCTGTCAAGGGCCATTTTGCCTGTCAAAAAAGGTAGTTGAAAAAAATTCCTGTCAAACGACAAGCCCGAGAAAAAAATTTGCCTGTCACCTCGACAAGCTATTCCAAATACTGCCAGTCAATTGAAATTTGACATGCTTAGTAATTGTTACTAAATTTCCGTGTGGGCACTGAATGATGCATTTATGGCAATTAAGTTTGGTTGTTCCAGCAAGTACTGCTGCATGTGAGCGCAGATTTTCTCGCCAAAATTTCATCAAAAGTACCTCAAGATCTGGCTTACGACTAGACACTTTGGATGCTTTGATGTTTCTATCTATTGATGCATGTGGGAGTTCTTTGATTGACTGGGACGATGTGTTTGATATTTGGGGTAAAGCAAAAAAGAGGAGAGCTATGCCATTAGAGTGATTTTTGGATTGCACAACTTTGATGATTGTTCAAATTTTTAGTCTTTTGTCCGAGGTTTATTGTGATCTAGTGGTTTTTTTTAAATATCTTTTGATGATTAGGGATTTTGCACTGGCAAGATATGCATGAATGTGATTTTAAAGAGAGCTGGTCCGTAGGTTATTCTCTATTTTATGTGTTCTTTTTATGGTATCTATGTTGATATAAATTTACCTGTCATTTGACAAGAACTTTTTTGTTGAAACCTGTCAAGCGAAAGGCGGGAAAAAAAATTGCCTGTCATAAAAAATTTCATAGGCACCCGTCAAATTTAGGCCCTGATCGCTGGCCCCATCAACAGAGCATTTATGTGGTCCATCGACAACAACAACAGCACTGTCCATTGATGACGAGGGCAGCAGTACTGTCATCTATCAATGGCTGCGCCATCTCCTATAAAGCATCCGGCAATGTATCTCTATCCCTTGCATAGGATAAGCCAACAACATCCCTTTGTTTGGAGTGTTGAAGAAGAGGAGCTCTTTGACAATATCAATATCTACTCTCCACCTTGCCCATAGATTGGACACAAACCTTTTATGTGAGTCTCAGTGTCGATAAAAATTCAATTAGAGCAGTTTTAATGCAAAAAGGACTGAGGCAATCCTATATGAGACCTATGTATTACATTAACAAAGCCCTGGGAAGTGAGGTTTTGGCATGAGGTGGAACTGATGGTATGGAAATCGGTCTATCCAGTCAAGATACTGAGGAGTTACTTAGTATACATGCCCTTTGTGGTATTAACATCCTACAGCTTACTGCCCCATCTGCTAAGCTTTCTAGGAGAAAACCCCAAGGTACAGAGGTGGATCTTGGCCCTACAAGGAGCTTAATCAAGGAGGACAGTGTGAGGGAACATATGGTAGATATGTTAACCTATAGAGAAGTGTAGATGAAGCCCAAATTAGTTAAGGATGTTGAAAGACAAGTAGTTCCCAGTCATAGTCTACATGAAGAATTATAGGATGTTGAGGAGACTGTGTGCTTTGTTGGTGCTTTCAGTATGGGCAAAGGAGGGGTTGGATATGTATTTCTGAATGCACAGGGAGAAGAGGTTTGGTGAAGAGCAACAATGAGGCAGAGTACAATAGCTTATGTTGGGGGCTCGAAGAATGTAAAAGAAGAAAAATTAGGAAGTTGATAATAAAAGGGGATGCACTACTCAGCACACAGACAAATCCAAGGAGTTTGGATTTGTCTATATGGATGCTGGGGGTAGAGTACAATAGCTTATGTTGGGGGCTTGAAGAGTGTAAAAGAAGAAAAAATTAGAAAGTTAATAATAAAAGGGGATGCACTGTTGGTCATCAGCACAGACAAATCCAAGGAGTTTGGAAAGTCAATAAGGATAAATTGAAACAGTGGTTCTTCAAGGCCAAGAAGCTACTTGAGAGCTTTCAAGCTACTCAAATTTGGCATGCATCTAGAGATCAGAATAAAAGGGCTCATGAGCTGGCTAAGCAGGTATTGGTTCTAGCTATGCATGGGGTAAAGTTGCAAGAGCCCTTATATCAAGGAAGAGAGTCTTTACATCCACCAAAAGAGGAAAATGTTCTGCTGACTGGTTTTTCTGGGAGGGATCTGAGTGCTTCAAGCAGACATTCAGTGACTAGAAGGGCCATGAAGTATGTGCTAATAGGAGATCAGCTGTATCACAAGGGATCAAATGGGGTTTTAAGGAGAGTCTTATACCATGATGAGATACAACAGTGTTTAACAGCATGTCATGAGGAAGATTGTGACACTATGGGGAAGATATCACCAGAAGGAAAATCGTGGGAGCTCAATCGATATGGCCAAGTATGAACAGGGATATCACCCACTGGTGTAGAAATTGTGCAGAATGTCAAGTCTTTAAAAAAGGATGTTAGTACTAGAGCCCATGCAACATGTTATGAGTTATGGGGCATTTGAGAAATGGGGAGTAGATGTCATAGGACCTCTTCTAGGAACCAAGAATATGAAGATGTACATTATCAGTGCAATAGACTATTTAACTAGATGGCCAGAGGCAAGGGCAACCAGTAAAGCAAATGCAAAGTAGGTGAGTAAGTTTCTATGAGATGAATCATCCGCCGATGGTGACCAAACTTTGTGCGTATGTGGGGATTCCCCTCCCACCCACATGCTCGCAAAGTTTGGTTGCCATCGGACAATGTTTGGGTATGATGGCATGGGGAAGAGCGGGATTTTTTCTCGGATCTCTTGATCACAAAGAGACTTGAAAATTGCACACTGGCTACTTGGGTGCTACTTGACTTTGCGTCCAATACCAAACTTTGCGAGCATGTGAAGGGTTCGATGCTCACAAGGTTTGGTCACCATCGGACGATGGCATGGGGAAGAGCGGGATTTTCCATGGCCTCTTGAGAACTAAGAGACTTGAAAAATGCCCATTAGGCACTACTTAACTTTGTGAACATCGTCCTATGGTGACCAAACCATGCCTCTCGAGCACTAAGAGACTTGAAAAATGCCCATTGGGCACTACTTAACTTTTCAAACATTGTCTGTTGGTTACCAAACCATCAGACAATGTTTGGGTATGATGGCATGGAAAAGAGCGAGATTTTCCATGGCCTCTCGAGCACTAAGAGACTTGAAAAATCCACACTGGACACTACTTGACTTTGCGAACATCGTTCATGGTGACCAAACTTTGCGTGCATGTGGGGGGGTTCCACATGCTTGCAAAGTTTAGTCACCATCGAACAATGTGTGGGTAAGATGGCATGGAGAAGAACGGGATTTTCCAGGGCCTCTCGAGCACCGTGGGAGACTTGAAAAATGCACAATGGGTGCTACTTGACTTTGCAAACATCATCCAATGGTGAGACCAAACTTTGCGAGCATCTGGGGGGAACCCCCATCCACATGCTCGTAACGTTTGGTCACCGGATGATGTTTGAGTATGATGACATGGGGAAGAGAGGGATTTTAAATAGAAAATATGATAGCCAAAGTGTAAAAAACTCCATAAACCATGAACATCAACTAAAATGCAATGATCCTCAATAAAGACATAACTCATAAAATATAAACATCAACTAAGTACATCATAATGTGAGGTAACCTAGCTACTCTGGGTTTAGCCACTATCTCAATAGATTAAGGTACAATGTAAATGAGCTAACCCAGCTAGTTTGAGTTTAGTCACTGTTAATAAGTCTAAGTACACCATAAATGAGCTAACCCAGTTAGTCTAAGTTTAGTCACTCTGTTAATAAATCTAAGTACAATGTAAGTGAGCTAATCCAGCTAGTCTGAGTTAAGTCACTATCAATGGACACGTCATCTCTAAGCGGTGGCCGACATGCATGTTGGAGGAACGGGAGTCATCGAATCTCTACGGGGGGAGGTATGCCTCAAAGGTAAGCTGCTACAACCCTCTCCCTCTCTCGATGCCATGCTACTACAAGATGTTTCTGTTTATAAACCCAAAATCTATAATCAACAACAATGATTCGTGCCTGCCACTCTATACGCATGTAAGCTGCTACAACCCTCTCCCTCTCTCGATGTCATGCTACTACAAGATGTCTCTGTTTGTAAATCCAAAATCTATAATCAACAATGATCCGTGCTTGTCACTTTACACGCGTGTGAGCTCCTCTATTGTAAGGACACACTGCTCATGTGAAGCAGCACTATTGCCACCACCATCACTTTAGGTGCCATTGGGACTAGAACCATCCACATGCTCATATATGCTATGAGCCAGCCCTCATGAAGGAATCTCTAGTATCCATAAAACTCGTGTGCACTTCACTCAATCTTTGGAGGCACCTCAGGCTACTAAACTCTATCGTCGTCGAGGCGCCATCAACTCCTAAGCCACTAGCTAATGAAAATCCAGAGGCTTGCCAGTCCTAGCATCGACTCAAGCGAAGCCTAGGTGAAGGCATCAATGCAGAGAACTCTGTATGTGGCCAGGTCAACTTGTGCTTGGTAAGAGGGACATGCTAAGAAAAGTAGTAGCTCCTCGGTGATGCATGACAAATGGAGAAAATGGCCACATCCCAGAGCATATCTGCCAATACCATCTATGTCCTCGAGGCATAGAGCGCAGTAGGCATCATGGAGAAATGGTGGTGCATCCCGAAGGAGAGATCACCAAAAAACCTCCGTAATAGGATGTGGATACATGGCTAAGTAAGGCACTGTCACATCAGAAGACTTGCAGAACTCTGGAATATGTAGGATCAACTGCTTTGCCTTGTGTTGAGCAATCCTCTCCATGATCATATGCTGCTCTGCCGCCGCAGCTCTAGCACTCTCTGCCTCAGCCATGGCTTTCTCAAAAAGTAAAGCATACAAAAAATTGATTATTCTCTCTAATTAGGTATAACTTAAAGAAAGTTATAAGTTTAGACCTTAACTATAAATCTTTTAAATACAAAGAGAGAGACCTACCAAGTGGATATTAATATCTCTCGCCCAACGTGCCTCTTTCGTGGCTGCCTCTACCATTTACAATGCTACTCTAAGATGGTTAATCTGTGTTCTCGCCTCTAGCAACTCCTATGTGAGTCTCTCACTCGCAGAAGCAGATGTGGGACCCTACATAACACAATTAACCACCATCAATTTTAAACATCCCCTGGTCTGTAAACAACCTCAACTAACACTACCGCCGAGCTGATTAATGGTGTAGTCAACCTACTCCCCCAAGACAAACTCTACATATAATTGCTTTGCAAAGTAGAGGGGATCTCGTGGTTGTTTGACATCCTCCCATATGTGACAATATATCGACTACTATAGATATGTGCTACCAAACACTGCGAAATAGTAAGGGGGCTTTCCTACCCCTGACTGCATCCCACAGCTATTAAGAAAAAGGTCCAAGTATGCTCCATCTCTAATAGGTCCAAGCTCACAAATCGATATGTCAAGCCATGTGATACTAGAGAAATATGGTGATGTGCTATCCACTCATCCACATAAACGACATCGTGAAGGTTACGAAGGGATGAGAGCATTGCCTCTAAGTCCAACACAATATGTAAAGTAGATAGATGGTGTGTTTCTAGCACTCCTATGGATAGCCCCACTAACTCACGGTCTATCTGTGCGATGAGGTCCACAATAGAAGAGCGGCCCTCCTCGTGTGACTCCATGCTAGAACCTAAGCCTAACACAGATGGACATGCCAATGTGAAAGGTCCAATGACTAGTGCCAAGACAATACTAATCTAGCACTAATGAAGCTTTAAAACACCACTAATGTTGGATTCTAATTGCTCTTTAATCGAAGAGAGAACACAAAGGAAGGGAGAGTGAAACGGTGAAAACGACGAGAGAATAAGGGAAAAAAAACTTAGGGCTTTGATAATATCATTCAAGGTCATGTGGGCATAAATATTAGGGTTTGAAAGATGAACGGCTCTAACGTATGCGTGGTTTTAGGGTTTGTAAAATGAATGGCCCCAATGTATGCATGGTTTTAGGATTGTTAAAATGAACAGCTTATATCTCTCGATCGAGATACATGGACGGCTCCAATTTTAACCACGTATCTCGATCGAGATACATTTATGGTGGCTGGGATCGCATCTCAGTATCAAGGTACATGGACGGCTCCGATTTTAACCACATATCTTGATCAAGATACATTTACGGCTAAGATCGCATCTTAGTATCTCGATCAAGATAAATGAATGGATGAGATCACATCTAACTATCTCGATTGAGATATGTCAACGGTGGAGATCACATTTCCATATCTCGTTTGAGATACGTGGATTGTAGAGATGGCATCATTGTGTATGTTGAATGTACATCCAAGTGGGCATGTCGATTGAGATCCCTCATGGCATTGACGTGGATCCTAGTGGCCTACGTATCTCGATCAAAACATGGACTGTGTGACAGCCCTTCCAAGGCTGCTGACATGGCAATTGTTGGTTCGTATCTCGATCAAGATTTTGGGCTTTTGGCTCGAGGGGCACATGTCAAGTTGTTATTGATGTTGATATCTCAATCGAGATACCCCACCCCATCAGTTTTTCTACTTGTTGCGTTGATGTCCTATTTCCCTTGTGAATGAATGAAAGTGAGTACCCTTACCTAAGCTAGGCAAGTCTTTTGGAGCATTATTTCATATTTGGGAGCTTGTGGGGCATAATGCCCTAGCAAAAGGAGGCATGGATTTCTTGAGATAATTGGAGGCTTTATCAACACCCTACATCACATAACCTCAAGCTTTTACAACTCTATAAGTAGGAGATTCAACCCTTTGTCATATTTTTGAATTTTTGGAAGTATATATGTAAATTATGGGTTAAAAGAGTCTTGGAGTTAATGCTTATTCTAGCATGAATTATGGGAAAAAGAATCTAGGTCAAGATTACAAATAGATTAGGTTATGCTCAAATCGGCAAAACCCTAGTGCATTCTTGAGAGCATAGGAAACACATACTACAACCTTATCCATGGGAACCTGTAGGATAATGAGTGGGAAGATGAGATTATTCACCTTAGAATATCCAGCCTTTTTTTGTACATAAGGCTAAGAGAAAATGACCATAAACCTTGAAAATTTCTAGAGAGAGAGAGAGAGACAATGTGGACCTAGAGAGAGAGAGAGAGACAATGTGGACCTAGAGAAAATTTCTAGAGAGAGAGAGAGAGAGACAATGTGGACCTAGAGAGTGTAAAAATGCTCTATAAATTTTGTATAGAAATTGACCTTAACATTGGTGCCAAGTTCATCTTAAGGTTAGATGAACTTTTCTAAGGATAAGGGTAATCTTATATAAGGAAAAGACCCTTAGGAGATAGAAAAAGGATGCAAAGTTTGAGACTACCTCGGTGAATCTCATAAACCCAAACTCACTTAGAAAGTTAGAAGCTTTATCATCAATAATATAATTATGAACGTGGATCAAGACCTTAGAGTAAGAACTTGAATATGGCCTTTTAAATAAGACTTAGGGTCTAGTTATGATACATCTAGAAGACCTATGGCTTCAGAGAAAATGTCTTAGGATTGATTAAGGGTTACAGTTGGAAACCCTTAGAGACCTAGTGCTTATGATTTAAGGAAGGAAAGACTTTGGGAATTCGAATGTTTATTCAAAGGATCAAGAAGGCCTGAACAAGGACTTATCAGTTTGAAAAACACATTTGGATATTCGATGGAGAACGTGATTATCTCATCGAAGATTGCAATGGTTTACTCCATTTTGCGATGCACCATGTATGTGTGATGCATGGTTTCTTGATCATGTCTGATACTTATTTGGATACTGTTTATTGAAGTAATGTTTGTGTTGTGGATCTTGTGAAGGTACCACACAAGCTGATTTGATGCCAGAGAGACGTCATTCGAGTGGTGAATCCTATCGAGAAGATAATTGTCTGAGACCTTTACCCATCTTGGAGGACGTGGGTGTACTCATGACATGCCTGGTGTGAAGATAGAGGCGGCTCCTACATGTCATTAGGCTAGGCATGGTCTAGGGATAGACATACACGTTGGTCTCTACACTTTCGTGTGATCGTGATCTAGAGTGTTCATGCCTTGGGAATGGTATAGCCATAAAAAATAGCTCCTATTGATGTTGATGTGAGACATAGGGGCTCCTCACTGGATGGTAGCACAAGTTTAAGTGTTGGGCTCAGGGGTGCATATCTTCCTAGTTACAACGAGCAGAAGCATCGAGTGCGAGGAGATATTTTTGGATATATATGACATGGTTTTAATTGCTAGCGGATGATATTACATAGTTTCATTATGTATGTTTCACTAATTTTTTATGTATAAAAGCTTTAAGTTTAAATAATCAGTTTTCAAAAGACTTGTATAAAAGCTTTAATTTTAAATAATCAGTTTTCAAAAGACTTGTATTCTGTGGATTGTGTGTATAAGATGTTTTTCATTATTTTAGTTGGGTGTGTGGGTAATGAACTAGGAATAATCTAAGTGGTAGGGTGATAGACTAGATCTAGGGGGCTAGATGATGTCTTGGTTGTGCTATGGATCTAGTTGAAGTAGAAAATGGATATATCACTTGTGAAAGAAGCGGGTGGCAGGGTGGACCTGAATAAGCAGATTTTTTGCAAACAAAACCAAGATCTATTTGTAAAACTTAGAAAAGAATAGGTAACTCTAGGAAATGATGGAGGTAGTCCAAAGGCGTGAAAGGCTATTTACTTTATGATCGAGGGGTAAGATGTTAGTGTGATGTATGTAGCTGCCAATCGCCTCTTACTTGTAAGAATCATGAAGAGATCATGGTCAAGGAGTAAGAGATTTGTGTGTGCTATGCATAACCATGCCTCTTACTTGTGAGAATCATGAAGGGAAATATGTGAAGGAGGAATCATTTGCATTTCTTGGTGTAAGGATTGTCTGGCAGATGCGGGACGCATGACGTTGTTAGTTAGCAAATACTAGGCCATTACGTATGACACCCTCACCAAGTGGGACTCTCTACCCGATATGTGTAGACATCATTACCAGACTTCATACTTAGGGAAGACATATTTTATTGTATATAAGGGGTGGGGGTTCTCACACAGGTGGTATCAAAGCTCAGGTTATTTTTTTGAGGGATCAAAGTGTGAAGTAGAGCATCAATTTAGTGAGTATGATTGTTTTTAGTTTGCCAGATTAGAAAAAGGCATGGAAACTTATACAGTTTCTTCTTTTCTAGATGGCTCAGTAGTAGATCCCCGTCGCCATCTAAGGATTACGTATCATCAAGGAATTGGAGTCGGATTATATTGCTTACTCTTTTGAGCACCTACTCTCCTAAGGTCTAGAGTCACGACCTACCTTGATCCACCTTTATACTGATAGGTTCTTCCCGACTCAGGAGGACCGATACTACTTATGGTACTATGGCGAGCAAGGGTGTGAATATTGCACCTTGACTTCCAGATTTTGGGAGAATGCTACATTGACGATGGTACTCATGTGCAACTTAGAGTTATATGTGAGCTAGTGTTATGCTCTACCTTACTCTAGATTGCATTCTTTATTGCAATCTATTCTTTAGTGGAGATTGTATAGATTGCTAAGGGATTATATACCCCTAGACAGGATAGTTATTCTTGGTGGTGGGGAGGATGTTGACTTTGTGCGAGCTGATTGAGTCTTAGCTGACTCCACATTGTATATAAACAATCTTAATATATATACACAATGGTTTTTTAATTGTAAAAATTATCTTTATTTTTCTTATATCTTGTTTTTAAATTTTCTTATTAAGTTAAATTAAGTAAATGACGATTATAGCGATAATTACAAAATGGCATAGCGAATGACTCAACCATACCTATTTAATATATTGAGATTATCCCAAGAAGATGATATGATAGCATTTGCATTTGAACTTATTTTATCTTCACGTAATCAACACAAAAGGGTCATTCTGATGCGGCATTTTAAAAATCTCTTCTTCCCAACATGGCACGAACAAAAGCAACAATGGTGTGTTGTTAATGGCTCCTTTAGCACTGTTTATTCTTGTTGCCATTAGGCGGGAATGCCCAGAGAGAATATCTGTATAGCTATGATTTGCTACAGATTTGGAACAATAAATAGGCTCAAGTTATATACATCTGTGCCTAGATACCTTGTAACTCATAAAATTTCTTTATCCCTAGAACCCAGATCCTTTCAATAACCATAGATGGCATTATAAGACCCGTCGTCATGTGAGAAATGGAGTACTAAACCAAAGATAAATTTGAGGAAGCAAAAGACAATGTTGTACATAAATAATATTGATATATAAATAAAGCTTTTTCTTTTGTTGATCATTATCTTTAAATATTAAATGTATATCTATGTGACATAGTGAGCATCAAGTTGTTAGCCTCGCTTTCTAGTATATGACAAATGATAAAGTAAGAATGGAGATCTTTTGAGTAAATAAAGAGATCTTTTCTTTCACCTTTACTCAAGTTTCCTGTCTCAAAGCTTTAAGTTTGTGATTATCTTTTTCTAGAATAGTCACCATGATCCATACAGGTAAATCTTCCCACTCAGTCGAAGAACTTGACAATAACATTTGTGAAGCCTTACACAAATCTCAACCAAGACCTTTTGTGCTGAAGTAAATAATTTGGCCAAAGTTGTTTGTAATAACTAGATTGATACAATGGATGAGTATTTTTATATTGCCAGTTTACAACAATGAACAAAGCAAGATGGCATGTCTTAAGATCTTTTGTTTGGCTCATTTAGGCTAGAAGAATCTTGTTGAGGCCAACCACCTTAATCAAGACCAACTAAAGTGGGATGATTTGAAGATGTATTTAATCAAGACCAACTAAAGTGGGATGATTTGAAGACGTATTTTCTCTAAAGATATTTCCCACTAGGGTGTGAAGAAGATAAGATGAACAAGTTCTTGGAACTATCCCAAGATGTAAATCTATTGAGCGATGCGTATCATCAGTCTTGTGCTAATCTAATGCGGTTCACTCCGTCCATGGATGATACCATATTGCTCACAACGGATTTGTTTCTTATAGATAAGTTGATTAAAAATGCTAATCTAGACTCTATAGCTGAAGCGATGCATATGGCATAAGACTTAACCAAGGGGTACCCTCAATCTAGAAGGTTGCCTTAAATTGCACAAAGAGATCATCCACCCTAGTTGAGAACCAAAATCCACCCTCAATCTAGAAGGTTGCCTTAAATTGCACAAAGAGATCATCCACCCTAGTTGAGAACCAAAATCCACCCAAGTCAAAAAAGAACATGACTCAAATCTGAGCCAAGATTTTCAAAATGTGGAGTCAAGAAGAGAAAGTTCCTAAGTATCTGACGGATCTCTCCAATAGCTTAGAAGGGAATGAAAATGTTATTGATGTCACCATTATGAGAGAATGTCCCAATGCACCAATCATAACTTATCCAAGGGCCTTTATCCCAGAATTGGGGAAATCAAAGAAGGAACTTCCCAACTCAACGAGCTACCTCTAGAGCTATCATGGTTGTTGCTGATTTAGATGAGGATGATAAAGGTAGAATTCATGCAACCATTAAGCATCAAGGCCAAAATTAGTTGTTCTCTATGATTCGAGTGCCTACTAAATTACCAAGGTAAGCAGTTTGAGTTTTTGGTTGATTCTGCAAAAGCACTCATTCTTTCATTTTGCTTGCTTGTTTCTTGCAAAAGTTAGAACTAAACTAGAAACAAGGTAAACTAATGCAAGTCGAATTGGCTAGTGGGAAACTTTTACTCACATGCCATGAGACCGACAATCTCAAATTCTCTCCAGATGGAAACTCCAATGAATGTAAATTCAAGGTCTTGTCTTTAGATGTTTATGATGGAATTCTCAAAATGAATTGGCTTATTCAGAACCAAATAGATATCCACTACCACAAGGAGACCATCTCTTTTATGGATCTTCATGGAGTTAAGGTTCGAGGAATTGGAGTGGCAGGATCTCCAAAATTACAGTTTTGGTAAAGTTATCTAGAATGTTTAAAGGCCTTAAGAACAAGGAAGCAGTATATCTTATTAAGCTTAACTCTACTGAAAAAGAGTCAGGATCATTTGAACTTGAATGATTGAGTGAGTATGCAGATGTATTTCCCAAAGACTTAACACAAAAATGCCCCCAACCCGTGAACAAGTGGATCATGAGATAGATCTTGTACCCAGAGCTAAACCTATTGCAAAGAGGGCTTATAAAATGGCTGCCACAGAAGCAATTGAGCTCAAAGAACAACTAATATCAAACCTAATGTATCCTTCTGGGGCGGGCATGCTAGTTCTCTTTTAGAGAAGAAGAATGGAACTCTAAGTTTCTGCCATTGACTATAGGGGATTAAATCATCTTATAGTCAAGAGATATCTAGGATTGGTGAAGTTTTAGATCAATTGCATTGTGCGTGAATATTCACCAAGATTGACTTGAGATCTAGATATGACCACATCTGGATCAAGGAGCACAAGAAAGAACAAAGATGATATTAAATACTAGATATGGACACTATGAGTTCTCGGTAATGCCTTTTGGTCTGACAAATGCACCTGCATCTTTCAATTGGTATATGCAAGAAATCTTTAGAGAGTATCTGGATGATTTTGTTTTGGTATTCTTTGATGATATCTTGGTTTAGTCCAAGAATGCTACCGATCATGAAAAACGTGTTCGCAAAAGTCTTGGGAAGCACATACTCTTTACCAAGAAGAGTAAATGTACATTCTTCATTGAATTCTTGGGATTTGTTATATCCAAGGATGGCATTTTGGCTTACCCTACTAAGCTATAAGCTTTCATTTATTGGCCGGAACCAAAAACAGTAAAAGGCATTCGAGGTTTTCTTGGATTAACAAGATGCTATTGCATATTCATCCAAATATGCCAAGATTTCTTCACCTTTAACGCATCTTCTAAAGAAGGATATACCCTTTAACTAGATGCCGATGTGTCAAAATGCATTTGATAAACTTAATACTATCTTTGGTGATGACCAACCCCATGCTGAAATTGCCAGAATTTGGCAAGCCTTTTAAGGTAATCATTGCTGCAAGTGGCTTTGTAGTTGGTGGAATTCTTATGCAAGATGGGAGGCCATTCATAAAATCTTAAGCCCCCCATGAGTGGAATTATGCAGTCCATGGCTTGAAACTTTTGGCAGTCACTCATGCATTGAAGGTATGGAGGCATTATCTTCCTGGACAAAGATTCACTTTGATAACAAACCACAAAAGTTTGAAGCGGATATTTTCCCAAAGTGAACTCAATATGCATAAAAGGAGATCGATGCAAATATTACAAAAGAGTTTGACTTTGAGATCAAATATAAGTCAGGAAAAGAAAATGTAGCCATGCAGATGCCCTAAGTCAGAAAGTATCCTTGCTTAGTATAACATTTATATCAAATCCACTTCCTATAGAAATTAAAGAGAATATTGGTGGGAAGGATGCATTATTTGCCCTAAGTATTGCCTTGTTGATGGAGGAAAGTAAAACTGTTCAAGAAATGAACAACTTGAAGATATGTACTATATAATAATAACACCTTATTGTCCCAAAGAAATGGGGATTTCAAGAAGGGAATCTTAGTTGAGGCTCATGATAGCCCAATTTTTTTGCAGGTCATCATGGATATGTGAAGACCTTGCAATGATCAAGAAGAGCTTCTTTTGGCCAAGATTGAAAAAAATGTATTAAACTATGTCCGCCAATGCCTTATTTGTCAAAAGATTAAAGCAAAAAGGGATAAATTACCTTGGAATTACATATTTTGGATATTCCAATGATGAAATGGGAATGCATAAGTATGGATTTCATCACTATATTTCTAGTAAATGCCAAATATGATTCCTTGTTGTAGTCGACAAACTCACCAAAGTTGCACACCTTATCCCAATAAAGAAGACCTTCACTACTTCAGATATTGCCATGATATTTTTGTGTTAATCCCATTTTGGATTAACAAATATACTCCTTCATTTGAGGAAATTAATAAGTGTCATGCAAAGGCACTATAAAAGTTGTACATTATGAGATATTGGCCACCCAAGGCCTTAGTTAGTAAGTTATGGGCACCTAAGTGTGAATAAGGGCCAATTGTATATAAGGCATTTTCTCATAATAGAATGACATAATCCCCCTTGTGCTATGAGAGTTCTTGCCTTATCTTGTGAAAGAGAGAGAGAGTGTGAGAGTGTACTCTAGTGTATGTTCCTTCTCTATGTTTGTATGTGTAAAGGAGTGAGAGAGAGATTGCCTTGTGTTATGGTGTGAGCAACTCTACGGTGGCAGTGTGGAGGTGGAGCTTGGAAGATTGGAGCTTATTTAAGTGAGCTTGGAACCTCAAGGGATGTGAGCTCAAAGCATTGATAAGTACCCAATGATGGTTGTTGTCTATTTCTTCTTTTAATTGTGAATGTTTAGAGTTCTCTCTTAGGAAGTGTGGTAGTCATTAACATTTTTGGTGTCGTTGCCAAGGAACACCATTGTTTCTTCCATCCTCTTTGAGCTTCAGCTCCCACTATGTAAGATTCATAATTGCCTTTGCATTCAAAAAGTGTATTGTGATGAGAATGAATGGATAAGGTTTGATTGGAAGTGAAGAGTTGTTAGAAATTGTTTGTTTTTGGTGTGTGGGTGAGTACTTTGGTTGTCCTAGAGGAAAGTGTTGGAAACAATACAACAAATCATCCATGTGACATTAGGAATTAGGGCACATGGTTCATATGGTCACTTAACCTTAGAACTTTTGGTGGACTATGGTTTATGACATACATTATAATATATGGAGCATATTCTAGGCGCCTAGAGCAAGTGGGGGGAGATCTCCTTTGCACTCCAATCTAGGTCTTTGGGTGCTCTCTTCTAGATATAATTAGGGTTCTGCTTAGGGGTCAATCACACTCTAATCCATTGTACTCCAGCCTATATAAGAGGCTCTCATCTAATGCAAGATAACACAACCTCCATTATCCCATCTCTTGTATCATTATGCTGTCCATTTAGTTAATGATGTGATTAGCATTAATCTTCATCTTATCTAGTTTGTCTTATGCAATTATCATGAGTATGATCATGGTGTCTCTAGATATAATTAGGGTTCTGCTTAGGGGTCAATCACACTCTAATCCATTGTACTCCAGCCTATATAAGAGGCTCTCATCTAATGCAAGATAACACAACCTCCATTATCCCATCTCTTGTATCATTATGCTGTCCATTTAGTTAATGATGTGATTAGCATTAATCTTCATCTTATCTAGTTTGTCTTATGCAATTATCATGAGTATGATCGTGGTGTCTCTCCATCCACCCTAATTTCATCATGGTATCAAGAGCTCGGTTATCATCCTAATCTTACATTAGCTACTCCTAATCACCTTCTTCTTCCAAAGTAGGATTAGTCATCACTAATCTAGCCATGGCAACATTGTTGTGGACATCTCCATAGCCACTTGCTAGTGGAGGATAGAATCCACTCTACATACTCAACCAAAGCCCACATTGCCTCTTCTAGCTTCTTTCCAACTCAGAGGCGAAGAGGCGGACCACTTCAATGGCTGCACAATGAAGCTCGTGACCGCTAGAAAATTGTAGCGCAACCGGTGCCCAAAATTTTGGGGGAAAGGAGAAATTTTTCGTCCTCAAGCCAGCATTGCATAAATCCCCCCACCCCCAGGGGTTTTTAATCATTGTGAATCGACTGGAGAGCTCAAAGTTTTAAATCATCCACTCCAGGTTCCCCAATAAGTCATGCAACTTTTGTGGAAAACCAGGGCACGAAGAAAAAGACTGTTTCTATAGAAACAAATCTCAGAAAGCTCTACTTGTTGGAATAGCTGCCGCCGACAGCTCAAGCGAAGACATAAACAACAACAAAAAGGAAGGAGCCTCAGTGGAGGCTAACTTCATCGAAGATGATTGGGCTTTTTAGACCATTTAGGATCTGCTGCCTATAGTCACCCCTCTATTCTAAGCGAAATGTAAACATAACTAGTATCCTAGCATCTGTCTCATCAACTTCTAGCATTGCAAACCACCATGAGTAAGACCTACGGGCACTTGGATGGTCATCATAACTAGAGTTGTAAACAGTAACTAGATCTAGCATTGTCATCTTAGAAGCCATAGATATTTGTTGAGGGAGGGTGTTGGAAACAATACAACAGATCATCTATGTGACATTGGTTTGTCTTATGCAATTATCATGAGTATGATCATGGTGTCTCTCCATCCACCCTAATTTCATCAGAAAGATGCATCATTTTTTCTTTTAATTTTGATGTTTGTATCACCAAACTTACCGTGGAACGAGCAGGTGTGATACTGTGTTTTTTGTTTTTCTGAGGGATTTGTGAAGGTTACGGGAATAGGGAGCCGGTGGTTGTGCTTATAACTTACATTACATTCCTTACTTCTAGCACAACCATTCCAGAACATCTGGATAGGTAAATTACACCCAAACTTCATTTTGTCGATGCGAGGGTCAAACACGTGAAAGTGCAGAAAGCGGTTGTAAAACACTCATCTCTACCCTCGGAGGGATCTGGTGTGGTTCTCCCTTTGCAGAATGAATCACACCTCTACCAAAAGCCCTCAATTAAGAGTAAGGCCACTACTCTATTGTGCTCATTATGTGAAATTAGGAAACCATGACACTTCTATGTGTAGGTATCCGAGGTTCCAAACCATAGCACAACTGTCGGCACCTAGAGTGCCATTAGCCTTACTAGCACCACCTGTGCAAACCGTTGCGGTTGTAGGGCAGCCAAACCCATCCTACTTACTAAGAGGGATGTTCCAGATACAGGACATGTTGCCCCTACCGCCACCTGTTCTATTGCCACAACCACCACAGGCCAAAATCAACCAAGTATTGATTAAGGAGCCATTGGACGAGGGTGAGATGGTGCGTGAGGTAGAAATTAATAATTAGTATTATGAGGAGGCTGCGGAGATTACACCAGAGTTTATGTCTTACAAAATAATATGCTAGTGCTAGTGTTCCAAACCACGGTGCAATGGAGAGGTAAAGATGTGAACTCAGGTATAAGAAGGGGGCCACTACAATGTTTTGGTTGCGGTGGACCTCATTGAATAGCAAATTGTCCTAACAAGAATGTGGTTCATGTGCATTAAACTCAGCCAATGGCAGCACCACCTAATGACATGTTAACACTTACTTGTGTTAAGTGTGGGTTGATCATTTGATCAAGGACTGTCCATATCGTGCTAGTAGTTCCATTTCCACTTCTAACTAGGCCACTATCCAAAGCATAAGTGTGCAACCTGGGAACATCATGCCACTGAATGTCCTAGCACGAGCTTAAGACATTAAGAGGACAAAGGAAAGAACCCAGCAGGTGCTACACAACCTCTAGAACTGGTAGAAGAAGGAGAGTGAAAAAAGTAGATAAGGGTGACACTATGGTCACAATCCAGGATGGGTCCGAAGAAGATACTATTGACACTGGATCCACCCAATCAAAGGACAAAGTATGTGAAGCGTGCCAGCTCGGTAAGCAGGCCAAACATGCTTTTCCACATGAAAAGCATGTCAATGCAAGGCCATTAGATGTCATACATTTAGATGTATGGGGACTGACCACCAAGACTGCAACAATTGCAGGTTGCAGGTATTATGTTACATTCATTGATGACCACACTAGGAAAGTGTGGGTTTACTTCATGAAGGAGAAAAGTGAGGTGTTTGCTCACTTTTAGAGATTTAAAGCCTTGGTCAAGAAGGAAAAAGGCAGGCAAATAAAATGCCTGAGATCAGATGGTGGGGGAGAATATTTCTCCAATGAGTTCTGCGATTTCTTGAGGAAGTAAGGAATCAAGAGATAGTTTACATGAAGGTACACTCTGCAACAGAATGGTGTTGTAGAAAGAAAAAATAGGCACATTGCAGAAGTGGCACGTGCCTTGATTGGCTGAAAAGAATATGTCACATTATTTTTGAGCTGAAGCAGTAGCAATTACTGCTGTGTACATTATGAAAAGGACACCCACTGCAGCTGTTCATTGTATGACACTTGCATAGAGTTTACAGGCATAAGACCAGATGTGTCTCACTTGAAAGTGTTTGGGTTTATTGCATATGTGCATGTTCTTGATGAAGTGAGAACAAAGTTGGATCCAAAGATAGAGAAATGTATCTTTATTGGTTATGCTATGGAGAAGAAAGGGTATAGATGTTATAACCCTACCACTCATGAGATGAGAGTAAGCAGAGATGTATTTGATGAGATGAGTTGCTGGTATGCACCAATAGTGAAGGCAATAGAAGATGCAGATGTAAGAAGTGTTGATGTTGGACCACATGTAGAGCAGCAATCACAGGTGCTTAGTGGACCTGGAGAGTCCTCTAGCAGTGGATCCAATGTTAGTCCATGGTCAGACAGCAGGTTGAGGATACATGTAGGTACACATGTATCATGCAGAGGGAAGGAAAAGGTAGATCAACCTTTTGTGCCTAATCTGTCAACATGTCACTCATATGTGGATGGTGACTCTAGTGGCTCTAAAGCCTTGATGAGGAGCTTGGCATTCCATCTATGGTTACTCCTGGTGTAAGGAGAACGAGGACTGTTTTTAGGACACATGGTAGCAATCTAGGTGTACGCAAGTCTACGAGGGTTAGGTACCCTGTTGACATGTTGAGATATGATGGATGATATACAGCCCATCATTATGCTTACATGGTTAAAGCAATACAGGAATTGGAGCAGCCCACTTGTTTTGAGCAGGCACTTGGCAATATGAAATGGGAAAATGTCATGAAGGAGGAGATGGCAGGATTGGATTCAAATGCAACATGAGAGTTAGTGTCTTTGCCTAAGGAAAAGAAGTCAATAGTATGTAAGTGGGTGTATAAAGTCAAGCATAATGATAATGGTTCAGTGAGTAGGTATAAGCCAAGATTGGTGGCCAAAGGCTATGTGCAGACTTATGACTAACTATGAAGAGACATTCAGCTTGGTTGCAAGAATGGCAACCGTGAGAGCTATCATTGCTATGGTGGCTGCAGCAAAGGGTTGGTCTTTACATGAGATGAATGTAAAGAATGCCTTCTTGCATGGTGATTTGCAAGAAGAAGTTTACATGATGCAGCCTCTAGGTTATGAGAGTGATGCACACCTAGATTTTGTATGAAGGTTACGCAAAGCCCTCTATATGGCTTGGTCAAACAAGATCGAGGAGTATCTTGTTACCATTGGATTTCAGATATCCAATGTAGATTTTTCACTTTATGTGAAAAAGATAGATAGAGGGATCATGCTATTAGTCATCTATGTAGATGACTTGATTATCATTGGTGATAGTGATGACATACACAATGTCAAGAGGATTTTGAAGCAAAATTTTGAGATGAAGGATTTGGGTGAGCTATGGTATATCTTGGGCATAGAGGTGGTGAGATCACCTCATGGCATTTTGTTACTGTAGAGGCAATATGTCTTGCACTGTTGTCCAAGTATGGTATGACATGCTGTAAGCCTATTTCAGTGCCATTGGAGCAGAACACAAAGCTTTCCACAGCACAAAACTTTTCGCAGATACATGTGAGCTTTTGGAGGACCCCACTACATATACAAGTGCATAGTGGTTAGCTTGATCTACATGACCATTACTAGGCCAGAGTTATGCTGTTGGACTTGTGCGTCAGTTTACGCAGGCTCCTATAGGAAGCCACATTTGGATGCGGCTAGATGGATTCTCAAGTACATAAAGTCCACAATCGATTACGGACTTTTCTATGAGGCTAGTATAGAGATACAGGTACATGGGTACACAGATGTTGATTGGGCTGGTAGTGTTACAGACAAGAGATCTACTAGTGGATTTATGTTCTCATTTGGGAGTGATGCTGTGAGTTAGAACAGTAAGAGGCAGCCAAAAGTTACCTTGTCGAGTACAAAGGTAGAGTACAGGGGTGTTGCTATGGCAGCTTGTGAGGTAGCTTGGTTTTAGAAGCTACTTGGTGATATGGGTGAGCCCGTGGATAGGGCAGTTGTCATTTATTGTGACAACATGAGTAGCATACATTTGGCTAATAACCTAGTATAGCATGCTAGAACGAGGCGCATTGAGGTGCATTATCACTTTGCGAGGGAGAAGGTTCTAGGAGGTGATGTAGATCTGGTATACGTAAGCATAGAGGATTAGGTGGTTGACATCCTAACAAAGACATTGGGCACAAAGAAGCTCCACAGGTTTAGGAGCTTACTTGGAGTGCAGTGTGTGGAGTTAATCTCAAGGGGGAGTGTTGAGATAGCAAGCTCAACTAGTGCTACGGTGGACATTGATAACCCACCTGGGGTGATAGCTTCCGCACTTGTCACTGGCACGGTTGGTGCGATTATGGTTGATATGCTGCCAGTGGTGGATGACAAGCTGTTTGACTACTGTGGTATATAACTTTGATAAAATGCATATTGAATATCTGGACATAACTTCAGAAGATAATGGAACTCTAGGAGTTTATGAAAATACACAAGCCCGCCGCCCATGCACTCCCTAGTTCAATAGAGGACTAGGAAGAAACACAAGGTTCTTCAACTTAATATATTTATCTGGTGTTTTCTTCTATAGTCAGTAAAATACTAAACCCTTATCCAAGTGTTAGTCCAACTAACAAATCTGAGAGGCTGATTGCATTTTCTCTCGTCTTCCTTCTATACCTATAGATTTTCCCATTGACACTCTCACCCTCGAGGCGTTTCCGGCACACCACCCGTCTCTACCAAGGCCGCTTCAAGATGTATGTTGAAAATACAAGTGAATAGGGTGTATGCGGGGAACAAGCCCTTGGTTAGAGGCTATAAAAGAGAATGAGTAAATGTGAAAGAACCTGTAAAAAGGTGAGAAGAATCTACTGGGAGAGAATAAAGGGTACCATGAGAAGATTTAGGAAGTGTGGAGATATTCTGGGAGATATTCTAGGAAAAGTGAAGAGGTGGAGAGAATCAAGCAAAAGAGGTGGAGTGAATCAAGGAGAAATCAGTGGGATTAGATGCTTGGATGTAAACTCTATAAATTGAGGCATTTCCCTAATGAGAATTTGCTGGTTTTTGATTATCCATGCCTACATTAAACTATTTGCTAATTATTCACTAATTACATCTTAATTATTTACTAATCACTGGTTAATGATGTTGATTCTAGTATTTGATCCACCATAGCTCATCACATTCCTCTAATTTCAACATGGTATCAGAGCCATGCCTAGAATCCATCATTTTGTGAGCTCATTATCTTGCTAATTATTTTGCCAATTAGGATTAGTAGAAAATTATAATTTTCCCTCTTTTTTTAACTAGCCTCTGTACCCCCAGCTGGTGGAGGAGCTCTAGCTCCTTGCACACTTAAAATTAGGCCAAACCCTTTTAACCATAGCTAGCTATAAGCCTTGTGCTCTAGCTAGTTGAATCCACCCAGCAAACTGCCGCCTACAGAGCTACCGATTTTCGCTGATTTGCTAGCACCGTTTTTCTGGAGAAGAATGGAGATGTTGTCTTGCTCAGCTACAATGGGACTAATTCCTCTTAGCCCAAGGTGTTTTCAAGCATGCTCTACAAGCTGGTGAAGACAAAATTCAATTTGATCAAGTCTACAGTGAGATCCAAGCTCTTCATCAAATCTACATGTGACTTTGGTAAAACAGAGATTAAGCATTCAATATTTGGTCAAATCTTTCTTAGCCCAAGGTGTTTTCAAGCATGCTCTACAAGCTGGTGAAGACAAAATTCAATTTGATCAAGTCTACAGTGAGATCCAAGCTCTTCATCAAATCTACAGGTGACTTTGGTAAAACAGAGATTAAGCATTCAATATTTGGTCAAATCTTGTATTTATTGGCTTAATCCTCTACTAGACTCATTGCTATTGATGGCTTTGAAAGCATTTGAGCTCATTTGAAGTCTAAGGCACTAGATCTGGACTCCCCGCATACTCTGTTTTTTGCACACAAAACAATGGATTAATTTGCTAATCAGTGATTAATCAACTAATCACTGATTAATTTACTAATCACTGATTAATCAACTAATCACTGTATTTTGGTGCAATTGAGGGTTCAAATTAACCATTAGGTATCTGATACAGATCCCTATAACTTCAGATTACAATTCGGAGTTTGTTTGATACTCCAACCATTCCGTACAAATTGGTTACCCTTGATTTAATGTAATTTTTGGTAAAATTATGCTGGTAAAATTGTGATAATCATCATTTTGCATTTAACCCTTGGTTAATGCCTGTAAATCTCACTCAAATTCAAGATTATTCACGACCAGAGTTGCATTTGGGAATGTGCATAAGAATGAATGCCATATGCATTATGTATTGGGCACATTACATCAGTGTAAAAATGGGAACAGACACCAAAGTCAAGTTCCAACAACTACACTATCAAAAGTCTTAAGACAAGTCCAAATCCCAATTGGCTCCTTACTTGTTTAGTCCAAGCTGCTCTAGCCTCTGATCCTAAGGTTCAAGATGATCAAACCCTTCTTCACCTTTTCCCACATTCTATGATCACCTTTGATCTTCCAATTCCACCTTGTATCCGTGTCTTGGTCATCCAAAAGTCCAATCCTTCCTCGCTTCTCTCACATCTCCTGGCACAGGTTTCTTCTGTCTAATTCACCTCTATTCTAGCTTGATAATCATCCAAAAATCCAAGCTCTCTCTTCCTATAGAAAAAAACTTGTCATTTTTTCTTCTCTACTTCTTCCTGTGCTGAGAACCATGCATACCCCCAATTAGGAATTAACTCCCAAAGCTGTCACCTTCTACTCATACTTCTTTTGGGTTCTCCCCAACTGGTGGTATCTCTCCCTAATGCCAAGTGGACTAGTACCTATGTATGGATATTGGATCATCATTATGCACATGATCAACCATGGTAAATTTCTAACACCATCCTACATACATTCACACATATCCCAACATCCTCACATCATGACCATCCCATAATAATCTAAGGCAATCCCCTCTTAGATTTATACCCCCAATAGACCTTTGTTTCCATGTGAACAAGTTTACCATATTTGTGTTACATGCATATGATCATGTATCATCACCATGGGAATCATCAACAATAGCTCATTCTCATCACTCTCTACATGCACTCATTCAACTTTCGTCAAACCCCATACTATCAAGATTCAAGAACTACCTAGAGCTACTTCTCATATTCACACCTACCATGGACTTTTTGTTGGGGCTTTGATTCCTCACGAAAGCATCACCAAAATGCTCCTCACATACTGCCCCAACCCCAAAGTGGAACACTTTCCCAATTGTTCCACCATCTTGTGTACTGAATTCACATAATCCTGATATGATAAGGCCTCAACCTCAGGCCATTGACTCTATTGGGATATAGTCTACCATAAAATTCCTTGAGGTGGTAACTTCAATTGGAGAATGCTTGATGTATCACATATGGCCCTTCCCATTTAACCCTGAATTTAGAATGAAAAGTGTTGTCTAGAGCACTATTATACCTCATAACCAACAAGCCCTCAGTTAAACCCTTGTTCCCCAAAATTTCATTAAACTTTTTTTATCATTTTTAAAATTGCATTCTCATACCATTTGACTGCCTCATCTCTGTCTAACAAAAGAGCATGCAACTTGGCCCATCTATTCCTTTCTTGTTCCTCTTGTTCTACACTATGTTGCAGCATAAAGTCTAGAGAAGGTAACACGACATTGATGGGTAGCACACAATTCTCCCCATAAACCAAATGAAAGGGTGTAAAGCTTGTTGCATGCTTCTTTGAAACCCTATAGCCCACAATGCTCTATTTAGATATAGATCTCAGTCTCTAGGATGTTCCTCCACAAGCTTGAATAGCAGCCTCTGTAGTAAAACCCCATTGAAGCTCTCTACCAACCCATTGCATTAAGGATGGTAGGGTGTGGTAAACTTGTATTTGATGTGCAACAACCTGGTTAGATCTTGGATCAAATTGGCTCTAAATTCTTTGCATTGATCTATCACCAACTCCAAGGGAACCCTAAACCTGGGTCGCACCCATTGTGCATTTTTCAAGTTTCCTAGTGCTTGAGAGGCCATGGAAAATCCCACTCTTCCTCATGCCATCGTACCCAAATATCATTGCACAATGTTTGGTATGTCAAATAGCAACTAGCATGCATTTTTCAAGAACTTTAGTGCTCGAGAGGCCATGGAAAATCTCGCTCTTGCCATTGTACCCAAACATTGTCCTATGCTGACCAAACTTTGTGAGCATGTGGGGGGATCCAAATGATGGAAACACCATGGCTCCCCATCCTGATATGTACCTACATGGATCTATTTTTTGAAAGAGAAAAGTGAAGCCCTAGAAGCTTAGGTAGAGACAGGCTAAGAGCAAAGTTAGCGAAGACGAAGCTCAAAAGCCTCGCTTATATCATTCTCCAACAATCAATTGATAAGGTGCGGCCAACTTAATGAGCCGACACATCTTATCCTTGTTCAAAGGTCGATCTTGTGGAGACCCATAACCCCCACATGCTCGCAAAGTTTGGTCACCATCGGACGATGTTTGGGTCCCCCCCCACATGCTCACAAAATTTGGTCACCATCCAACAATGTTTGGGGCTCTCCCATATGCTCACAAAGTTTGGGCACCCATCAGACGATATTTGGTATATCAAGTAGTGCCCACTGTGCATTTTTCAAGCCTCTTCGTGCTTGAGAGGCCATGGAAAATGCCACTCTTCCCCATGCCATCGTACCTAAACATCATCCGATGGTAACCTAAATTTCTGAGCATGTGGGGTACTCGCAAAGTTTGGTCACCATCGGACGATGGTTGATATGTCAAGTAGCGCCTAGTGTGCATTTTTCAAGTCTCTTTAGTGCTTGAGAGGCCATGGTAAATCTTTCTCTTCCCTATGCGTCCAATAGTGGCCAAACTTTACGAGCATGTGGGGGGGACCCTCCCATATGCACAAAGTTTGGTCACCATCGGATGATGTTCGCAAAGTCAATTAACGCCTAGTGTGCATTTTTCAAGTCTCCTCATGCTCAAGAGACCCTAGAAAATCCTGATGTTACCCATGCCATCATACCTAAACATCGTTCGATGGTGACTAGACTTTACGAGCATGTGGGGGAGACCCCTCACATGCTTGCAAAGTTTGGTCACCATCAGACGATGTTCGCAAAATCAAGCAGCACCCAGTGTGCATTTTTCAAGTCTCTTAGTGATCTCAAGAGGCCAAGGAAAATCCTCCTCTTCCCTATGCCATCGTACCCAAACATCGTCCGATTGTGACCAAACTTTGCGAGCATGTGAGAGGAGTTCCCTCCCACTGTTTGGTCACCATTCGGATGATATTCGATATGAAAGTAGCACCCATTGTGCATTTTTCAAGTCTCTTAATGCTTGAGAGGGCCTAGAAAATCCCACTCTTCTCCAAAATGCTCTCATGGTCATCCACTCGAAGCTGAAAACGCGGGCAAGATATGTGTTTTTGACTCTATACTCAATCAAGAGCGAGCCTGAGAGCAAGCACTAGGAGTACTGAAGTGTCTCTAACTCCCACTGCCACTGCTTGGACTTAAGACTCCCTCGATGATGTCCAATCTACTGGTAGAACCGGCCTGCCACAATCATGTTGTGGGCATCAAAAGACAACCCATGATGATCCACCATCTTATCTTGGTTGAGGATGCACTTCAGCCTAGTGCAACTCATGAGATAGTAGTCTACTCCCTTGCTATTTCCCTCATCGACAATAACAGCAAATACATCACCCTCCTGTAGGCAAATATGTCAGCTCATCATTGTTGGCCATGAACACAAGTCCAATGTGCTCATTGGACAACACTCAATGTGAAGGATGTTCAGGAGAGAGCACTGTCTGTATCCATGCATCTACCCATCCTCCTCTCGAGGCACAATCTGACCAATCACCATCTATACATGCTCCACAAAAGCATGCAAACCGTTGTGTGTGAATTGTGGGGCTGCCATGCACGTGCTCCTAATGATGGAATATAAGCCTGAGGTTCCTGGTACTATGTCACAATCATGTGGGCCTCTACGGTTAATAAGGCCACGCTCCACACACCAAAAAAATCTCCTGACAATCCAAGTATCATGTGAGGGATAGGATGATGTTGTGCTCCCACACAAATGCTAGGAACGCCTGGTGCCATCTCTGAACCTCTCAACATCTTGCCGCAATTGATGACATCTCAAATCACGTTTCACACACGTGCCCGCACCATCATGCTCACCCTTCCCATGACCAGTCTCAAAGAAGCTCCAAATCACTTGAATACTTGATTGCACATGCCACCTATAAACCCATAAAAACAAGTTTTGATTATTGTTTTCTTTAAGATATTCTAGTGAATTTAGGTTATTTACGGATCCTTGAGAACTATAAGTACTACATGTCGTGCCAACTTGAATTGTGCACCATAACCATCCGACCAAATCCATCGTTGATGCCATGTGACCCCGTGATCTCATAAAAAATCATCATGGAGATGGAAACAGTATTCCACAAAATATACCTCATGTGAGCGATCATCATTGATGTAAAAATGATACTCCTGAACAATGGCACGGGCCTCGAGGGTACTCGCTATCCCATCTACATGTGCCTCTGCATGCCGATAGTTAATGTGGACCATAATAGCAACCTGGTGAGGTTAGGGGAAGAGAAGATTAGGTCACAAAAATCAATTAAGTAATATAGCTCAAATACAAAACAAATAATATGAAATATAACCATTACTTGCTCCGAGAAGTAATACTCAGATTATATCCCTTGAAAGGTGTGAGGTGTAGTTCTCTGAAAAATCGACTACAAAGACAAGCATACCAATAGGTAACTCCACCAGGCATGCTTGGAACTAGAAATCCTGCCACTTGTCACAATGAGTGTGCCGTATATAGGGTAGATTTTCTCCCTAAATGTCAGTATTGTGAAGTGACAATGTGGTGAATGTTTCTCCATGAGCTACAACTTCCTGGACTGCCTAGCACTATGGAGCCAATGTGTCACATACTCATAGCATCACTATGTCACTATCTCTTGGTCACTTATATACACACACAAAAGAGAGTGGATGAAATCACGAGGACTATGAGGCAACTCTCTATGCCCACTAACAGGACAGAACACATCATAGTTGGAACTCAACATGGTAGCGATAACATGTGCCGTGTTGTCGTGAGAGTACCTCACAAACCAAGGCTTACACCCCTCAAACGACCTTTACCCAATTTTAAGGTCTGGAAATGATGCCACAAACTGAGAATACAACTCAGTTTGGGTCATTTCAAGAAAGCAAGAACCATGTTCAATGAACACTCTCTTGCTTAAAGCTTTCTTGAAAATTGGTGAGGCACAATAATTTTCCTCCCAAAACCTTTCTATCGAGACTCAAGTGGCTTTATCTAGTAGACTATCATGCCTAGCTACATGACCACTACTCGTCCATAAAGCACCCGCCTCATTGGCATCTAGACTTTACGTCTACTAGAGCCAACTCTAAGTGCGTGTGGTGCTATGGAAAGGATGCAAGATGTGGCACTCACCTTACCCTTCATTTAGGAGCTACTTATGGCCACCACAATAGCCAGTCAAGCAACCAAAGCGTTTGTACAGTTCCTCTTCTTGTTAACTGCATAGGAATGATGAAAACTTTGTAGCACCGCCATGCCGGTTGTCCTCTGTCTTTGATCTCCAATGTCAAAAAGCGCCCTGCACTCGGCCATGTTGGGCTGATCGATCAAAGCATTAAGCATGCATGCTTGTGTGTTGAAGGCATAAGGTCTTTGAAATAGGATTGGATGATTGCATGGGCACGGCAATGCATCTCTGACTTTGATAGTTCTTTCCTATCCACACTATGGGCACCCAAAGGAGAAGGGGTGGATTCTTGTGGAAGAGAAGGAGAGGGTTCTTGAGGAGAAGGAAGGGCTGGTTCATGTGGATTATCTAAATAAGGAATAGTGGTGGAAAGAGGGCAGAGGGAGAGAAAGAGAAGGGGCAAGGCTTGGATTGTCGCCAACTGAAGGTGTTGCTCGTTGACATGCTTTTCACTCTCTGTTTCTCTCACGAGCTACCCTTTTCCTCTCCTCCTCTTGAGCTTGGTGGATGTAGGAAAGTCTAGTCCTATCACGTTTTTAACTCCTACGACTTTGAGAAGCCATTCTTAAGGAAGCTAAGAGAGAGAAAAATATGAGGGCTCAATGATGAGATGTGTGTTTATAAAGGAAAATTAGCTTATTAACTTCACATCTCATTGGATTTCCTATCTATATAGTGCATGATTGATTGGATAATTAAGACAAACATAAAGATAAAAATAAATCTATTATCCACTTGAAAAAATATTATTAATAACAAATATTTATAAATCTAAATATTTATCTAAATATTTATAAATCTAAATATTATCCACTTGAAAAAATATTATTAATAACAAATATTTATAAATCTATTATTTATCTTTGTACAACCTCTATTAGCTATTGGGGGGGTGGGCGGGAGGGGTATACTGACAAGATTATGACAACATAGACAACATAGAAGAGCTCAAAAGTAGGCATGGAAAAGAGAAGAATTGGAGGAGTCCTTGTATAGTTTGGCGACCCTCTGTATACATGAAGATGACCCTTATATGGCATAGCACACCATGCACATTAGTTAACCAATGCTAAGGTCAAGTAGTTGGCTAAGGATATCCAATGCATGAGCTTACCATGCCTAATGCAACTAAGAGAAGAGGAGCCCAACACCACCCTCTCAAAAAACCACTCTCCAATACCATTACCCCCCATACCACCTACACAAAGACCACTAGCAATACCATGTGTGCGAATCCACTTACCATTTTTCACTTACCACACTCCTCACCATCCACCAATCCACCTTGTTTCCAATAGACCATGGTTTTTGGGCTCTAACCATTTAACCTATCCTTTTAATTTTATGGTGCATTCACCTTAATTTTTCTATGGTGCTAGCCTCTTAATTTTGATATGGTGCTGGCTCTTAATTTTTGACCAAGCACATAATCCTAGGGATACTCCGACCTTAAATATGGACTCAGATTTTTCAAATTCTCTTAGGATTCACACATGGGCACAGACCCGAACACTTGTGTACAAGTGCTCCCATATTCCATATATAATTTCTCAAGGCATGTGAACCTTAGCATTTAGGGTCAAAATCAATGTTACTGCACCTTTTACCCATCTCAAAGCAATCTTTCCATGTGTTCACTCTATTTACACATTTTACCTTTCTTCAAAAGTATATGATTTTTTCATTTTTGAGCCAAAAAATCTTTTATTTAATAAATTCTTTTTACACGGGCAGGAGGGATTTTAGAAGTCATGAACGACTTCACACCTAGGATGGCGCAGCCAAAGATGGAGTCTTGTTTTCTTTGGGTTAGGGTAGTTTTAACATGTTATCTTTGAATTCTATGGCCACCTTGTAGCATACATCCAATTAGTTAGTGGTTTAGGAAAGAGAAAATATGCATTTTTGGATCTCATACTCCCTTTTAGAAGCACTACAACAACTATTGAATGGCAATAAGACGCAACCTCTCCCGAAACTTACATCGAGAGTTCAAATGTTTGAGACGTGCTTCTCCTATGTGTGTCCTAGATCATTTGGATTAGAATTAATCTAGTTTTCCATGAACCTCCATGAACCTTTTGGTATGCATCAATGTTAGCACTTATGTGACAAGTTGTAGCATCATAGGTTACCGGTACTCTGCATCTCAAGATTCAAGAAATCCTTAGCACTCATGCCAATGTTGTCAACAATTTCCAAGACGCCTCTCCTAATGATCATTTCAATTTCAACATAGTAGTGACTATTGTCCTCCTTAATATTTGTTGCCAATTGTCTCGGAAGAATGTTCTCACGACATGCACACACATGCCTTTTTAAATTTCACCCGGGAAAATTACACTACTAACCAGGTTATGTGAGCACTGGTTCTCACGACATGCACGCACATGCCTTTGGACGAACACAACATGAATGTGTTTTTCCACCTAGGACGCCGTCAAGATTCAACTATCGTGAAATGACGAACCGCGGTAACGCCTTCTTTGCTACGACCTCAATCTTCTACTCGCTAGCGCTTTGCTACGACCTCAATCTTCTACTCGCTAGCGCGATGAATACGTCGCGTACCTATTCTTCATGGTCATCCTAGTGAGCGCGTCTCGAACTGCACGCTTGTCTGTCTCGGTTTCCAGCGCCTCCTTTGAGCAGTCGCTGCAGCCCACTAGTGGATCTCTCTCTCTCTCTCTCTCTCTCTCTCTCTCTCTCACACACACACACACACACACATTGGAACACGGACCATTTTTATCAGAGATGGGTCACACTTTCCAAAACATTCATCTCTCGCTCTCTCTCTCTCTCTCTTTTAAGATCAAGAAGCACACACAGCCCAGTACACTCAACAACTATTATTTCCAAAGGGCTTGACCTAGTTACATAGAAGGTCCAACCATCACCCCTCACATGTATATTTTTTACATTTAATTTATCATTACTTATTTTGGCTTTCACATTTTTGTTGAAACCACCATTGGTCTTCAATTTGTCCGCCCTCCTGGCCACTAGATCCTCGTCTTCATGTGCCTATCCACACGACCATCCGCACGCCCACCCAACCGTGCACTACAAAGCCATGTAGCCTCACCAACCAGTCCACTTGGCAGGCTCTTTACAAGCCCCGCCCCCTTTCTTCCCCCTCATTCAAGGTTCGAGAAAGACGGGTTCACCTTATCCTGGAGCCTGCTCAACTTTGAAAAATCCGTGGAGAAAAAAAAAACACGGCCTCCAATTTTTCCAAAAGTATTAGTAATTATTCCCATGGTGAGAATGATTCATGTCAGGTTCACTCAAAAATGAGGTTCACTCAAAAATGTTTTCGAGGAACACTGCCCTCATTCCCTTTCTCTTTTTAAATTGTACCTGAGAAAGCAAAACATTTACTGAGCACAACCATCTGCACATCAAGAGCAAGTCTTAGTGGACGGTTTGACAAAGGTACATTATTGCAAACATGGACCGTGAATCTTTCATATAAAAAAGAGTGTTGTTACACGTTGGCAGGTTAATAATACAAACAAAGAAGGTAGTTGAAACGCCCACTAGAGTCTTGTTTCTTTTGATTTCTGACAATATTTCTGATTAGATTACATATACATTGGACATAACACTTGTGGCCGTGCTCCTCCGACAACAATGAGGATACCTACTACTCTTTTACCAGTTTAGGTAATAACTGCCTGCTTGCAGCAAAGGATGGCAGAAATAAGCACCGAGTGTCAAGGCCAGGATGGTTAAGTATGGTAGGCGTAGGAACTCTTTATAGTAATCCTCTGGCAACTTCTGCCGACCATCTACAATAGCTGCAAATGGTACAATGCTGGTACGTTTCTTCACGGCATCAAAAGCTTCACCATATCGGATAGCAAGCCGCCTGTCCCCATTCCAAACTCCAAAGAGGTGATGGGCAAGAAGGCCAAATGAAGTGGTCAGCATGAAAGAGTTGCCGATCCAAAGCGTGTGCGCAATGCACCAAAGAAATTGGCCAACCATCTGAAAACACCTAATGCTCATGATGAGTACAGAGTAATTAACATGAGCTCTTTTGCATTAATAGAGACCAAACGCTTGAAAGAAAATAATCTGAATAAGAACCAATCGCTTGCCTGGGGATGCCTTGTAATCCGCATGATGCCTGTCTCATACATGTGCATCTTCGGTTTATCAACAGCTGCTACCTCTAGCAAGTTGAACGTGGAGGGATATAAGAAGAAAAAAGAGATGAATGACATTGCCCACACAAACTCATGCATGCCGGGAACACCTCGCAGTTGCCATAATTGGGCACCATCATACCTATGATCAATAAAGTAGACCTGCGGAATCATGAAGAAAGATCACAAATGATTTACAAGGAGGCGCATACAAACTACTCAGCAAAGACACACAAAAGTTTATGTACATACCACGGCCGAAACTGCCAGAGGTAAGGAAAGTCCTGCAAATAGGACCCTGAAAGTGCGCTCACCGACTAATTTCTCGCCTAGGTCACGAAAACTAGCCAGGCCACTATGGACCAAGGCAAAAACCAGAAGAATAATCAACATGACCACCTGCAAAACAGCAAACAACCACTGTTTCTAAAACTGCAACTCCATTTGAAATCTGAAATAGCCAAGGTTAGCTTCTTTAAAGCATTCCTCCCCGCCCCTCCCACCGCCCCGAAACCCCCAACCACCAACAGATATCACAAGGCACCTGGATTAACTAAAAATAGATGCAGCTGTTACCTTTTTATCCTTTGTAGAATTACTTTTGATGAGCATTTCATATAACACAGCGTATTAGCTTTCAAAATTTTGGCATGCAGAAGGTGACCCTTGCAGCCTGCAGGTGCACCTAAGGGCCAGGGAGCATGCACTCATGCAAGTACATCTAACGGCCTGCTCACGACCTGAATAAACAGCAACAAAGAGGCGCCCTTTCACACGTGTGGGTATGCTGGCCGACAAGGTCCTGATCTGCACCTAAGGCTGCTATTGCCCAAACCTACTATTTTATTTGTTGCCTAATCAGGGATTAGGCTTGGAAAGCTGCCATGTCCATGTGTGCACATGACATCCCCTCCTGCTTAACTTTATGACGGGATTCCAACCTTTGACCTTAGATGATTGTAATCATCCCTAGTCTCCACGTACTCCCAAACTTGTCATCCTTTCCTTCCTGGCAACCTTTTCACTGAAACCTTGCCCTATCTCTGATTCCACTCCAAGTCTGATGTAGAGATCTGTGCATCTGTTCCACTTTGTCCCCTTGCCTTCTTGCCCTCTCCCTAAACACAAACATGAATCCGTCTTCTTAAAACTGATAATGGCACCCTTGGCTCCACCCCTTGGATGAACATCATCCCTCGGAGTTGCTCCATAAAAGCCTTCCTTGGCAGCCCCAACTGGCTATAGCGACTCTCGTGCAACCCTTCCCTTGGTTTTGCCAAACACCAACCAACTTTTGGGGGTCTTGACACATGCTGAGTTACTTTCCTTGGACCAGTGCACTTCTTCTAGGACACCTTCAGCACTTAGCCTTGCTGAGCCTAACTCTGACACAATGTTGCATGGTCACCACACCACCAAAAGATCAAGACATGAGCGATGGTTTCATCCATGCGCGATGCAGTAAGGGTGGGTAGGACATGGGCACCAACAGTATCTTAGAACCACCCTGAAGCTCTGATACCAATCTTACAAGTACCGAAGTTAGAGCTTCAAACACAGGCAGCAACTCACCCTGCTGCACAAGAGGAACAAAGACGACACATGGAGCACGAGCGGTTCCTTGCAATTCTTGAAAGGACGGTACTGGCAACTTCCTCGACTCACCTTCACGAAAGGGTGAATTTTAGTAAGTATAACGGCATACTTGACCCCACAACTTTGTACTGATGGATTCATTAGTTTATCTTCTAGCCTGGAGTAGCCAAGGCAGCAACTGCCAATGGCAAGGGCCAGAACCAGAACCAATCGGGGTCTACCCCAAGAGCCTCTCACTCCAAGAACTCGAACAATGCACCTTGCCTTACTCCAGACTAGAAGACTCAAGCCAGCAAGACACGTGGTAAGCTCAACCCTAAGGAGCACAACCAGTATAAGGAGGAGGGGCGATGTTCCTTTTGTCATACAAAAAGACATACTTCTAGGGCACGCCCTAAGAAGACCCATGCACAAACCACCACTCTCGGCTCAACAGCTTCTATGGTGAGCCAGACTCCCACAACACCGACTTCTTAGGTTGTCGCTAGTCCTCCAACTCCTAATCCTACGGATGGCGCCATTGTCAACCGAGAGCTCGAAGATAAGCAAAAGGGCAACCATGACCAGAAGTACGAGCCAAATGAGTTGCTCAAGACATTTGGCTACATAAGTGGCCAAAGAGTCCTTGTCCTATTTGAGAGCGGCAGTACGGAGATGTGCCACAAGGCAAGCTCGGTTCCCGTTGACTTCGATAGATAAGCACGTGGAGGGATTTAGCACAAACATGACCACGAGCATCAACTTTAAAGCTCGTCGTGCTAAATTAGTCATCCAAGATAGAATTTGTGCGAGATTTTATGGTTGCTCCTCTTGTAGGCGCAGACATTATCTTAGGGATCTAGTGGTTTCACAAGTTTACCCTAGATATTGACTGGAATCAGCACACTTTCCGGATTACCCGAAATGTGTCCAAGGCACCCGTGATCATGAAATGTAAGCCAAGGATACCTAACTTTCCGGTCATTAGCTATATCCACAATAAATGAGAGATTCGGAGAGGTTAACAATGTGCAATGATCTATGTTCAGACCACCCATATGGTTGCTAGTGCTTCTGAGAAGTACAAGGCCCTACATGACCGATTCTAGAAGATCTTTCTTCGGGACAATCTCCGAGAGGACCACAAAATTGAACTCCTCCCAGTTTCTGAACCCTCCAGCAAGTTTCCATATCACCTTCACAAGGCCATGGAAACAGAGTTGGACCGCCAACTCCAAGAGTTGATGTAATTTGATTTAATACGCTCTAGTGTCCCCCCGTTCGCAGCCCCGATCCTTTTTGTCAAAAAGAAGGATGGTCCTCCCGACTTTGCGTAGACTATCGCGCAATAAGCTGATAGTCAAAAGCAAGTTCCCAATGCCTCGGCCGGATTGACAATATATTAGAGAGGCTAAATGGAGCTAAGATGTTTTCGAATATTGACCTAAAAAGTGGGTACTAGCAGGTACGAATTGTGGAAGGGGACACCCCCAAAACCGCATTCCAAACTGAATGGCCCACTACGAGTTTGTGGTCATGCCCTTTGATATGACAAATACCCAAGCTACATTTAACCACATGATGATGCGTGTGCTTAGAGACTTGATCAACAAGTGTGTCTTCATCTTCTTGGATGACATACCGATTTTTCAGTACAGAACAGCAACACGACATTGACGTCAAGAAAGTGATGAAATTGCTGGAAAGCAATGAGCTATATGTCAATGAGAAAAAAATGGAGTTTTATCTATTCGAGGTTCATTACCTTGGATACATAATTAGTGCCGAAGGCATCCAATTAGGTCCCGCAACGGTGGCGGAAATCCTAAACTGGGAGATCCCACAAACCACTTATGATATTCAGTCATTTGTCAGCATTTGCCAGGCATATTCCACCCACATGACAAATTTTCTAACATCTTGGTAATATATATACCTAGATGAATCCAAGAACATGCCCAAATTCACCTTATAAGAAAGTACAATTTATAACCTCATGGTAGTCATCCACAAGACAATAAACCATAAACTCCATCATGCATAGTATGGACTAGATACTATGACATCCCCACTAACGTCATCAGTGCCCAATAGTGGGTGTAGAACTTGGTATCAAAGGTGTCAAGACTAGGAGGCACCGTATTCACATGACCCCTCGTGGATTATAGGCTTTCAAGGACCTTAAGGTTGCATTATCTAAGGCTCCTTGCTTAGCACTAGCCTCATGGGATGACCCATTCCAAGTGATCACACCTATGCGAGTAAAATCACTATTGGGGCGGTCTTACAGCAAAATGGGCATCTAGTCACTTACATGTCCGTAAGCTGATACAAAAGTGTATATGTCTCAACAAATTCCATGGCCTTTGTCCTACCCAAAAGGGTGACTAATGACCTTCTAAGACTGACTCTTGACCTTCCTCATAGTGGGGATCATATGACTAAACAATGGAAAAAGCCTTGTCTTTTATAGGCCCAAGAAAGGCTGGTCGGTCTGCCCTTCTCCCTGTCGCTTGCCCACGACCTGAATAAACAGCAACAAAGAGACACCCTTTCACACATGGGGGCATCCTGCGCCGGCTGATGGCTCCTTAAGCTAGCTGACAAGGTCCTAGTCTGATACAATGTTGCATGGTCACCACACCACCAAAAGATTAAGACACGGGGGATAGTTTCATCCATGCACGATGCAGTAAGGGTGGGTGGGACATGGACAGTAAGGGTATCTCAGTAAGGGTATCTCAGAGCCACCCCCAAGTTCTTATACCAATGTTACATGCATGGAAGCTCTATATCTTCTTTCAACCCTAAACACTGAGATAGGAACATCCTCATGCATAACACAAAGAGAGAGAGAGAGAGAGAGAGAGAGAGAGAGAGAGAGAGAGAGATGGCTGTGTATTTAGTATATTCATATGATACAAAAAATGTGCATATGTCTATACAAATTCCATGGCCTTTGGCCTACCCAAAAGGGTGACTAATGACCTTCCAAGACTGACTCTTGATCTTCCCCATAGTGGGGATCAGATGACTAAAAAATGGAAAAATCCTTGCCTTTTATAGTCACAAGAAAGGATGGTCGGTCTGCCCTTCTCCCTGTCAGCCTACTCACGACCTGAATAAATAACAACAAAGAGGTGCCCTTTCAAACATGTGGGCATCCTGCTGGCCAGTGGCTCCTTAAGCTGGCCGAGAAGGTCCCAGTCTGCACCTAAGGCTGCTATTTCCAAAACCTATCTTATCTGTTGCCTTTACGATTAGCCTTGGAAAGCTGCCATGTCATGGCACCCTTGGCTCCACCCCTTGGATGAACATCACCCCTTAGAGTTTCTCCATAAAAGCCTTCCTTGGTAGGCCCAACTGGCTCCCGACTCTCATGAAACCCTTCCCTTAGTTTTGCCTGATACCAACCAGCTTCTAGCGGTCTTGACACATGTGTTAGAAGTCATCTCCTGTCTAGAATTATACACCAGGGCCTTTGTTGTGGGTGTGCCCGCCCTTATGAGGTATTTTCCCATTTTTCCCCACTCTCCGTATTTTTCCCCTATTTTTTCCCATTTTTCTGAGGCTTGGGAGGGCTGCCAGAGGGTGCCAAGAGCAGTACAGTGCTGGCCGACTGGGTGTTTATCAGTCGTGGACACTCTTGCTGCTGGCCGACTGGTTTTCATCAGTCGTGGGCACCAGATTGCTGGCCGACTGCATTTATGCAGTCGTGGGACCTCTTTCTTCAGTCGTGGGCTTTTCTTTATGCTAGCCGACTGCCTTCCAGGGAGGTATATATAGGTCCTCAGCCCCCATACCTCATTTGTATCATATTCGGGATCTTCTTGTGTATATCAGAGCAGAGTTACACGCCTACATCTCTCTCTCTCTTGTGCTGTTTTTCTTCCTGCGTTTTTGCTCTCGTGTTCCCAGATCTGGTCATCATCTCCGCTGCATATTCTGACATGGTATCAGAGCCCTAGGCTCTAGATAGGTCTTGGGATTTGTGTGAGCAAGAGGGGGACTGTTTTGTGGCTGATTGGTGGACTGTTTTGGACTGTTCGGGAAGAGGAGAAGCAAGAGGAAGGCGGGCTGATTTGCTGGACAGCCACTTGCAGGTTTTAGTTCTTCTTTGTTCCCACCCACCCACCCTTTTCAGAGTACATCCCCGCTATGGCAGATCTGTATGAGATGGCCGAGAGGCATGTGAAGATCCCAACACTCCCCACGTTCCCGGTGGACCGTCAGTTGGACGGGAGCAACTACGGCATATGGAAGGTGATGATGGAATCTGTTCTGGAGTCATACGACCTCGCCAATTTCGTCGTTGTTGGTGTTCCACGGTCGGAAGTAGAGGAAGGGGAGTTACCGTCAACCCGAAAGGACCGGGAGGCCCAAACACAGATGTGGGATCATGTCAACGCCAGGGTCCGTTCGTTTATTTTCCTCAACTGCACACCGCAGGTAATCAATCATGTCAAGCACATGACGCTGGCCAGAGGTATATGGCAGCATTTGGCTTCTCTGTACAACAGGGTATCCCCTATGAAGAGGATTTCATTGGAAGTACAGATGCGGGTTATGAGCCCTGCAAAGTCGTCGACGATGCGGGAGCATATTAACAAGCTGCAGGCTCTTCAGCAGGAAGTTCTTCAGGCTGGGAAGGAGATATCGTCAGAGGACATGGCCATCACGTTGCTGTCACATTTGCCCTCTTCATACTCAGCATTTTACTCCTCTTTGATTACCAGTGGCAGGCTCAGCACCATCACGTGGGAGGAGCTTGTGCCCATGGTCTTGGACCAGGAGGAACGATTCACGAACCCTCCTCAGGGTGGAGGTTCGGAGGCCTTAACTGGCCAACGGTCGAAAGGCCGTAACTCGGGCAAAGGGAAGGCTTCATCGGAGAAGTCTTCTGAGAAGAAGTCCGACGCTGACCGCGAGAAACTGAAGGCAGAGAGGACCTGTAATGATTGTGGCGAGAAAGGCCACTATTGGAGGCAGTATCCCAAGCGGAAGACCCAGAAGGGTGAAGACTCCTCAACAGCAATCATGAAGACTTCGGCTTTTGTGCACCTGGAGGTGATGGACACCGATGCTTCATTTTCTTCAGGCAGGGAGGAGATTGGAGGACTCTCCGCAACGGATACTCGGGAGTGGATTCTCGATAGTGGTGCTTCCAGGCACATGACTCCTTCCCGTTCCGGTTTACAGGATCTCTGCAGACTTTCTGGTCATATTCTTACTGGGGATACGTCCACTATCCCAGTTCACAGTGAGGGCAGGATGGAGATAGTTCCCGATGGCAGAGGGGGGAAGCAATCCTCCCAGGTGTTGTATGTTCCGGCACTTGGTTTTCATCTGTTGTCAGTGCATTAGGTTTGCAAGACTAGCGTACGGGTGGAGTTTGATGAGCATTTTGTTGCTCTCCGGGACAAAGCAAGAGGCCAAGTGGTTTGGGAAGGCGGAGTGGAGAATGGAGTCTACAGGCTTTCAGCACTCTCTCTCCCAGGTCCTCAGGATTGTGATGAGTGGCAGTCTGGTAATGGCTACTCAAGTGTGGATACGCTGCAGGAGCGGGCTTTCCGAGACCAGGTGGTGGATAGCTTGCCAGTAGATGGCAGCAGTTGGCAGGAACTTTCCATTACTGATGTTGGTAGTTCTTGTGTTCGTGAGTCAGAGGAAGCTGAACAGGTCACTTATGCTCTGATGTCTCGTCGTGTTCGGGACATAGAACTTCCAGTTGTTGAGGATGTTCTTTCCACGGGGACCTTTCGGAAAGCCAGGCAGGTAGCAGGTGATTACTTGCAGAAGGAGGTGGTTTCTCCAGGCTTAGTGGTTCCGGATTCAGAGGGGGTGGTTGACAGGTTTCATCAGGCTTCCAGGACTTGTTTGTGCACCGTAACAGGTGTTGATCCTTGTGAGCAGTGTGATGTCTCTGTGACTCAGAAGCTGTATGGTTCATTGATCTGGTTGATGGACACCGGATTGGACGGGAGCTTCTTGATGAGGTTCTTCTAGGATACCTTCAGCACTTTGGGTTGCTGAGCCTAATTCTGATACAATGTTGCATGGTCACCACACGACCAAAAGATCAAGACACGGGCGATAGTTTCATCCATGCGCGATGCAGTAAGGGTGGGTGGGACATGGCCAGTAAGGGTATCTCAGAGCCACCCTCAAGCTCTCATACCAAGGTTACATGTGTGGAAGCATGTGCATGATCAATGCCATGGACAAACTTCAAACGTTGATCCAGAAAAGGCAGCCAGATAAAGACTTTGAAGAACCAAAAGTGGAGCACAAGAGGACAAAGGTGGATTTAGAGCAAGGCCTGGAGGGGCTTCTAGACCATGCGTTAGGAGCCAGATCAGGGGGGTCGGCTGAACCAGCATTGGAGGGCTGAAACGGAGGAAGGCTGCAGCCGACGCATCTTAATCAATGGAATATTCTGGTCGGGCAGCGCTGAAAAGGAAGTTGTGGACTGTGGACTGGCCGACTAGCAGTCGGCCAGTTGGCCAAGCTTGGAGAGGTCCTATAAAAAGGGACCATGTGCTCATTATTAAGGCATTCAGCCCTCTAGGGATTTGGGTCACTAGGAGTCCCATAGGGGGACAGTTTGGGGTGTTAATCACCTTTTATTCAAGGCAGCCTAGGGCTGTGTGTAAGAGTACCTTTTTGTACTATAGCAATATACTGAATTTCCAGCATCTCTCTCTCTCTCTCTACTCTCTCTCTATATCTGCGTTTGCATCAGCATGTTGCCAAGAGTGTTTAGGGCTGAAAGAAGACTCTCAAAGCTTCCGTGTGTTACACTCTATATCTTCTTTCAACCCTAAACACTGAGATAGGAACATCCTGATGCATGGTGCAAATAGAGAGAGAGAGAGAGAGAGAGAGAGAGATCGTTGTGTATTTAGTATATTCATATGATACAAAAACGTGTATATATCTATACAAATTCCATCGCCTTTGGCCTACCCAAAAGGGTGACTAATGACCTTCTAAGACTGACTCTTGATCTGCCCCATAGTGGGGATTAGATGACTAAACAATGGACAAAGCCTTGCCTTTTATAGGCCCAAAAAAGGATGGCCGGTCTGCCCTTCTCCCTATCGGCCTGCTCACGACTTAAATAAATAACAACAAAGAGGCGCCCTTCTAAACGTGTGGGTGTGAGGTGTGGAGCCACGAGATGGACTTTATCTAGTGGATCTGAAACTTTAGCTAAAGGAAAATATGCAACAAATTGGTGAATAAACTATGAAACTGCAGAATGATCACCCTTATAAAAATTTGGTTAAGCTTGTACGACGGTGGTTGATGGAGTGGATGAGGTACTAGGGGAGAAGCCATTACTTGGTTTCTGCATTTGTGAGGTCTCCATACAGACATAATGTCATGTGCACACATGGACATGGCAGCTTTCCAAGGCTAATCCCTGATAAGGCAACAAATAAGATAGGTTTGGGCAATAGCAACCTTAGGTGCAGACCGGGACCTTCTTGGCCAGATTAAGGAGCCGTTGGCCGGTGCCAATTTGGGAAGAGTTGTCATAAGTCTGGCTTGTAAGGTTGCTAGCAACTACTAATGCTGAAGTTGCATGGCTTCCCGATCGAGCTTATGTTGATATTCCAACCCCGCCCGTTCCGCCTAGCGTTGGTCTTCAGCCTCCCTATGTTTGGCTTCCTCTATCTGTCGTCGTGTCTCATCAAGTTCCCGTCTTCTTTGTTCCTCCATGAGAAGAAGCATGTGCTGAAACCCTGCTTTGTAAACTGCTCTTTAGGTTGCTCTTTAGGCTGCTCTTTTTTTTTGCTTTTGCTTCTTTTGCTTGTTGTAGTTGTAGTCTGAGTAACTTGTTTTTGCTCCATTAGCCCTTGAAGGAGTATATTTGCACTTTCAGAAGTATTTTTTCTTTTCTTGTGTCTTCGTGGACACTTTCTTCTCCAATGGTGTCTTCAAGGACGCTTCTTGCTTCTACGGTGATGCCTTTTTGGTTGCTTCTTTCTTCTTCTCTTGACATGGTAAATGGCTGGGTGTTTTTCCTAATCCCAGTTTTACCATTCATGGATTAGGTAGTCAATCTGGATCACAACCAAAAGCTCTGATACCAATGTAACATGCAATTGGTTCAATCATGTAATGCCCAGCAAGACCTTCTTTATACCTTTATCCTAGTGAACATGAAGCAATCCACTTTAATCTTTATACACAGGAGGTAGAGCTGAAGAGAGAGAGAGAGAGAGAGAGAGAGAGAGCAGAGATTACACCAAATTGGGTCCCAGTATACCCACTAAAGGGCCCTCTCCCGCAAGCAAGAGTATTTTCTTTATTGCCTTGGAGAACTCTTACAATACAGGAGAACTTACGGAGTATGCCTCACGGAGACTACCAAACGTAGCCCGGACGTCTATTGAACCATCAAGCAGGTTGAAAGCCACTTCAAATAGCCTTATGCACACCCAGATCTGGTGAGGGAGATGCACTACTGAAGGCTGAATGCTGAAGAAAACTTCGGGGCTGCCTATGTGTTACAAAATTGTGCATCTCTGTGTTATGGGATTGTGCCTATTTTATGGGCTTTTATCTATTTTCTTCTTGGTTAGTAGGTCGGGGAGCAGTGGGCCAGCTCTTACGGGCTGTCAGCCACTTCCTAGATTCACTATATAAGAAGTCTCCCAATTATTCACTTCTTGTATCCAATCGAAGCACAATGCAACACTTCTTTGCTGGCTATTGCCATTGTAAAGCTTCATGCTATTATAAAAGGTGATCTTGTCAACAAGCTCTCTCTCTCCTTTGCTCTCCCTCTCTCTCTTTTCTTGCCTATGCTTCCGCCTCTGCATACTCCAACACTATGGACTGAAGCACTATGTGCTTGGCTGAGACTTATGCATGCAAAAGACCAAGGTCTTTAGGCACAGATATTCTGCCCTGTTTCTACTGCTGAATGAATGATTGATGAGATGATTTATGCAAGAGATTATGAGGCTGCTTATAGTGACAAAAGCTACTGGTCGATGACCTATACTGTTGTCGGTCAGGAATGCTATAAATTGGCATTTAATGCTAAGCGCTTTTCTCTTGTGTGAGTCCCTGGCTGCTGGCATTTAATTCTTGCACTTTTCTCTTGTGTGAGTCTTGGCTGCTGGCCGACTGAATGCTAAGGCCTTGTATGCCTATAAGGTGTAGCCTATGGTGCCCACAATGCCCAAGGTTCATAGGCTGGTCCCTCCAAGGCTACCCTAGAGCATTACAGCCTCTGTATTTTGTTATCTACTTTGTGTATGCACCTAATGGACTGACTTAACATGCCCTAATCCTCGGATGACCCTGACATGAGATTGACCTACGTAGCTCATGCCTGACATGTCCCGGACTGGGAATCACAATGGGATCACGGCATACAACAAATATCCCTAATAAAGTTATTACATACTTTTTTTTTTTTCCGGAAAAAAGATCCTTCTATTAGTTAATGAGAAAACGCCATAAGGCTACAAAGCTCACCTCGCAAGGAGGGATAAAAACACAGTAAACTCCTAAGCTCCACCCCCGTGGCTGGCCGCTCTCTGGGGGGGGCTACCTAATAATACATGTGGGAGGTGAGAAAAGCCAAACTGGAGGCCTGTAGTGCCAAGTGACATCCTCGCCCCTCGCGGTGAGGAAAGGGCCAGGCTGCCAAGTGCGGAGGAAAGCCTTGCGGCGCCCTCTCATGCGGTCCGAGTCGCCCTGGAGTTTCCCCCAGTGTCCTCTCAAGGTATGAATGATGTCCACCCAAAGGGCCTGTATGACCTCCGCCGGTGGAGTCGCCTGGCGGTCAATGGCCTCCCTGCATCGGGCTCTCCAAATGTGCCAAGCCGTCATGCTGCTGATCAACTCCCATCTGTGCCCGACCCCCTCCTGAGGGGCTGCCGAAGAGAAATCTGGCGTCGGAACCACCACCATCACCCTGTCAGAGACCTGGATGGTCGCACTGCCAGGGACGTCCTCATATCCAAGGGCCGGGCCGCTGTCCGTGGCCCAAGCCACCGCACCCCACGTCACCAGCATCTCACCTGGTGAGCCTGCAAAAACCATCCTGAGAGCGCGCTGCCAGACCTGCTGTGCCTGTGGGCAATCCCATAAGCAGTGCCGCTGCGACTCCTGTGCATGGCCGCACCGAGGGCAGGACCCTGGGTGACTGCCGAAAGCTAGCCAAGCCCCCACAGCCAGTCCTCTATGCGCTGTGAGCCAGAGAAACAGCGTCACCTTCCGGGGCCGGAAGCTGGTCCAAAGGCGCTGCCAGAAGTCCCTAAGAAAGGCAGGGGAGAGCCCCTGTCGCCGCCAATGCTCGGCCGCCGCCGGGGTGCTCGCTATCCTGTGTCTCGAATCCGCCTTCCCAGCCTCGCTGTGTACTGAAAAAAGGGAATGCCTGGGCTGGTAGGGGCCAAGTAGGGATCTCGCCAAAACCACTCACCTGGATCCCACTGAAGGCGAATAAGAGGCCTGCTGTCCCAAGCCCATAATCTCCAAGAACAGTCCTCCCCTATCGAGGCCGGTGAGGGGTCTACATGCCACTGTCTCTGATGAAAGCCGACCACCCGCACCCTCTGAAGAATACATCCCTGGAACCCATCCAAATCTAGTCGTGTCCTCTGAAGCTGGCCACCCTCTCCCCACCTCGAAAGTGAGTGGGGCGACTCTCTCGGCTGTGCCGCAGACCGCTAGAAGGATCTCATGCCGAGTAAAGACACCCATCCACTGTGGAGGTGGAGGGTCCTGTACTGGGGTCCGCCACTCCCGGGGGATGGCCGCCTCAATGTCCTGTCTCATCAACTCTCTGCCCCTCATCCCACTGAGTCTCCTCTCCTGAGCCTCTAGAGGCAGCTGCTGAAAACCTATCCAGTCGTCTAGGGACTGGGCTGGGCCAGAGCTCAGCGGGCCCCACGACACGTGAGACCGCGATCCAACCATATGGCCACTGGGGAGACGAATCAAGGGGTTCCAGATCAAAGGCTGCCTCAGGCGCTCCTCATCGGTGCCCGGGGGAGTCTGGAAGAGTGACGGCCTCAGATGCGACCAGGCCCTCAGAAGGCTAGCTGCAAAACGCTCCTCGAAGCCTAGGCCCACTCCTCTGGATCGCTGCTCTGTAAAGATCCACCTGATGCTGGGGGTCCAAGGGCCGCTAAGAGAAGGGGTGCGGCTGAGCATCCTGGAAACAAGAAACTCCTTCCACGGCTCAGCGCTTGGCAGGAGGCCACGAACTACCAGCTTGCCAAGCAATGCTCGGCTTTGGCAAATAGGATCAACAATGCCCAGGCCGCCTCTCTCCCTCGGCTGAGTGATCACCGCCCATGCCACCTTGGCCCTGGCGGGCCGCCCGTCGCCACCGGACCAAAGAAAGTTCCTGATGAGCCTCTGCACCTGGCCAATGCACGCCCGAGAGAAGGCCCAGCAAGAAGTGATGTATCACATAGTAGCGAGCAGAACCTGGTTGGCCACAACTACTCGGCCAGCCAGAGATAAACGAGCGGTACTCCAATACAGAAGCTTCTTCCGAATGCTCAGAAGAAGGGGGGCTATCTGTTGCTCCGGAGATATGTCAATGCCCACATAACATCCCAAATAACGCACTGTAGTGCCGGGGGGCAGCCACTGAAAACCGTCAACTGGCCTCCAAGTCGGGGGGGGCATAGAGCTGACCCACAACCCACACGACTTGTGCCAGTTGATCAAAGCGCCCGAAGCTCTGCAAAACCTGTCCATGGCTAAGGCGAAGCGGCGGAGGTTCTCCTCCCCCCCTGAAGATAGACAGCAGTGTCATCCGCGAACTCCGAGTCTAGGAGCTCCTCCGAGGTGCGGATGGGAAGCTGGAGGCCCCGCAAACCTGTATCCTGTGCCGTCAAAAAAGTGCTCATGGCCTCCGCCACAAAAAGAAAAAGAAAGGGCGCCAAGGGGCACCCCTGCCACACCGAGCGCGAGAGCTGGAACCTCTCTCCGCGCACGCCCTGTATCAGCACCTGGCTATGAGCCGATGTGTAGAGTGCAGAGACCCCACGGATCCACTGAGGGGGGAAGCCCATCCTCTCCATAGTGCCTTCCAAGAAGGCCCAGTCCACCCGATCATATGCCTTCTCGAAGTCGAGAAGGAGCACTGCCAGATCCTCCTGTCGAAATCTAGCCAGAGCCGTAGCCTCCCAGAAAGAGAAAATGTTATCCAGAATGCTCCTATCCTGGATGAAGCCTGTCTGCGTGGAGTGGATGATGTCCGGAAGGTGAGGCTGAAGCCGCCTGCTGATCGCCTTAGCTAGGACCTTGTAGGCCGTGCCTAGCAAGGTGATCGGTCGCCACTGTCTAATCTCCAGTCTGTCTCCTCCCTCTTTGGGGATCAAGTGGATCAACCCCTCTGCCATGCTGTCCGGCATGACTCCTGACTCCATAATCTCCTGGAATGCCACTCTGAAGCCCCTATGTAAGAGGCCCCAGTACCTCTGGAAGAAAGCCACCGAAAGACCGTCCTCTCCAGGGCATTTGCCCCGAGGTAATGCCTGAAGAGCCTCCTCCAGTTCCGTATCCGAGAAGGGGGAGAGAAGGGAGTGCTGCAAATGGGCCGGCACAACCGGTCTCGTGAAGCTCCAGACTGCCTCTCGAGCCTCTCTCACCCTGTCATCTGCTGGCTCAGCAGAGAGAAGATCCCTGTAAAAATCTGTGGCTATAGCCCGAACCCTGGGGGGATCCACCACAACCTGGCCATCAGCCTGCCGAAGACGCCTGAGACCCTCTCATCTGAAGCGAGGCCCTGTCGCCTCAAAGAAATCTCGAGTCACTCTGTCTCCAGCCTGTGTCCAAAAGGACGCCCGAGCATGGAATCGGAACTCCACCCTCCTCTCCTCGATGGATCTGATCTCAGTGCGAGCTGACTCCATCTGCTCTGAGATCCAAGGGCTCGTAGGATCCCTCTCCTGGAGTCTCTGGAGGGACGCAAGACTCCTCCGTAGGCTCCGCTCCTGCTCTCTGAAGGCCTCCAGCCGGTCCAAGGCAGCCTGTCTGAGCATCTGGCTGATCTCCTGCAAGCCACTGGCAAGATCGCTGGCTGCCGATCCTCTCCTGAACTGCAGCTCCTGCCAGACCTGCTCAACTCTGATCGCAATCTCGGGCTCCTCTATGAGACAATCTGGAATCCGGACGCTCTGGCCCTGCTCTCCTCTCGTGGGGTCCTCGATCTGGAGACGCACTGGAAAGTGGTCTGAAAACGAGGAGCCTGCAAGTATGCCCACTGTGCCACCTCTATCACAGGCCCACTCATCAATGTAAAACCTGTCGATGCGGGAAAGGTTAACTCCTGTGGCCCGTCTATCCGAGCGCGAGAAAGATAGACTCCCCTGCAACCTGCCAAACTCCGGGAGAGTCCACGGATCCTGGCCTCTCACCTGTAGCACTAGTTCCTCCCAGGCAGCGAGCTCCGGCCCATGAATGGTCTCCTGGCTGCCCCCCATCCTGTCGTCTGCATCCTCCAGCATGTTGCAATCCCCTCCGAGGCACCAGTGGTCTGCCAAGGGGAGGGACTGCCTAATGGTGCTCCAGAACTCGGCTCTCCCGGTCGCCCCATTAGGGGCGTAGAAGTTGAGGAAGCCAATGCGGTCTTCCCCAACCCGAAGGATGATCCACTGCGCACGACCCTGGACCAGAATGCCAGAGTCCACAACCTCGGATAGAAGCTGCTCGCTGACTGAGATGCATACTCCACCCTGGTTCCCCTGGGAGCCATATGCCGATGACCAAAAAGTGTGACTCCTGCCTGGCAAGATCTTCCCGCAGGTGCGGGTACGCCCGGCAGAAAGGTGGTGCTCCTGGATGAAAAGGATATCTATGGGTCCTCCAACGAGAGCCCTCTGGATCTCCTGACGAAGTCTGCCCCGACCAATGTAGCAGCGATGTCCACCGAGACCCTGGATGTTCCATGAGAGGATCCTCATGGATGAGCTATGGCAAGTGAAGCAGCCTCCACTGGCTCACCCCTCTCAGCCGGCCCGGATGATCTGCCCTCCACTCTGTGAGTCTTGGGCGCCGGCTTGGAGGGAGAATAATCACTGTCTGTCCGGGTGCGGAGTCTCTCCAAAAAGAGGGTGACCTGTCTCTGTGTCCAGCCCCACTCCGCCTTCGCCCTGTCCAGGGCATAGGCGTGAGACCAATCCTCAGCATATATGTATCTAAAGGTAGGCTGCACCCTCGGGGCGGCATGCAAGAGAATCAGAAGCACCGCCTCAACTGAGGTGTGGACCGGATCCGCCCGCCAGTCTCCTATACCAAACAAGCTCATGCGGGCCGAGTGTAATCGGGTCTGCAATAGGTCCGTGAGCCCCAAGTCACTGAAGTGGTGGGAAAACTCCAGTATCTGATCACGCAAAACTTCCTCTACAGAGTTGCAATCCCAAGCTGTGTCTGGGGCAACACTGAGAGGAAAGGAGAAAGCCACCATGCTGCTCACCATAGAGGGAGAACGAGAGGGATGGCACACCACGCAAACTCGCAAGGGCGCGACCAGTGTCTCGAAAGGGCCAGCATCCAACTGGAGGCACCTGAAAAAACCGTAATCCACTGGTAGCCCCATCACTCGCGGGGGCCCCCCAGGGGAGGCTGGAGAGAACTCTGTGGCGGGCGAAGCAAGGATCGCCATCTCCACCGGCCCGGAGTGGCGGTGGAACAGCCGCTGGACTGAGCTCTGGCCTACCCAGCTGCGCTGCCCCGGGGCAGTGGGTGGTCTGGTGAAGTATCCTGGAGAGGCCGAGGGAGGGATGGGGGCTCGCGGCGAGGAGGGGGGAGAGCGAGGAGAGGATGGAGAGGCATCTGCCAGAGGATAGGTGTCAGGGGGGGCCGCCGGGGGAGGAGGGAGGGGGGGGGCTGGGGGGGGAGAGGGGAGGGTGGAAGGAGTGCTCTCCGGGTGGGGGGAAGGGGAGCCGGGGGGCGAAGAGTGCGGCCCGGGATCCTCAGGAATCTGCTCCAAGGAGGGGGCGGGGCCCCCCGCGGGGGGAGGCGGGAGCGGGGTCTCCACGTGGGAGGCTCCACCAGCGGCCTCAACGGGCACTGAGTCTGAATCCTCGTCCATCGGGGTGGGACCTGCTGGCCGCCTAACCCTGACAGGAGCATAAGTGCGGGTAGGTGCCTGTACGCCACCCGGAGTCGCCTGTCCGCCAGCCTGTCCGCCAGCCTGTGCTGCCTGCTGGCGTCTGCGACGGTCCCTGCGGGCCGGGCGTTTCCGCCGGCGAACCTCCTGCCATCCGCCAGCCTCCTGGGACTGCGCGGCATCCTCCGCCGGGGCCTGCTCGTCAGATGATGGCGCCTGCTGTGGCGAGCCAGGGATGTCCGGTCTCTGAAGTGGATGGCCACCCTCGAGACTCCTGCAGGGGGTCCAGAGGCGGCATAGCGTGAAGGATGAGTCCCCTTGCGGGGACAGGCGCGTGCGAGATGGCCCATCTCCCGACATGTGTAACACTGGCCGGGGAGGCCCGAATACTCCACGCGCTGTATCATATGACCTCCAGAAAGACAAGGGAGAAGGATCGTCTTCGGGAGTGACTCCGGTGACGGAACCACAACCCGAATGGCCGGGAGTCCTGCTGCCCGAGCAATCACTGAAGCCGCTGTCTGAGGCGTCTCCACCACCTGCCCGAACGCCTTGCCAATGGATGACAAGAGGGGCAAGTACTCCCTACGGAGTCCAGGAAAGCAGATAGTGACGGGGAAACCTGTCGCGCCTGCTAGCGGGTCAGAAGCGGGGTCGAAACCATGAGTCCATCGCGCCAGGAACGCCCGGGATGAGCGGAGGGCAATGGGGCTCCGAGCCAGCACCATCTGAGCTGCCTGTGGGGACTCGAAATCCACCTGGTAGTAGCCACGTCCCAAAAAATCTACGCTGACGATCTTGGCGGGCACGCCAACAAGGCTGCCTTGCAGAAGGTCGTGAAGCTCTCTCCGCATCGGACGGCTACCCACTATCTTGCAGACCAAGGAGGAGGCCTCAAGAGCGGAAACTGTGGAAACAAACAATTGAAGATCTTCAGCTGTGAACTCCAGACGGAGACCGGTAAATCGGAGCGGCTTCCATGGAGTCCCCAAAGGGAAAAAGCAGAAACCGGGGTCACCAACAGGAGGGACACAGCCCTGCGAGGAAAAAAGGGGAGGCGGAGGGCTACAGGATAGCGGGGAGCGGGGGGGGGGGGGGGGGGGGGGGGGGGGGGGGGGGGGGGGGGCTAATGGCGGGGAGGGAAGAGAGACGGAAGGGAGAGAGAGACGGCGGAGGGGGCGAGAGGAGGGGGAAGGAAGGAAGGGAGGAGAGAGAAGGCGGGGGGGGGACGACAAGGGGGAGAGAGAAGGGCGGAGGGGGGAGAGGAGGAGAGGGAGGGGGAGACGAAAGGGAGGAGAGAGAAGGCGGAGGGGGGAGGAAGAGGAGGCGGGGGAGAAGAGAGGCGGGGGGAGAAGGAGGGGAAGGGGGTTAGAGAAGCGGAGGAAAAGAAGACGGGGGAAGGAAGCAAGCAAGCGGCGGGATGGCTGGGCCGGCAGCGTGGAAGGTGGCGAAGGAAGAGAAGGCGGGGGGAAAGAAGGCGGAAACGAGGAGGGAGGCGGGGGAGTGAAGGCGGGGGAGGACGTGAGGCAGAAGGCGGAGGAGAGAAGTCGCAATGCAGGCGGACTGGCGGGGGGGAGAGGGGGGCGCGAAGGCGAGAAGCAGCGGGGGGGGGGGGGGGGGGGGGGGGGGGGGAGAAGCGGGGCTCGCAGGCGATTCACAGCAGTCGTCGTTTTCCGTCGATAAAGTTATTACATACTGTATAAGTGTAGCACTATTAATGAACCAGTGTATCACACTACACCTCAGTGCATGGTGCATGCGACAGGTAGCCACAAGACTGTCTGCTCAGCAACATCTCCTTGCTATCGGTCTTCACAACTTCTAGAAGTCTTGCTAGAGATTTGTTGCAGCTTTGTCCTTTTCTAAATGGTCCCAAAGCAACTTCCAAAGTCATGTGCATCACATATGTGAGTCCACAAATGGACATGATTTCCCATTTGCAGCCAATATCTAGGCAAGATATAACCAGTGTTTTGCCAGCCGTAACGGTGCTCGAACATGCCCAAGACTGCACCCATGGATGCGTCACGTGCATCCCGCACTTCGATGCCACGTGACATATCTGTACAACAGGTGTGGGACCTCGAGTGGGAACTGGTCCCTTGTGAGCCCCAATCCGGGACGAGTCAGCCACGAGCCCGCTCTAAGCGTCCAAGGTCACATGTACAAGTCCCGTACATGGTCTTAGTCAGGTGTGCAAGTCCCGCATGCCAGTCCGTACTGTGCTCAATGATGACAAGTGTTCGATGTGTTTGGCTTGTAGCCAAATACCAGGCATCCGAGTCTTAGAGCATGTAGTGGCATGTAGAAGTAAGGGGCAGCCCTTTAGGCTACCCCAGAAAGGGGTTTGTATCCCTTGAGTAGGCATGGGGTAGGCCTTGGGCCACCCTAAGGGTCTAGGTGACCCATGGCTATTGCCCAACAGCCAAGAGCAGGGCTGGGCATGCTGTCTGCCAGCCCTACTAGGGAGGCCTGGACAGCAAGGCAGCCAGCCCAATGGTCTGGGCAGCCCAGTCAGCCAGCCCTTGAGGCTTGGCCAGACTGTAGGCTAGCCCATGGGCAGCTAGTCCAGCAATGTAGGCAGCATGCGCAGGCTGGACAGCATAAATCAGGTCGTGGAGAGCTCATCAACAGGCCGACCCCCACCGACCAGTGTATTTGCTTGATTAGAATGATGAGAATCTATAGATCTTCTGACTCTTGACCTTTCACCTTCACCTTGGCTCTAGGATTTCCTGTGAATTGTAAGATGGTAAAATGACTCCCTATCTGTGGTGGGGGCCCTACAAAGGGTATTCGGGACCCAATATTGTGTCCGACTCTCTATCTGTGGTGGGGGCCCTACAAAGGGTATTCGGGACCCAATATTCGGGACCCACCTCGTCCTATTGGGGCAGATCATACATACTTGGCATTTTCACTAGCCGGATCACCAGTATCACCAGCCCCCCACATACCGACGCCACACACTACCATCTACTTCACACATGACATGGCAGACATATACACTGGTAGAGTAGAGGATGGGCTCCTACTCATGGATCCCCTGGCATCTATGGATACCATTACAGCCTAGCTCGCATCACTCCTACACACGGCTGCATTACAGAGCTTCCCACATCGTGTACACTCAGGAGAGCCTGCGAGACCTGGGACTATGCCCCAGAACAGATGGTATGATGACGAGTGCAGAGTCCTATACTCACGGCTCCGCATACAGAGAGCCTTGGGAGCCATCACAGAGCAAGAGTCGAGGAGAGAGATGAGGAGACTTACTCGTCGCAAAAGGCGGGCCTTCGCAGAGATACAGGAGCTAGAGATCTTTCATTTCTTCATGAGTAGAGATAGCCCTGTCTCATGGCGGCACTTCAGAGAGCCCTGGACCCCGACACCTATTGCAGACCCACAGACATGGCACACATATGCAGAGGGTCTATACCATGCCCCACAGCAGCCACCTATACCTCAGCCACAGGAGCCTCGACCTACCACAGCTAGCTTCTTTACCCACTCGATGGTACAGGAAGCTATCCGCCGCCTACAGCATGGACGGGCCGCCGACCATATGGGCCTGCAGGGTGAGCATCTCATATATGCAGTAGATTCTTTAGCTCCTTTTCTTGCACACCTGTTTAACAGGGCACTAGCAGAGGGTTTGCCTGCGGAGTGGACGATGCACACCATTGTGCCGATTCACAAAACAGGGGATATGCTCGATCCGAGCAACTACAGGACGGTTATGGTTGGCCACGTGACAAACCGTCAGTACCTCGTGACATTATCCGAGCAGAGTTTGCTGCGCCTCCTATGATGGTAGAGGCCATATTTCAGACTATATGCCTGCCAGACAGATTCAGAGAGATGCCACAGGACAGATTATCATTCAAAGCTTTTCAGGCATCTAGACAGTTGGCTGAGGCACGAGACAGAGGATCATGGTATGCACAGGTCACACATTGGTTCTCACAGCATGGCCTAGACATGGATCATCTACCACCATTCCAGTATGACAGGGATGCACCACATATCCGTCTCTCTCATAGTGAGAGGAACAGAGTATTGAGACAGGATCTATGGCAGCTCTATACACGAGAGACATGGATATCGCCTACACAGCCTCTTCCACCGAAGATGCTATACTACAGAGATCACTTCATGAGTATCACTGATGATGGATTTATAGAGAGACCTAGATACATGGAGGGCTTTTTACCACACGGCTCCCGAGTGGCTATTGGTCAGCTCAGAGTTTCATCACACCGATTGGAGATTGAGACTGGCAGAGCAGCACGGATCCCCCGAGAGGAGAGGGTATGCAGATTGTGCAGAGAGGAGGTGGAGAGTGAGGAGCATTATGTATGCAGATGCAGAGCATATACAGCCATCAGAGAGAGATATCCCAGAGCCACATTCCCTACGCCAGATCTTTGAGGCAGCAGAGCAGCGCATACTGGGGAGATACATTCTAGACATACAGCGCCACAGAGAGAAAATTATTACAGGCTCAGACAGCTCCAGAGGGGGGGCGACAGACACAGATTACTACATTTTTTCAGAGATCCATACCCCTCCCAGCCCCTACACGGCAGGGAATTACTCTCCAGAGAGCAGAGACACTTACAGCCCGCAGGAGACAGAGGACACCTGGCTTTCGGACACCACGCCTATACCAGAGAGAGATGACAGAGATCAGAGCTCAGTTTCACAGAGAGGGTGCGGAGCGACTGGCTCGCTTCAGAGCACACCCAGGCATGTTCTTCAGGGAGCTGTGGACACCCCCTTCACTGATGTATACCATTTTATACCCCCAGTATGGTACAGGATGGAGCTAGCTAGGTTGCATATCATGATTGTATACTCCATGCATATAGCTTTGCATTCTCCTAGTAGTAGAGCTCCATCCCCTGCACACCCAGATTCAGCTTTTTTATTCAATACTTTTTCATTTTGTTGGGATGACAGAGGATACCCCATACAGGTACTCCGATTTGTCTCATAGGCCGAGTTCGGTCTTTTGGAAGACGTTAATAAAATCTCTCTCTCTCTCTCTCTCTCTCTCTCTCTCTCTCTCTCTCTCTCTCTCTCTCTCTCGCATTATCTTCGTCACGAAAGATTGCTGAATTCTGCCCATTGAAGAGCTTCCGCATGTTACATTGGTATCAGAGCCTTCTTCTGCAAGTGTGAAGATTCAGCCAGAAAACCAGAAAAAAAAGGATTTTTTTTTTCACTTGTGTGGTTGGTTTCTAGATTCCAAAGGACCACCCCTTTCGGTTGAAGGATGGTTGGTTTTTAGCCCTCCGGAGAGTCTCCCACACACATAGTGGAGGGATTTGTTGCGGTCCGGAAAGGACGTGACTATTCCCACTATGGCGAACTTCAACGAAGAGAGAGAACAAAGAAATCCGGAACAAGGAGCACCAGGTGGTCCTTAGGTAACCCTCCTGAAGGGTTACTACCGCAGCCGAGTTCGCCACTCAAGTTGCAGATGTGAGCATTGGAGATTCAATTGATGGAAGACCATGCGGCAAGCATCCCGTGCTGCCACACAAGAAGATGCCAGACGACACGTGGAGCACGAAAGATTTCTTGCGGCTTTAGACGCAACAGCAACATCAGCTTCTTCTAGTGGAAAGTGCATATGTTCCGGCCAGCCACCTTTGAGGATGCACTCTTGCTTGTGCAGAGTGCTAAGATGAAGTACAATGAAAGAAAGCCCAAGACCTCCCAGCCTTCCACTCCCAAGGCACCCGCCTCAGGGGGAAAAGGCCAGAACTAGACGTGGTCTAAAAGAACGCGGAGCACCAAGCGAACTAAGGTGCAGCACGCAGAAGAGGGCCATCAACTAGCCGGGTCCCCCCCCCCCCACACCCTAACATCCCATGAGACCACCAATAAAGGTGGGGAATAAGGGGAGACCAAGGGGCATTTTGCCCTATATAGAGGGGTTAAGTTGACCCCAATCCACTATTTGGGATAATAGACTGCCACATGGCAACGTGAGAGTGGAGAGCAAGAATCCATTCCAACACGCCCCTTGGATGTGAAGCCCGAAGCCGAGCAACAAGAGCCGACAAGGCTCTGATACCATGAAAGAATGTGGAGCACAACCAACCGGATTCCTCCCCCCACCCAAACATCCCATGAGACCACCAATAAAGGTGGGGGTTAAGGGGAGACCAAGGGGCATTTTGCCCTATATAGTGTAGAGGGATTAAGTTGATCCCAACCCACTATGGGATAATATATTGCCACATGGCAGCGTGAGATGCAGAGGGCAAGAATCCATTCCAACAGGGTCTTCCTGAGGAGAGAGCACGGGAGCCTCTAGCTCCCAGAACTCGACTAATGTGCCCAAGATTACTCCAGACGAGAAAGCTCGCACAGGCAAGACCAGTGGTAAGCTCAATCTAGAAGAGATAGCCCAATACAAGGAGGAGGGTAGGTATTTCTTTTGTCATACAAAAGGACACACTTCTAAGGATTGTCCAAAGAAGACTACCACCCCCACCTTCACGACATTCGTGGTGGGCCCCGCTCCCACACAGACCCCAACAATTGTCCCTGGTTCTTTGGACACCGAGTCATCGGTTGGTGCAACCATTAGCCGAGAGCTCGAAGATAAGCAGAAGGGCGCCGAAGACTAGGAGTATGAGCGCAATGAACTACTCAAGACGTTTGGCTACATAGGTGGCGTGAAAGTCCTCGTCTTGTTTGACATTGACAACACGAAGGATGTGGTCACAAAACACCTGTTGACTTCGGTAGACAATAAGATCGAGGGATTTAGCGCACGCATGACGACAAGCATCAAGTTTGAAGCTCAAGGTGCTAAACTAGTTATTCAGGGCATAGAATTTGTGCGCGATTTTAAGGTCGCCCCTCTTGTAGGGACAGACATTATTTTCGGAATTCAATGGTTTCACAAGCTCCAGCCAAACATTGATTGGGATAGGCATACTTTTTGGATTACCCGAAATGTGAGCCAAGGATCCTGAACTTTCCTCTCATAAGCCACACGCAAGCTAAACAAGAAATGCGAAAAGGTGCACAATGTACAGTGATTTATATCCAGACTGCCCAGACAATGGCTAGTGCTTTCGAGAAGTACCAAGCTCTCCATGACAAACTCCATAAGATTTTTCTTTGGGATAATCTCCCTCCCCAGCTCCCCCTGTCTAGATCAAAGAACCACAAGATAGACCTCCTCTGAAGCTCGGATTCCCCGAGCAAGTTCTTTCTTGTACTCATTGTGCATCATCCATGATTGGAATAGTATGCTTGCAGACTTCGGGAGGAATCCCTTTCATGTTTGAGTATTTCCAAGCAAAAACCTCTTTGAATTCCTCGAGAAGATCAATGAGATCCTTCTCTTCTTTTTTAGTTAAGTTCATAGCGTTGTAGACTAGTTTGGGATCTTCACTAAGGTTCAGGATGTATAGACATAGTTCCTAACAAGATGGTGCGAACAAGATTTATGAATGTCAATAATGAATTCGATGTAATCCCATACCACCTATCCAAGGCAATGGAGACAGAGTTGGACCACCAACTCCACATCAACAAGTTCTCTGACCTCTCGGCGTATCTTACAGCTAAAAGGCAACAGATCTGAATGACTCCACGAGCTTTGGAGACATTCAAGAACCTCAAGGTGGCCTTGTCAGAGGCTCCTTGTCTAGCCCTGGCCTCGTGGGATGAGCCATTCCAGGTAATCACCGATGCAAGTCACATCGCGATTGGAGCTGTTTTACAGCAAAACGGCCATCTAGTAGCTTACATGTCTCGCAAGCTGCTACCCCCGGAAAAACATTACTCGGTCTATGATCAAGAACTCCCCGAAGTGATTCAGGCCCTAAAACATTGGAAGCATTTCCTTTATGGGCGAGCCTTTGAGGTTCGCACTAACCATCAGGCATTGCGATGTACATTCCAAGAACGGCCAATCCAATGGCCAATGCTTTGAGCAAGAAGGGAGCATTGACTACGATTCAGACCACTAAACTAGACCTTGTTGGCACGGGACCAGATGATATAAAGCACATCTTAGCAGCCATCTCCTATCCGTACATATTACTCAGTGAGAGGGCCTTTGTTGTGGGTGTGCCTGCCCAAGAGTTTTCTCATTTTTCCATGTTTTTTCTCCCTGTTTTTGGGTCATGGGGGCTGTCTGTTGCTGACTTTTGTAGCCTCGTCTTCATTTTTTTTCCCACGCGCCCTCTCCCTTCACAAGACTTTGTGAACCCTTGAGATGGCTGAGAAGCACATGAGGCTCCCCACTCCCCACATTCTCAGTGGATCGACAATTAGACAGGACCAACTATGGCATCTGGAAGGTAGTGATGGAGTCTGTGTCGGAGTCTTATGACTTGGCTGATTTCATTGTGGTTGGTGTTCCGCAGCCGGAGTTGGAGGACGGGGAGCTTTTACCCTCTACTAGGAAAGAACGGGAGGCTCAGGCACAATTACGAGATCGTGTCAATGCCCGTGTGCGTTCTTTCATCTTCCTTAATTGCACATGACGCTGGCCAGAGGGATTTGGTAGCACTTGGCTTCTTTGTATAACAGGGTATCACCCATGAAGCGGATTTCCTTGGAAGTGCAAATGTGGGTGATGAATCTTGCAAAGTCTTCGACGATGCAGGAGCACATCAACAAGCTCCAGGCTCTTCAACAGGAGGTTCTTCAGGCTGGGAAAGAGATATCTTCAAAGGACATGGCCATCACTTTGTTGTCTCATCTGACCTATCAGTATTCAGCTTTCTACTCCTCTTTGATCACTAGTGGGAGGCTCAGCACCATCAAATGGGAGGAGCTTGTGCCTATGGTCTTGGACCAGGAAGAGCGTTTTATGAACCCTCCACAGGGCGGAGGTTCTGAAGCCTTGACTGGCCAGCGATCGAAAGGCCGCAACAAGGACAAAGGGAAGTCTTCACAAGAGAAGTCTTCTGAGCAAGAGCCCGAGTTGGATCGTGACGCCTTGAAGGCAGAGCAGACCTATAACCATTGTGGCGAGAAAGGCCACTACTAAAGGAAATGTCCTCAACGGAGCATCGAGAGAGGTGCAGATTCCTCAATAGTAACCGAAGGCTCCAACTTTTGTGCACTTGGTGATTATGGACACCGGTGTTTCATCTTCTTCGAGCAGGGAGGCAATTGGACTCACCACTAGGGTTACTCGGGACTGGATTCTATACAGTGGTGCTTCCAGGCACATGACTCCTTCCCGAGAGTCATTACAGGATCTTCCGAGGCACGTAGGTCACATCCTGATTGGTGAAAGTCCACTATCCCTATTCACAGTGAGGGCAGGTTAGAGATCGTTCCAGATGGCAGAGGGGGGAAGCATTCCTCCCAGGTTCTTTATGTCCCATCCCTTGGTTTTCATCTGTTGTTCGTGCATGAGGTTTGCCAGACTGGTGTACAAGTGGAGTTGGATGAGTATTTTGTTGCTCTTCGGGACAAAGCAACAGGCCAGGTTGTATGGGAAGGCGGAGTGGAGAATGGGATTTACAAACTCTCAGCACTCTCTCTTACAAGTTCTCAGTTAGGTGATTTGTGGCAGTTTCGTCATGACCACTTGATGGTGGATGGCTAGCCAGATGTTGGCAGTAGGCAGGGACATTCCAATTCTTGCATTCGTCAGTCAGAGGAGCCTTTACAGGTGAACCATGCTTTGATGTCTCGTATCATTCGGGACAAAGAGCCTACTGCAGTTGAGGAAGCTCTTTCCCAGGGGACTTGTAGGAAAGCCATGCAAGTGGTAGATGGTGACTTGCAGGAGGAGGTGTATGTTGAGCAGCCTCCAGGCTTTGAGGTTCCGGGATCAAAGGGGATGGTTTATAGGTTGCAGAAGGCCTTGTATGGTCTTAAGCAGGCTCCCAGGGCTTGGAATCAGAAGATTGATTCCTTCTTTCTACGGACAAGTTTCCAGGGATCAGTTGCAGATTAGGCTTACTCCATTTCTTCTTGGGATTGGAGATTTGGCAAACCCAGAGGGGGTTCTTTGTTTCTCAACAGCGGTATGTTTATGAGTTGCTGGAGACCTTTGGGATAGAGAATTGCAAGCCTATTACTTCACCGATGGACCCGAACACCAAACTTACAGTGAATGATCCTTGTGAGCAGGTTGATGCCTCTTTGTATCGGAAGCTTGTTGGTTCATTGATTTGGTTGTTGAACACCAGATTGGACTTGCGCTTTCCAGTGGGATTGTTGAGCTCATTTATGCAGACACCTTTGAAGACTCATTGGGACACAGGATTGTGGATCTTGCAGTATCTGCAGGGTACGAAGGATCTTGGACTCTTCTATGACACTAGAGGGGGAACGACGGAACGAGTCAGACTTCAAGTTTGGAGTGACTCAGATTGGGGAGGAGATCCAGACACGAGGAGATCTACATCAGGCTACGGATTTACCCTCGGCTTAGGAGCTATTTCATGGAGCAGCAAGAGGCAGCCAACTATTGCCTTGTCTTCTACAAAGGCAGAGTACCAGGCTGCTTGTGGTGCTGCTTGCGAGGTTGTGTCGCTGCGGAGGTTATTGGGTTTCCACAGAAGGAACCCACGATCATCCAGTGCGATAACCAGAGCTATATAGCTATTACTCGGAACCCGGTCTTCCATGCCCGGACAAAGCATAGAGATACAATATCACTTTGTTGGTGAGAAGATTTTGGCTGGTGACATCTTGCTTGTTTATTGTTCGACGGAGGACAATGCGGCAGATCTCTTCACGAAGTCTCTACCTCAAGCGATGCTCCAGCAACACTCCAGCTCACTGGGGTTGGTTCCACATCCATGAGCTGAGAGGGTCTGTACATGTTACTTAGTGAAGGCCTTTATTGTGGGTGTGCCCTCCCTGTTTTTTGGGTCGTGGGAGCTATCTGTTGCTGGCCGACTCCCTTTGTTGCTGGCCGACTGTTGTTTTGTCTTGGCCGACTGACGATGTGCTGGCCGACTAGTCATTTCTCAGTTGTGGACAGGTCCAAGTGCAATCGGCTACTTTTGGCCTAGCCAACCAACACTGTAGGGTGGTATTTATACCCACCCTTGCCCCCCACACTCTTCTGCGTTTATACAGCTTCTCTCTCTCTACACTTCTGCGTTTTGTTTTCCACAGCTTGTCTCATTTTTCGCTGTGCATTCTGACAGCACGTGTACACGGATTCCGAGGAATTCGGTACACAATGGGAACAGGTGTTGGACGCCACAAGACCATGCCACTTTTTGATACGAGAAGGATGGCTTTTCTACAAAGATCGCCTGTGTCATGAAGTCATTCAGGGAGGCTCTTCTCCACGATGCCCATGATGCCATCACCGGTGGTCACAAGGGCATGAATTCAAGTTTGGAGAAGAAAGAAAGGCAATACTATTGGCCAAAGATGAGGCGAGACATGTTCACTCATGGGCAACACTGTGGGGTTTGTCAGAAAGTGAAAGCTCCTCGTGGGAAGAAGATAAGGTTGTTACAGCCTTTACCCATTCTTGAAGAATCTTTCCAAGATATATCTATGGATTTTGTGACAAATTTGCCTCCCAGTCTAGGCAAGCGTAACATGAAATGTTTGACTATTTGTTGATAGATTTGGCAAATTTGTTATGCTTATTCCATGCAGAGCCAAAGTGACCGCCAAGGACATTGCAACTCTTGTTCATTCGGCATTGGTTACCCGATTGATGGGATTCTTAGGACCATAGCATCAGACCATGATACCAAGTTTACAAGTCATTTTTGGAGGGCATTGTTTGACAACTTTGATACTAAATTGAAGTTTTCTAGTGCATTTCACCCCCCCCACAAACGAACGGCCAAACGGAGATTTACAACCAGTTGGCCTTTGATGTGCTAAAATGTTATGTACACGATGAGCAAGATAAGTGGGAATCTTTTTTGCCTTTGGTTCAGGTAGTTTTGAATGATTCATTTTCTTCAACTATTGGCAGGACTCCTTATCAAGCAGCATTTGGAAGACCATTCCAGTCGCTATTGACCAAAACCTCCTCTTTAGTCACTAGTGACAGAACCTCGTCTTCAGTCCCTAAAGCGAGCAGATTGATGGAGTCTTATAAGGAAATCTTGGAACTAGTCAAAGACAGTCTAGCTAAAGCACAGGAGGCCTACACTCGACAAGCCAATAAAGATAGAAGGGATGTGAAATTCTCAAAAGGAGATTGGGTATATCTTCGGATTATGAACCAACGGCTAAAACAAGTGGGCAACTGATGCCCAAAGTTATCTTTGAGAAGCTTCGGACCATGTCCAACAAGGTGTCAATGAAGTTTAAGTTACCTCCAAGCTGGACCATGCACAATGTGTTCCATTCCATATCAGTTGGCTCAAATCATATGAGGTCAAATACCTTCACAGATTAAAGATGAAGCAGAACCAAACATTATTCACGAAGCTGAAGTGATGGTTCTCGAAGAGATCCTTCTACACCGCTTCAAGCACGGTTCCAACCGAAGACAAAGACAGTTCCTCACAAAGTTTCAAGACCGAGGGACACACGAAGTAGTTTGGTTTGACAATGAATTTTTCGACGACTATCCAGCTTTATTGACAGACTATCTCGAGGCTCTGCAGCTTCCATCAAGTTAAGCAGAACGTGCATCCCGCACTTGGATGCCGCGTGGACATATATGTACAACAGGTGCAGGACTTGGAGTTGAAACTGGTCCCTTCTGAGCCCAAGATCAGGACGAGTCAGCCAGGGTTCCACTCTAAGCGTCCAAGCTCAGGTGTACAAGTCTCGTACACGCTCTTAATCAGGTGTGCAAGTCCTGCACATGAAGCAGTGCCAATTTGTACTGTGAGTCACCCTCTGGAATGATGACAGGTGTTCCAAGTGTTCGGCTTGTAGCCAAAAGTTGCATGTAGAAGAAAGGGGCAGCCCTTTGGGCTACCCTAGCAAGGGGTTTGTATCGCTTGACTAGGCATGGGATAAGCCTTAGGTCACCCTAAGGGTCTAGGTGAACCATGGCCATTGCCCAACAGCCAAGAGTACGGTTGGGCATGTTCTAGGCCAGGACCCTAGGGAGGCCTGGACAGCAAGGCGTCCAGCCTTTGTGGCTTGGTCAGCCTGTCGGCCAGCCTCATGGGCAGCCAGTCCAGCAATGTGGGCAGCATGCGCAGGCTGGACAGCACAGAAAAAGGGCAGCCAGAGCATATAGCAAGAGGTGCCTATTAAAGGGGCATTAAATCACCTCGTGGAGAGCTCATCAACAGGCCGACCCCTGTTTTCAAGGCACCCGCCTCTGAGGGAAAAGGCCAGAACCAGACATGGTCTGAAAGAACGCGGGGTGCGCAGCACCAAGCGAACCGAGGCGCAGCATGCGGAAGAGGGCCATCAACTGGCCAGGCCCCCCCCCACCCTAACATCCCATGAGACCACCAATAGAGGTGGGGGATGAGGGGAGACCAAGGGGCATTTTGCCCCATATAGAGGGGTTAAGTTGACCCCAACCCACTGTGTGCGCTAATAGACTGCCACATGGCAGTGTGAGAAGCGGAGGGCAAGAATCCATTCTAACACCCCCTTGGATGCAAAGCCCGAAGCCAAGCAACAGGAGCCGACAAGGCTCTGATACCATGAAAGACCCTAGAGCTCAGAGCACCAAGCAAACAAAGGTGCAGCACGCGGAAGACGGCCATCAACCAGCCGAGTTCCTCCCCCCACCCAAACATCTCATGAGACCATCAATAAAGGTGGGGGATGAGGGGAGACTAAGGGGAATTCTACCCTATATAGTGCAGAGGGATTAAGTTGACCCCAACCCACTATGGGATAATAGACTGCCACATGGCAGCGTGAGAAGCAGAGGGCAAGAATCCATTCCAACAGGGTCCTCCCTAGGAGAGAGCACAGGGAGCCTTTGGCTCCAAGAACTCAACTAATGCGCCCAAGCTTACTCCAGACCAAAAAGCTCATGCACGCAAGACCAGTGGGTAAGCTCAGTCTAGAAGAGAGAGCCCAATATAAGGAGGGTAGGTGTTTCTTATGTCATACAAAAGGACACACTTCTAAGGATTGTCCAAAGAAGACTACTAGCCCAGCCTCCACGACATCCGTGGGTGAGCCCCGCTCCCACACAGACCCCAACAATCGTCCCTGGTTCTTTGGAACCCGGGTCTTCGGTTGGTGCAACCATTAGCTGGGAGCTCAAAGAAAGCAAAAGAGCGCCCAAGACCGGGAGTATGAGCGCAATGAACAACTATTCAAGACGTTTGGCTACATAGGTGGCCAAAGAGTCATCGTCTTGTTTGACAGCGCGACACCACAGAGGATGTGGTCCCGGAACACCTATTTACTTCGGTAGACAAGAAGATCGAGGGATTTAGCACAAGCGTGACCACAAGGATCAAGTTTGAAGCTCAAGGTGCTAAACTAGTTATTCAAGGCATAGAATTTGTGAGCGATTTTATGGTTGCCTGTAACGTCCCTCCCAAGCCATGTATGTATGTGTCTCTTTTAATATAGATTTCAATAAGAAAAGAGAGTGTAATTAGAAAGAGTGAGACAATAAGGCTAGAAACATTAGAAAAGTGTTAGAATAAAAATATTAGCTCCAAAAATCCTAAAAGAAATAAGAACATAAGAATAGTTCTATTAAGAGATAAGTATCCCCAAAAATAGAATTTCGATTTTAGGTGATAAGAGGTCATATTTAGAGTACTTTTACACATTTAGAGTCCATGCATACTAAAAATGTGAAAAAACAACGCGTTTCTAAAGATGGTGCGTTTGCGGCTATATACAGACGTTTTTGCCTATTCTGCCCGCGTTGGCTTGTAGACTAGATGCCTTCCCCTTCTTTTGACTGGTTATATGACCATATTCTGAGTTTTTATCAGAGAGTTATGGCCGAAACAATTTGCTGTTTCTGTCAGGGTCTCTACATAGAGAAAACTGTGAGAAGACAGCAAGTAGCCTCAAGGTAATCCTAGAGTTTGAGATGCATATATCCCTTCATTCTTATCTAATATCTCAGAAAAGAAGCTTAGATTGCTATAGTCTTTCGGAGGAAGAGACCAAAACTCCATAGCTTTTCTTTTAGAGAAAGAATAGTATGCCATAGCCCTGTAAGAGAAGGCTATTTTGCCACCATAGATCTTAGAAAGAGAGAAGAGTCACAGTATGAGTAAGAGGAGATAAAGCTTGGAGATGATTGGATGATTTCAATTGTAAGACAAGGTATTAGAAGACTCTACTCTCATATGTCAAGTTCTAAAGCTCTTGTTAACGAGCAAAGGCAACGATAAACGACAAATTTCTATAAGGTATATACATATTTTGTTTTTCAATTATATATCATTCTTAGGGGTTGAGGTATGGCCCCGGCTTCTCTATTGATTGTTACAGTGATCTATTTGATTGATTTACCATTTAAAGTTTGTATTCTTTTAAGCAATAGCATATGCCTTAATAAAGAATATCTTATCGCAATCTCAAGTTGAAATGCTAAAATCTTTGTGAAAAAGATTGTTTTCTTAAAGAAGGTGACATGGATCCTAGTCATATGGTTTAGTGAGTAAATGGATTGTTATCTTGGTTAAATTAAGGTACAGGTACAACCTCTCCCTGCCTTGACGCTGCCCCGTTATTGTGCTTGTATAGCCGGACGGCGGAGACGTTAGTAAGGCCCGGAGTTGGCCCATGGTATCCCTCATACCATTGGGAGAATGAGGTTTGCCGATTGAGGCAAGTGATTGTGATGATGCTGCCTAGTTCTGAGGGCCCAGGCTAGTGCGGTAAATTAGCCCACCCTAGTGCGCAGACATCCCTCTGAGGGGCGGGAGGATCGAGCGATGGAGCCTGAGAGGGCGACAGGCCAGCTTGAGTCCTCGCCAGCGGCCGACGATGAGGTGTATGGTCCCGTAGGGTTTTGCCCAGCATGTGGAGGCTGGAAGGCCGAATTCTAGATCATCGGCAGTATAAAGGAAAAGAATAAGAGAGCCAGTTTGGCTTGTATGAAATTGATTCATGTTTAAACTTTGTTTTTATAAATCTTGTCTTTGGTATGATTGTATTGTAGAAAAAGACTGTTTTAATAAACCCTGTGAAAAGGCTGTTTTAATAAACCTTGTGAAAAGGGCCTTAATTAAGGAACATGTTTTTTTTATGTCAAACAGTGTGGTAGGATTAATTAGAAAACAAATTGACGCGTGAGTAGGGTGGAAAGTGGGAGGATGAAATGCCCCGACGGCACCATCCTACGGACGGGTGGACCCGATTAGTCGGGTAGCTTTCCAACAGATTAAGTGGAAGCCCTACGCTAGATAAATAGGTTCTCGGGCAACTCTATTCTAGAAGACTAGGCCAGCGGCGGCTGTGCCTTGCATGGATGAGGAAAAAAGCGTTGCCTCTAGAAATCAAGTCTTGTAGTTGCCCAAATTTATGTGATCAATTACCCTATGGGTGATTTGATTTTAGAAGACCACGCTTCCCCTGCGGGATAGAACTAGGTCTTACCTATGAATCGTATCCTTGAATCTCTGTATGGTCAAGGTGTCGATGAGTAGGAAATTTTCTCTAAGATAAGACTTAGCGGACTATCTTAAGTGTTTCCCCTATTTGTGGAAAGGGGGAACCTTACAAGTGGTATCAGAGCCGATCTTAGTTCCTAGGATTTGTTTTTCAAAGGTTAATTGTCAAGGGATTAAAACAAGTGATTGTTTATCATATGAGGACGAATCAATCATCTCTACTGGCCATAGAAGTTGTTTGAATATCCTCACATGTTGAGACAATCATCCTATGAAATTGTGCTTGTATCTTGGGAGTGCACACGCAAGATATTTGTACAATAAATTTGAGAAATAAGATTGGGGAGAAAACCTTTTGTGAGGAAAAACATAGGGTGATCAAATTAAGAAACTAGTGATGACTGAATAGAAGGATAGACCAAAACATAGGGTAATCAAATTAAGAAACTAGTGGGAGACTGGAAGGATAGACCGAAACTTGTTTAGAGAAATTTTCAGGATATATCTCATTAACTTGCATATTATAAATTATTAAGATTATAACTCCATTAAGATTTGAATAGTTGATGTGTGAATGCCATCCATTGGATGCTTTACACTAGGACAATCATCCAAGATCTTGAATCCATCTCAGACAAACATGGGTCTCGAATGTGTAATTCCCAAAGGATCATGCTCTTAGATGTGTTAATCCCAAGATACTAGATGTGTAATTTTCAGAAAACTAATCATCTTAGATGTGTCAATCCTGATAATCTTTGGATGTGTCAATCCCAAGACACCAAATGTGTAATTCTTAAAAAATGAAGATCTCACATATATTAATCCAGAGTGCCTTTAGATGTGGCACTATGATAAGTATTTGGATAGTTTTGAACTTTTCATGGATATAATGAAAGAAGCAAGTTCACCCTTGCTCATCTAAAAATTGAAAGAAATGCCGAATTAGTTGGAAGCACTGTTGTCAATCTTACCACTGGAGCTAGAATCAGTTTATAAGATGCCATGAAATTACACCTTCGTGAAAGGTTTTGTCCTCCAGAATTTCAAGAGGATAAATTGAAAGAATTTTTGGAGCTAACCCGAGAGAGGAAGACCTTAAAAGAATACCACCAAACTTTTGTTAAACTTCTTCGATTTGCTCTAGAGATGGATGAGGTAACTCTTCTTCATCGAGGTAACTCTTCTTCATCGATTCATTTAGAAGCTTAATCTACCTTTGAATAACCTCATCAAGAATGTGAAACCATCCTCTATTTCAGAAGCCATAATTATAGCCAGAGACTGTGATAAAGTTTTTTTATACAAAGTGTCGAGAAGGACATGAGTCCTTCCATGTTAATCAAGAAGAGGTCTCGTAATGCAAGAGGAACGTCTAGCCCACCCCTGGCTACAAGGAATCATGAGCTAGAGCAAAAATTAGGTCAAGAAATAGGGATAGCAGGATTAAAGATAACCGAATTAAACAAGTATTTCTATGAGTAAATAGAAGAGGATTGGTGCAAGATTCATGTGAAGTAATGTGCATGATGAATAGAGGTATTCTACAAGACGATACCAAAATTATGAAATTGCTATCATAGGTTAGATTGCGTAAAGAATTGATTTCCTTACATTTTTCCATGAAAATTTGTTAAGTACCATATTACATGGGGGTATAGAATAAGGATTTCGAAGGTTCATATCATATGAGAGGTATATGGATGCATGAATTTAGGATAATAAGGCCTATTAACTTTAGAATGATAGACATTTTGGAGGCACAACAAAACAAGCCAAACACATGAAATAAAAGACTCTTTAAGGACAATGTTTAGATAAAAGAAGATTTTTACCTAGTGATGGGGACACCAATTTGAAAGAGACAGGAGGATTTACTTAGATACTACCCCAGCTCGCGAGATGAGGACATCTCGAATCTTTTAAGTGGGGGAGATTGTAACGTCCCTCCCAAGCCATGTATGTATGTGTCTCTTTTAATATAGATTTCAATAAGAAAAGAGAGTGTAATTAGAAAGAGTGAGACAATAAGGCTAGAAACATTAGAAAAGTGTTAGAATAAAAATATTAGCTCCAAAAATCCTAAAAGAAATAAGAACATAAGAATAGTTCTATTAAGAGATAAGTATCCCCAAAAATAGAATTTCGATTTTAGGTGATAAGAGGTCATATTTAGAGTACTTTTACACATTTAGAGTCCATGCATACTAAAAATGTGGAAAAACAACGCGTTTCTAAAGATGGTGCGTTTGCGGCTATATACAGACGTTTTTGCCTATTCTGCCCGCGTTGGCTTGTAGACTAGATGCCTTCCCCTTCTTTTGACTGGTTATATGACCATATTCTGAGTTTTTATCAGAGAGTTATGGCCGAAACAATTTGCTGTTTCTGTCAGGGTCTCTACATAGAGAAAACTGTGAGAAGACAGCAAGTAGCCTCAAGGTAATCCTAGAGTTTGAGATGCATATATCCCTTCATTCTTATCTAATATCTCATAAAAGAAGCTTAGATTGCTATAGTCTTTCGGAGGAAGAGACCAAAACTCCATAGCTTTTCTTTTAGAGAAAGAATAGTATGCCATAGCCCTGTAAGAGAAGGCTATTTTGCCACCATAGATCTTAGAAAGAGAGAAGAGTCACAGTATGAGTAAGAGGAGATAAAGCTTGGAGATGATTGGATGATTTCAATCGTAAGACAAGGTATTAGAAGACTCTACTCTCATATGTCAAGTTCTAAAGCTCTTGTTAACGAGCAAAGGCAACGATAAACGACAAATTTCTATAAGGTATATACATATTTTGTTTTTCAATTATATATCATTCTTAGGGGTTGAGGTATGGCCCCGGCTTCTCTATTGATTGTTACAGTGATCTATTTGATTGATTTACCATTTAAAGTTTGTATTCTTTTAAGCAATAGCATATGCCTTAATAAAGAATATCTTATCGCAATCTCAAGTTGAAATGCTAAAATCTTTGTGAAAAAGATTGTTTTCTTAAAGAAGGTGACATGGATCCTAGTCATATGGTTTAGTGAGTAAATGGATTGTTATCTTGGTTAAATTAAGGTACAGGTACAACCTCTCCCTGCCTTGACGCTGCCCCGTTCTTGTGCTTGTATAGCCGGACGGCGGAGACGTTAGTAAGGCCCGGAGTTGGCCCATGGTATCCCTCATACCATTGGGAGAATGAGGTTTGCGATTGAGGCAAGTGATTGTGATGATGCTGCCTAGTTCTGAGGGCCCAGGCTAGTACGGTAAATTAGCCCACCCTAGTGCGCAGACATCCCTGAGGGGCGGGAGGATCGAGCGATGGAGCCTGAGAGGGCGACAGGCCGGCTTGAGTCCTCGCCAGCGGCCGACGATGAGGTGTATGGTCCCGTAGGGTTTTGCCCAGCATGTGGAGGCTGGAAGGCCGAATTCTAGATCATCGGCAGTATAAAGGAAAAGAATAAGAGAGCCAGTTTGGCTTGTATGAAATTGATTCATGTTTAAACTTTGTTTTTATAAATCTTGTCTTTGGTATGATTGTATTGTAGAAAAAGGCTGTTTTAATAAACCCTGTGAAAAGGCTGTTTTAATAAACCTTGTGAAAAGGGCCTTAATTAAGGAACATGTTTTTTTTATGTCAAACAGTGTGGTAGGATTAATTAGAAAACAAATTGACGCGTGAGTAGGGTGGAAAGTGGGAGGATGAAATGCCCCGACGGCACTATCCTACGGACGGGTGGACCCGATTAGTCGGGTAGCTTTCCAACAGATTAAGTGAAAGCCCTACGCTAGATAAATAGGTTCTCGGGCAACTCTATTCTAGAAGACTAGGCCAGCGGCTGTGCCTTGCATGGATGAGGAAAAAAGCGTTGCCTCTAGAAATCAAGTCTTGTAGTTGCCCAAATTTATGTGATCAATTACCCTATGGGTGATTTGATTTTAGAAGACCACGCTTCCCCTGCGGGATAGAACTAGGTCTTACCTATGAATCGTATCCTTGAATCTCTGTATGGTCAAGGTGTCGATGAGTAGGAAATTTTCTCTAAGATAAGACTTAGCGGACTATCTTAAGTGTTTCCCCTATTTGTGGAAGGGGGGAACCTTACATTGCCCTTCTTGTAGGAGGGGCAGACATTATTTTGGGAATTCAATGGTTTCACAAGCTCCAGCTAGACATTCATTGGGATAGGCACACTTTTCGGATTACCCGAAATGTGAGCCAAGGATCCTGAACTTTCTCATAAGCCACATGCAAACTAAACGAGAAATACGAAAAAGGTGCACAATGTACAGTGATTTATATCCAGACTACCCAAACAATGGTCAGTGCTTCAGAGAGAAGTATCAGGCTCTCCATGACAAGCTCCATAAGATTTTTATTTGGGATAATCTTCCTCCCCAGCTCCCCCTGTCTAGATTGGAGGACCACAAGATAGACCTCCTCCCATGCTTGGATCCCCCGAGCAAGTTCCCATACCGCCTATCCAAGGCAATGGAAACAGAGTTGGACCACCAACTCCACATCGACAAGTTCTCTAACCTCTCGGCAGATCTTACATAACTGCTTAAGGGTGTCAAGGCTAAAAGGCAACGGATCCGAATGACTCCACGAGCTTTGGAGGCATTCAAGAACCTCAAGGTGGCCTTGTCAGAGGCTCCTTGTCTAGCGCTGGCCTCGTGGGATGAGCTGTTCCATGTAGTCATCGATACGAGTAACATCACGATTGGAGTTGTTTTACAACAGAATGGCCATCCAGTAGCTTACATGTCTCGTAAGCTACTACCCGCAAAAAAAAAGTACTTGGTCTATGATCAGGAACTCCTCGCACAAATTTAGGCCTAAAACATTGGAAGTATTTCCTTTATGGACAAGCCTTTGAGGTTCGCACTGACCATCAAGCATTGCGTTGTACCTTCCAAGAAAGGCCAATCTAGTGGCCGATGCTTTGAGCAGGAAGGGAACAGTGACTACGATTCAAACCACTAGACAAGACCTTGTTGGTGCGGTACTAGATGATATGAAGCACATGTGTGCGGATTCCGAGGAATTAAGTACACAACACGAGTTGGACGTCACAAGACCATGCCACTTTTTGATACGAGATGGTTGGCTTTTCTACAAAGATCGCCTTTGTGTCATGAAGTCATTCATGGCAACTCTTCTTCATGATACCCATGATGCCATCATTGGTGGTCACAAGGGTAAGAATTCGAGTTTGGAGAAGAAAGAAAGGCAATACTATTGTACAAAGATGAGGCGAGACGTATTCACCCATGTGCAACATTGTGAGGTGTGTCATAAAGTGAAAGCTCCTCGTGGGAAGAAGATAGCATTGTTACAGCCTTTATCCATTCTCGAAGGATCTTTCCAAGATATATCTATGGATTTTGTGACAAATTTGCCTCCCAGTCCAGGTAAGCGTAACATGTTTGACTATTTGGTAAATTTGTTATGCTTATTCCATGTAGGGCCAAAGTGACCGCGGAGGACGTTGCACTCTTGTTCATTCGGCATTGGTTACCCGATTGGTAGGATTCCTAGGACCATAATGTCAGACTATGATGCCAAATTTACGAGTCATTTTTGAAGGGCATTATTTGAAAACTTTGATACTAAATTGAAGTTTTCCAGTGCATTTACCCCCACGAACGGACGGCCAAACGGAGATTTACAACTAGTTGGCCTTTGATGTGCTAAAATGTTATGTACACGATCAACAAGGTAAGTGGGAATCTTATTTGCCTTTACTTTAAGCAATTTTGAATGATTCATTTTCTTCAACTATTGGCAGAACTCCTTATCAAGGAGCGTTTGGAAGACTTCCACTCGCTATTGACTAGAACCTCGTCTTAAGTCCCTAAAGCGAACAAATTGACGGAGTCTTATTAGGAAATCTTGGAATCAATCAAAGACATGATGGCTAAAGCGTAGGAGGCCTACACTCGACAAGCCAATAAAGATAGAAGGGATGTGAAATTCTCAAAAGGAGATTAGGTATATCTTTGGATTATGAAGCAACGGCTGAAACAAGTGCCCAAAGTTATCTTACAAAAGCTTCGGACCATTTTCAACAAGGTGTCGATGAAGTTGAAGTTACCTCCAAGCTAGACCATGCACGATGTGTTCCATGTCAGTTGGCTCAAACCATATGCAAGTCCAATCCCTTCAGAGATTAAAGACGAAGCATAACCAGACATTATTGTGACGAAGCTGAAGTGATGGTTCTCAAGCAGATCCTTCTACATCACTGCAAGCACGGTTCCAACCAAAGACAGCGAGAGTTCCTCACAAAGTTTCAAGACCGAGGAACACATGAAGCAGTTTGGCTTGACAACGAATTTTTCGACGACTATCCAACTTCATTGACAGACTATCTCGATGCTATGCAGCTTCCGTCAAGTTAAGCAAAAGGGAATGTCACATGCATCGCGCACTTGGATGCCACGTGGACATATATGTACAACAGGTGCAAGACCTGGAGTGGAAACCGGTCCCTTGTGATCCTCAGTCCGGAACAAGTCAGCTAGGGTTCCACTTTAGGCGTCCAAGAACAAGTCCCGTACATGGTCTTAGTCAGGTGTGCAAGTCCCGCACATGAAGCAGTGCCAATCTGTACTGTGAGTCACCCTCTGGAATGATGACAAGTGTTCCAAGTGTTCGGCTTGTAGCCAAATACCAGGCGTCTGAGTCTTAGAGCCTATAGCAGATGTAAGGAGCAGCCCTTTGGGCTACCCCAGGGTTTGTATCCCTTGACTAGGCATGGGGTAGGCCTTAGGCCACCCTAAAGGTCTAGGTGACCCATGGCCATTGCAAGAGTATGGTTGGGCATGCTGTCAGCCAGCCCCTAGGGAGGCTTGGACAGCAAGGCGGCCAGCCTTTGTGGCATGGCCAGCCTGTCAGCCAGCCCTATGGCCTGGGCAGCCCAGTCGGCCAGCCCTTGTGGCTTGGCAAGACTGTGGGCTATCCCATGGGCAGCCAGTCCAGCAATGTGGGCAGCATGCCCTGGGACAGCACAGCAAAAGGGCAGCCAGAGCACACAGCAAGAGGTGCCTGTTAAAGGGGCATTACATCAGGTCATGGAGAGCTCATCAACAGGCCGACCCCTGTTTTCATCCTGTTGGCTTGTTGATGAGCTCTCCACCAACCAGTATCTAGAAGAACTATAAAAGCAAAAGCTAGTGAGCCATTCCATCTTACAATTGACAAGGGGCTGAAGAATTCCAAGGGCCAGGACAGCCAAGGGGAATCCTAAAGCCAAGGTGAAGGTGAAAGGTCAAGAGTCAGAAGATCTACAGATTTGCATCATTCTAATAAAGCAAATACACCATGTGTGGTGGGGGCCCCTACAGAGGGTATCCGGGACCTACTCTCTCTCTCTCTCTCTCTCTCTCTCTCTCTCTCTCCCTATTTCTGCACATACCTCTCTATCTTGAGTGTTATCTTCATCACGAAAGATTGCTGAAATTTGTCCATTGAAGAACCGATTCTATTCATCAAGCTTCCGAATGTTGCAGGATGGGACACCTTTAGGGCATTGTTTGGATACAAAATTGGGCATTGTTTTATGGGCTAAAAAGGAAAAATCGACTTGATTACAACTTTCCCACTTGTAGCCTATTAAAGGAGGCATTATCCCATTCAATATGCATCCATATGCTCTGCAAGACTAGAAGCAAGGCAGCAAGGACACATTTGTGGATCAGCAGGAGCTACTTCTGCATTAGCAAGTGAAGGAAAGCGAGAGTTTTTGGTATGCATCATAGGATAGCATGCATGAACTGAGATAGCCTATAACAGGAGGCATTATGCCATTCAATATGCATCCATATGCTCTGCAAGACTGGAAGCAAGGCAGCAAGGGCACATTTGTGGATCAGCAGGAGCTACTTCTGCATTAGCAAGTGAAGGAAAGCGAGAGTTTTTGGTATGCATCATAGGATAGCATGCATGAACTGGATCTAAGTCTAGATCCAAGAATCATTGTACATATTCATGTTTTGAAATATACAGTTACATCTCTTGTCTTATGTGTGTTGCTTAGCATTAATCAAGAAAGTGCTTCGGCAACACACATGACATGTAGCTTCAACACATCCCCATTATGCCTCCTCTACCTGAAATCAACTCCCTACTCATTTGACTCCCCTTCATCCATGCCACAATTGGCCCCCTCCGTCACTGTGTCCAGTTAACAAGCCACATCATCATGTCTAGTCAGCATGCTATGTCGCTCGTCCTTTTGGCGTTGCTGATGTCAGCAGCCATTCATGCGTACCAAAAAAAAAGATAGGTGAGATAATAAAAGCCCAACTTATCAGTCTTTTATTAGATAGAAAACATGCTATGATAGTGTGAGTTGCATGTGCACCAAGGAAAGAAGCAGAATGTGCTGCCAAGGGTGCAAAAATATCACCCCAATGCAACCAACTGCCCACGTGGTTGTCCTAGGCAGCCCATGATGAGGTGTGTCACACTCTTAGGCTAGTAGACACCCATCCACATACACTGGTGGACACAGCTGGACATCAGAATTCAGCACTAGGTTCGGCAGTGAAAAGTGGTGCAAAGGGGCAAGAAAAGTGCCTTCACCATAGTACATGGTTGGGGTAAGAGATTGCACCAAAAAATAACCCTAAAGGGGTCTTTTTCCAGGAGAAAATAAGGGTAAAAGGATACAGTAGTAGTTGTAGGTTATTGGCGTGTGCTTGTGTTTTTATTAAGTCATCTCTATTAACACCTGGATCCAACCGATGGCCTTATGATAAGGGTGTGGGGCAGGGAACTGCAGAAGCAGAGAGGTGTGATGGGCAGACCGCACTGTGCTCAAAAGACGGGCTCTTTAAAGTAGATTTTGAGCATCAAAAAGGCCAGACGAAGGGACCAGGCAGGCTGGAAGTCCAACTTTTGGATAAAAGACTTTTAGACTGATCGGTTATTGATTGGATGCAGGCTGGACTGGCTGGACCACCAGCATGCTGGAGGGTTTCAAGCCCCTATATAAGAGGCAATCTTCCTCAGCTGTGAGGGTATGTTCCCCAGCCTTCATTGACTTGGAAGAACCTTCATTGAAAATTACAACCAAGGAAGAAAGAATCTTGATTTTAGTTAAGGATTCTAAGAACACAAAATTTCTTTCATTGACTTGTGATTACCTCGTGGTTGTCAGAGACGGAGGATATGGCCTGTACAAAAGTATTTCCATAGCCAGTTGTTGGATCAATCCAGATGTAGTTTAAGATGGCCAGAACGACTCCAAGAATGACTGAAAAGTAGACCCAAGATGACAACTTTTGGCTACTGAGTTCGAAAACCGCGGCATCTTCTCCAACTAATTTGGACTCTGCAAGAACTTGGTCTTGCTCAACTGATTCCTCTGTTCCAAAGCTTCTCTCTGAAGCTTTGATGGGATTGGGGTCTGGTTTTATCTCTGCAAACCATCTTTGCAAGCCGGCAGGTTTGATGCCGCAAACCCCAAGACTCAGGGTGAATCGTTCTTTGGTTGAAGCTAATTCTGGCCTTAAACCCTGCAGAGATATGAGAGAAAGTTACGTTATCAAAATAAGACAAGAAAGACTATAAGAGAAACAGCCATCTCCTTGTGCACTGAGATGATATCATCCATTTTTTTTCAGTGGCATCCCCCAATATCAAATTAAGCTAAAACTGGTTTTAAAACCAGTATTAAACAAGGGTTAGCTTGAAGCTAATTCTGGTTTTAAACCCCTGCTGTTAATTACCTTCCCAGACTTAGCTGTTATAAGATTAGGGAAAAGATGGTCAGGTTAACAACAGCAAGGTTACAAAGATCAAGCAAGACAAGGGCATTCTAAATATTTTCCATAGCCAATGGAGTTAGTGTCACGTTCAAAGCCATTCGAAGATCGGGTTAAGTAAACCAGCATGCACAATGGATTGTACAGTGTTGGAGTTACGCAATGCAAAAACATAGAGAGAAAACGGCAAATTTACTTGGAACGACTGCAGACGAGAGCTGCTCTGCTTGCGATGGGATAACGGGAGAACAGAACGAATGGGATTGAAAGAAAGGGAAGGAGAATGGATCAGTAGGGAAGCCATAGCACAGAGAGAGAGAGAGAGAGAGAGCGCTATCGATCATCCACTAAAGCGACGTAGAAGAGAAGCCCGCAAGGGTATCCAACCCTTCGCTATCCGACAACAACGCAACATACTCCTCTCTTATTTTTAGTTTAAGTGAACACATTCTAGTTGATACTCCAAATGCATAGGCAGGAACACTCCAACATACTCCTCTCTTATTTTTAGTTTAACACATTCTAGTTGATACTCCAAAGGCATAGGCATAGGCGCATGCTAGTTGACACTCCAAGGCATAGGCGCATTTTGGACGGCCAAGAATGCATGTCATAAAGCACCCAACGTTTACTTGCCAAGAATGCATGTCATAAAGCACCCAACGTTTACTTTTGCTCTTAATTTATTGAGAATATTTTCTTTTCCAAGGTTATTATGTAAAGTTTATCGAGTAATCATTTAAAGAAATATTTTTTTTAATTCCTCTAGTGAGATTCGGTGAGATTTTGTCTTTCATGCATGAGATTCTTGCAACACCCTATCTCTCTCTTTGATGAGTAGGCACTCTCTCTCACATATCCTTATGGGCTACACACGGTGGGAAGGGCGGTGTCATGCTCTCTGATGGGAAGGGCGTCCTCTCTCGTTGACCCTTATGAGTTGCGCACAATGGGAACAACGTCCTCTTGCTCTTTGTTGTGAGAAAGGGTTGTCTAACATACCCCCTAAGGATAAGGGCCACGAACACAGCTTTCAAAGGTTCAACGACTCTCTCAGAACAACCCCTTATATGGGTTTAGTGTGGCCGTCCAACAAGATTGTTTTGATGGCCATAATTTTTTTTTGGCTCCCCCTCTGTGCGCTATCACGTTGCAACAAACAGCAGAAGGTCGTGAGGATTTAATGTACAAGGTTTAAAAACCTTTTGTCATTTTATGTCTAAGGTCTAAAAACCTTTGTTTTATGATAGCACACCTTTAAAATCCTTAATTAATTAATGCCCGTGATAGTGGGCATTAATTAATTAATGAAGAAAAAGCCAATAGTAGGTACCCCACAACCAGGAACTCGAAGTGCGTAGAAAATGAAAATTGATTAACTAGATTTGATGGTTTCTTGAGTAACCTTTGATTTTTGAAATTTTTATTTAATAATGAAAGGTTGCATGTCAATTGGCACCCAAAATCCTTTTTGGGATTAATTTTCATGGCATATGCCTTTGGAATAAGGTTTTAAATTTGAGAGTTTTTTCACCATTATGATGGAAATTTTGGCATGTGATTATGACACCTTGGGTTTAGGTGATTTTATATTCTTTGCTTTTTTCTCGTTTGGGTACACCACCTAGGATATAATGAAATAAATATTATAAAAAAATAGGAGACCCTCTCTCTCTCTCTCTCTCTCTCTCTCTCTCTCTCTCTCTCTCTCTCTCTCTCTTTTTCACACAAGAGGCTAAGCCTCTCTCTCTCTTACTCTTTCTCCCTCTGTCTATCCCAGATGGATGTAGCCCTCTCTTTCCTCTATGAGTGAGGGCACCTTGCCCCTCTCTCTTTCCTTTGGCTAAGGGCATGCATTGCATCTCTACCTTCGCTAGGGACACAAGACTGTGCCTCTCTACCTCTACCTTACGCACACAAGACTACATCCTCTCTCCTCTAGTGAGTTGAGGGCGTCTGCTTCCACCTAAAGGACATAAGATTCCAAAAGCAAAAGAGAGAGATTCTCCCTCTCAAGTACACTGGACCGCAAACAAAAGACATAACTTCTCCCTCTCAAGTACTTAGGATTGCACACAAAAGAGAGAGCTTCTCTCAAGGACACGGGATTGTAGGCTAAACAGAGAGCAAGGACACATGATTGTAGGCAAAAGAGAGAGCAAGGACAAGAGACTCCGACAAAGAGAGATCTTCCCTCTTGCACGCTTAACATGTGTGCTCAGTAAGGGTAATCTCTCTCTCTCTCTCTCTCTCTCTCTCTCTCTCTCTCTCTCAGACCATGCATGCACAAGCAAGGGGATTTTTCTCCCATGATTTTATTATTATTACTATTATTGAATGCGGCAATTCCTCTCACTCTCTTTCTTTAGCTCTCTTCTTTGTGCTTAGCAAGGGAGAGACGAAGGAGGAGGGGGACATGTAAAGAGAGAACGTATTACATATTGTCCACCCTTAGCTAAACGGGGATGCCCATGATGCTAGTGTGCCATGCTAGTGAATTGATATTGTGGGTGACCCCACATTAAATAAAAGTTACCTAGCTTGAGACCATGCTTGACAAGTGTATTTTATTGAAGTGTGACAAGTAGTGCCATGCTTGTTGAATGTGTGTCATCGAAAGTGAAACAAATAGACTACGCTAGACAACTACACAGTCTAAGTGTAACAAGTGGTGAGACACACCATGCTAGATGATGTGTATAGTGATACACTCACATTGAAGTGTAACAAGTGGTGATCGTGCTATGTTTATGCCTATCAATGTTTCATATTGTGATTAATTATTGTGACAACAATAAATTGAAAAAACTAATGTATGTTTGGGAGATAGGTGATGAGCAGTGTGTATGTCACACATGGAGGATCTTGTCTATATCATCTCGAATTATTATTTCATTTGGATTATTTTGTGGCCATGTGTGCCAAATGATTTTACATATTATTTATGCACACTTGTGCATGGCGTTGTTATTTTACTGATACGTGTGTTAGAGGAGTTTTGGTTATTTTACACTTAGTGTGTGAACAAGCTTTAGTGCTTGAGTTTTTTTTTTTAAGTGGGAAAAAAAATGCAAAGCGCTATTTTGTATGCACAACTATTATTAGCTCCTTGGGCTATATTTTGAATACAATTCTCAAAATACTCATGTCGTGAAGCAGGAGCTACATGCATGAGGGAGAAGATTGCACCCAATAATGTGTCGATGGTGATGTTTACTCTCTCTCATGTTTTTATGTTATGCATTAATCTTGTCAATTTGATTTAAGTCTATGATTTGTTCCTTGATGTGTATGTGAGTTTCGATTAATTCTTCAAGAAGTACATGAGGTCCCATGACAGTGGTATCAAAGCTATGGGTACTTGTACTTGAAGAAAAGGGAGAAGCTCACAAAAATCCAAAGGATAAAGAAGACAAGAGCTTAAAGAATCTTGGACAAAGGTTGAATGGTTTATGGGAAAATTGTGGACCATTGGATGGAGGTTTGAATCAAGGGCATAGAGAGATAATCAACCTTTTTGCCATAACCACTTTTGCATAGTGAAAACCACCCTTCTTCTCTCAAAACCTCTTTCTTCAATCTTCCATCCCTTAAAGATCAAGAAGCATGGATGCAATCAGCAGGTCAAGAGCAACAACACCCTATTCTCAGAATTGCTAAGGTCTTAAGCTGGAGGATTTTATAAAATTGAGGGTTCTCCTTTCTCCTTCTCCATCTCGGGCTTGTGCTAAATCGCCGTAAGAGTTTATTTTATTTATTTATACTTATTTTCTCTCTTTGTGAAATTACGTGGCTACTGGGGGGACTGCTTCTTTCTCCTGTTGCGCTGATGACCACCGCTCGTCACACACACACTCTCTCTCCCCCCCCTTTCCCTTACGCCCTGATGGCCATGCCATCGCCTTTCTCTTCCTCTTTTTGCTAAGCGCCTGCTACCGCCGTCACTGTTGCCTTTTCACTCTCCATGCTGTGTGTTGGCCAACTACATGGCCAAGCCATAAAGCTTTACTTACATCAAGTTCGAAATCTTTAACAAGTTTTATTGTAAATCTTATTAAGCTTTAAAACCTTATAAGTTTGAAAGCTCTACAGTTCAAGTAATAAAAGCTTTAAAAACTTTTTCAAGCTTAAAAATCATGATTCTCTCAAAAAGCTTCTATAAGGGTACACTAAGGTGCAAAGTTTCAAAAAGGCTACCTCTTGAAAATTGTGATCTCAAGCATTATTTGTAGGGATTCATCAAGGGTTCAAGGCAGTTCTTCTTCAAGGTTAATTCTTTTGATCGAAGAAAAATTAGCACCGACATACGACTTCCCATCAAATTTGAAGCAAGGCTAATTCAAAGCCAAATTCTCTTGAGCTTTCTATGGCGAGTACACACTCGCTTTAATGCTACTCGACAGTCTCTTGGCACTTGTGGATTTTTCTTCTCATAGCACGAGTTGAATGAGCTTCCGACTTCTTACAAATTGCAGGTGAAAGCTAAGTATTAACATTATTTCAGCAATTTCCATTTCCATCTATTTCTACATTTAAAATTTGCACCTTTTATCTATCTACATCTTTCTTTTCATCATGAATCCTTTACCCCCAACCATTCAAGAGCAATTCAAGCACTCCAAAATCAAATTCTAGTTGAGAAGGAGTTAAGAATGGATTTAGAGGATAAGTTATCCCGCAAGAAGAGGCATAGAGGTGCGCTAGTAATGGTGTGACCGAATTCAGAGAGCTATGCAAGCTACTCTTAGAGCTAAGGAGTTTAGGAAGAGAATAGAATTAGCCGCAAAGCTTTAGCTTTACCAAATTTTGATGGAAAGAAAGATGCTCGCATAATACTTGCTTGGCTAAGCTTAGTCAACTTGATGATTACTTTTTGGGGGAGAAATTCAGTGTGAAGGATAAAATCAAGTGTGCTATTAATCATTTAGTAAAAAATATAGCTTTATGGTGGAGCGTGACTAGAACCAGCAAGCATAAATCTTAATATCGAAAGAAATGGGAGCAAATTCCATCTCGGCTACTATGTCTCATTCTTATCTAAAAGGTATTGAGAAAGACATGGGGTTTGATTCACCCACTAGATGCATGGAGATGTGAGGTGTAGCCAATCACCTAAAAACTTGTTGCCAATGGCAGCAAGTTAAGTTCCAACTCAGCTACTATGGATCATTTTTATCTAAAGGGCATCGAGAAACAGCTGCATGGATTGTTCTTATCTAAAGGGTATCAAGAAATAGAGTTATTATATAATAACTCTATTGTACAATAGAGTTATAATAAGAAAATGCATTTCAGAACAACAAATAATTAGGCCTATCTTTACTCTAGGATTCACAATCTTCTTTTTTTGGAAATTTGAATACGACTAACCATATTCATAACATGGCAGTAATTTGTGAATATGAGTAAGATGTAAACATTTTTTTTAAAAAATCAAACATTAATCATGTCAATTTCAAGTGTCTTAGTATATGCAAGTTTGGAATTTATACTTCTCATGCACATCACATAAACAATAAAGCTACTTACTTATTTTAACATCTAGCTCAAATGCAACTCAATAAAGTAAAGCAAGAGAATACAATCTTACTCACTAGAGTACATGTATATGATGTGTGTGTATTAAATATATATATATATATATATATATATATATACACATACACATACATACATACATACATACATACATACATATACATATATAATACACTAAAAGAATTATATATACATATATATAAATATAGATTTTGAGCACAAATGTTTAAAAAAAACTCCAACTTAGAAAGTGTGTGTGTGTGTGTGTGTGTGTTTGTGTTTGTGTGTGTGTGCACGCGTACGTGCACAGAAGCCTAGAGGTGATAAGTGTACCAGTAACCTAGGTGCAGCCCACGAGGTCTAGACCATCCCCCAAGGTTGGTAAATGTAGGCATGGAGGAGAGAGAAGGAGTATCTTTTCACTCTGTCTCATTGTTGTGAAGAAAGGTATGTCACTTTTGTTATATGTAGTAGTGCCTTAGAGTTTGTATGTGTACCTCATGTGGGACAACCCTAGTCCACATGATGAGAGTTTATGGGGATGAAAGAAAAAAGTTAGTGCATGAAGGAAAATAGAGAGAATATTTGCATATGTATATCTTTTGACTCATGAAGTATCTGTTAGGCCAAACTTACATAGAGTTATAAGTAAACCATAACTAGAGCTAGAGGGATGATTTTTGGATGCCATCTTTTAGAGAGAATAAAGGGTTCAAGAGAGCATTTATTATTAGTCTTTTAGAGGAGGGTTAACAATGCTTAGGTTTCATAAGGACCATGTAGACTAGTAAAGTTTGTATCTAGAGATGTATATACATTTTTTGAGAACTATTTGTTGGGCCATGTGTAAGCCTAAAATTTACACTAAAAATATAGGCATTACGAGAAATAAAAAGTTATAAGAAAAGTGGGAGTTTTGGACATGGGCATGAGTTGTCAATTGGGTAAAACATTTATCATCAAGTCTCTTGATTTGTATGTTTGATAAAGCTTGATTAGAGTTAGTTTGTATAAGAGGACTATTATGGTTGAAATTAACTAGCAAAAATACATCTTCAAGATAAAGGAATTAGACTTAAGTAAAGGCCAATGTTCGCTTAGTGTAAAATATTTTGGTGAAGCACAAGGTCATAAGTTATTTTGAGTTTATTATGGACATTTCAACAAGTGGTTTACATATTTAAGCAAGATACTATTTAATGACTATGACTAGGGTTCTAGATCTCAAGTAAACACATTTACTATGTTAAGTGTGCGATATCAATAGATGTCCTAGTCATCACTTATAGGTGTTAATGTAGGACTGTAAAAGAAAGGAAAAAGAAGTGAAAAATCTTATGCCCAAATATGTCAGACTTAGAGAGATATATGGACCAGCTAAATGCAAGTATAGAACACAAACTTGAAGTCATGCACTAGGAAAAGAAGTAATTCCACGATCATGTGTAAAGACCTTAGATGAAATCCTCCATCATTTGGAGGTTTAGAAACACTCTTGAAAGGGTCAAATGGAGTATGCCATTAAAAAGATTTTAGGGTGGTTTGACCAATTCATAGGATTTCTCAAGTATCTAGATGAGACATTGTTGATGATATTCATGTGTAGCATTTTGCATGTATGAACGTGTATAGCATTATCTTTTATGTGGTGCATCTTATAAACTATGCAAGTTCTATATTAGAACCACCATGGTGGAATAATGTCTCTCTACTACAATTAATATAGGCAATCCACTATGGACAGAATGGTTAATATGTTGCTAGTGGATTAGACGTATGGCATCCACTTTGGTTACTAGAGTTATGTCATAGTTATAGCGCTAGCTCATATAGTCAGGTTCACATTATGGATCTTTAATGTTTTAGTAATAGATTACTTTCCTTTATAGTATATACTCTTATCTTTATTGTATGGTGGTAGTAGAGAAGTGAAGAACATAGTAGAAAATTCAGCCATCCATCCCTCTTGTGTGCTTATTGTCTACTTCTATGCATGTGTGAAGAAGTTTTCTTGAAATATCAAGCTCATCCTTTTCCTTGAATTCTTCTCATGGTATCAAAGCATCATTTCACATAATGAGCATAAGAGGAAAGCAAAGGAAGTGGTATATGGATAAGGAAAGAAAAGGAAGCGATACATGGGTAAGAAAAGTAAAGGAAGTGGTACATAGGTATGAAAAACAAAGGAAGTGGTACATGGATAAGGGTAACTCCATCTCTTTCCCTTTGATTCATAAGCAAGTAGTTTCTAGGTCAAGAGGATAGTAGCAATAGGTACATGGGGGCAAGGGTAACTCCATCTCTTTTCCGTTGATTCATAAGAAAATCTCTGCAGCAGCAGGTAGTTATCAAGGAGGACAACAACAATAGGCACAACAAAAGGGGTATCTTGGGGATCCCTCTTTGGTGAAGCAAAAGCACATTATATATTGTTTTCGCCATCTAGAGTCATTTTAGACCCCTTTTGGCCCTGTAAGGTTTTTGCAAACACTCTTTATGCAGACAGTGATAACGTTTCTGCTGCTATGTATCATTTATTACATGTTTCACATAGACTGTTATACACTATGATTCATTTGAAGTGCCTAGAGAGATTTTGGGATCTACATATATATTACAGATGTATGTTGATGTGATTCGTTTACATAAAGTGGCTATATAACATGTTTACAGTACCGTTGGTGGTAACTATGTATGTTATACACCCCAAGGTGAAACACTGGGCCTTATGAATCCTTGCTCTAACAATTGTTTGGCCTAAAGAATATTGTATATGGTGTAGGCCAAGGTGGTGGCCGACAAGGAAACCAGAATTCTAAACAACATCAGTCCAATGATTCGGAGAGCAGCAATTATACACAGGTGGAAGAGGCCAGTTGAGAGGCAGGGAAAACCAAAGAGGCCAAGGTGGTTAGCAAATAAATTAAAGTGCAAATAGCATAGAGTGCTATTATTATGGCAAACCAAGGTAAATGGCAAAGGACTACTATAGAAAGCAAAATGACATTGAAAGTGGAAAGTTGCAGCAAGGCAACTATGCTTCATCTAGTAAACATGGTGGTGATGATGACAAGTGAGCAGCTATTTGTGAGGCAGCACATGCTCAGTTACACAATAGGAGATGTGTTAAGATCTCAAGGTATATGGTATGTGGATTCTGGCACCTCTAACCATAAGACCATTCATGGGGGTGAGTGGTTTACAGACATGCAAAAAATGGAAAAACCAGGTTATGTAGAAACAGGTGATGATACTGCGCATCCCATTGCACATGTTGGTAAAGTGCCATTGTTTATGTAGGATGGAAAAATGAAGTACTTGACAGATGTACTTCATGTTCCAAATATTATAAAGAACCTGGTTTATATTGGATAGATGGTTGAGAAGGGTTTGTAAGTGAGGTTTAATCCTTAAGGATATTTTGTGGAAGACTTCAAAATCAGTGTTGCTTGGTTGCAAAGGGTAATAGAAATGGCAAGATGTTTACTTTGGATGTGAACACGTCTGAGGTAAAGGCAGCCATGTTTGCGCATGGAACATGTGTCATTACAGATATTGACATATGGCACAAGTGCATTGGTCATATGAATATATAGCAGGGCTGAAGTCTATGCAAACCCAAAATATTCTTACAAGTCTGCCAAAGTTTAAGGTTGATGGTATGTATAAAGTATGTGAAGCATTCCAGCTCTATAAGCAGGCAAAACATTCTTTCCCATATGTAAAGCATGTCAGTGCAAGGCCATTTATACATTTAGATGTATAGGGAACGACCAAGATTGCAACAATTATAGGTTGTAGGTATTATCTTACATTTATTGATAACCATACTAGGAAAGTGTGGGTTTACGTCATGAAGGAGAAAAGTGAGGTATTTTCTCACTTTCAACGATTTAAAGCCTTGTTCAAGAAGGAAAAAGGCATGTAAATAAAATGCCTAAGATCATATGGTGGGGAAGAATATTTCTCCAATGAGCTCGGCAATTTCCTAAGAAAGTAGTGAATTAAGAGACAGTTTACATGTAGGTACACTCTGCAAGAATGGTGTTGCAGAAAAAAAAATAAGCACATTGTAGAAGTGGCACATGCCTTGATGGGCTAAAAAGAATCTGCCACATTATTTTTAGGCAGAAGCAGTAGCATCTGATGTGTACATTATGAACAGGATACCCACTGCAGCAGTTGTTCATGGTATTGTGACACAAAGTTGGGGTTTTGACTTCGGTCACTTCTTAGAATCAAAACACACTTGTATGAAATCTCACAGCCTCCTCACCTCCCTTTCTCTCCCTAGGTTAAGATAAAGATAAACACATCAAAGGTGAGATCATAATTCATGGAAGGAAAGATGAAAGGCTCAGGAGAAGCAAGAATTTTTGCCAGTCTTGCAGCTCCAAACAAGAGGGCAATTCTTTGTTTTGGAAGAAAATCTTTCGACTCAGGATTATGTGAACGGAAACATACGAGGAATGTTGGTAAGGTTCATCCGTTCAAATTGGGCGATTTGGACGGAACATCTTAAAGTAAAAGAATATAGCAATCACTTACAAGAGGATAAGATACATGGGATTTGCTTTTTGATAAGAGATTAAGAGAAATTAATCATTATTAAGAAGAAATAATGGCCAAAAGTCTATAAAAACAGAGATACATAGATAATTGCAGTTTTAAATACATATAGATTGTACAAAAGAGGGTTACATAGCTACGTAGAGCTTGAAGAGAGCTTCGCGCCTATATAAAAACTTTCAAAAACGGGCAATCGAGCGAAAAGTTATGAGCATTTTACTACAAGACTATAAAACTGCCAAAATTCACCTTAAAAGTTAACAACTTTGGGAGAAATTCTGATCATCAATGAAGTAAAGGATTAAGAAATTAGTTACATGAGTGGAAAGAGCATATAAAGAGCTTCCTAGCCATATAATCAATTTTAGAAACCAATACCTGAGTGATGAGTAATTACCAATTGAAATTTGGGTATTAGACCACAAGAACTGCACTTCCCTCTCTTTGCATGAAACCTCAATTTTCACATAGCCTCTTGCCTTTCATCTCCTTCATGATTCAAGCTAGAGGGTAAGGGTTAACATTGCTCAGCGAACAATCCTAAAGATTTACCTATGGTCCCTAAAGTCTTTCCATATGCTCATTACCGCTAAAACCATTGGTACCTCCAAAGGAGGGCGGCAATAAGGCAAGGGCTAGCTTGAGAAGTCACATGCCCACCAAGATAATAACTCCTTATCCCACTTATCATGAATCATCAAAGAGGTCCAAAATTGGGTTAAGCATGAGGAGCTAATGCTAAATGAGGCATTCACATGTAAAGAGAGTGTTTGAATAAGGGTTTGAAGATAAGAGAATGGCAATGACACAAAATAAAAAATTGAGGAGGCTTCATTCCTTGATTTGAAAGGGAGAGGAGGGCTCCTTTTATAGGTGGAGAACCACCCTCTCTTCCATTGTTATAAATTACTACATAAAAATCTTCAACCCTTTAGTGACATAAGGGTAGATGTCACCATCAATTGTCCTCTTAGACTAAGTCTTCTATTGATTATTAAATTGAAGACTTTTTGACTTTGAAAGTGTGATGAGATAATAGCCAAGTCTAAGTGGCATGTAGGTGGAGATCCCACTTACACATGGCGGAATTCTCCTCTTCCATGTAGGCATTCTAGAAGAATCTTTCCCAATTATGCACCTACACACACTCCTCCACATGCCTTCCACACTCCCCAACTTGTAGCGTTATGGTGAATACTATATTAATAATACAATAAAAATCCATGTGAGCCTCAAGGCCCACTTTTATTTTCCGCATCACTAGCCTATCTACCATACCAAAGTATTTATCAAATGTGTTCACCCTAAATCAAGTAAAACCATTATATTTGAAGATAGAAAGCTATTATTAGGGTAGCCGCCAAGCCGCCGCATCACCATGTCGTTATTCCATTGTGTGGGAGCCGCAATATTCTTGGACAAGCTTCCACCTTATTACCATTGAGAAACCATTAAAATATGTACAAAATTGAAAATAAAAGATATCAATTTTTCATGTCACAGTATGACGCCTGAACATAAGTTTACAGACATAAGACCGGATGTGTATCACTTGAAAGTGTTTGGGTGTATTATATATGTGCATGTTATGTTCCTAATTAAGTAAGAACAAAGTTGGATCCAAAGGCAGAGAAATGTATCTTTATTGATTATACTATGGAGTAGAAAGGTTATAGATATTATAACTCTACCACTCGTGAGATGTGAGTAAGCAGAGATGTTGTCTTTGATGAGATGAGTAACTGGTATACACTAGCGGGTGAAGGCAACATAAGATGCAGATGTAAGAAGTGCTGATGCTACACCACATGTAGAGCAGCAATCACAAGTGCTTAGTGGACCTAGAGAGTCCTCTAGCAATATCAATGTTAGTCCATGGTCAGGTAGGTTGAGGAAACAGATATAGGTACGCATGTATCACGCAAAGGGAAGGAAATGGTAGATCAACATTTTATGCTTGATCTATTTAGCAAGTCACTCATATGTGGATGGTGATTCTAGTGGCTTTAAAGCAGAGCCTTGATAAGGAGCTTAGCATTCCGTCTGTGGTTTCTCCTAGTGTAAGAAGAACCAGGGATGTTTTGAGGACACCTAGCAGTGATCTAGGTGTACGTAGGTCTACGAGGGTTAGGTACCCTATTGATAGATTGAGATATGATGGATATATAACCCATCATTATGCTTACATGGTTAAAAGCAATACAGGAGCTGGAGCTCAGTTGTTTTGTGCAGGCACTTGGAAATAAGAAATGGAAAGATGCTATAAATGAGGAGATGGCAGCATTGGATACAACTGCGACATGAGAGTTAGTGCCTTTGCCTAAGGAAAAGAAGGCAATTGGATGTAAGTGGGTGTATAAAGTCAAGCATAACGCTGATGGTTCAGTGAGAAGGTATAAGGCAAGATTGGTTGCCAAGGGCTATGCATAGACTTATGGCATGGACTATGAGGAGACATTTAGTCCAGTTGCAAGAATGGCAACTGTGAGAGTTGTCATAGCTACAAAAGGTTGGTATTTACATCGGATAGATGTAAAGAATGCCTTATTGCATGGTGATTTGCAAGAAGAAGTATACATGATGCAACCACTAGGTTATGAGAGCAATGCACACCTAGATTTTGTGTGCAGGTTACGCAAAGCCTTGTATGGCTTGAAGTAGGCACCTAGAGCATGGTCCAACAAGATCAAGGAGTATCTTGTTACCATTAGATTTCATATATATCTAATGCAAAATTTACAGTTTATGTGAAAAAGACAAAATAGAGGGATCATGCTATTAATCATTTGTGGATGACCTGATTATCACTGATGATAGTGATGCTGACATACATGATGCCAGGAGGCTTTTGAAGCAAGAGTTTTAGATGAAGGATTTGGGTGAGTTGCGGTATTCCTTGGGCATAGAGGTGGTGAGATCACCTCATGGCATTTTGTTATTATACAGACAGTATGGCTTGGACATGTTGTCCAAGTATGGTATGACAGTCTGTAAGCCTATTTTAGTGCCATTGGAGGAGAACACAAAGCTTTTTGTAGATACAGGCGAGCTTTTGGAGGACCCCACTATGCACAAGTGCATAGTGGGTAGCTTGATCTACATGACCATTATTAGGCCAGACTTGAGCTATGTTGTTGAACTTGTGAGTCAATTTATACAGGCCCCTAGGAAGCCACACTTAGATGCGGCTAGATGGATTCTCGGGTACATAAAGTCCACAATTGATTGTGAACTTTTCTATGAGGATGGTATAGAGATATAACTACATGGGTACACAGATGCTGATTGGGCCGGTAGTGTTGCAAACATGAGATCTACTAGTGGTTTTATGTTCTCATTTGGAAGTACTGTTGTGAGCTGGAGCAATAAGAAGCAGCCAAAAGTTACCTTATCGAGTATAGCGGCAGAGTACAAGGGTGTTGCTATGGCATCTTGTGAGGTAGCGTGGTTTCAAAATCCACTTGGTGATGTGGGTTAGCCCATAGGAAGTTGTCATTTATTGTGACAACATGAGGAGCAAATAGTTGGCCAGTATACCATGCTAGAACGAAGCACATTGAGGTGCACTATCAGTTTGTGAGGGAGTATGTCCCCAGGTGATGTAGATTTGGTATATGTCAGCACACAGAGGATCAGGTGGCTGATATCTTTATCAAGGAATTGGGCATAGAGAAGCTTTACAGGTTTAGGAGCTTACTTGGAGTGCAGCGTGCAGAGTTGAGCTCAAGGGGGAGTGTTGAGATATCAAGCTCAACTAGTGCTACTTGGCATGGTGGGATTTTTAACAGAAGGCTAATGTTACACGTGATCATCAGAAACAATTGGCACTGAGAAGAAAGATGGACATACATTAGATTCTTAGATGGTGTGTTTGATCACATGAGCACCGAGTCGTCAGAAGCCAAGCAAGGAATCACACAAGAGGACATTTTTCAAGAGATATCACAAGACTCTACTACTAAACAAGAGACTCTTGGGATGATTTATGCTTTTAACAAGTTTCAGCAGATTTCACTTTTCATGTGGATCATCAAGCTCTTTGGTACTTGATCAATAAGCCAAACTTGACAGACGATAAGTTGACCTGATGGGTGTTACTTCTTTACGAACTCAATTTTAAAATGCACCACACTCCGGGGGAGGAGCATATTTCTTGTCAATGGAAGCTTCTATTGGTGTCCCCAATTCTCTTGAGATGCTGATCTTTTTATGATGGAAGTACCTCAATACCCCTTTAGATTGGCATGATGAGGTTTATAATAGAGAGATTATTTCCACCTAATCTTACACGGGATCAGCGAGGCGGATTAGCATAGAGGAGAAAAACTTTTATGAAGATTGTTGGTTAATTATATAAGATGGGCATAGACAAGATTCTTACACAATGCCATCTTGGCAGAAGTCCATCAAGGAATCAGACAAGAGGACATTTTTCAGGAGAAATCACAAGAGGGTGGAAAGTGTTCTACACAAGATTATGGTGGTGGCTGGCAGTTCTCAAAGATGCCTCTGGTGGTCAGCTCAGGAATGTGATGTATGTCAATGTCTTGGCTAGCTTGCGACAACAGATCAGATATCTCACAATAATGCCTTGCCTTTGTAGCCTTTCCAGAAGTGGGTCCGCATAGACCTCCTGTGCACGAAATCTTGACAATGAGTTACTGTATGAAATGGGTGGCAACGCGGACATTCCGAGATAATTGGGCGAAATTCCGAGATAATTGGGCGAAATCAGTGGCTAAGTTCCAATATAAGAAGACTATCACCCATTTTGGTTGGCCAATCGAGCTTGTAAGCGATCAAGGTGGACATTTTCTTAACGCTATGATTGCAATCTGACAAAGCCACCATACAAAAAAAAATCAACAGCGTATTCTCCACAGGCAAATAATGGCCAATCGAAATCCACTAATAAACTCCGAGGCAGTAGTGCGACTCACAACATGCTTGATCCCCATTGAAAAGACAACCTTGATAAACTAAACTTATAACAGACACTGCAAAAAGCCTGCTCGATTTTAGAAAACGGCCTTTCATGTGTGGCATGTACAGAGATCTCACTGAGGGAGATCGCATGTACATCCCAGTGGGTTTTGGTGGGGCGATGCAAGCTTGGGTTCATTGCATGATGGCCAACTTGGATCAAAAGGCTGCCACAGTATAGACAAAACATGTTCTTTTATAAGATTGAAAAATATCCAACCTGACAATTTGAGAGAGCAACTGCACTTATTTGACAACAGACAAACACAAACAAGAAAAGAAAACACCAGAACAAGGTTACAGAAGAAAAAATACAAAAATCTGAAGTTTAACTCATAGTAGGTAGCTACTGAATTCAAGAAACTTGGCGAGCTAGCAAGTTATGTGATTTAAAACAAGGAGGGAGAGAGAGAGAGAGAGAGAGAGAGAGAGAGAGAGGTATGAATCACCCACAGTCCTACAACTCAGAAAAGCCTCAATCCTCAGAACTTGCTAGTAGACATGACAGTTGGAAGACTAGCCTGTTATGTTCAATGAACTCACTCCTCACAAGGTCTTCTCTCTCCTCTAACATCTGAGCTTGAGCGGGTAGTTAAAGCCTGAAATGGTCGCATAGACATAAAGCAACAAATGCTGTTCATGGTGAAAGTGCTGCCTGCAATCATCCTGCTAGAAAAGAGAATAGCACAGATAGATGATGGTGCCACAGGCTCGCAGCCCTCTCAACATTTGAGCTTTACCACACATGAATAGATCACCCATTTTAATACGCTAGAATGAAAATGGCTTGGGGAGATGTTGATGAGACAAGACTCCTGACACCTCAAGCTTACAATCACGCATAGACATATCACCCATTCCAGTACACTAGAAAGAGAATGGCATGGAGGGATGATGAGACCAAGACCCCCAAAGCCTCACGCTAATCCATCACAGGAATATAGAGGTTTTAGTATGCTCTCAAATATGTTATCCTCTCAAGCTTCACCTCCCATCAGGTCTCACTCATGGTCTGACCGGTCCATCCTCGCTCTCCACAAAGCTGCGACTTACCACTGTGCTCTCCTCCCATTGCTCTTGAACAGGCTGCAATAAGGGAAGCTCCAAGATTCTATCTGCATTTTCATCTTTTACATTGTGGGGGGCCACCGTCTCTTGCAACTGCAGAGCATACTCTAGATTCCACAGAACTTGGCCAATTGCAGGCCTACTGATGCCATCTTCAGCCAAACACTTCTCTGCTGTTTCTCCAAATTTCGCCAAGGATTCCATGCTGATGGTGCCGGCCAAGTGAGGATCAATGATCTGATCCAACATTCCCTTACTCTGCCAATGCATTGCCCATTCGGCAATGTTCACTTGATCCCTAGGAAGGGCAGGGTTGATAGCTGGGCGGGCACATAAGACCTCCATGAGCACCACACCAAAGGAATATACATCAGACTTTTCTGTGAGCTGCTGTCTTCTGAAGTACTCCGGGTCCAAGTAGCCGAAGCTTCCTTTCACTGCTGTGCTCACATGGGTTTGATCAAGGGTAGGGCCGGTCTTGGAGAGGCCGAAATCTGACACTTTGGCTACTAAATTCTCGTCCAAAAGGATATTGGTGGTCTTCACATCACGGTGAATAATGGACTGAGTTGCCCCCGTGTGAAGGTAATGAAGCCCCCGGGCAGCTCCAATGCAGATCTCTAACCTCTGTCGCCATGTTAATGGGGGGAGGTTAGCACCATAGAGATGGCTTCTGAGAGGCCCATTGGCCATGAACTCATACACCAAGACCATCTCCTGATTCTCGTTGCAGTAGCCAATCAGAGAGACAAGGTGGCGATGGCGTAGCTTAGACAACATCTCAATCTCTGTCTGGAACTCTGTAAGGCCCTGTTCGGACCTTGGGTTTCCTCTCTTCACTGCCACCTTTGTCCCATCATCAAGCTCCCCTTGGTACACCTTGCCAAAACCCCCTACCCCAATCACACGGGTTTCATCAAAGGTATGGGTTGCTTCCAGAATCTCAGAGAAGGTGAAGATGTGCCCCATGCTCAAGGGCGCCGACGAAGCGTAGCTGCCAGCACCACTAACCATGGTGGTTTTGCTCACCACACTGACAGAATGGCCTCCATGCAACGGAAGGGGTATCCATGCTGAAGTGGGCTGTTTCACAACCTTGGCTCTCTGCCTGCAGAAGCAGCAAATGGCCATCATCACGAGCGCTACTGCCGCTGCCATTGACCCCACTACACCACCTACTATGGGTGCCACCCCAGCTTTTGAACCCGACTGAGGTGCCGATGATCCCCCATCTCCAGGCCCATCTAAACTTTTTTGAGAATTATTCAGCTTCCAAATCTCAATGCCGTTCATAAAGGCTTCATTGAAAACGCTGGAACCAGAGTTCAGGGGAGGGCCAGCTTGAATCCAAATGCTGGTATCTCTTTCTGCTACGAGAGAAAAATCAATATAGTAAGGTATATACTGACCGGGCAGCTGCCCTAAATCTAGGTTGGTGTAAGCAGTCTGATTCTGCAGGTAGACATTGAAAACCCTCTTGCCTCCTGTACTATACTGCAACTCACAGAAGTGTAGCCTTATCACATACCCATAATCTGCATCAACAGGGAAAACCCAGGAAATGTTCAGGCCCTTCGAGTTAGTTGCATCTGGGTAGACAATCTCCAGGGCGGTGCTGTAGACGATGGGAGGAGCAGCAAAAACGCTGCTGGATGCAAATGAATATGTGATGGAGGATACAGAAGAGTTGATCTCATTTACACCTGCAGATGAAAAGAGGAATTCTTTGTTGGGCAGCCATGTCCTGTAGAGGCCTCCAGTATCATTGGATGGGGTGACAAGCGGGCCGCCCACATTGACTCTGTACATGGTCTCCATGGCCATGGAGGGGATGCCGATGGGGGTAGGAGAGTTGACTCCAAGGGGCCTTGTATCATCAGAGATAAGCTGAGAAGGGGCGGATATCAATTCTATGGCATTGATGAATGCATAAGAGGAGTTCGACATGCTTGGGATAAAGGTGATTTGCAGAGGAGAGTCAGTAGCATTGACGTTATACTCCTTGAAGACATAGCCAGTGTTGCCATCATAGCTTGTAGGGCTGGAGATGATGGTGTTTGCGGTGGGGTTGAAGTTAGAGAGGAGGGTGAATTGGGCTGCCGTGACAGAGAAGGTCGCTGCAGATGGGTTGAAGGTTTGGTAAGAGAAAGGGTAGAAGTAGAGGCGGAGCCAGTGGCGGCCGGGGGAGACCGGAAAGGTGTAGGTTGCTTTTTGTGTGAAGATGCGAGATGTGTTCAATAAGGGAAGGCTGCTGTTAGAGATCGAAGCAACAATGGAGGCTTGAGATGAAGAAGAGGAGATCAAACTAGACAGCTCGTTGTCTCCCTGCCATACCCTACTATCAATGGTGATGTTGCCCTGCCCACCACACTTGATCAGATAGCTGTCTGTTGGACTGTACACCTGCTGAGAGCTCGCAAGCTCGATAGCCATAGCCATTGCCCAACAGCACAAAAGAGCCCACAACAAGGAAGAAGATGCCTTCTTCATACCGCCGTTCTCCTCTATGTAATCAGAGATTACAACGCCTTCTTAAATTGGTCAAATGCTTGCCCTAATAAGAGTTCGACAAATGTTACCCTTATCACAGCTCAGCCCGCCAAATGTTGCTCTGATCCGAGCTCGGCCCATCAAGTGTTAACCCTAATCAAAGCTCAGCCCAGCAAATGTTACCCTGATCCGAGCTCAGCTCATCTACCCTGATCAGAGCTCAGCCAAGTAAACGTTAACCTTGCAGAGCCCGTGTCCATAGGTAGTTGGCGTTCAATCTTTAAAAACTGAAATCCTTGGCCTAATCAGGGATAATCTTCTTCTTACACATAATAAGAGCTCAGCCCATCTGCTCTGACGCGCTTCTAATGCAAGATAACGAACATTTCGCAAACCCATAACAGCATTGCCTACAACGCAAGCAAGATTAGATAACTAAGCCTGTCGGAAGCCCTCTTCAAGAGTCAAATCCTTGCCATAATCAAAGCTCCGCCCAGCAGTTTAAGTCTATGGGCGGCATTCTAAGGCAGAGGGTGTTAGCCAGCTCGAAAAACAAAATAACCCAGCAAATGTACCAGATCATACCCTCATTAGTGCGAAGCCCATCAATTTATACCCTTATTGGAGAAAGGCTCGAAATGATGCAAAAACTACAAAACAGCACTAACCTTTTGGTCACAGAATTTTTTGTTTTTGGAGCCGGGGTTAGAAGTGAGCACGCTCGTTCTAAGACTCTTGGTTCTTTGGTCACAGAACTAGCACCACAGTTTGGCTAGGAATGAAGGGATGAGTGGCTTTTGAGTAAGCTTTTATACCCCTAGCCTAGGGTTTCTTGCTGCCTGAAAACATAATTTAATAATCATGATTCTTATTATTACATAACCCCTTCTATATATATCTTATACGCCTTCACTTGCTAGAGACACGTGGCGAAGTTTTTAGCTCTTTCATCAGGTGGCAACTAGCTCTTTCATCAATGTCAGCTGGCAGGACTCTGATTCACAGACACAGAGAGACGTTGTGGTTAGGCGCAATAAATAGTGCTATCAAACATTACCAATTTTGAATAATCTTCCCTCCCCACCAACTACTCGACGCTATCAAACCCTTCTCCAAGCAGGCACCTTCGTTTTTGCACTCTGTTGAGCCTGTAGTGGATGAGGAAGTAGGCCACGGGGCTCTCTCTCTCTCTCTCTCTCTCTCTCTCTCTCTCTCTCTCTCTCTCTCTCTCTCTCTCTCTCTCTCAATTCTGGGGCCAGAGAGGTTGTGCGATGGTAGTTAACATGGTTTTGTAGGTGTAGCGTGCAACTTGTAAAATACTAGGAGATGGTAACAATTCACTGTGCATGTACTTAATCACACACAGAGAGAGGTAAACACAGAGACAGGTATATTATTGATGCCCGAATGGGTTAGTTAATGTAATATGACGTCCCATTCAAACGAGCATTTGATGTTTCATATATAGTCCATATTTAAATCTTCCCTTCATATACTTGCCTCAAATAAGCTATGAAGCTTTAACACATGCTAAATACTTTCTTTTTATGGGATTAATAGGGTTTCATAGGGCTAGCCTGAAACTTATAAAATACTAGGAGATGGTAACAATTCACTTATATAATCACACACAGAGAGAGGTAAACACACAGATATATTATTGATTGCCCGAATGGGCTAGTTAAATGCAAGATGACGTCCATTCAAAGGGACGTTTTGACGTTTCATATATCAGGCTACCCCTATGAAACCCTCTTAATCCTTGCAAAAAAAAAAGTATTTAGCACATGTTAAAACTTCACAACTCAACCGTAGTTGTAAAAGCTGCCATGTACTCAGCTTCACATTTGGAAGTGGCCATTGTAGGCTGCTTCTTACTGAGCCATGATATACATGAATCACCAAGGCGAAAGCAAAACCCACTAGTGGACACGTGTGTCATAACATCCAGCCCAGTCTGAATCACTGAAAGTATGCATCTGTGACTCATCCCCTTTGGATAAAATAATCTAAAATATTGAGTGCCCTGTAAATAGTGGAAAACCCGCTTAATAGCCTGGCAATGCTTCGTACCTGGGTTATGCATAAATCTACTCAACTGTGAGACCACATACTGTATATCTGGCCTCGTGTTGCACACATAAAGAAGGGTTCCAACAGCTTGCTAATACAAACTAGCATCAAAAGAGTCTCCTGCATCTTGAAGACTAAGTCGAGTACCTGTCTCCATAGGTGTAGCCACAGGTTTACAGTCTTCAAGATTAAACCTCTTCATAGACTAGATGGATTGGAAAGGGGCTCTAAATGGTTTCATTAGACTAATGTGAAAAGAGTTATGAATATGCCATTGTGAGGGAATATCTAGACGATAAGCATTAACATTAATTTTTGTTAGAATCTTAAATGGGCCATAAAATCTAAGGGCTAATTTAACCACAGGGTGTCTGTCCACACTTTTGATTTAGATATAGCTTCATGTACTTGTTATTATAGTATATGGGTGTGGTCTCTAGTGAAATCATTAAGTTGAGAAGTAATTTCTTACCATATACAACTTCAAAAGGATCTTTCCCTATGGTAGAGTGTGGGTGATTTCTTACCATATACAACTTCAAAAGGAGCTTTCCCTATGGTAGAGTGTGGTGTATTGTTGTAAGAAAATTTTAGCAAATGAAGATGTTGGTCCCAATTAGCTGGTGTAGAGTCTAGAATGGTACTATTAGTTGCTTTGGTTTGGCCATTACTTTTAGGATGAAAAGAAGATGTGAAATCAATTTTAGATCCAAGATTTGAAAATATAGCAATCTAAAAATAATTATAAAATCTAAATTCACGATCTAATACAATAACTTTAGGTAGACCATAATGTGCAAAGACATGTTTAATTAAAAGATGTGCATCTTGTGAAGAAGTACACAATGCCTTTTGCATGCAATAAAATATGTGCATCTTATGAAGTAGACAATGCCTTTTGCATGTAATAAAATATGCTTGCTTACTAAATCTATCAACAATAGTCCAAAGCATATCATTTTGTGCACAAGTAATAGGCAAACCAATAATGAAATCCATAGGTGTTTGTTCCCAAGGACCATCAGGAATAGGCAATGGCATAAGTAAGCCATGAACATGTTTTCCATGATATATCACTTAACTCATTGTTGACAAACAATACATTCAAAAATAAAGTTGGAAACATCATTGTTTACGTTAAGCCAATAGAAATATCTATTACTACTTTTAAAGTAGTAATTATGGCTCTATGACCAATGTAGGGAGGATTATGTAATTCTTATAGAAGCAATTATCTAGATGGAAGAGTTATGCATAAATGTTTTTCAAAGAAAAGGAATCCATCATGGTATGAATAATAATTAATAGGAAAATAGTTTATTAGAATACAATTTTAACCATATATCATGAAAGTGAAGATCATTCACATATGTATTATGCAGATGTCGTATACTTTGTTGGTTTGTTTTAGTGAGAAACTCAAAACCCATGAAATAACGTTTCTACATGCAAAGTGCATAGAGAACAGCAAGAAGTCCTTTATCATAAGTGTTGTATTTAATTTTAAAAGGTTTGAGCTTACGACTTTCATATGCAAGAGGATGACCATCCTTGCATAAGGACTGCACCAATACCAAATCCATTGACATTAGCAGACGATAAGGAAGAAAGATTGAGAAAAATCAGATAATTAAAGGACTGGGGTATGTGTCAAAATATGCTTGAGCATGTCGAAGGATTTTTGTTGGTGATCACCCCAATGAAAAATAGTTAGCATGAAAAGAAGCATAGTCAAAGGCAATGCAATCAAATAAAAATTGCAAACAAATTTTCTATAATAACTACAAAGACCTAGAAAAGAATGAACCTCAGTAACATTCTTTAGAGTAGGACAAGTCTAGACCTTTTTGGGATCTACTCTAATACCTTCAGCTGAAGCAATGTGACCTAAATATTCAATTTTCTTTTGAAAGAAAGACCTTTTCTCTAGATTAACATATAATTGTTTTACTTTCAAAAGTTTGAAGACAAATGCAAGATGTTTTTTGTGCTCTTCTTCATTTTAACTGAAAATAAGAATAAGATAAATGCAAGACATTGTTTGTGCTCTTATTCATTTTAACTGAAAACAAGAATGTCATCAAAGAAAACAATAATGAAGTGTTGGTATTTCAAGAAAATGTGGTTCATCATTCTAGTAAATGGTGCAGGCGCATTGGTAAGCCAAAAGGCATAACAAGAGATTTATAGTGCCTTGAAGTCTTGTAAATGTCAAAAGCATGCATATCTTGTTCAAGAGGCCAAAAAATTAGAAAATGTGTTAATTGGGGTCTAAATTGATCATATGAGTAGTCGAAATTGGGATTTCTGAGTATTTTGAGAGCATCTATATGCATCAAAACACCTAATCACATCAATTTTTTGATCAATTAGAGAAATTTGACTCTCTGCTTAATTTTACCTTAAAAGAGGAGACTATAATTAAGAGTCTAATAAATCTCCTAATTTATATTAATTTACATAATTGTTGATGCACAAAGATTAGCATTCCCTTGCTCTATCCAATGATGTGCTCAATTGTATGAATTAATTAGGGATTAATGGTTAATTAGCATTCCCTTGCTCTATCCAATGATGTGCTCAATTGTATGAATTAATTAGGGATTAATGGTTAATTAGAGTCCTTGATTAGTGTAAAAGAGGAAAAAATTAGTGAAAGGATTAATTTTAGATTAATTCTTAATCATTTTTTACATAACTCATTAAGGCTAATGAGCATTCAATGAGTAGATGCTCATGAGTTGTTAATTTGTCCATTTTGGGGGTCATTTATGAAGGGTGTAAGGGGTGTCATTAAAAGGTTGACTTTTTTTATTCACACTTACCTTTTTCGGAAAATGCCCATATCCCTTTCATTTTAAATTCAAAAAATATTCCCCCCCCCGAAAAGGAAAATTTGTATTTCTCACTAGACTCCAAAATATATATATATATATAATTTAAAAAATTTAAATTTAAAAAAAATCGATCGTGAAGACAGTTTTGGCGAACATTTCTGGCTGTGTGAAAGATAATTCCGACAAAAATTCTAGCCGCGAGGCAATTCGGTCGAAAATTCTGACCGTGAGAAAGGCAATTCCAGCAAAAATTTCAGCCATTAAAAGGCAATTCTGACGAAAATTTTCAGCGGTGAAAGGCAATTCCAGCGAAAATTCCGACCGTGTAAGGCAATTTCGACGAAAAATTACGGCTGTGAAAGATAATTCCGACGAAAAATTATGGCTGTGAAAGATAATTCCGACGAAAAATTATGGCTGTGAAAGATAATTCCAACGAAAATTTCCAGCCGTATGGAAAGACAAATCCGATGAAAATTTCTGGCCGTGAAAGACAATTCTAGTGAAAAAATCTGACCGTGAAAGACAAACCTAGCGAGAAAATCCGACCGTGAAAGACAAACCTGGCAAAAATTTCTGGCCGTGAAAGGCAATTCCAACGAAAAATGCTGGCCCTGAAAAGCACGAAAATTTTCGGCCGTGAAAGGCAAATCTAGCAAAAAATTTCGGCCCCATGAGAAAGGCCCGGCGAAAAGTTCCGGCCATGAAAGACAAATCCGACAAAAAATTACGGCCATGAAAGGCAATTCTGGCATGAAAAGAGGTCCGTCGACAAATTAAAAAAAATCAGCCAAAAAAAAGGGAGTATGGAAACCACCCCTGTTTGGAGGCCCATATCTCCTAAACCGTATATCCGATGAAGGCGCTCTAGGGCTCATCAAAAAATTGACATCGAGCTCTTTGACTTTGGACTGGTCTTCCAAAGTCAAAATCGACCATTTTAGCCTCCGACCAATAGCCTCAAAATTCGACCCGAAAATCGAGGCAAAAAACAACCCAAAAACCATGAAAAATCGTAAAAATTAGCGCAAAAAAACAACGACGAGCCATATTCAGGCTACGAACACCCGTTTGATCCAACGAAGAGTACATCAAGCCTCTTTAGGCTGTAATGGGCTGTGGGAAAGTATAAAAAGCAAAAAAAAAATGTAATTGCTCATTAAGGAGCATTTAGGCACTCTGACATGGCCATAATAGAGGGATTGCCAAGGATTACACAAGGACTGAACCCAATAGCTAACATATTCGAGCCATTGAGATCTATGCTGCAAATTCACCTCCCAATGCCATTGGCCATGCCTATAACAAGCGTGTCATCGGGTTTTACACCCCTTGTCACTTCGATTCCACCGGGCTTTGGTCCCTTGCCTAACATTCCCGTGAATCCTATAAGTACCAACCCTTTCCTGGATGCCCACTGTTAGGCGTTTTTCTGAGTGGTCTTTTTGGCTTGTGTACATACGTGTGCATGGTGTGAATGAAAACTTGGCCGTGGAATGCCTTGCCAGGTGTATAGGGTGGACAGTTTTGGTTTTGAGCAAGGTCAGATGGAGGTGGTTTCAGCTGTTCGGCCGTCTGAGTGTGCATGCGTCCAAAATAAAGTGGCATTGGAAGCAGTATGAAAGTGTATGGAGTGGGCACTGGAGGGTTGCATTTGAAGGTGGTGTGTGGAAGGCATGGTAATTTAAAGGTTAAAGGACATATGTAAGATGTGAGTGTGAAAGCATTTGGTGGCCATCCATTAGGCCTTGGAAAATGATAAAATATAATAAACGTGGCTTGCAATATAAAAAAACATGTGGAGGCGTGAGCTGCTGCCAGCGCAAAATCCAGAAGCTGGCGAGTCGGCGCCTGCTGCAGACAAAAGAGGGTCGCTTTGTTTGTGATGAGGGGGGGCTTCTTGGGACGCTGACAGGAGAGAGCGCAGCTGCAAGTAAGAGCCATGGGGGCTCTCTGGCGCAACAGCAGATTATGAGAAGGCGCAGCCGTGTGAAGAGGTAACAGGTAGTTGGTGTGGGCTACGCCTTCTGTGGGCCGCCTTGTGACGACTGGGGGACCAGTGGAGCGTAGACAAGGGAGTGCAGAGGAGGGCAAAGCGTGGGGCTGCAGCTGAGGCAGATAGGACCATCGCGTAGTCGTGGGGAGCCTCCCCGTGTGAAGAGAAGGTGCAGAGGAAGCTGGCGACAGGTTGGCTACGCAAGGAGCGTAGAGGGGCTGGCGTGGTTGGAGCGCAGCCGTGTGCGAGAGGGTAGCGAGCGAAGGCTTATGTGTTGAGCGACAAGTGGAGGGCGGCGGCTGGAAGGCAAGGTGTGTAGAGGCCGTCTTTGAGTTGGTGGCTGCAGCGCAGCTGCGAACAGAGAGAGCTATAGGGAAGGTGCAGCTGCAGTATGGTAGCGCATGAGGCGCCAAAGAACGGGCTGTGTGCGGGCAGAGCACACAAAGAGTGGAAGCCGCTTTGGTTTTCGACAAGTAGAGAGGTCAGCGAGAGCTACTGGAGGCCGCCTTTGAGGTGAGGAAGAGCTGGATGTACAGTTGCAGGTGTGCAGCTGGTTGGAAGCAAAGGGGATAGGCAAAGCGTAGGCTGGTGTGGGCCGCGTAGGTGAAGCCGACTGTGGACAGCGCGAGAGGGTGCCGATTGGAAGCGAAAGACAGGTGTTGCTGCTTGGTGGTGGGCCGGTAGCAGGGCAGATAAGCTGCTTGGGTTTGTTGCGAGGCTGACAGAGGATCAGCACAGAGAGAGAGAAAGAGATGATGGTCGAGCTGCTGACGCCACATGCAAAAGTGATGGGCTACAGAGAGACTTTCTGAAGTGAGTGGCCGGGTTCATTCTGGTGTGATTGGTACAGCAGGCAGGCATGTGGTTCGTGGTGATTGGGGATGTGGTGTATCCTCGGCAGTGTGACAGGCCTGACTGAGTGTTTTGTTTATGGTTGTGTGAGTAAGGCTTCTGTGTCGAGAGAAGCTTGTATGAAATGTTTTGACTGGAAATATATTGCTGGGTGTTTGCTTGGTCTATGGTGCCCCTGTTTGGTGATGTCTGTCTGGCGTGGGTTGGGTGGTGAAGTGTGAGAGAGTGTTCCAGCCGGTGGCTGGTGGTGCCCCCGTTCGTGTTGTTATTCCAAGTTTGCGAGGTGGAAGAGCTGTAGAGGCAAGGGTTTTCTTTCTTTTTTTCACCTCACATCCTTCTGGTGCCCCCACTGAGGAGTTGCTCTGACATTGTTTCACTGAGGATAGCTCTGGTGTTGTTCTTTGCCTAGAAGGGCGTGTGTTCCACTGAGGAGAGCTCAGGGATTGGTACAGGTTGTCATGATGTGGTCTTATCCGGAGTTTCATGGCAGGAAGGGTGAAGACGTGGTTGATTTTTTGGAGCAAATGGAGCTGGCATGCATTAGCAATCATGTCACAGATGAAGAGCAGGTTCTGAGGCTGAGAAAGATTTTCTTGAAGGGAGATGCTTGAAGATGGCTTAAGGATTTTGAAGTACAGGATGCTGGTGTTTTGACCTTGGACAGGTTGAAAGAAGGCCTTTTGAAGCGTTTTCAACCAGTGGAGGATCCTAGTGTGCTTTGGCAGGAGTTGAGAATCTTGAAGCAGGTACATGGGCAATCATTGGATGATTTTGTGCAGGTATTTACATGTTTGTGGAGTAAGTGGTGTATGACATTGAAGCAGGAAGTTCCTCCAATGTTTCTGAAGAAGAGTTTGTTTATTGATGGTTTGTTACCCCATTTAAAGGTCAGGGTTGAGTTGAAGAATCCCAGGTCATTTGATGATGCTGTTAGGGTTGTAGGGAAAAGGAAGGCAAGGTTTTGAAGCAGATGGAAATGGGTATTTATCCGTATGAGGGTGTCGTGTCTGTAAGGAATATGCATGTGAAATTGGTTGAGGTGGATAAGAGTTCTATGCAAAGTTTGATTAGACAGGAGCCTCAAAGGCCGATACAGGTGCAGAGGGGGATGTTTTATATGCCTTCTGACTTTTTTCCAAAGTTTTTAAAGCAGGTCCAGGTGGATGAAAAGAAGGTGGTGGATGAGAAGCAGGTGAAGGAGACTTGTGCAGATAAGGAGTTGCCAGTGGATTCTTCTTTGGATTTGGACGTCATGGCTTTGCAGGACAGTGATTTGGAAGGTCCTATTGGAGATCATTTTGATCTGGATGATATGCATGCACATGGAAGCAAAGAGGATGATGCCCTGGGATTGGCTGATGATAAGAAAGAGGAGCCGGATACAGAATGCTTTGAGGATGATTTCTTGTCAGATTCTGCAAGGGAGGAGGATGGGGTAGAGACTTCTGATGAAGTGAAGATGGTTTGTGATGCGGATGTGGTAAGCGTGGAGGAAGATCCTATCATCTTGGATTTTCTTGGACAACTGGATGATGGTATGGTACCTACAATGAACGAAGTGGATGTTGTTCCATTGGATGCATTATGTGCTGAGGAGTCTTTGGACGATGATACCAGGGGGGTTGGCAGCACTCAAGAAGGTATGCATGTGGATATGGCTGATGAAGAGCGTTGTGATGTGAGTATTGTGCCTGAGGATGATATCTGGGAAATTGCTAGCCTGGATGAACAGGAGCCAGAAGTAGAGATGGATGCAGATATGGTTGAGAGTGTAGCTAAGGCTTCTTTGCGGATTGCTGAAATGCTGAAGGCAAAGTCCCTGGAAGACAAAGATTCTGAGCCAGTTGAGCTGTATGGTGGTGAAGAGATGCCTGAAATACAGGAACTGGAAGTGCTGGTAGACACTGCTCTTGGGAAGGATGTGGATTTTGGTGTGTAGAAAGGTCAAGATACTGGAACCTGGCCTTCACTGGTGTTGATGAATGGAATGCTAAATGCTGGAATGCCACAGGTTTTGAAGACAAGGAGGTTTGTTTTGGATGAAGTGGACGTGGATGATTTTTTGGATATGGTTGATGTTTGGTATACAGTGATGCAGCCATGGTGTTTAACAGATGTCGGGGAATGGAATGGTGAACAGATGTTTCCTTTTGATCCTGGTGGATAGCTACTGGACTTTGTTTTTTGCTGCTGAGCATGAATGCTCTAGCAGATGGGGGGTGGCAAAGTATGTCAGGCGTTTTTCTGAGTGGTCGTTTTGGCTTGTGTACATACGTGTGCATGGTGTGAATGAAAACTTGGCCGTGGAATGCCTTGCCAGGTGTATAGGGTGGACAGTTTTGGTTTTGAGCCTGTTTTACAGGCCTGCCCGGAGTAAGGTCAAATGGAGGTGGTTTCAGCTGTTCGGCCGTCTGAGTGTGCATGCGTCCAAAATAAAGTGGCATTGGAAGCAGTATGAAAGTGTATGGAGTGGGCACTGGTGGAGGGTTGCATTTGAAGGTGGTGTGTGGAAGGCATGGTAATTTAAAGGTTAAAGGACATATGTAAGATGTGAGTGTGAAAGCATTTGTTGGTGGCCATCCATTAGGCCTTGGAAAATGATAAAATATAATAAACGTGGCTTGCAATATAAAAAACATGTGGAGGCGTGAGCTGCTGCCAGCGCGAAATCCAGAAGCTGGCGAGTCGGCGCCCGCCTGCAGACAAAAGAGGGTCGCTTTGTTTGTGATGAGGGGGGGCTTCTTGGGACGCTGACAGGAGAGAGCGCAGCTGCAAGTAAGAGCCATGGGGGCTCTCTGGCGCAACAGTAGATTATGAGAAGGCGCAGCCGTATGAAGAGGTGACAGGTAGCTGGTGTGGGCTACGCCTTCTGTGGGCCGCCTTGTGACGACTGGGGGACCAGTGGAGCGCAGACAAGGGAGTGCAGAGGAGGGCAAAGCGTGGAGCTGCAGCTGAGGCAGATAGGACCATCGCGTAGTCGTGGGGAGCCTCCCCGTGTGAAGAGAAGGTGCAGAGGAAGCTGGCGACAGGTTGGCTACGCAAGGAGCGTAAAGGGGCTGGCGTGGTTGGAGCGCAGCCGTGTGCGAGAGGGTAGCGAGCGAAGGCTTATGTGTTGGGCGACAAGTGGAGGGCGACGGCTGGAAGGCAAGGTGTGTAGAGGCCGTCTTTGGGTTGGTGGTTGCAGCGCAGCTACGAACAGAGAGAGCTATAGGGAAGGTGCAGCTGCAGTATGGTAGCGCATGAGGCGCCAAAGAACGGGCGGGCAGAGCACACAAAGAGTGGAAGCCGCTTTGGTTTTCGACAAGTAGAGAGGTCAGCGAGAGCTGTTGGAGGCTGCCTTTGAGGTGAGGAAGAGCTGGATGTACAGTTGCAGGTGTGCAGCTGGTTGGAAGAAAAGGGGACAGGCAAAGCGTAGGCTGGTGTGGGCCGCGTAGGTGAAGCCGACTGTGGACAGCGCAAGAGGGTGTCGATTGGAAGCGAAAGACAGGTGTTGTTGCTTGGTGGTGGGCCGATAGTAGCAGGGCAGATAAGTTGCTTGGGTTTGTTGCGAGGCTGACAGAGGAGCAGCACAGAGAGAGAGAAAGAGATGATGGTCGAGCTGCTGCTGACGACACATGCAAAAGTGATGGGCTGCAGAGAGACTTGAGGGTTAGCTGGTGTGGGCGCCTTCTGAAGTGAGTGGCCGGGTTCATTCTGGTGTGATTGGTACAGTAGGCAGGCGTGTGGTTCGTGGTGATTGGGGATGTGGTGTATCCTCGGCAGTGACAGGCCTGACTGAGTGTTTTGTTTATGGTTGTGTGAGTAAGGCTTCTGTGTCGAGAGAAGCTTTTATGAAATATTTTGACTGGAAATATATTGCTGGGTGTTTGCTTGGTCTATGGTGCCCCTGTTTGGTGATGTCTATCTAGCGTGGGTTGGGTGGTGAAGTGTGAGAGAGTGTTCCAGCCGATGGCTGGTGGTCCGTTCGTGTTGTTATTCCAAGTTTGCGAGGTGGAAGAGCTGTAGAGGCAAGGGTTTTCTTTCGTTTTTTCACCTCACACCCACACCTAGGACATACTGACTAGTCTAGGAAGGGGGGTGGCCCAAGGACTCACTGAGTCTCTTCCAACAAGAGCACTCACATACGGCCTCAATGATTCATACAAAAATACGATCATACAAATTTCCAAAATTATGGACAAATATGACGGAACAACAAACCCTGTTCAATTCATTCAAATGTTTGAACAGAGATGTGAAGCCTTTGGAAATCCCAACTTCCCCACTAAGGTACATGCGTTGAACTTATGCTTAGAGGGAAAAGCTAGTCTATGGTTCATCGCATTGATGCTGCCGGTGATCAAGACCAACTTCAAAACCTTGAAATCAGCCTTTATACATGGCTTTTCCAGACAAGGTGTCGATGGAGTGCAATAACAAAACTATTCAATTGAGCATCAACCAAATGAATCCATTAGTGATTTTATCCTTATGATAAAACTCTTGGACTCACATTGTGAGTCATGGGAAAAATTAAATGATGTTCATTTGAGGAGATGTTTCATGATGGGCTTGAAAAATAACTGCTTACATAACTTGATCATTGTATCCAATCCGGAAACATTCGATCAATGTTGCAAAGAAGCAATACGTTTAGATGACAATATGATAGAAGATGATCATACTACGAGGTGTTCCTTGTCTAAACCAAGTGAAGCAATGGCAAAAGAAAGATCAATCTCGGAATTGACATTTTCACAATTTTATGCAGCCTTGCTTAAAACCTTACAGCAAACATCTCTAAGAGAGGATGAAAACCTTCAAAACCAAACACTTAATGCCTCTAAAAGTGTGGAGCGAAATGCCTTGTGTTGAATGCAATCACTATGACCATCTCAATCCTCAATCATTGTGCATACAAGGCACCTATTCTTCTATACTACATATATTGTAAAACCTTTGACCATGATACTAAAAGTGTCCTGCTTCATCCACAATGGACTCAAAACCTCTCGTGCACCAAACAGAAAGAGTCCAAAGGGTAGAAACTACTCAGGAGACAGTTAATCAAACACTTCAGTGTTTCTATTGTCGTGGACCTCACAAGGTGGCAGACTGTACAGTTTGGAATACTTCCATGCCCATAGTCATTGACACCTTGCGAACCAATGTGTGAACGATGTGGCATTGATCACGTGTTCCAAGATTGCCCAAGATGAGTTGCTTCAATGCAACTTGTCTCACAAATTATAACTCTTAACATCTTAAGTGTACAAAACGGGCAACTGGCCATGGTACCCTTGAATGTGCGTACACGCTTACAAGCCAAGGCACAAGAAACAGTCAAAAGGAATGTAAAAGACAACACCTCAACATGGGTAGAAGAACATGCTTTAAAACAGAACCCAAAAGAGAAAATAAAACCTTCTAAACCTAAGAAAGACAAGGGACAAAAAACTATCGAAACCAAGGTTGAATTAAAAGATAGGGAAAACGAGTCTGTAGAGGACATAAGCCCAAAAAGGGATATAAACACAAAAGAGCCAAAAGCTATACATGATGCAGAAGCATCCATCTCAAAAACCACCACACAAACCACAACACCCATATGTGCAACACAAAATACAAAAACCTAAAAGAAAATCCGATCTCATTGCATGGGTAAACATAATGAAAAACTGACAAACCAAAGAAAGTCAGAGAATGAAACAAGTTCTAGTACATCACTAAGTGACGATGAAATAAATTCTTACTCTCTGTTCAGTGCACCACAGAGACCGATCAAGAAACTAGAACCCACCCAACCAACCCAAATGGAAAATAATGATCACATCACTAAGTTCTAGTACATCACTAAGTGACGATGAAATAAATTCTTACTCTCTGTTCAGTGCACCACAGAGACCGATCAAGAAACTAGAACCCACCCAACCACCCCAAATGGAAAATAATGATCACATCACATATATGGAACGCAAAAAGCAAGCTCGGGAGAGCATGCTTAGGTTGGTTGAATGTCTTACAGGGCCACCGGTTGTGATTGAGCCTCATAATGCCAATCCTGAAAGAGCAACCAAGATACAAAGCCTAAAGGAGTACGGCTTCCCCTTTCAAGAGAAAGACATACTCTCTACAGAGAAGAGTCATTTTAAACAGATTGTACGAACTATAGGCTTGAGAAAGCACATGAGGAATTCGATAATTCCCTTACAAGATTAAAACAGTCTCTCAAAATCTCATTCAGAGGAATGCTTTTCTCTCATCATAAAGCCAGCATCACATCGGCACTTGCATCTTTAATGGCTCAACCTGAGTTATACAAGGACATAATGACTGTGAGGATTCGCAAGTTTCCAAATAGTCCTCATTAAGAATTGTGAGAGGGCCAAATGTGCTAGTGTACGCATTGGGTACTCTTGAAAAAGCTGAGACCCAAACAAAGGATAAAAGTGAATGGGAATATGAAACAGAAACAGGATCTGAAGTTGAAACAATAACCAAAACACCCATGGTTCCCTTGGAAGATTCTATCATGGTATGGTTGGATTTCCCTACAGGCAATGATGTTTAGCGCAAACGCGCATTGATTAGCCCTCGAGCTAGTCATAACACCGTGACAATAGACACCTTGATATCATTGGGACAACCTAAACTCATCCCTGCAATAGTCTTGCATGAGGATCCAATGGACAAAACATTGAAGTTCCATGTTACTTTAGATACACTACTCATCGATGGCGATATGGAATTTACATTCCATGTCACCCTAGATTCCTTTGAGTATGATGTCATCTTTGGTGGACCTTCGATAAGTGAATCGTTGTATTCACTAGATGAATCCATGCAAACAATCACCTTGAACACTCCTATAGGCAATGTACAATTGCTTTATGGGAGGAAGAAACCTTGCAGGAGTTGGAACTTCAACATATCTTACTGAAAAGATCCCTAGAATTTTTGTTGGATTGGAAATTTCAAATAAAATCACCACAGCTTAAGCACAACTTTATCCAACACGAGAACACAATCTCATGACCCTAGATCTATGGGATTTGTTAGGTCAACCAACACTCACGGCCCATCCTGAAAGAATAAAATTTACACAAGACTTGAACATGCCATGTTTGGGGTACTTTGTGAACATACAATGTATATTGAAACTAACCCCCTTACTTGCAAGTTTTTTGTGGTTGAGTATGTGTTGGAAGCAGATTTAATCTTGAGGCATAAATGGATTGTTATTGCCCAAGCACACTGTGCTTTGCTAGTGATAGAGTCATCATGATGGTCAACGATAAAAAGTTGGTAATACCATATTGCCAGGAAGAGGATCCAACTTTAATGGATTTTTATGATGCTGAATGCAAAAGGATACAAGCCTCTTCCACAAAAGTCCCTCTACAAAATGACCTACCTGCATCAACAACCAACTCCAATAAAGCCTCTACTCCCTCAACCCCATCCTCACCTACGAAGTTCAATGCCAAAACCTTGCAATCAACAGCTATTTCTAAAGAAGTTCCCAGAGCCAAACCATCTATCTCTAACAGGGAACTCAATGGAAAGGCCCTGGATCCTATGCATCTTTATCTCGACAAACCTCATCAAAGGAGACAGCCACATGCTCAAAGGCCTCGTTCATCGACATCCACTCCACAAGAGACTCTAACCTCATCATCATCAACAATGCCCATGAGTCTAAAACCCACAGCCTCAGCACCAGCCAAAGTCAAGGAAGGCCCCAAACCTTTCCACATCAACCAAGACTCCCACAATCACGATATCTTAATAGTATCAAAATGTGGGTGGAGAAGTAGTTACTTGTAGTTCAAGGCTACTATGAAGGTGCCAATCAACTTTGGGTGCCTCAATAGTCAAAACCTCTTCCTCAACATAGCACTGGAAAGCCAAGTATAAAGAAAATTACTCCACAACACCGTCCACAAAAGCCTATGAGAGTTCCTCAAAAAACTCCACCAATGCAACAAGTGTGGGTACCAAAAACACTGCTACAACACCAGGGTACTATGAAAGCTTGGGTCCCCAAGCGCATCACAAAGTCCCCTAAGCAGAAGAAAGCCTCAACATGAAGCACATCGGTCACCAAATTACAGTGTTCGTCAAAGATGGGTGCCTATGCATGTACTTCAACAAGAAGGATTCTATGATGGTAATTCCGTCATATGGTTACCAAAATCAAACAATGTGAAGAAAACCTCACCACCGACTTCAACCCCAACAACTTCACCTAAAGTTTGACAAGAAATGGAGGCCCAAGAGATAGCAAGCAAATCACTCAACCACTCTCGTGCATTCAGCACCAACACAAGAGCTTGTCTATTCAAGCAAACAATCAGCAGTCTTCCCTACTTCCTCGATATCATTTCAGCAACAAATTCAAGAAGCAATACGGAGACTTAGGAGCACATCAAGAATAACAATGCTCTTGTCACCTCTCTGGAAATGAGAAATGAGTGCACAAGAAGCTAATGCTTGCAAATCATAACCTAGATGACCTTTTTTATATACAAAAAAAACCTCGAGGTCAAAACCTGCAAATTCACGGAGTTCCATCTCACGGCTTAAGAACCTGCACTTTCACAATTTAAGCCCATCACAGATAAATCCATATCACGCAATAGCCACTATATATTTGTTAAGCTTAGTGCTTACTATTCTTTTGGCTAAATTAATGTAGCAGTTGCTCCATGGGTACATATACATACTCATGCACTGGAGAACATTTGCACCGAAGCCTCCCATCGACAACTTCCAGGTACATCTCTGGATGGGGGGGCCATGGTGGGCAAAAGTCTGGTCAATATAACCCATCGCCTGGAATTTTCCTTCAAATTACAAACCTCTCCAAACGATGCCACAATCTTCATAACTCAATGATTTTCAATCCCTAGTGAAGATCTCTATATTAGCCTCACAAGCCGACGTAATTCTTTCAATCCTCACCAAACAAGTGGCTACTTTAACACAGAACAGTTCAATAAGAGTCTATATGACTCAATTCTTGTACTTCATGAAAATCTACTTCTAAGAGCACTTAAATATACATAAAAACATAAAAAGCACATGGGAAAAAGAAGACAGGATCATGTCCTACTCAACAACATTTGACAAGAATCCTGCCACAAAAGGGACATCATCATAAGCCAATTACTTCAAAGGATGAATGTCGCTTCAATGAATCAAATGAGAAATTGAGAATCACCATCTCGTTCTGATGATTAAGTCTACATTCCTCCGAATCCTTCTCTCTCTTCTCTCCCATTATTAACATCTCTTAGTGTCCCCACTAACAAAAATCACATGTAACCTTACCGATGATTGCCAAAAATAAATTGAGCCCCAAAAAGAAAAAAGAAAAAAAAGGGGGACTCACACAAATGTAAAAATGCAATCATTCGCAAAAAACTCCACCCCCCACCCCGTTAAAAATTCCCAATAAACCACTAACCTCTTCATTCATTAACTAGCTTTTCTTATTTCCTCCAGAGGAACAAAGACCATTTAACGTCATTTAACATCAAAGCCATCGACAAAGCTTGTTCATGCTCCCCGCACAAAGGTCTTCAACGCGATCACGCGGATGTGATCGTCATCAAGAAGGGGGGGATGTTAATCCAATTCTATGATTAACAAGAGCTACCGCCATTATCTTACATCAAGGAGTCACGATAGATACACCAAAGGAACATACATTCAAGATATGAAGGAATAGTGTCCAAAGCTACAACTTGAACGAACGCCCGTAATGGTATGACGGAGTATTTATGGCGATTCCCGCTTCAAGAGCATGTGGTAGCAAGTTAGGATGAAGTCCTAAGTGATGTACTTCTATATTATGAGAGTAGTCATTTTAATAGCATTAGGCCTCTTATGAGCCTAAAGTGCCCGGCTGGCCATAGTTTAAGTGAGTGTGAACACTTATGGCCATGTATATAAGTGAATTTCTCTCATAATACAACAGACTCTTCCATTGTATGTCTTTCTCTTGCTAATCTCTCTCCCTAATGCATGCTAGTGAGTGTGTGTGAGTAAAGTGAGGTGAGAGGAGCGACGAGGACCCATAGTGTAACGTGGCGGTGTGACAACACTCGTAAGAGTTGTAGAGCTTAGAGACCTCAAGGGTTACGAGCTCGGCCACTGGAAAGATCCTCATCACACGACAGTTGTGGTTCACCAGGTAATCTCTTTTTGGATATGTTTCAAGGAGGGTTAGGGTGAGCCATAACAGCCTGGTTGGCTACACGTGTAGCATGTAAGCAAGGTTTCTTTGTAATATTAATGTTGTGACTAATAGGCTTAGGTTGAGTTACATTGCTTTGATCATTAATATTCTTTACATTTTGATTGGAATTTCTACATACATTACTAGGTGCTATCCAAGGCTTTCTATTTGCATTAAAATTATTAAAAGAACATGGTCCACCAGTAGGAGCACCATAATGACAAGAGGAAAGCGTTGTTGGTTGAAAGATCCTAGCCCTCTCCGTGCAACGAATTCGGGGGTGTTAGCAGCGGAAGTAGCACTTCTTGTGCAGGACAGAGCCTCTCACTCGGGGCCTCACCACAACAAATATCTGGACAAGAGACTAATCCCTTGGTTTATTCCAAAACCGAACCCGAAAAAACTTTCCTCGCCCAGAAAGCACGGGCGATTCCTCAAGGATATTTTTATTCTAACGTAGTCAAGAGCCTTAACTAACCAAACTGATCCGACCGAACCAGTAATAAGTCACATGGTCAAATCAAGAAAGAGATTTGCACTTGGATCATAGAGACCAACGCTTTTTTCCTCGTCAAGAGGCACAGCCGTTGATTCTTTTCCATAGAACAAGGACTATCCGAGATTTACTTCATCTATCGTAACATAACAGAATTGAGTCTCTCTTTAGGGATCCATCAGTCCGCCTAACCCCATCCACCAGTCCCATGGGTTAGCCAACCGCCCAACCACTGTAGTGATAGGATCCATTCAGGAATTTGGTTATGTTTTGTCCCGAGTACCAGGGAAAAGATTTCCCAGGCCCCCTAGCCAGCGCTTAAAGCAAACTTCAAGATAGTCACACCACTTACACACCCAATATGAAATTGCCTGTTTCACAGATTCAACTGTCTTTAAAACAATCTTTTCATGAAAACATAGTATCATTGATAATAATCCTCCAAAATATCCAAGTTGAATTCTAATTTCCAATCATTCTTTCATCGGTGTACCTATGGCATCATTGGGTGGCAACAACCAGAACGCTCACCACTTGTTCACTCAGGGGCCTTTTCAATAGTTCCTAGCTCATAGTACCCGAAAATATATTCACTTATAAAAATCCAGATGGACTCTCCGTTTGAAGATCAGCAAGATCAACCAGCAGATCCATATAAAAGAGCCATGGACTCATCCGTTGGAGGACCAGCAAGGACAATCAACCAGATCCATGCTCCAGTTCAGAAAACAACTCTAACTCCTTGTTCCATTTTCTTCCTCGACGCACGTGTGGGTATCTTCGGCGACCCAGAGCCCGAGCACCGTATGGTCAGCACCCTCTAGGCTCCTTCGCAGGTCACCTAGCGCTTCACTCATAGGCCGCTTCCCTGGTCCCTCATCCACCGTACCGGAAGCTCACCATTTAAATCGAACCGAGGCTGGTCAAGACCTTGGTCCACCTTGCTACGCGAGACGTCCTCCATTGACTCTCCGTCAGCTGTTGCAACTTTATCACTTAGGTCTCCACGACCTCATTCACAAGATGGTCAAAATGCTTCCCTAGCATTCTTGACATAAAACGGTCATTTAAAAACAAGTCATAAATATAGTTTCTAACAAATTCTCATCTTTCCACATTGTTCCACATCATTTCTCGTTGTTCCACATTCTTCTACATCAATTCACATTGCTAAATCCACATCCAATCATATGTATTCCCATCGTCCTTCATCCATTCTCATCTAGTCACATCATATTACATCTCATCATCCATTCTCATCTAGTCACATCATATTACATCTCATCACATCTATCCTCATCACATCTCATCCATTCACATCTACCCATATCCATATCTTATCACATCACATCCATTCACATTGCATCTCATCCATTCACATCTATCCCGATTCACATCACATCACATCTATTTCACATCACATCACATCTATTCACATCACATCTCATCCATTCACATCACATCTCATCCATTCACATCTATCCATATCACATCACATCACATCCATTCACATTGATTCACATCACATCCATTTCACATCACATCACATCCATTCACATCTATTTACATCACATCACATTCACATCCATTCACATCTATTTACATCACATCACATGTCATCCATTCACATCTCATCACATCCATTCACATCCATCTCATTCATTACATCCACATCACATCACATACATCCCATCCACATTACATCGCGTCCGCATCTCATTCTCATCCATTTACATCACATCACTTCCTTTCACATATCATCACATCTCAATCTCATCTCATCACATTCACATCCACATCCATTTACATCACATCACATCCCATCCACATCTCTTCACATCCATTGATATCACATCACATCCCATCCACATCTCATCACATCCACATCCATTTACATCACATCACATCCCATCCACATCTCTTCACATCCACATCCATTTACATCACATTCACATCCACTCACATCCTATCATATTGCATTCACATCTTATCACATCCACTCACATCTTATCACATCCACTCACATCCTATCATATTGCATTCACATCTTATCACATCGCATTCTCATCTTATTCACATCGTATTCACATCTATTCACATTTAGTAACATTTTCTACTTTCGATACCGATGAGACTTTTTCTAAATTTCTGCCAATTGCTTGGCCTAGTTAAAGGTACTTTTTCTCGATGGATAATTTTATATTCTTTCTCAAATCAAGTGAACTATATTCAATATTCTTCTTTTGAATAAAAGATTCAATAATGCTCAAAATTTCACTTTTGATAAATACTCATAATTTGAATTATAATAAAAATTCCTCTTTTTCCATTTAATTTCTTAGATCTCAAATATCATGGAAATTCCTCTTTTTGCATTTAAATGATTGAATTCCAAATGTCATGGGAATTTCTCTTTTATCATAAAATAAATTTATATAAAATATCTCTTTTCTTTCATAAAAATATCCATTATTTCAAATATACCAAGAATTTCACTTTTACCATTTAAATGATTGAATTCCAATTGTCATGGGAATTCCTCTTTTATCATTTAAATTTTCTCATGCATAAAATAAATTTATCTAAAATTTCTCTTTAAATTAAATATTTATTATTTTAATATACCAAAATTTCTCTTTTTCCATTTAATTACATGGATCTCCATTATCATGGGAATTCCTCTTTTTGCATAAAAATAAAAATACCAAAAAATTTCTCTTTTCTTTAATTAATTATTTATGCATAAATACTAAAAATTAGTTTCCCATGAATTTGATGAAAATCATTCTTTTAGCATAGGATATCCAATCCTAGAATATGGTAGGAAGTCCTCTTTTCACATTATGCATAAAAATGAGTTATGTAGTATTAATTTCTAAAATTTTTGCCATAGCTTCGCTGCTATTACTGATAATTTTTAATATTTTTAGAAAGAATAAGACTTTGTAATACAATTGTGATAGAATACTATCCTTAGACTTAAATCCAATTTATGGAATTAAATCATAAGTTTACCATAATTTTATTAGCATAAAAGTATTAAAAAATCATTTTCTTAACCTCTAGCTTAACAAGCTTAGAGATTGATTTTGAATTAAGAATTTATCAATGAAAAGCATTCATTTGCTAAAGAATTAGTCATAGGAATGACTATTCTTTTGGGGAGAGAGAGATATACATAAAAAGCATCCTAATTAAGCATAAAAACTAACTTTTTGTGATTAATCATTAGAATTCTTATAGAAAGCTTGATTTGCATTGAAAACAATTAATTTGCAACTTCTCAAGCTTGAGAGGGACTGAGAAGTGAAATCTTTTGAGAATATTAATGAAAACCATGAAATCACTTCTTACCTCATGATTTGGCTTGCTTCTTTATCTTAGAAGGAAGCCCCCAACCAATCAATTGGTTTAGTATGTTGAGAAGAAAGCTCCAAGGATTGTTGAAGAGAGAGAGAAGCTCCAATCTCTCCAAAAGTAGAGGATTTTTAAGGGATAATAGAAAATATCATTATTTTAATGTAATACTGGCATGGTATAGTTCACAAATTTTTTTACAAAAGACTAAGGAGCTATTTATAGGTGAGGGAGGCCACTAACCAAGTCCAACTGGGTTCTAGAATTTTTTAGGTTCAGTTTGACTCGATTTGGACAAGATTTAAACCAGTTTGGCTCCCTTTTTTATTTGGTTTGATCTAGGAGAGAGGAGAGATAAAAATATCACAATTTTTTTGAATTAAAAACTCATCCACATGTGTGAATTAGGCGCCTACCTCAAGAGTCTCCCTCTCCTTACCAAGGTGTCAAAAATGCATCATTATTCTAAAATATCTCATTTTTTTAGTAATATCTCATAGTTTTTAACTAATAAACCTTGTACTCAGTCAACTCTTCATCTTATGTGAGCATTTACTCATTTTTGGGTATTTTCTTTTATTCTTTGGATTTATATCATCCCAACACTTGGATTAATCCAATTGGCCCATTGGAACCTTAATTGGACCATAATCCAAAAATTTCTGAAAATGTAGACCCTTAGGCTAAGGTCCTTTATATACATTTTCAATTAATTCCAAATGCACATTGGAAAGTTCTTTTTGAATTTCTGTTTCAAGAGAATCCATTTTAGACACTAGGAGGATTTTTACATCCAAAGATATCTTAATATAGGATTATCTCTCTCTAGACTTTTTCTCTCTCTAAGCCAAAACAGGGTAAAACAAGATCTTTCTTCTATTTCAGAGAGGGGAATAATTACAAAAACAAAGGGGAGGTTCTTACACCTTTACACCTTACATTGGTTGTTATTGAAGCATGAGGAATCTTACATTGGTTGTTATTGAAGCATGACGTTTGCTGATTATTTGATAAAGAAGTATTGAATTAATGAGGGGGTTTTGTCGATTGTTGCTGAAGCCTGAGGTTTGTTGATTATTTGATAAAGAAGTATTGAATTGATGAGGGGGTTTATGCAAACCTCTTTTACATTCCACTTCATAAGCTAAAGAAATAACTTCATCAAAGTGAAGTAGGTTTGAACATGTTTACCTCCGCTTGAATAGTCTCTTTGAGTCCAAATTCGTACAAAAGTTGAATTGTATCTTCAATTACTTCTTCAAGTTTACAGAGTTGTAGTAGATTTTACCAAAATTTCTCCATGTATTGAAAGTATTAGGGTATCGTCTCGCGTTCGAACATAGTCAAAGTGTCCCATGCAGTACATGCCTTATGAGTAGACTGAGGTGGCAAAAAGCTTGACTTCACTTTGCATTGGAATTCCACCCACGTAACTGGTCTGTCACAACTATTACAAAGAACATTCCACCATAATGATGCCTGGTCAACCATGTGGTTAGCATGACATTTTATCTTATCCCTTTCTGAAAAGGTATCCTCTCATAACAATAATCATCCAATTAACTTAGCCATGAAAGCACAAGACGAGCATCCTTTTTGCCATCAAATTTGATAAAAGAGAAAGTACAACGGCTAATCTTACTATCCTTTTTTATTTTTTGAACATTGAAAGTATCCGTGATGATCTTGGTGATGCATGCATCTTCAGAAGGAGGAGTAGAGACTTCATTACCAATCAAGTCATTGAAAGTATCCATGATGATCTTGGTGATGCATGCATCTTCAGAAGGAGGAGTAGAGACTTCATTACCAATCAGGTCATTTGAGGACAAGGCATTTATGTTGTTCATCTTGAAGAAGTTGCTTAAGAAGTTGAATACGATCTTCAAAAGTCAATTGTGGAAGTGGACAATTAGAAAATCCACCATCTTATGCATTAGTGTCTTCATTAGTGGGTGATGTCGTTGATGGGTTGGCTGAAATCAGCACATGAATCCATCGGTTTGAGATGAAGAAGCTTGAATTGTTTCAGTTATGTGGCTAGAAATCTCTTCTTGATTTTTCCAAAGCAGCCTCTTTGTCTTTTGGTTCTTCACCGCTTTCAATTTTTTCAATCAACCTTGGCTCTCATACCACTATTATGGGAGGTTGACATGAACCAAATGACTTGATTACAAAATATTAAATACCAAGCATAAAATAGAATAAACAATTTCTCAAGACACAAGATTGGATCCAATTTTCGCCACACAAGAGTGAGCCCACACTTCCTCTTGGTGTACATTCAAACGCTTCCTCCATGGGTAGTGAGGGCATTTCTTTGAGTGGCAATGAGATAGGTTTCCATGGATAGAGAAAGGGAGGGTCTTAGTTCTTGCCTTATACATTGGTCAAGGGCAATGTCTACTCCAAAACATCCAAGAGAGCTTATATGCATGTTTACAAAATACCCATAAGGGTGTTGAGATACAAGCCTCAACCCAACAAGATACACTCTTCTTGGCTCAATAGGGGCAAAGAACATAGCTTATAGACTTGCCAATTTTGTAAGATTCCTCCCCAGCCCCTCAAGATGTCCAATCTCTCCTCCTGTAATCATTCCCCTTGTCAGAATATTAACAGATCTTGTTTCTACCTATTTTGGCTTAGAGAGAGAAAATATTCTAGAGAGAAGTTATTTAATTTTTAGATATTTTTGGATGGAAAAATATCTCTTCTTATTAAAATAAATTCCCCGGAAACAGAAGTTCAAAAAGAAATTCAGAAGGTGCATTAGAAATAAATTATAATCTATTCAAAAGGCCTTAGCCTAAGGGTCCAGATTTTTAAAAAATTTTAGATTAAGGTTCTGAGGTGCCAATTAGATTAGTCCAAATGTAGGGAGGAGATAAATTGAAGAAATAAAGAAAATCTCCCCAAAAATGAGTAAATACTCACATAAGATGAAGAGTTGACTAAGGACAAGGTTATTAGCTTAAAAAGAAGAGATATTTAGAAGAAATGATGCATTTTTGACACCTCAGTGTTGTGGGGGAATTCCCCTCATGAAGGAGGCACCTATTTCATGTGTGGTTGAGTTTTAAACTCACAAATAATGAGATATTTTCATCTCTCCTCTCTCTTGCTTCATCTAGATCCAAAAAGTAAGCTAAACTGACCTAAAAATGGTCAAAAATTGACCAAACTGATCTGAAAAATTCTAGAATCAGTTTGCTTGGTTAGAGGCTCACTTTTTCCTATAAATGAAGCCTCCCCCTTTGTAAATGGTTAATAGTGTTTTATGCACTGTTACTTTACTTCTCCCCAGAGCCAAAAACAGTGAATTCATTGATAATTCATTTGTTTTTTACCATTTCCTCTTCAAAAGAATTAGTGGCCACTCTTGTTGCAACAAGAGTAGATCCCTCAAACCATCAAGCCAAAGGAAAGCTCACAAAACTCCTAGTAAGTTAGAAATTCTACTTTTTCTTATTCTATTTTATGGTTTTCTGATTTTTGCTTTCTTTAAAATGAAAATGGATGTTATGCCTTGCTGGAAAGGCTTTCCCCCTTCTCTTCATTATTGAATTCAGCCTTTGTTTATCCTAGATGTGTAATCAAATTGATGGAATTAAACTTTTCATATTGTTTACTCTTAATAAAGTGAAAATTGATTAGATTAGAATGATTTAAATCATCTTGGATAATTTCTAGTAAATTTTAGAGTGAAAATTTTGAAAAATGGTCAGTCATACAAAGGAAGTTATGGCAAAATTTTCTTAAATTTGGTGAAATAAGTTTTATCTTTTTATGATTCAAAAAGAGTAATCCCCACCAGTTGTGTATTCTAAAAGTGTTATTTTTATTCTATGCATAGAAAAATGCATATTAGAAATATTTTTATTATAAAAGTGTTATTTTCATTAAAATTATTTTCTATGCATAGAAAGATGCATACTGGGAATATTTTGATTATGTTTTATGTCAAGAATGCTGGGGAGGCATTTTTGACCGTCTGTGGTGAATGGGGTCATGGAGACCTATCTGTTAAAGTTGCAACTGCTGTGACGGAGAGTCAACGGAGGACGTCTCGCATAGCAAGGTCGGTCGAGGTCTTGACCAACCTCGGTTCGATTTAAGTGGTGAGCTTCCGGTACGGTGGATGAGGGACCAAGGAAGCGGTCTATGAGTGAAGTGCTAGGTCACCTGCAAAGGATCCTAGAGGGTGCTGACCATACGATGCTCGGGCTCTGGGTCGTCGACGATATCCACACGTGCATCGTGGAAGATATTGGAACAAGGAGTAAGAGTTGTTTTCCGAATTCGGGCATGGATCTAGTTGATTGACCTTGCTGGTCCTCAACGGATGAGTCCATGGCTCTTTTATATGGATCCGTTGGTTAATCTTGCTGATCTTCAATGGAGATTCCATTTTGATATGTGAATATATTTCCGGTTACTATGAGCTAGGAACTATCGAAAAGGCCCCTGAGTGGACAGGTGGTGAGCGTTCTGGTTGCCAACGATGCCATAGGTACACTGATGAAGGAATGATTAGAAATAAGGATTCAACCGGAGATTTTGACGATTATGATCAGCAACACAATGGTTTCATTAAAGGATTGTTTTTAGAAGATGCTAATTCTGTGAAAAAAGGTAATTTCATATTGGGTGTGTAAGTGGTGTGACTAGTTTTAAGTTTGCATGAATTTCCGGCTAGGGGGCCTGGGAACTCTTTTCCCTGGTACCTAGGACAAAACCTAACCAAATTCCTAATTGGATCCCATCACTACAGTGGTTGGGCGGTTGGCTAACCCATGAGACTAAATTTCTGTTGGTACGATAAATGAAGTAAATCTCGGATAAAAATTGTTCTATTGGAAAGAATCAACGGCTGTGCCTCTCAATGAGGAAAAAAGCGTTGGTCTCTATGATCCAAGTGCAATCTTTCCCTTGATCTGACTATGGGACTTACAGGTTCGGTCAAATCAGTTCAGCTAGTTAAGGCTTTTGACTACGTTAGAGAAAAGTTATCCTGGAGGAATCGCCCGTGCCTTCCGGGTAAGTGAAGTTTTTTCGAGTTCAGTTTTGGAAGAACCGATGGATTAGTCTCTTGTTTGGATATCCGTGGGCGAGGCCCGAGTATGGGACCCTGCCCCGCGCAAGAAGTGCTACTTCCGCTACTAGCACCCCAGAATTCGTTGTGCAGTGGGGTCAGGGATCTTACAGCAGCTGGTATCAGAGCAATTTGGCTAAAGTGGATCAACCGAGAAGCCAAGAATGTCATAAATTTATGAAGTAGCAGTAAAAGGTTGGAATTGTGTGATGAAACTCATACAAATTGATATTCAGAATGAAATCCTAATTTGATAATTGGGTCTTCAGATGGAAGTACTGCAATTGTATGGAATCCCTGACTTGCTTGAGGCCTAGACATGATGGTATATACCTTATAATTCCAAGGACCGTGACTGCCCGTATATACCGAGGGTATAACTGCAGCTCTTTACTGACAGTATATATGAGTAAATCTAAGATCTTGAAATTATAAGCTAAAATGCTATCCAGATGATGAATTCGAATGTTGTTGATATGATTTTAAAATTCTGGTTGAGAACTGATGAGTTGAATTGGATTCTGATTGAAAAATGATGATTCCTAAATTTTTGGTTGAAAAGCAATAAACTGAGCAAAACCACAATGAGGATGAATGTGACGAGTCCCTGTGTTGATGTTTGTAACTGGAATGATGATAATGACTTCAGCAAATCACTATGAGATTAGTGGATTGTGCTGAACAGATTGCTATTGTTAACTCTTGACCCAATGGATCAAGTTAACGGATGACAAATTTAAAATCTATAAATGATAATGCGAGTATCTTTATCCCACGATTCTGTGGGGAGCCGACCTATCTAAAGAACCCCAGAATCAGATGAATCAAAAAATTGGATTTGAATCATAAAAAAAGGAAACTTAACAAGATTTTTCGTATTGATAGGGACATGGATCGAGGTCGTCGTGGTAGAAATGATAACCCCCAACTCGATGAGGAAGAGCTCGACCTGGATGTTCGTAAAACTCTTCATAGCTCGCAGCCTGGACCTTTCAAGGGTGAAGGGAAAAACTTGGGAGAGGCCGTGGGGAAGTGGATCGAAGCAATGGAAAAATACTTTGATGTCACCGGGTACAATGAGAAGAGCAAAATGGCTCTTGCAAGGCTGAAGATTGTAGAAACAGCCAGAGTGGCATGGAGAAACCACTGCGAGACAAATCGTCTGGATCGAAATACCCAGACATGGAATGATCTCAAAATTTACCTAAGGACGAGGTTTTGTCCTCCCGGCTTTTTGGAAACAAAGATGAACAAATTCTTAGAGCTAACCCAGGGGAGCAGAACTATTGAAGTATATCACCAAGCGTTCGCTCTTCTCCTTAAATACTCACCACCCCGCTGAATGAAGAACAACTGATGGCTAGGTTCATTCCGGGGACTGAACAAACCTTTGAATATTTTTGGTGAAGAACGCGAAGCCAGTTTCCATGGCCGCCGAAGCAGTGCGGATGGCAAAGGATTTCTCCAAGGCCTTTGATGTCAAGGTCCCACCAAAGCCAGCACCATCACCTTTCAAAAGATTATTAGTTCCAGAAGGTGATTCCAACCTTCCACCGCCTAAGAGATATCAGGGTCAATCCCATGATAGGGGAAGTTCCAGAATGGAAGAAATGTCCTTTTCCTCCCGAAACTCAATCCCCTGGAATTTAACTTGAGAAGTTCCACCCTTGAACTGTAACCAAAAAAAGGGGAAAAAAAGAAGAAAAAAGGGAGAAAAACAAGAAGATGATTTTTTTTTGGGATTCACCCTTACTAGACATGCTTCATTCATACCTCTGAATCACACTAAAGAGAATTTAATAAGTTACATGGCTGTAATACTTGGTGTGAAAGGACATGTTATCATCAGTAACTAATCATAATAATGGGTAAGCTCATTGGGTTACCATTCTTCTTTCGATTGGGGCTAATTACTGTAGAGCAGATGTTTAGTGAGTAGACACAAATGCTCACCCACTGGTGGAAAAATACAAGTATGTATTATGCACCATAGTCTTGTCATTGACATCTTTCTAAGTACATCTCTTGATGGGGGGGACATGGCAGGTGAAAGCCTGTTCAATGGTATGACCCATCATTAGGATTCCCCTTAAAGAGGTGCAACAAGCACAATAGGTTGTCCTTAGTGGCACCCATTCACACTCACTAGCAACATACCCCTTCGATTGTAGTATCTTCACCATAAAATCCCATAATCATCTCAACAAGATGAATTTTTTAATTAACCTCGTAAGTCAAAATATTTCTTTCATGCCTCTGCAACAATTTTGACTTTAACAACAGCTACATCAGTTGACTCACTTTAATCCACTTCATTGTATATTTGCTTGTAAGAGCATAAAATATTTTTTGTACATAAAAAAATAAAAAAGCACATGGGATGAAGCATATAGGGACATGCCCACTTCAAGATCAGCCTGACAAAGACGTCACAAAGTCCTACAAAAGCACATGGGATGAAGCATATAGGGACATGCCCACTTCAAGATCAGCTGACAAAGACGTCACAAAGTCCTACAAAAAAAAGGAAAGTAATAACTAAGAAGCCACATATTTGCATCACCTTAATATATCAAATGAGGTACCGAGATGCACTCTCTCATTCTGATGATTGTGGAAACATGCCTTGGACCCTCCCTCCATCTTTCCTCCATTGTTGCTAACAAGCTTTAGAATTATTGCTAACTTGATATAAACAATTTAAACTCACTTTCAAGATTGCAAAAGTAGAAAAAAATTACAATCACTCACAAAAATCCCCACCCCCTTTAGTAACTTCATCATTCACTACCTAGCCTTCCTCATTCTTTTTGGATAAACAATCATTGAACTTTCATGTAGCATCATAACTTTCATTGCCAAAGGAGGAGGTGCTGCTATCCAAAGATGGAGGAGGTATGGTGAGAAGCATGAGGCATGTTAATGGAAATCTCATATGCAAATCACTAAAGCAAGGGTGGCATCCTTGTATTGATCATTGTGTGATAATGATCAAGGTGGCATGTATGTCTTAAGCATGTCCACTATAAGAGGAACAACAAGCAGAAAGAGTTGGGTGCACCATCATTAAAGTGTACATGTTCATATCCAGTGGGACATTATTAAGTCCTAGTTTAGGAACAACATCTCCAGTCAACACACATTGTAACTCACGATCCAATTCTTGTACAAGCCTATAATATAAAGGCTTTCTCCTTGTTTTTGGTGTATGAGTATGTCCAATGCCTTCCCATGTCCCATATGGCCATGTCCCATGGTTAGCATTGAGAGGGGGTGTTGAAATTATATGCTCATTTCATAGATAAGATGTGTGTGTGTGTGTGTGTGTGTGTGTGTGTGTGTGTGTGTGTGTGTGTGTGTGTGTGTGTGTGTGTGTGTGTGTGAAGCAAACCATCTCTTGTTGAGATAAAGGTTTGTGTGTACCAAACCCTAGCCTAGAGGCTATAAAGAGATCATCTCTCTCTCATACTTTGTTAGAGGAGAAAGGTATTGTAAGCCTTGTTTTTAGCTAAAGTACTCATAAACTTTTTGCTACATTTTGTCTCTCTCTCTCTCTCTCCACGTTTAGCTTATCCTCATCTTCCCACGTTTACTCTCCTCCAAGGTTATCAACATGGTTTACATCTAGGTAATGTTGAGAGTGCCCTTCATTCTAGGAGTAGCCAATTGAGGTCTATATAGATTGGGTTTTGAGTAGTCTCATGATAATCATAACGTTGTAACACATAGATCCCACTTGAAGTATGGATTTGTGTTCTTGCACCCTCGCTCTAGCAGCTCTCCTTACACCCATCTTGTTGGGCATTTGAGCTTTCTTAGCTCTTCTAAAAGATTCACCAATAACTACTTAACACTCCCACAGTTCCATTTCAGCTCTTCTAGATGATTCACCAATAACTACTGAAAGTTCTATAGGATTTATACCCTAGAACACTCATCTAGACTCCTTCGTGTGGTGGTAAAGACTTTTGGTCTAATTCAGAATTAGTGTGTCTCCACTCGTGGTCTAGTACCACTCCCTAGCATCGGAGCAGCATAGGTCATGATGTGTCATCTTTAAAAGTAGGATTAGAATATGATATGATGGCTTGACCACAAATACATAAGCACCTAATCCAGTGCCATAATCATGTGCTGAGATTCTTTTTATGGGTTTTTTTAAATTTTTAATGTTTTTGGTACCTTCTTGTTTTCCAGCTTTTTTTCAATGGCTTTTTCAAAGAATTTTCTAATGTTTTTGAACTTTTTTTAGTTTTTGGGCTTTATGATTTTTTTGGGTGATTTTTGAGTCTTTTTTATTTTTATAGTTTTTCTAATATTTTTTGTATTTTGAAGTTTTCTTAACCATGAAAGGTGAATTTAGGAAGCAATCACATAGATTAGGGTGATCAATCAAAATAGACTTGGTCAACTCAGAGCAATCTGGTCCTAAGATACCCTCCTAACTGACTTAAGAGGTTTTTGTGAATTTTCCTTTTAACAAGTGAATCAGATGATTCATTAACCTAGATTAGCGATTTAAGTCTAGCATCTCACAATTCACCATTTAGGATGCTCTCAGATCGGGAAATTCAGGATTTGGAATCACAATCGCGAAGACTAGTCATAATTCACAAGTTTAGATGTCCATGATTGATGGTCCACACGATCCACAATTCATGGTTTATGATCAACGATTCTGACATCCCCAAGCTGTCACATTAAATCTGGCATAATTATTTTTTAGATTCTAGCGTAATGATGATGTCAATCTAGGTGCATTTATGACCAAATATTCTCTGATTGCAATGAAGAGAAGGGATTAAATGGTCCTAATGGACTGGTTCTATGACATAGAGAACCCTAGAACTCTGAGAGAAAGCTCAAAGATCCTCACAAGCTCATAGAGAGGAACAAACAAATCCTATTGAGAATATGGGTGTGGGAACAAGTACTAGCCTAGCAGTAAGTGGTAAACTCTGATAAATGGTGAAGAAGTTTCTTCTAGATTTGTGAAGCATGAAGTTAGGAGATTCTACTTAAAAGTAAGTGTCAAAATTGTGGAAAGGTGGAGATGATTTAGGGAGGAGATTTGCATCATTGAATATGTCATCATGAGTTTTGTATCTACCAATGTTGGAAACTGCAATTAGGCAAACAATGCCATAGAAAGACACATAAAGCACAAAAAGGGAGGCCACCAAAACTTGCCACCAATAGAGAGTAGCAGTAATAGAGAGGCCTTAATTTGGGCTTAATTTTGCATCATAAAAGAGGTCTCATGAGATGAGAAGATCAAAAGCTTGGAGAAATAGACTCACCACCTAAAGTAGAGGGCTAGTGAGAAGAGAAGCTTGAGAGCTTGTAGCAATGTATTGAGAATCTAAAAGGCAAGCAACATAAGAAGAGGGTGCAAAGTGGAGAAAAAAGGAGTGCAACAGCTCAAGCTGTTGGTCATAAGAAGTTTTGGGAGAGAAGAAACTCGTTGCCGTTAAGCTCAATTGTGCACAGTAGCGGCACCTCAAGCAACTGTAGTAGAGGAAGCACGAGCAATAACATGTAAAGCAACACGCTATCGACGTAAGCTGTAGAAGGAGAAGGCATCTACTAGGGGAAACTCGCTGGTAAAAGCGTGCCCAAGTGAATCATGAAAACACAACCACAAATAGAAATAGAGCACATGATTCTATGTGGGCATTGTGTGGCCTCCGGCGGGTGATGACCTCTATACACCACCAGAGTAGGCACACAAGGGAGAAATAATGGGATCATAACTGGGGGACACTAGGATCCCAGCTCCAAGGGCTCCAACCAGACCTGCACCTGTCCTCCTACCTCCAGCTGACACAATACAAAACTTCTATACCCTCCCAACCTCCCTGTCAAACTCAGTTGCCTACTTTAGATGTCCTCTCAGGTTAGCTCTTAGCTCTAGAAGCTCTGAACATACACCAAAAGGCCTCTCCTAACCACAATTGACACTCAGCTGACCAAACTAACCCTTAGCTGTCTGATACAAAATGATTGGATTATGCCTCTGAAATCTGACGTCTTATCCCCAAGCATAAATCTGTCCTCTAGGCCTCACAGAGTGTCCTCCAACTGTCAACTGGTCATATATCCTCAACCCTAGGTACTGCGTGGAACCTCTGCTAACTCTCCTCTGGTCCCTCTACTGATTGATCTAGATTGACTTTTGCCTCAGAATTCTACTTTTGAACCTTTACAGAAACAAACCTTTCCCTCTGTGTCCCGCAGATTCTCCTTGGCCCTCAAACAACCCTCACCATGCAAAGATACCACACAATTGGCTCTTGTTGCCTGTTGCCACAGTTGCCTCAGAATGACTGTCCTCTCAAAGATACCACACAGTTGGCTCTCTGCTATACCTGTTGGTGCCTAGCTAATCCATAGCTATCTCCGAATGACTATCCTCTCAAGGATGACAAATCTGACTCATCTGAAGTAGACTCTCTCTTCTCTGGGTAAATTGACATACAAAAGCTCTCAAAACATTCAAACCCAACCAAGATCCATCACTACATGCCCTCAATAATTGACATCTTGCTACCTCAGAAACAACTTATGTCCACTAGCCTTTTTATAGCTAACTGTTGGTAGTCCAGATTGTCAGCTCTGACCCTTTACTTCTCTCAAGCTCAAACAGTTCAGAGAAAGCCTTTTGTACCATATTCAATCTCAGTTGACATGAGATGACCTTGTACCCTTTCTCAACAGATTCTGACTCAAAATCTATTCTCTAGTCGTCAAACAGGCTCACTCAAGGGTTCAATCCTCATGTATTCTATGAAAACACCACACATATCATAGCTAAACATCAAAGCAAAAAACTGACACAACTAACACAAGCCCAACTCTCTGTCTTCTTCATATACAAAATCATTACAACGTCTCAACAACCATGAGACATGGGAAAAATAATACAAGAAGAAAATCCATGAAAAACTCAAAGAACATCCATAGATAGACCTTGACAATAGTACTTCAAAGCCCCATCTTCAATGGCCACTGTCGGAGAAGAAATCAAACTAGATCATGTATCTAACAGAGGAGATGCTTTGAGAACCCTCAGACATACTATCCAACATCCAACCCTCTCTCTACTTTGATCCACAAACTACTCTTCTCAAGTTACGCTGGTCATCACTGTCCATTGAAAAGAACTGCAGGAACTCTAGCCTGCATGCATCCAGGTGAAATCAAACTTACAGGAGTCCCCCTCCAGTGTAGTCTTCCACTCTCCTCTCTTTTGTGGTAGCACGAACCACACTCACTTGGAGAGCCCCTTAGAAGATCTCAATCGTGTCTCGTGAACCTGCATCGCCACCTTTGCTCCTTCCAAATTCTCACGCCGCCCCTGCTTTTTTGCTCAAAAGATCTCGATCCCACCTCTTGAACTTGCGTTGCCGCCTTTGCTCCTTCCAGATTCTCACGTCGCCCTGGCTCTTTTGCTCTCCCATACAATTTCTATTTTGATTTGGTGCACGCGATCTTATCCATTTAGATGCTCACACACTCTATACACCTTTATATACAGCAAAGGCATGATCCAATATTTCATTGCCCTCCTATATCAAAAGGGTACAAAAGCTTCCTCCATAGCCATTTTGTTGACTGGCCCACCTACCATTGCACGCTATTCTCTGTGGTTAAAAGCTTTAATCTAAGCTTTAAATAAAACTTTGTTAATATATATATATATATATATATATATATATAAAGCCTTATTTTCTATTATTTCCCGACAGCACATACTGAAAATTTCATCTTCTTTCTCTCCAAAAATGCGAGTTGCGCGAATTAGCAGCTTAAAGGGACCTTAACTATGTGTTAATTAGTGCTTAATGTTTGATTTCGCATTGTTGATCGGATTTTTGGAAAGCCTTAACTTAGGCTTTAATAAAGGTTAAATACTAAGTATATATATATGTATGTATATATATATAGGACCACATATCCTTGTTGTATTCAAAAACCGTAAATCTAAGGCTTTAGTTGAAGCCATGTAATAAAGCCTTATATTATAAAACTTATAATATAAGCCTATATAGCAAAGCTTATAAGCTTTATATATTGATTATTATAATTAAGGACTTTGTAAACAACCAAGATAAACAAATACTTTTAAGATTCTTCTATCATTGCTTTTTGGAGGTTAAATTAAAGATTTCAAGGGCTACAACCAACATTAGATTTTCAAAAGTTTTGTCAAGGTTTGCTTTTTATAGATTTTATTAGGGGTTGTTTCAGTAAGGCTAAGTAAGGTCTTGACCTAAAATAATTATCACAAATTATTGTGGCAAAGCTTATCCATTGGGCCTATATATACTTCCCTACCTGTTATCAAAAAGCAGAGACATATGTGGCTTAATTACGGGATTCATTGGTTAATGAGCTAGGCTTAGATTTTGTGACACACCCATGCCCATTCTAAAGGTAGTCTCTCGATGCAGCCTCCCATAGGTAATTCTCCAAGAGTATATTTCTTCTCTTATTGGTTGAGCCTTTCTTTTATGATGTGCTCATGGAGAAAGCTCATATTCTATGTTCCCGCAAGCTCTTATGGAGAATCATAACTTACTAGATATACACCATGATTCATGCAAAGTTAGAGATAGACTAAACTTAATTAAGAATAAGCAACTGAGCACAATGTTGAGCAAGGATTGATGACAATTATTAGATTGATTGATTCATAGAATCCCCTTAAATAGGCAAGATACAAAACTCTTGATGACATAATCTATGATGCAAATCTCCTCTGTAAATCATCTCCACCTTTCCTTAATCTTCTCACTCACTTTTAGGTAGAATCTCCTAGCTTTAAGCTTCACCAAATCTAGTAGAACCTTCTTCACCACTTACCAGAGTTTACCACTTACTACTACGCTAGTACTTCCCATACACACCCATATTCTCAACACCCCCCCTCAAGAATAACATTCTTGCACATGCTCTCTAGACACATTATCGTATTCATCTACTCTCACATAGACACTAGGCCCACATGCTCACAATGGCCACCAACTTGGCACATGATCAAAGTGCCACATGCAAACTCTCCCACATGATCACAGTGGGTACAACTAGGGGGTTCTCACACTACCACATGATCACAGTGGTGGCTACATGATCACAATAGCATCAGAGTTTTGTGTCAAGTCTCTTACGCCTCTTCCTTCCTCAGCATAGTTCTATTATAGGCTCCTCTCCACTTGGAGCCTTCTTCAATCTTATGGGCACGAACAGCTAGGAGTGCCACATCATTTGGAATGATACAAAGCGATTTTATGTGTACACACATACTCATTTGGTTGCAGCGTTTCACAACAATTCTACACACAATGTTTTCTTTCTTGCTCATGTTAACGGGATGATACAGGGCATTTTTAATGCACAAAGAGATTTCCATGTCAAGGAAGTCAGTGATAGTTGTGTAGAAACAAGCAACAATGTTTGTAGGCATGAGTATTCACAAGAGATTCAAATAGGGTTTTAGCGTGTGAACTCACCCTTAAAGAAGAAATAAAAACTTTAGGTAGTGTAAATTATGATAAGATTTCATGGTGCTCATGCTAGATCAACTATGTGGAGGAGAGAGACTCACAAAATACAAGAAAATATCTTGCTTATTAAGTTGCTCAAATACAACTAGGCTTCTTGCTCCTTACAAAATGCCTTCTAGCTCCACCTTTAAATAGGTGAGCTAATGGACCATAAGTCCATTCACACACACAACCTTCTCTTCCCCTTTTATAAAACCTTAGTCTCTTAATACCCCCCCTCAATACCAACTATGAAAGAAAATTGGAATAGGTGGTATTGGACATAGGTTGCCTTTATAACATTAGGCGTACAAGAATGTCATGGTGGTGTGGTTATCTAGGACTTACAACTATGTTCCTAGAGCCTTAGAGGCTAATACAATGATGCCATCTAAGTCTTTATTTGATGTCGATGAAAGATGTACACCTTAATGATGGTGCACCCCACTCTTTGTGCTTGCTTGACCTCTTGTAGTTGACATGCTTTGGACATACATGCCATTGTTTCCACATGCTTTCCACCTTGACCATTCTCACACAATGATCAAAACAAGGCTGCCACCCTTGCTTACGTGGTTTGCACATAGATGTTCCTTCAACATGCTTGATGCTTTTCTGCATACCATACCTCCTCCATGGGCAATGAGGGCCTTTCTTCTTAGAGTAATGGTTATGAGGTAGATTTATATGGGAAAGGGAAAGGGAGGGTCTTACCACTTGCCTTATAGATTGGTCAAGGGCAGTGTCTACTCCATAATTACAACAAAAGCTTTTGTGCATATTGGTTACATGATACCCATTAGGGTTTGAAGGTACAAGCTTAATGAAAGTGAGTAAGTGGTTGAGGTAAATGCTCAAACCAATAAGGTACATCATTCTTGGCTCAAGAATGTGAGTGCATGGCTCATTATGTTGCCTATGCCTCTTACAAAGACAATGCCAAGAGATGCTTAAAAACATGACAAACAACAAGGTAGAGCACTTAGTGATGCTATGCTCAACGTACAACCCATCTTAGAAGATGAAAATGTTGAATATGCAGCGAAATAACATGCCTTGGGCTTGGGAAATGAGAGTATATGGCTTATGACATGCCTATGCCTCTTACAAACAAGAGCCTCAAGGGTGATACACAACAACATTAAAGATGCGCACTTAGTGTACATGTGCCCAACTTTAAACCACTCAAAAACTAAATTTGTTGATGAAAAATCAGAAAACTTTAATCCTTTGGCTTATGGGATGAAGACAATGGCGTATGGTTGCACCATTTCTCCTTGGGAAGCTTGCCAAGGTAAGCATAAAAGCGGGTTGACGATGAAGACTTATAATGTGGCACTTATGGTGTGTGCCCGACCTCCAATGTTGATGAAGACTTATAATGTTGACGATGAAGACTTATAATGTGGCACTTATGGTGTGTGCCCGACCTCCAATGTTGATGAAGAAGAGCCTCCTTAGTGTTAAATACCTCCTCCTTTGATGGTTAAGACCACATTAGTATTAAGCAACACTTTGTTTGGTGATTAAGATCACCATTAGTGTTTAAAAGTACAATTAGTGCTTAAGAGCACATTTCTAGCATCTAATGACACTTGTATTGGTGATTAGATTCACCATTAGTGTTTAAGAACACTCTTAGTGTTTAAAAACACTTTAGAATGACTCCCCTCTACTGGATTAGTAGCCTTATTAGTGTTAATCAACACTATTAGTGCTTATAAGCACACTTTGAAGAGCTTTGTCCACTTGAAAATGATGTTGATGATGGAGCTTGATGAGCATGAGGCTCATGAATACCTCATGGTGTATGTCCACCACTTCAAGCTCACAATAGGATCTGCAACAAGCCCTCACAAGAGCACTTAGGTGATTAGAGCAAAGAGGAGAGGATTAGAGCAAGAAAAAACTTGATTTTGAAGCTTTAATGGTGAGCTTCAATGGTTTTCAAGAGGGCACCCCTGGTTTTTTCACTGTAGCAGACACGTCGATGCACCATTGAGGCTGAGATTCAAGCTGTAGGTACTAGAGGCTATGGGCTTCAAAAGCCCTAAGCCCACGTGGCGGCTTGCCATCACCTACACACGGCGTATGGCTGTACGACCTCCAGCATAGCAAAAAATGGCGCCGGCTCCCTCAGGTGGCAATGCCGCGGCAACGAAGCATGAAACACGCCGATTGACTGTACGAATGTGTGCGCCCGGCAGTCCTCTACATTTCCCTTTATGAAAGCTCGACGAGTTGTTGCCTCCATGAGCTGCTAGAGCTCCTCCACTAGCAGGTTCAGCTCCACACAAGAAAAGGTGATAGATTTGACCTATTCTACACCACAAAAAAGGGCCTAATCCACCAAAGCTCTAGATACCATGATAAGATTTCGTGGTGCTCATGCTAGATCAACTATGTGGAGGAGAGAGACTCACAAAATACAAGAAAATATCTTGCTTATTAAGTTGCTCAAATACAACTAGGCTTCTTGCTCCATACAAAATGCCTTCTAGCTCCACCTTTAAATAGGTGAGCTAGTGGACCATAAGTCCATTCACACACACACCCTTCTCTTCCCCTTTTACAAAACCTTAGTCTCTTAATAAATTACCCCTTAGAGAACTTAGAAGATAGGTTTTAATTTGCAACCACACTTAATAAAACAAACTTTTATCTTCTTCTTCACAAGCAGTGATCTGCAGTTTGATGGCTATAGTGGGCTTTTGCTATAACTTCTTTTCTATTGTTGTGCATGCTGTGAGGAGAAAATGAGCCCCTCACAAACATAGTGTATGGAGAGGAGAAGTGTGTAAAAGATGATGTGTGGTAAATCCAAGGTGGCAAAGACAGTGTGGCATCTAAATAGATAAGAGTGCATGGGCCGAATTAAAATAGAAATTGTATGGGAGAGCAAAAGAGTCGAGGTGGCATGAGAATCTGGAAGGAGAAAATGCAGCGATGCAGGTTCAAGAGGCAGGATCAAGATCTTGAGGGGCTCTCCAAGCGAGTGTGGTTTGTGCTACCACACAAAAGAGAGGAGAGTGGAAGCCTATAGTGGAGAACTCCTGCAAGTTTGATTTCACCTCGACACATGTAAGTTAGAGTTCCTGCAGTTCCTTTCAGTGTGCAATGAGATGGCCAGTGCAACGTGAGAAGAGTAGTTCATGGATCAAAGCAAAGAGAGGATTGGATGCTGGAGAATTGGCCATGGTATGTCCCAGGGTTCTCAGAGCAGCTCCTCTATTAGATACATGATTCGGTTCAATTTCTTCTCCGACAGTGGCCACTGAAGATGGGGCTTTGAAGTACTATTGTTAGGGTCTATCTATGGAAGTTCTTTGAGTTTTTTGTGGAGTTTCTTCTTGTCTGATTTTTCCCATGTCTCATGGTTGAGACACTACAATGATTTTGTATATGAAGAAGACAGAGAGTTGGGCTTATGTCACTTGTGTCAGTTTTCTACTTTGATTGTTTAGCTATGATATGTGTGGTGTTTTCATAGAATACATGAGGGTTGAACCCTTGAGTGAGCTCGTTTGACGACTAGAGACCAGATTCTGAGTTAGAATCTGTTGAGAAAGGGTACAGGGTCATTTGGTGTCAGCTGAGCTTCAAGCTGAGCTTCAAAATATGATACAAAAGGCTTTCTCTGAGCTATTTAAACTTGAGAGAAGTGTGTATGGGTCAGTGCTAAGAATCTAGACTATTAGCAGTTAGCAATAAAAAGGCTAGTGGACATAAGGTGTTACGAAGGAAGAAAGATATCAGTTACTATCAGTTGAGGGCATGTAGTGATGGATATTGGTTGGGTTTGAATGTTTTGAGAGCTTGAGTATGTCGGCTGACCCAAAGAAAAGAGAGTATGCTTCAAATGAGTCAGATTTTTCAACCTTGAGAGGATAGTCATTCGGAGGCATCTGTGGATCAACAGTAGGCATTAGAGAGCCAATTGTGTGGTATCTTTGCATGGTGAGGTAGTCTGAGGGCTAGGGAGAGTGTGTAGGACATAGAGGGAAAGGTTTGTTTTTGTAAAGGTTTTGGAAGTAGAATTCTGCATCAGAATTCTGAGGTAGAAGTCAGTCTAGATAAGTCAGTAGAGGGATCAGAGGAGAGTTAACAAAGGTTCCAGGGAGTACCTGGGGTTGAGGATATATGACCAGCTGATAGGTGGAGGACTTGCATCAACAATAGTGTAGTGTTGAATGTTATAGGCAGTTTGTGGAAAGAAGAGGCTGAGGATGCTGACGAGGAAGATCAGTAGGTTGTTGATGTGGGTTGCCTGGATGAAAATATTCAAGATGTTGTCAGGACGTTTTGTTGGGTGATGAAGGTGCGTTGGAGAAAAATAATGAAGGGGTCATGAGGGGGAAGAGAGTTGTAAAATGTTATGAGATGTGTGAGCTCAAAACTGGCGGATTTATATATATATGTCAAAAAGCTCTCATTTTAAATCATTTTAATAAACCTCTAAGGCATCTCAATGGGCTGGAAGAAAAGACCGCGGCCAGCTGGAAGAAAAAGACCGCGACTGATGAAAAAAATAAAATTAAAAATAAACCCCCCATTGGATTGCTGCGCTCTCTGTCGCCCGCCGTAGGAGGGAGGAGATGCGCTGTCGCCCTTCAAAAGAGAATGGGTGGAGAAAAAAATAATATAAAAACATATATATAAACTATGTTTTAATTAACCTTTTTACCAAGGGCCCCCCCAACCCAATGAACTGCACCCGATCAGCGGCGCACAGAACTCAACGAAATCCATCAGCGCGCAGCGCGGACTTGAAGAGAGAAGGAAAATTTTCTTTTTGAAGCTTTTAATTAAAAAAAAGAAAAGAAAATTAAAAACCTGCAAATGCAAATAGTTTTCTCAATGGGGAGATTGAAGACCATCCATTATAGATTTTCTACACTTCCACTAGCTTAGCAATCTTGCTATGGCTCCCCTCTTTGCTCATTCAATCCTTATGGACTGATTATGAAGAGGATTAGTGTTGAGGAAGGTGGTTTTGGGAAACCCACTAATGGTTTTCCACCTAGTTTTACCTTTTGGGCAATAGATTGATGGAGATTGGTTATCCAATGGTTAAAAACAAGCCTTCTTTCAACCATTCATAAACATAAATCTATAAACGTGTTCTTCTTCAATTTAAATTTTAAAAATTTACCAAAATCACCTCTATTTTTGTCTCTTTACCTCTTTGTCCACAAGTTTTTGACCACCTTCAAGAAGATGAAATTAAACCAAAGCTCTGATACCACTATCACTCACTGGACCCTTTAATCTTCTTGAAGAACTTCTTGAAGAAATAATTAAAAACTCATCAATATATAAAAAATTAAAACAAAGACTTGAATTTAATTGAAAATCAAATCACATAACATAACATAAGACAAGAGAAAAAGAATAGCATCACCATCAAGACAAGATTGGGTGCAATCTCCCCCCCCCCCCCCCCCCCAATGCGATGTAACTACCTTCCACGACATGAGTATTTAGAGATTTTTTTTTTCATGAAAATAGCCCAAGGAGCTAAGAATAGGTGAGCGTACAAATTGGGATTCCTTTTCCCACTTTTGGGGTATTGCTTTTACACATATTTAACCATATGAAGTCTCCTAAGGTTTGTACATATAAAAACCTTTGCCCAAATAAAATTGCTGTGAGTAGGCCTTGTTACATAAAATGACTATGTGCACATTTATACCTATACATTAATCTTATGCCCACTTGCATATTCCATTAAATTGAATCCTGCATAAATTAAATTAAATATATTTTTTTAAGATTATTAATTCATCAAAAATATGAATAAATATATACCAAGGAAAACACAATTCACTAAGATATCACTAAGAGAAAATGAATGTCACACAGACTTGTAACAATGTAAGGAGCACAAAGCTTTTAGAAAAGATTATCACTGGTGGTGGCCACATTGGCCTTATGATGACTTCTTCCAGATTGCTGAGCTTCTTTCTACTTATTCTCCTCATCTCGCTTCTTTTTGAAACACACTTTGGCTTCATGTCCCTTCTTCTTGCAGTAATAGCAAGTTCGAAGAAACTTCTTCTTCTTCTCATCCATGATGAGAGCCGACTCCATCTGAACTGATGATGTGGACTCTTTGGAAGTTTTTTTTGCTGCAATTCTTGTTGCCATATATATAGGTAGTGATGTGTGTGAACACACTTAGGACCGCCGGGGTACTTTTATTCTCTTTAGGAGGTTTTTTCCCCTGGCTTGTATATACGCCATCATTCTAGGGCTAACTTATCTTTTGTACATTGACACAATCTAATACATTGTGTGTTGTGTGCATTCTTGCTTCTTCTTCTCCAAGCTTTGTGTGCTTTCCTGCAAACCTAATTCCAACAATTGGTATCAGAGCAGGCATCGGCTCCCAGGGTACACCGCCAGCACCCTCCGACTCACGTTCTCCGATTGAGGTGAGCTTTCGCGAGCGCTTGCAAGTTCCTAAACTCTGCAAATTTAAGGTCGTTTCGGGCTCCGTTTTTGCATTTCAAGTTATGCACAGGTGTTTTCGTCATTTTGTGCAAAAATTTCGACAGTGCAGTTTTCTGCAAAACAGGCATACGTATTCTATTGTGGACCGTGCTACATAGCACGAGTTGTTCTCTGTTCAGTCTTTGCTTCATTACAGGTAGCTTTTGCATCAGTTTCAGTCAGTGGCCATGGCTAATAACAACAATGATGTATTTCGCATATTGTCTGCTGAAGACAAACTGGATGGAGACAGCAACTACCCACTTTGGGTATACATGATGCAGCATGTTTTGGTTGCAAAAGGAGTGTGGAACATTGTGCAGGGTATGGATGTACGTCCAGGTTCTTTAGATGTAGGATCTATTGAGGATGTTGCAGGTTCTAGCAGCTCTACTGTTGCTGCTGTTTTACCCACTGCTAAACAAGCTCGTTGGGATGGTAAAGATACGCAGGCTCATGCCTTGATTGCACTTTCTGTCAAACGTAACATCACCCCATATATTCGTTCAGCTAAAACAGTAAAATAGGTTTGGGATATTCTAGCTAGTTTGTATGCAGGTCGTAACGAGGCAAAAATCTCTTACCTGCGTAAAGAGCTAGAATTGAAGATTATGCAGGAAGATAATGACATGAATATTTTTCTTGCTGAGATTAAAGATCTCAAGGAACAGTTGATTTCTGCAGGTGAGATTATTCTTGATCATTCTCTTGTGCAGACTGTTCTTGATGCTTTACCTGAGACATATCAGACTTTTGCTTCCACGTGGAGACTTCTTGCTGAGGACAGACCTGATGCTATCAAGTATGATACTTTAGTCAACAAGCTCTTGCAAGAAGCGCAGTCCAGGCAAAACAGGGCTAGGCAGCGTGCAGTTGATCAAGCATTTATTACTGCCCAGCAGAGAGCAGAGAAGAAGTGGTAAGGCAGCCCCTTCCACTGTTTCTTCTCCTATTAGTAGGTCTGCAACTTCTTCTCCTTCCACAGGTAGTAGCAACAATAAGTCTGAGAAGGCTCTTGATAAGTCTGAGAAGAAGAAGTGGTAAGGCAGCCCCTTCCACTGTTTCTTCTTCTATTAGTAGGTCTGCAACTTCTTCTCCTTCCCAGCAGAGCAGAGAAGAAGTGGTAAGGCAGCCCCTTCCACTGTTTCTTCTCCTATTAGTAGGTCTGCAACTTCTTCTCCTTCCACAGGTAGTAGCAACAATAAGTCTGAGAAGGCTCTTGATAAAGGCAAGAAAAAGACCAAGTGCAACTATTGTAAGGCAAATGATCATGTCATTAAGAATTGCCCTAAGCTAAAGGCTAAAGAGGTAAAGAAGAAAGTGTCAAATGCAGCCACAATAGCGGATGCTTCTACAAATGCTGAGTCTGTAAATGTTGTGCAGGATACAGAATGGGCATGCGTGTATTGCCAGTATGACCCATCTGTACATGATGCATGTTTGGCAGTTTCTGTTGACTCTTACTGCTGCAAATGGCAGCGCTGAGTCACACTTTCATATGCTTTGTATATGCCAGGGATAAAGAAGAATCTATTGTCTGTCTCTGCGCTTGCTAGACTTGGACTTGTAGTCAAATTTGTGGATGACAGATGTACCGTTCATGATTTGACTTCTGGTGATACGATTATTGCATCTGGCACCTTGTTTCGTGGGCTGTATAGGCTCAATTCTTATGACAAGTGTGTGGAAGATTCAGCAAATGCAGTTTCTGATGAAAAGGCAGTTTCAGATGCAAAACTATGGCATGCTCGTTTTGGTCATCTGAACTTTGCTAGTTTGCTGCGTTTGCAGAAATTTGATATGGTTGCTTCATTGCCCCCTCTTGAGGCACCATTGAAACATGTTTGTGAAGGCTGTATTTTGGGCAAAATGCAGCGTTCTGCGTTTCAAAAGGATGGTTCTGTGCGGGCCACTCGCAAATTGTAACTTGTACATAGTGATGTATGTGGGCCTATGCAAACTCCGTCATTTGGTAAACACTTGTACTTCATGACTTTCATTGATGATTACTCAAGGCATGCATGGGTATATCCACTGAAGGCAAAGTCCGAAGTGTTTTTGTGCTTCAAACAGTTTTTTCTTATGGTTGAAAATGTACCCAATTATACTGTGGGCACCCTCCATTCTAATCGAGGGGGGGAGTACATGTCTAAAGAGTTTGATGCATTTCTGGCTAGTCGTGGGATAAAACACCAATGTACAGTGCCGTATACCCCTCAGCAAAATGGTGTTGCTGAGAGGAAAAACAGGTCACTTATGGAGATGGCACGATGTATGGTCAAGAGCCAAGCTTTGCCACATGCGTTTTGGCTTGAGGCTGTCATGTGTGCTGCATATGTACTCAACAGGTGTCCCACTAAGGCCTTGCAGTCTATTACTCCATACGAAGCTTGGCATGGCACGAAGCCTTCTATTGGTCACTTGCGTGTCTTTGGTGTTGAGATATCGAGCTCTAGTGAGGCGGTGGACACTGATGACCCGCCTGGGGGATAGGCCCCGCACTTACACCACTGGCATGGTTGGTGAGATCTTGGGTGATATGCGGCCAGTGGGATGACAGGCTGTGTGACAGCCACTCTAGAGACTGGCATAGTTATAGCGCCAGCTCATTTAGTCGGGTTCACACTATAGAGAACCCGTGTATGTATTGGTTGAGTACCTTTCATATTATTGTGTACTCTTATCTTGTATATGGTGTGTTGAGTGTTGAGTAGAGAAGAAGAAGATTTTCAGCCTCTCACCTTGTGTGTTCTCTATTAGGGTTTGTGAGTGTGTGTGTGTGCTTGCAAGAGCTCAAGCTCTCTTCCCCCCTGCATCTTTTCATGGTATCAGAGCCTGGTTCGTGCTAAGGGCTGAGCTGCAAGCAAGAGAACCACAGGAAGCGGTACGAGGGTAAGAGCTTCAACTACTCTTCCCTATTGTGTTGGTGACTACACCCTTGTCGGGAGCTCTACGGGAGGCACCGGCAAACGATCTCCGATTGAGGAGCTTTCTTCGCGGGAGTGAAGCTACAGGGCAACTATACAGTCCTTCGGACTACTATTTTCAGGCCGAAAACGCGTTTCGGGCGCGTCTGGACCTCCGTTTTTCAGAAAGCAGGCGATTTCGAGCACTGCGGGTAAGTCATCGATTCTCTGCAGAACTCTGTTTTAAGAACTGCAGGAAGACAGATTGACTGTGCAGACACTGTGGGTGCTGCAAAGAGGTCTACAGTTGCCATTGGGTGTATGTATGCACATTGAAGTCACTGGTTGTGACATTTGAGTGGACTGCAGTACTGCTGTGCAGAAAATAGAGCATTTGTGCAGAAAAACCAGAGTGCAGTTTCTGGTAAAATTGTGTGTTTGGCAAGATGTCTAATGATGGCATAACACAGATTGTGGCTGAGAAGCTGGACAAGAATAACTTCCATGCTTGGAGGTTCAGGTTGACTAATTTCCTGATGGGAAAAGGCTATTGGGACTACATAGAAGGTGAGCATGAAGAGGCACCGGAGATACCGGATATAAATCCGACTGCTGCAGATGTGAAAGAGTTCAAAGACTGGAACCAAGGAGCCAGGAAAGTAATGTATTGGCTATCCATTAGTATACAGGACACCATGATTGGGCATATTCAGGATGCCAAGTCTCCCAAGGAGGCGTGGGACACCTTGGTAAAGCTGTATGAAACAAATACCAAGGCACGTAAGATACAGTTGAAGAATGAACTTCATACTGTGGAGAAAAAGAGCATGTCTGTGAATGACTATGCGTTGAAGATAAAGGGTATTGTGGAATCCCTTGCATCTATTGGTGTTTCAGTAGATGATGATGACAAGGTGGAAGTCTGTCTACGTGGTCTCGGGCCACAATACAAGGCGTTTAAGACGTCTATTCAGACTCGGGAAAACATTCCCAACTTTACAGATTTGGTGTCTATGCTGATTATCGAAGAGAAGAACTTGGGTGAAGACCAACAGTCTTCACAAAGCAAAAACAGTTCAGAGCAACAGGCCTTCTACACGAGTTCAGGAAGAGGACGAGGTAGAGGAGGCCGTGGACGCGGTCAAGGAGGTGGCCGAACAGGTAATCAGAATTATGGCCAGCAGCAGCAGCAACAACAACAACAGTCCCAGAATCAACAACAACAACAACACGCAGGTGGAAGAGGCAGATTCAGAGGCAGGGGGAGTCAAAGAGGCCGTGGAAATTGGCAAAGACAATATAATGATGCACGTGAATGCTATTATTGTGGTAAGCCTGGACATGTGCAGTCAGAATGTTATAAGAAGCAGGCTGACATGCAAAATGGGAAAGTGCAGCAAAACAACTATGCATCCTCAAGCAGAAATAATGAGGATAATGAAAGGTTGTTTGTTATGCAGCATGTTGTAAATGCCATGTCTGAAAATGTTGATGCAGCACAAAAAGATAATGTATGGTATGTAGATTCAGGTGCTTCGAACCACATGACGAGTCATGGAGAGTGGTTCAAGGAGATGAAAAACCCGGAAAGACCAGGTTTTGTGGAAACAGGGGATGACACTGCTCATCCAATTGCCCACATTGGAGATGTGCCATTGTCTATGCAGGATGGCAAAGTGAAGTACCTTGCAGATGTACTTCATGTACCGAACATAACAAAGAATCTGGTTTCAGTTGGCCAGATGATTGAGCAGGGTTTGCAGGTTAGGTTTAACCCTGATGGGTGTTATGTTGAAGATTTCAAAGACAAGTGCAGGTTGGTTGCAAAAGGCAACAGAGTGGGCAGAATGTTTACGTTGGATGTAGACATGCCTGAGATGAGTGCTGCGATGTTTGCAAATGGTTCAGGAGTTGTTGCAGACACAGACATATGGCATAAAAGAATAGGACATGTAAATGTGCAGAGATTGAAGTCTATGCAGACAAAAGGAATTGTGACAGGGCTGCCAAAATTTAAAGTGGAAGGTATGCATAAAATCTGTGAAGCATGCCAATTTGGGAAACAAACAAAGCATGTGTTTCCACGTAACAGATATGTGAGCAGAAATGCACTAGATGTTGTGCATTCAGATGTATGGGGTCCTACGAAGACCGTGTCTATGGGAGGCTGCAGGTACTATGTCACTTTCATTGATGACCACACAAGGAAAGTGTGGGTATATTTCATGAAGGAGAAGAGTGAGGTGTTCACTCACTTTCAGAATTTCAGAATTTTGGTTGAAAAGCAAACAGGAAAATATGTCAAGTGCCTAAGGTCAGATGGAGGGGGAGAATACTTCTCCAATGAGTTCTCTGATTTTTTGAAAAAGAATGGTATTCGGAGACAGTATACATGCAGATACACTCCGCAGCAAAATGGAGTTGCTGAGCGGAAAAATAGGCACATTGCTGAGATTGCGCGGGCATTGATGGAAGAGAAGAATATGCCGCATTGCTATTGGGCTGAGGCTGTTTCTACAGCAGTATACATCATGAACAGGACTCCAACTGCAGCCATACATGATGTAACTCCAGAGGAGAAGTTTACTGGCAGAAAACCAGATTTGTCTCATCTGAAAGTTTTTGGATGCATTGCATATGTGCATGTGCCAGATGAGCTGAGAACTAAGCTGGATCCGAAAGCTGAAAAATGTGTGTTTATTGGATATTCCCTTGAGCAAAAGGGATACAGGTGTTATAACCCTACTACACGTGAGTTGAGGGTAAGCAGGGATGTTGTGTTTGATGAGATGAGCAGCTGGTATGCTGCTGAAAAAGAAGCTGTTGGGGCTGATGTGAGTGGAAGTGTGGTTGCACAGAATGCAGGTCAGCAATCACAGTCTTTGAGTGGACCAGGAGAGTCCTCATCTAGTGGGTCTGTTGATAGACCATGGAGTGGCAGGCTGCGTCATAATACCAGTCCTACAAATGTGGTTAGTACATCACGTAAAGGAAAAGAGAAAGTGGTTGAGCCCCTTGGTATGCCTGACATTTCTGCAGGACATTCTCATGTTGATGGAGACTCTAGTGGCTCGGATATGAGCCTTGATGAGGAGCTTGGGATCCCAGCTATGAGAACACCTGGTGTAAAGAAGGCTATGGAAGCCATGAATGAAAAGCTGCGAAGATCAGGGAGAGTGAAGAACCCTGTGCAGAGATTTACATATGATGGTTATGTGGCACATCACTATGCATATATGGCAAAGGTTGTGCAGGTTGTTGAGCCCACATGCATTGATGAGGCTGTTGGAAATGTGAATTGGGAAAAAGCTATGGATGAGGAGATGGATGCACTATATGGAAATGAAACTTGGGATTTAGTGCAATTGCCAGAAGGCAAGAAAGCCATTGGATGCAAGTGGGTGTACAAAGTTAAACATAACAGTGATGGAAGCATAAACAGGTACAAGGCTAGATTGGTAGCCAAAGGATATGCGCAGACATATGGGATTGATTATGAGGAAACTTTCAGCCCAGTTGCCAAGATGGCAACGGTGAGAGTTGTGATAGCAGTGGCTGCGTCTAAGAAATGGTCTTTACATCAGATGGATGTAAAGAATGCATTCTTGCATGGGGATTTGCAAGAAGAGGTGTATATGTTGCAGCCACCTGGTTATGAGGATGTGGGTCACCCCGAGCATGTTTGCAGGTTGAAGAAAGCCTTGTATGGCTTAAAACAAGCACCAAGAGCATGGTCTGACAAGATCTCTGAATATCTTGTCACTATTGGCTTTCATGTAGCCAATGCAGATTTCTCATTGTATGTGAGACATGGTGATAGAGGGGTTGTGCTTGTTGTCATCTATGTAGATGACTTGATCATTACGGGGGACCATGATGCAGAGATCTTTGATGTAAAGATCTTACTTAGACAGAAGTTCGAGATGAAGGATCTGGGGGAGCTCAGATATTTCTTGGGCATTGAGGTGATTAGGTCACCACATGGTATTGGATTACTGCAGAGACAGTATGGCTTGGACATGTTGTCCAAGTATGGTATGACAGGCTGTAAGCCTATTTCTGTGCCATTGGATCAGAATGGCAAGTTGAGTGCAGATTCAGGAGAGATCTTGGAGGATCCTACTATGTACAGGAGCATAGTAGGAAGTTTGATCTACATGACGATCACCAGACCAGATTTGAGCTATGCTGTTGGGTTGGTGAGTCAGTTTATGCAGGTTCCACGGAAACCGCATTTGGATGCTGTGAGACGCATACTGAGGTATGTGAGGTCTACTTTGCATTGTGGACTATTCTATGAGACTGGGACAGAGATATGTGTACATGGGTACACAGATGCTGATTGGGCTGGTAGTATCTCAGATAGGAGATCTACTAGTGGCTTCATGTTTTCTTTGGGGAGTGCTGCTGTGACTTGGAGCAGCAAGAAGCAGCCTACGGTTGCTCTATCAAGTACAGAGGCCGAGTACAGAGGAGCTACTATGGCAGCATGTGAGGTAGCTTGGTTGAGAAAGCTACTTGCAGATTTGGGTCTATCACTGGATAGACAAGTTGTCATTTTCTGTGACAACATTAGCAGTATACAGTTGGCCAGGAACCCAGTCTTTCATGCTCGTACGAAGCACATAGAGGTCCACTACCACTTCGTCAGAGAGAAGGTCTTGGCAGGAGACCTTGACCTTGTTTATGTCAGCACAGAGGATCAGGTAGCTGACATCTTCACCAAAGCATTGGGTACAGAGAAGCTCCGCAGATTCAGAGCTTCGCTTGGTGTACATGAGATGGAGTTGAGCTCGAGGGGGAGTGTTGAGATATCGAGCTCTAGTGAGGCGGTGGACACTGATGACCCGCCTGGGGGATAGGCCCCGCACTTACACCACTGGCATGGTTGGTGAGATCTTGGGTGATATGCGGCCAGTGGGATGACAGGCTGTGTGACAGCCACTCTAGAGACTGGCATAGTTATAGCGCCAGCTCATTTAGTCGGGTTCACACTATAGAGAACCCGTGTATGTATTGGTTGAGTACCTTTCATATTATTGTGTACTCTTATCTTGTATATGGTGTGTTGAGTGTTGAGTAGAGAAGAAGAAGATTTTCAGCCTCTCACCTTGTGTGTTCTCTATTAGGGTTTGTGAGTGTGTGTGTGTGCTTGCAAGAGCTCAAGCTCTCTTCCCCCCTGCATCTTTTCATTTGGTTGCTTGGCCTATGCTTTAGTGCCTGTGCAACAACGCAGAAAATTAGATGATAAGGCTGTCAAATGCATTTTTGTTGGCTACAGTGCTGAGAGCAAGGGTTACAGATTGTATCATCCGCAGTCAAAGCGTATCTTGATTAGTCGAGATGTTGTTTTTGTGGAAGATGCTATGCAACCTTTGTTATCATGTACCAAAGAGACAGGTGTGAGCTCACGGGATGTATTTGATACATTGTTGCCTCTGTTTACAGGTGGGAATTCAAATGTAAGTCCTAATGAGGCAAATATTCAGCCTATGCAGATTTCAAACGACATCATAGATCAGCCTATTTCTGATATAGATTTACAGGATGTAATTTCTGAGAATAGGGCTGAAAATGAGCAGGCTAGAGGTATGCCTAAATGACTGGTGCAAACCTTGCGTGATAGTAAAATTGATGCACCTATATCTAGTCGTACTCGTTCAGGTTTTCAGCATGCCTCTTATGCATCAGATTGTTATGCTTTGGCTGTGTCTAGTATGTGTGAAGAGGAAGAACCTCTTTCATTGATGAGGCACAAAAATCAGAAAATTGGTTGGCTGCAATGCAAAGTGAATATGATGCTATAATGAAGAATGGTACATGGTCTTTGTGTGATTTGCCTATTGGTAAAAAGGCCATTGGATGTAAGTGGGTTTATTAAGTTGAAACGAAAGCCAAATGGCAATGTTGATCGCTATAAGGCTAGACTTGTTGCAAAGGGTTATGCTCAAGAAAAGGGCATTGATTTTGATGAGACCTTTGCTCCCACTTGTCGTATGACTACCATTCGTAGCATTTGTGCATTGGCAGCTCATAATGGTTGGAATGTACATCAATTGGACATAAAGACTACGTTCTTGAATGGAGATTTGCATGAGGAGGTGTATGTATCGCAGCCTCGTGGTTTTGTTCAAAGAGGGCAGGAAAACAAAGTGTGCAAGTTGAAAAGGGCTTTATATGGTTTAAAGCAAGCTCCACGAGCTTGGTATGAAAAGATATATGCATATTTGACTGCACATGGTTTTCAGAATAGTCCAACAGAAAGCACTTTGTATGTTAAATGTGTGGATGATGTACATCTAATCATTGCTCTCTATGTCGATGACATGCTGCTCACAGGACCAAATGAAAGTCGTATTACTGATTTTAAGGCTGATTTGAATGCCTCTTTTGAGATGTCAGATTTGGGACATTTGCATCATTATTTGGGGATACAATTTAAGCAATGTGATGGAGGTATTGCTTTGTGTCAGACAAAGTATATTGAGACATTGTTGCAGAGATTTGGCCTTGAAGACTGCAAGCCTATTGCTACTCCAATGGAGACAGGTTTAAAGTTGAGTCTTCATGATGCTGAAGATCACTTTGATGTCACACTCTATCAGACAGCTGTTGGCATTTATGTATGCATTACGAGGCCGGACATTCAGTTTGCAGTCTCACAGGTGAGCAGGTTTATGCATAGCCCAGGATCTCAGCATTGGAAGGCAGTTAAACGCATCTTTCGCTACTTGAGTGGCACCATACATCTTGGGTTGTTTTATCCCAAGGGGGGATCGTTGCTGCCAGATTTACATGCTTTTTCGGACTCAGATTGGGCTGGTTGCTATGACACAAGAGTGTCCACAAGTGGTTTTTGTTTCATGCTCGGTAGCTCATGCATATCTTGGTTGAGCAAGAAGCAACCTACTGTGGCCACTTCTAGTTGTGAAGCTGAGTACAGGGCAGCTTTCACAGCTACGGTTGAGTGTGTGTGGCTCAGACGGCTTATGGCTGACTTGGGTGTTGGACAGGAGTCTGCCACCTCTATTTTCACTGACAGTCAGAGCGCATTGGCAGTTGCGAGAAACCCAGTTTTTCATGCTCACACAAAGCACATTGAGGTGCATTATCACTATGTCAGGGAGAGACTCTCAGCAGGAGAGATCAGCTTGGCCTATGTGCCAACACAGGACAACCTCGTCGATCTTTTCACAAAGGCGCTTCCTCGTGAAAAGTTTGAAGCTTTCCGCAAAGCTTTGGGCTTGCTCCCCTTTGTGGATTGATCTACTTCGGGCATGGCACTCCCCTATACATGAGTGCCAGCTCTCGTTCACACCATCACTCCCAGGGGGGATTTGTTGCCATATATATAGGCAGTGATGTGTGTGAACACACTTAGGACCGCCGGGGCACTTTTTCCCACTTTAGGAGGTTTTTTTCCCCCGGCTTGTATATACGCCCATCATTCTAGGGCTAACTTATCTTTTGTACATTGACACAATCTAATACATTGTGTGTTGTGTGCATTCTTGCTTCTTCTTCTCCAAGCTTTGTGTGCTTTCCTGCAAACCTAATTCCAACAATTCTGGTTTCCTCAAGGATCAAGGATGAAGCTACGGATGCCAGGGTAATGTTGGTATGGTTGGCTACTACAGCAGAGACACACTGCTCATATACATCAAGCATGCTGGCAAGTAAAATAAACACTACTTCCTCTTTATCAATTGTCACACCAGCTCCACTGAGTTGATCAATCGAGCTCCTGACCTTATTCACATGGTTAGCTACAATTTCTTTCTCATCCATCTCAAGTCGATAAAGTTTCTTGCAGAGGAACATTCATGCTGCTGCATTAACCTGACCAAATATAGATTTGAGATGTGACCAAGCCTCAAAAGCTCTTACATGAGCTCACTTAATGGATCTGATTATCTGCTAACCCACAGATAATGTGGGATAAAGCTTTTGAATCATTTCTTATCCACTTGTTTTGATACTGCCAGGATATGTGGAAGGTTTCTTTTCTGAGCCATTCATTATAGCCCAGAGTTCCCGATCTACCAATCCCATTTTCATTTTAATACTCCAAGTATGGTACTTGGAACCATCAAACTTTTTAGACTTGTCTAGGAAATGCCCATATTGATGAGACTGGATGAACTGGACATGGTGAACACTATCATAACTCACACTCCTTTAGCAGGATCCTTTTTACAAGAGTATGTTCTCTCACACACAGAGAGGTGCAACAAGATAGACTCAAGCTGAACACACTCACACACTACAAAATAAAAACTGTCCTTCCCCAAATAGATGCATGTGTACACACAACTTTTGAGAGGTTGAGGGATTGGGCAAAGTAGTAATAGTGTGGCAAAGTTCTTTTCTTTTTGATTTTATGAGAGTTTTTTGATGCTTTTAACTATGCCTCGGTTGGAGTATTGAGATACCTAGGCATGATGGGGTTTTTACTTAGAAAAAAAATGAACTATGCTCTTTATAATGTGAGAGCATGATACAACATGATGATCACAAAGATGTGCAATGCCAAGGATGATGTAATTAGACTTAAATGAAAAATGTGTAGGATTCTCACAAAGAGCCCAGTGTGAACATACCATGTGCATTTTAATTTGTATAAAATATTAATCACCAAAATAATATTTTTTGAATTGTTGAACTTTCCCTTCAAAAAATGAGGAGGAAAGTGAGCAGGTGGGTGGAGGCCAGATTCAGCTTGAATTGTGGTTGATTTGCGCAAGATTTGGCCTATATGAAATTGCCGTGAGCTGTGCCACAAGAGATACCTGAAGGGCCTGCCAATTACATCTTGATTAGAGATTAATTTGTGCTGCAATTAGTACTCAATCTACAGCACAGGTTCCTGAACCAACTTGGAGAAACCATGGTGTATGTGCTCGGAGTGCACTGTTTTTGCTTGTATTTGGGCTTAGCCAAAATGCCACAGATTGGACTATAGAATCCCATAAGAAATCTGCCCCGTATGCTGCAGATTTGGGTGATTGAAAGCCTCCACACTATTATTCTCTGCTCAGTACCCACTTGGTACCTCTTGCCTTGTAGATGAGCTGAAGACGCAAAATTTTGGAGTTTTCTTTCAAGCTTGGGCTATAGAAGCCATAAGATAAAGTTTGAAGAATATGCACACACAAGTGCAATGGAGAGCTCCAAAAGAGTGATTTTTCGCTGTTTTCACTTAGGAAAAAATAGTATATGATACCTTGCAATGTTGATACTTCCCTCAATTTATTGAGTTTGATGCTGAGTTGGATGAAGTAATTCCTCTAATTCCAATGCTTGAGAAGCTCCTTTGAAACTCCACCTTGCACTTCTTCTCTCAAATGAGTAACTCTCTCTCACAAGGATTTAATCACACCCACAATGGTGTTGCCCCTAGTTGATAAATCCCCTCTCTTAATCTCACTAATGCCACTCACTAAGATATGATTTTAGGTTTGCACAAAGCAATGTGTTCACAAGGAAGTGTATGCAAAGATGATTTTGACTTCTTGCTACTCAAGAATGTACACTAAATGAGGAAATATATGTTGTAATGAAACAACTAATGCCAAGAACCAGTTTGTACCTTGAAACTAATGCAATCAACAAAGTCAATATTAGATAATTTAGAAAAAATCTCATATTTTGGGAATCAAACACTCCATTTAATTTTGGATATATCTTAAACATGCCAACTCCAAATTTGTCAGAGATTGTAGATCAAGATTCTAATCTTCAAGATCTTTCCAATGATATGTCACATGAGGGGTTTTGGCAAATTTTGGACAAGTTCACCATGATCCCATTTTTCAAATGGGAATGGGATTTTTCCCAACTTATCTAATATGGTGTTAACAAGAGATTCTCACCACTTTCCCACACAATGGCAAGAGACCAACAAAGTAGAAGACCCACAACACAAAGATGTGCCTCTCAACACATCAAAGAGTACACTCCCATAGAAAGGGGCTCCAATACCATGTTAAGAAATAGGGATGAGAGTGGAATGCAAGAATGGCTAATCACAAAGATAATGATGTATAACCAAGCTCATCAATGCACATAAGCAATGCTAGATGCACTTAGCATGTGATGGGTTAACAATGAAAAGACCATGAATTAAATGATAAACATGAATACCACAAAAATTACCTTAATGCAACGAGGAGATAAACTCATGCCCACAAAGAATCCACCAAGTTATATTACCAACATATGGTAGCGTGCACAAAGAACTTACAAGATCTTCTTTCTACACATCCAAGGAGTGTAGGACCTTGTATATATAGAGAAAAAAGGGAAAAACATGGGAGCATCCTAGATTAGCTCCACCATCCCCTAATTATCTCACTAGTCTCACCATAAAGTGACTCCTACATTAACGGAACCACCTACCATGCCTACACCTATAAACCATGGTAATATGTGACTAAATGACCTTAGGATGTCTATCCCTAAGTTGCACACAATATCTATCCTCTAAGGACTAAATATAATGGATGCTAGATCACACAAATCTTAACAATTAATCACAAAGGCTCATGAGAGAGATTCGCTCGAGAGCCATCTTCATTGACTCAGTGTCAATGGACCAAAAATTTCACCTACAAGTAAACATTAAGGGGGGGTGTTAGAGAAGAATTTTCCCAATGCTCCACCCTTGTATTATTATTGTAGGTCCCCCTATATGAGGGGTAGCCATTGTGGTGAACACTGGGCAGTCCCAATTTAGATACCAGATGATGGCACTTGAAGGCTCGGAGTTGAGGGAGGGTGCTACTTCAAGATACCTTGAAGCTAGTAGCATGAGCCTTAGGGAGACAAGGTTGCATTATCTAAGGCTCCTTGTTGATGAGGATTAGCCTCCTGGAATGACCCATTTCAAGTGATCACCAATGTGAGTAGCCCTTCATAATCTTGAACATTAATAGATGCTTTGTCTGACCAACTAGCCTCTTCAGTGATTGCCATTGATAATAAAGACCAACTAGCCTCTTCAGTGATTGCCATTGATAATAAAGACCTACCCTCTACATCAGAAGTGCCTCCTCATATATTGATGAAGCTTCTACTCCGAGAGTCCCTCTTTGACCAACCTTGCACAAGGAGTCATTGGCTTACATAAAAAAACCTCATTATCGACAACCCCTCTTGAAAACAAGCCTAAGTCATCAAGAGATGACACCAAAGATCATCTACAACTGGCAAACATAAATCCATTCAAGTGACCTCATCATTTTCAGCCACTCTCTTAAAGGCCTAAGCCTCATCATCAATGGTGCCCAAACCAACAATTGTGCAAGCCAATGCCACGAAGGGTACCAAACCTTTAATCCCACAAAAGAAGGTATATTCACCTCATAAGTCAATGTAATAATATCTTCATGGTATTAAAAGGTGGGTAGAGAAGCAATTATTAGTAGCTCAAGGCTATTATGAAGGTATATTCACCTCACAATTATGCAAGCCAATGCCATGAAGGATACCAAACCTTTAGTCACACAAAAGAAGGCATATTCACCTCATAAGTCAAGGTCATAATATCTTCATGGTATTAAAAGGTCATTCCCCTTGTCAGAATATTAACAGATCTTGTTTCTACCTATTTTGGCTTAGACAGAGAAAATATTCTAGAGAGAGGTTATTCAATTTTTAGATATTTTTGGATGGAAAAATATCTCTTCTTATTAAAATAAATTTTCCCAAAACAGAAGTTCAAAAAAAATTTCAGAAGGTGCATTAGAAATAAATTATAATTTATTCAAAAGGCCTTAGCCTAAGGGTCCAGATTTTTTAAAAATTTTAGATTAAGGTTCTGAGGGGCCAATTAGATTAATCCAAATGTAGGGAGGAGATAAATTGAAGAAATAAAGAAAATCTCCCCAAAAATGAGTAAATACTCACATAAGATGAAGAGTTGACTAAGGACAAGGTTATTAGTTAAAAAAGAAGAGATATTTAGAAGAAATGATGCATTTTTGACACCTCAGTGTGGGGGAATTTCCCTCATGAAGGAGGCGCCTATTTCACATGTGTGGTTGAGTTTTAAACTCACAAATAATAAGATATTTTCATCTCTCCTCTCTCCTGCTTCAAGTAGATCCAAAAAGTAAGCTAAACTGACCTAAAAATGGTCAAAAATTGACCAAACTGATCTGGAAAATTCTAGAATCAGTTTGCTTGATTAGAGGCTCACTTCTTCCTATAAATTAAGCCTCCCCCTTTCTAAATGGTTAATAGTGTTTTATGCACTGTTACTCTACTCCTCCCCAGAGCCAAAAACAGTGAATTCATTGATAATTCATTTGTTTTTTACCATTTTCTCTTCAAAAGCATTGGTGGCCACTCTTGTTGCAACAAGAGTAGATCCCTCAAACCATCAAGCCAAAGGAAAGCTCACAAAACTCCTAGTAAGTTAGAAATTCTACTTTTTCTTATTGTATTTTATGGTTTTCTAATTTTTGCTTTCTTTAAAATGAAAATGGATGTTATGCCTTGCTGCTGGAAAGGCTTTCCCCCTTCTCTTCATTATTGAATTCAGCCTTTCTTTATCCTAGATGTGTAATCAAATAAATGGAATCAAACTTTTCATATTGTTTACTCTTAATAAAGTGGAAATTGATTAGATTAGAATGATTTAAATCATCTTGGATAATTTCTAGTAAATTTTAGAGTGAAAATTTTGAAAAATGGTCAGCCATACAAAGGAAGTTATGGCAAAATTTTCTTAAATTTGGTGAAATAAGTTTTATCTTTTTATGATTCAAAAAGAGTAATCCGCACCGCTTGTGTATTCTAAAAGTGTTATTTTTATTCTATGCATAGAAAAATGCATATTAGAAATATTTTTATTATAAAAGTGTTATTTTCATTAGAATTAATTTCTATGCATAGAAAGATGCATATTGGGAATATTTTGATTATAAAAATGTTACTTTCATCAAAATTGATTTTTATGCATAAATAGATGCATAAAAGAATTTTTTTTATTAAAAAAGTGTTACTTTCATTAAAATTGAATTTATGCATAAATAGATGCACAAAAGATTTTTTTTATAAAAGCGTTACTTTCATCAAATTTTGATTTTATGCATAGAAAGATGCATAAAGAATTTATTTTTATTCCAAAAGTGTTATTCTCATCAAATTTTGATTTTATGCATAGAAAGATGCATAAAGAATTTATTTTTATTCCAAAAGAGTTATTCTCATTAATTTTGATTTTATGCATAGAAAGATGCATAAAGAATTTATTTTTAATTCAAAAGAGTTATTCTCATCAATTTTGATTTTATGCATAGGAAGATGCATAAAGAAATTTATTTTTATTCCAAAAGTGTTATTCTCATTAATTTTGATTTTTATTCCAAAAGTGTTATTTTTATTCCAAAAGTGTTATTCCAAAATTTATTTTTATTTCGAAAGTGTTATTCTTCTTAAAATTGAATTTATGCATAAATAGATGCATAAAACGGAGTTTTATAAAAGTGTGAAGTTGTTCTTATGCATAAATAGATGCGTAAAGAATCTTTATATCAAAAATAAGAATTCTCTTACAATTAAGTATAGGTAGATGCAAGTGGATGAGATCTGATGAGGATAAATGAGGAAATAAGTGATGAGATAGAAAAAGATGTGATTAGATGAGAATGGGAATACTTATGAAATGAATGTGGCTTGATGTGTGGGTAATGTGGATTGACGTGAATGGATGTATGGATGATGTGGGCTGATGTGTGGATAATGTGGATTGACGTGAATGGATGTATGGATGATGTGGATTGATGTGTGGATAATGTGGATTAATGTGGATGGATGTATGGATGATATGGATTGATGTGGATGATGTGGATGGATGTGGATGGATGTATGGATGATATGGATTGATGTGGATGATGTGGATGGATGGATGTATGGATGATGTGGATTGATGTGTGGATGATGCGATTGGATGTGATTTGATGTGGGAATGATGTGATGTGATAGGGATCGACGAAGAAAAAAAAATTTGTGGGAAGATGAGAAAAGATGGGGACTAATGTGAAAGGATGTGGAGTGATGAGAAAAGATGAAAATATTGTTGGAACTGTATTTGTATGTGAAATCTATTTTTAAATGACTATTTTATGTCAAGAATGCTGGGGAAGCATTTTGACCGTCTATGAATGAGGTCGTGGAGACCTATCTGTTAAAGTTACAACCGCTATAAAGGAGAGTCAACGGACGACGTCTCGCGTAGCAAGGTCGGCCGATGTCTTGACCAGCCTCGGTTCGATTTAAATAGTGAGCTTCCGGTACGGTGGATGAGGGACCAAGGAAGCGGCCTATGAGTGAAGTGCTAGGTCACCTGCGAAGGATCCTAGAGGGTGCTGACCATACAGTGCTCGGGCTCTGGGTCTCGCCGACGATACCCACACGTGCATCGTGGAAGATATTGGAAAAAGGAGTAAGAGTTGTTTTCTGAATTCGGGCATGGATCTGGTTGATTGACCTTGCTGGTCCTCAACAGATGAGTCCATGGCTCTTTTGTATAGATCCGTTGGTTAATCTTGCTGATCTTCAACGGAGATTCCATTTTGATATGTGAATATATTGCCGGTTACTATGAGCTAGGAACTATCGAAAAGGCCCCTGATGAGTGGACAGGTGGTGAGCGTTCTGGTTGCCAATGATGCCATAGGTACACCGATGAAGGAATGATTGGAAATAAGGATTCAACTAGAGATTTTGACGATTATGATCAGTGACACAATGGTTTCATTAAAGGATTGTTTTTAGAAGATGCTAATTCTGTGAAAAAGGCAATTTCATATTGGGTGTGTAAGTGGTGTGACTAATTTTAAGTTTGCATGAATTTTCGGCTAGGGGGCCTGGGAACTCTTTTCCCTGGTACCCGGGACAAAACCTAACCAAATTCCTAATTGGATCCCATCACTATAGTGGTTGGGCGATTAGCTAACCCATGAGACTAAATTTCTGTTGGTACGATAAATGAAGTAAATCCCGGATAAAAATTGTTCTATGGAAAAGAATCAACGGCTGTGCCTCTCAATGAGGAAAAAAGCGTTGCTCTTTATGATCCAAGTGCAATCTTTCCCTTGATCTGACTATGGGACTTACGGGTTCGGTCAGATCAGTTCAGTTAGTTAAGGCTTTTGACTACGTTAGAGAAAAAGTTATCCTAGAGGAATCGCCCGTGCTTTCCAGGTAAGGGAAGTTTTTTCGAGTTCAGTTTTGGGAAGAACCGATGGATTAGTCTCTTCTCTAGATGGATTAGTCTCTTCTCTAGATTTTCGTGGTTGGGCGAGGCCCGAGTGTGGGACCCTGCCCCACACAAGAAGTGCTACTTTCGCTGCTAGCACCCCAGAATTCGTTGCGTAGTGGGGTCAGGGATCTTACACCAATGTCTTTTACAAGGACCATGCCTAGAGAGGCTTATGATGAACATGAAATACAAGGATAAGCACTTATGGATGATATGCTTAACCCTTAGACTATTAGATAAGGCATGAAGAGTTGCTTTGGTGGATGCTGAATATCCACCAGAAATGTTAAACAAACAATTTTTAAGGAACAGCATGTGAACACACTCTAAATGGGGGACCTTTTACACCATTAACAAAAAAATGAACCTAAATCTTAACCCTTACAAGCGGCATCTCTGATGAGCTTGTAAGGGACGGTGAGCTATAGAACAAGTAGTTAATGGGGGCGCAGGCGAGGCTTGGCAGCCCTGCACTGTCTTCATCACACAGCTTTGCCAGACAACCTAGCTCATCTCAGGTCAATTGGTCACAAGAGGTGGGCTGGATAACGAGCAAGTACATGATGACTTGCTAGGGGCAGATCTTGTGTGTTAGGCAGATGCAAGCATAGAGCACTTATGTGTGGCCGCAAATAATAGCACCACCATAGCAATACTTGTGGTGTTTAGAATAGCACGAACTAGTGCGGGCTGAGGATAGATCTCAAGCTCCTCCCATTGTCGTATTGACACGGTGGAAAGGACGTCGCGCCCGTCAGCCTAGTCACTTTTTGGGCTCTAGTGGGTTCCAACACCCGTTTTTATGCAATTAGGTTTTTAAAATAATATTATATTTTGTTTTCTTGGCAAGGTTTTTCATCGATTGAGTGTAGTGTAGTGGAAACGTTTATGAGTTTAAAGTAGGAGGTACGTGGTTCAAATCTTACCAACGGATCTGTGATTTTTTATTGCCCACAAGGGTGTGTTCATGTGTTATAGTTTGTATGTGTGTGTGTTATAGTGTGTGTGAGTGTTTGTGTTAGAGAGAGTGTGAAATAGTGTGTATGTGTGTATGTGTTAGAGAGAGAATGTGTAATAGTGCATATGTGTGTATGTGTTAGAGAGAGAATGTGTAATAGTGCATGTGTGTGTTAGAGAGAGAATGTGTAATAGTGTGTATGTGTGTGTGAGAGGGAGGTGTGTGTGAGGGGGAGAACATAATCTGGTGTCAAAAAAGGGGTTTGACTGACTGGAAAATGAGGGTTAAAAAGGGAGGGCCCCTCCAAATTAGAATAAGACAAGCATGGGAGCTTAAGATCTATCCTTGTCCGACTAGTGCTCGACGAGCAGCAAATGACGAGTAGTAACAGAGGTTTTGAGAGTAGGTGCTTAACGAGCAAAAAATGACAAGCAGCTGCTGCTGTGCTGGCACGTAGAGAATAGGCTACGGGACTGGAACTATCATTGCTACATGCTTGAGCATGTTGCAACGTTGTTGCATGCTTGAGTTGTAGTAACACTTATGTGCTAGGCACCTTGCATAGCAGCAACACTTAGAAAGGATTGGATGAGTCACCTAGCTAAGAGTCGCTTAGTAGCACAAGGCAAGGAACCTCCACGTCTCGGATGCCACGTTGATAAACTTGGAGGAAAGAAAACATGGGAAGATGAGGATAAGCTAAATGTGGAGAGAGAGAGAGAGAGAGAGAGAGAGAGAGAGAGAGAGAGAGAGAATGTAACAAAAAGTGCACGCACCCCTAGTCATCAAATGCTATCACCCACCACCAACGATAGATCAAACAACTTATGCAGATGAATATGGTAATATGTATGCGCCCCAAGAGCAGCCAAATAAGTTTGATACATGGAAAGTCCTGGGCAGGGGGGAGTCATTCCATCCAATGTTGAATGGAACTTCAAGGCTAAGATAAAAGAGAGCTATAGCCAAAGAAATGACTTCTAAGGAAGCATTGTGAGGTGAGAGGAGAATTCTCATTCGACTCCAACAAAGAGACTACACATAGCCCAAGAGCCGAGGTAAGACTTCCTTGTACTTCAGATCCAATAAGGGAAGGACATCTAGCTTCCAACTATTAAGTGAGGTAAGACTTCCTTGTACTTTAGATCTAATAAGGGAAGGACATCTAGCTTCCAACTATTAAGTGAGGTAAGACTTTCTTGTACTTTAGATCTAATAAGGGAAGGACATCTAGCTTCCAACTATTTTGGTGAGGTAAGAATTCCTTACGCTTCAGATCCGATAAGAGGAAATCTAGCTTCTATTAGAACTAGAACCGATGTCTATAGAAAGAACTAGAACATCAACCCCAATCAAGCCTATCAGACCTACTCATTTATACCGAGGAATGGAGCCTATCAATGGGGAATGGCAAGAGTGGAGAGTCTCGAACATAGACATATTAGTAACTCATAAAGTTCCCGTATATGGGTATCCCATGACACATATAGGCTTTGTGCCTCCTAAGCCATCGAGAAAACATCTTATGGAGTACCAACTTATGGAACACAGGACTATCCTATAACCATATGCCTCCTAGAGTTGAGCTAAGATACGCAACCGCTATGGCTCTAAGCCAATAGTAAAACATGCTGAAACAAGGACCGAGGCTCACATAACTCCTAAAATAAGAAGACTTATTGACGTAGTGCCAATGGTTGTCAAAACAACAAGAGGAATGAGAGATAGCCATCCTAGAATCAGACCTCCTCTCATAGCCAAGCTAATTTCAAAATTTGATAGGAATGGAGAACCCTATAGCCACTTGGCAACTTTTAAGCAAGTTTGTACCACAGAGAAACGGTTATCGATCCTCAAACCAAGATTGATTCTTTTGGATTGACCCTAGAAAACAATGCTTTGTTGTGGTCTCAAATGTTGTACGACTCATAAAACGAGTCCATGGAGGATTTGGATCTAGCGTTCATAACCAGAACAGGTGTCAAGCGTAGCTCTATGACCTAATTATACCAATTTAAGTAGCTTAAACATGAAACCATGAGAGATTGCATCAATCGCCTTAAGAACTTGAACATCAGATGTCCTACTAAAGAGAAACCTAGCCAAACCAAGTTGATATCCTTGTTCTTGGAGGGATTAAGGAGAGCAAGCAATTGCAGGATACGTTGTATGCCAAGAGACAACAAACGTTGGTAGAATGTTGCCTAGATGATGCCATAGACTTTGACGATAACTTTATGGGCATCCCTACCATGGAAGGGCTAAGGCAAAATCCATTGGCCAAGATAGAGCCTAGTATCATAAGCCATGACCCAAAGATGTCTCAAGAACTCAAAAGTGTAGACATAGCCAATGATGGTGATTAAAGTGCTTGAAGGAGTATTAAAAGCCACTGCAAGGGAAACAAGCCATCCTTATTTTTGGCCCTCATATGCAAAATGATATGGTGATCATGATGTTTGTAGAAGCAACCACACTGCTCATGAATGTTCACCCAAGTTCTTCTCTTCAATGATCAACATTGACACCAAATCTATGAAGTTGGAAATGTTCTCCCGAGCAAACAGGTAATCAGAATTATGGTCAGCATCAACAACAGTCCCAGGATTCACAACAACAACATATAAGTGGAAGAGGCCAGAGAGGCAAGGGGAGTCAATGAGGTCATGGTAATTGGTAAAGGTAGCATAATGATACAGGAGGCTGTTTTTACTGTGGTAAGCCTAGGCATGTGCAGGTAGATTGCTATAAGAAGCAGAGTGACATGTGAAATGGAAAAGTGCAGCAAAACAACTATGCATCCTCTAGCAGAAATAATAAGAATAATGAGAGGTTGTTTGTTATGCAACATGTGGTTAATGCTGTGTCTGGAAATGATGTAGCAGCATGTAAGGATGATGTATTGACCTTAATGTAAATTTCATCAAGAACCTATCGAGAGAAAGAGATATTAACACACCAAGGCAAAGCCCATTCAAACAGACACACTCACCAAATCATCATCTTCCACTGATACATTGATGGACCCAAGGGATTCAACAATGCCCTTGATCTTTAAAGCATACTCATTGATAGACATGCTTTTCTTTTCCACAGTATGCGGCTCTTGCTTTAGCTTCAATTTCCTTGCCTTTATGTTGGTCTGGAACATCTGTACACCAGGTTCTGCCATGCAACTACTGGAGTGTTGGCATCCTGTATGTGTCCTATCATCATGTCTATGACACTAATTGAAAGCCAATACATAACTTTTCTTACACCCTAGTTCCAATCCTTGAATGCTTTTATGTCTGCTAGAGTGGCATTCTCTTCAGACAACTTAGAGAAGGCTCCTCATTGTCTCCTTCGACATAGTCCCAAAATCCTTTACCCATAAGGAAATTGGTCATTCTGAACTTTTTTCTGAGTGATTCCAAAGTAATTGTGATCTAACATTGTGGACTAGTTTTTAGTATAGATCATAAGTTTGGGACAACAAAGGTGAAAATTGGATGGAATTACCTAGCTGTGCACATGTGCGCAAAATAATTAATTCTATATGGTTTGGCCCATTGGACATATATTGGGTAAGGTTTATTTTTTATGAGATACTTTAAAAGCATTGGACTATGGTTCAATTTTGTAAAAGCTCAATTTTAGAAAAACTCTACTATTTATGGCTCCAAGGACTAAATTTATGAAATATGATTTAAATACGGCATGTGGGAGTGGAGCCGCACACATCTATGGGGAGATTGGACCCAACACTACGTAAAAGGTGATGACTATTCTATTTTCTTGTTTTTGTTTAAATTTATGCTCATCCTGTCAATTGATTTCCAATTCTATGATTTAGTCTTTGCCTTATTTTTGTGAGTTTTGTATTATTATTCTATAAGTATTTCAAGATAGAGTGTCACTCCTATGAGAGCTTAGGGGTACTTTGATTTGGAGAATGGGGAGAAGCTCACTAAAATGAGAAAGACTGAAGAACCCATGCACAAAATCATAAGAAGTTTTGTGAGCGCTTGCTATGATTTTTGAATGTCAACTTTTAATCAAAACCACCTCCACGAAACCAAAACCACCCTTCTTCTTCCCAAAACCACCTTCAAGAATCTTAATCCTCACCTTAATCCATCAGTATGGATGGAATCAGCAAGTTGAGGAGATCAAAGCCTTTATTTTCAAATTTGCTAAGCTCCTTATATATTGAAAACCCATAATCAATGGTAAGAAATTGGCCATAAATCAATGTTGGGAAAGCGCATATTCAAGGAAAAAACAGTGGATTAAAAGCTTTAATCAAAGAAGAAAAATCAATCATCCCCTCCAGTACTAACAATGCTGCAACATGAACTGTTTCTACAGATGAAGAATGCAAACTCTGCTAGGAAGAAGGAGCTCCACAAAAGAAGAGACTTCCTCAAGAAAAGCAAACACGCATGCAACAACATGGACATGCTGCACAAGACGGACAGCATCCTCTATGTTAGGTGGGATGAAGAGTTGGAACATGACATCCATGATATCCGCGAGAAGGACAGAATACTCACTGAGCACCTGCTGGAAATCACCGATATTTACAATAAGGTGGATGAGAACGCTGCACACCCCAACAGGCCCCCGAGAGCTTGCAACTGTTCTATATACCCATGTGTGCATGCCCTTGTAATCATGTAACCCCTAGATCAGTATGTTTCCTTTTGAAAGGGCACAGCCCGTATCTGCTATGTAATCGTCAGTCCCTTTTCTTTTTCTAATTCAAAATCCCTGCTTTTTATTTTAAAAAAAAAAAGAAGAAAAATCAAGGGTTAATTTATATCAATTGACAATTGGAATTATATTTATATATTTGTTTCTTTCCTCTTTTCTATCCACCCAGCGACCACAACGATGGCGGATTTCGTGTCCTTGGTTTTCTCAGTCACGCGCGTATCCTTCCCCAGCCCATAAGACATTGTTTGTTTTGTTTTCTTTTTAAAAATAATAATTATAAGCTTTGAAGCTTTAAAAAGATTCATATTATTTATCAATTTCTTTTTATTTCCTCCCTTTTCTATTGCATGCTGCGCATTGGAGAGGCTTGTTTTCTAATTTTAAACAAAAGCTTAAATTTGAGGGGTTTTTTGAGAGAGAGAGAGAGAGAGAGAGAGAGAGAGAGAGAGAGAGGGGGGACAAAACTTACATGTATACTCTATTGAAGTTTTTTTTACAAGCTTTAGTGAAGCTTTAATTAAAGCTTAATTTTAAAGCTAAAGTCCTTATTCTTATGAAACTTATAAAAGCTTTAAAATAAAGCTTTTATATACCTTCTTCTACGAGGATTTACAAATGTTGAGATTTCCAACTCATGGGCTTAAAATTTAAATTTATAGAATCCTTTTGAACCCTTCCAAATTTCTTTTGTATTAGGAAATTGAAACTTTGTGCTTATACAAAATTAGTAGAAAGTGTGCATATACTTACATTAAAATTATCATGAGAGACCATAGTTTCTTATAGATACATGCACATGCTTAAATATTTATTCATAGAATTTCAAACCATATTAGGATAGGTTTTATTTCTTATAAGGTCATTGTTTAATATAACCTTAGTTAGGTTTAGAAGAATTCATAAATAAATAACCTTAATCAAGTTATGTTTACAAGTTAAAATAATATTTATAGTTTAGAAAAATTATATTTCAATCAATTCACGTTGCTTTCTCATTTTTCTCTCTCATTTCCAATGAGGTATTGTCAATGTAGAATCGAATATATGTAAGGTGCGACCTTCTTACTCTTGACTCAATGTTATAATAGTCAAGTTTCATATTCAAGTTTATTTTAGCTTCAAGTATAAATTAATCTTTTTATCATCATCTCGTTTGAAATTAAGCGAATTATATAGATTTCAAGTTGCTTATTTTTAAACCGTTTCAAAACATGTTAGTCTTGTTTGAATTTAAAGTTCATGAAGTAACATATTCGTTTCAATTGATTATCTTTACAATAAATTTTATTTAAGACTTTCCGTAAATTTCAAGGAGAGTTTTTATGGATCAAAAGTAGAACTTCTTGGAGGAACTGGTCCTTCCATTTTGAACTATACTTTATGAATTTTTCACTATGGATTAGTCTTGTGGTATGGGACACAAGATTAATCATGTGTGAAGTATTCCAATGCATACTTATCTCTAGATTTGTGTGGGATAATTTATAGTGGTATGGAACACGAGATTTTATTACGCATAGAAGTCCTTGATACAATTTCTATTTTTCCATATCTATGACAAATACTTAGTGATTAACTGTTGAGAGGGTTACCCAAGCTGGTTTTGTGAGTGAATCCAACCAGCTATTACACGTGTGAGGCGTGTAAGGAATGTTTGAGTTTGATTTTGTGAATCAATTCAATTAACTCTTCTGATTAATTCTTGAGAGGGTGATTCAAGTGTGATATAAGAATTAAGAGCGAATTTGATTAATTCTTTAGAGGGTGACCCTAGTCGGTTATGATTGAATCTAACCAGCTATGAGATGTGTGGTATGAGTTTGATCAACTCTGTGAATACGTGAGACACGTATGAAGACATTGTGAGTGAATCCAATGTGGGATTTTGATTGTGAGGGCATCCGATCAACTCTTAGACATGTGCAACGCGTGTAAACACATTGTGGGTGAATCGAATGTGGGAATGATCAATGTGTTTAATCACTCATGTACGCTCATATTTACAACTGAGGATGATTGTCTTCTCAATCGAGAGGACTATCATAGGAGTGAATCCGATTAATTATGTGTGATGCATGGTTTATGTGTGAAGCATGGTAGTGACTGATTTCTATTTTTCAGTATTATTTTTGTGAGTGATTCCAAAGTAATTATGATCTAACATTGTGGACTATTTTTTAGTATAGATCATAAGTTCGGGACAACAAAGGTGGATATTGGACGGAATCAACTAGTCGTGCACGTGTGCAAAATACTTAATTTTGTATGGTTTAGCCCATTGTACATATATTGGACAAGGTTTATTTTTTATGAGAGATACTTTAAAAGCATTGGACTATGGTTCAATTTTGTAAAAGCCCAATTTTGGAAAAGCTATGCTATTTATGGCTCCAAGGGCTAAATTTATGAGATATTATTTAAATACTGCATATGGGAGTGGAGCCACACATGTCGGGGGGGGAGATTGGACCCAACACTGCGTGCAAGGTGTTGTCTACTTTATTTTCTTGTTTTTGTTTCAATTTGTTCTCATCTTGCCAATTGAATTCCAACTCTATAATTTAGTCTTTGCGTTATTTGTGAGTTTTGTATTATTCTTCAATAAGTATTTCAAGATCCAGTGTGAGGATTTCTTAGTATGATTAAGGTTTTTCAAATTAGCATCCTTGTCTCTTTTCATCATAGCTTTCCCTGCTTGTTGTCTATGAGATTAGAGAGAGAGAGAGAGGTCTCCAAGGTTAAAGAAGAGAGAGACTTCAAGTAAATTTGTGTGAGCAGCAAAGTCGTGCACATAGAAAAGAGAGGGAGAAAGCAAAAGCTCTACGCTTATAGTAGAGGAAGCAATCATCACAAATTGACTAGCAAAGCATTGCAACGTGTAACCATCAAGAGAAGTAGGAAGCTCCCAAGCACAGGCATTTTGGAGGGCCAAACACATAAGCAACAGTGAAATTTCTTTAAAGTTCCCAAGAGGACAACATACAAGATCAAAAACTTATAGCAGTCAAGCTTGAACCAATCATTGCTGCAAAACAAAGCATGCCAACATCTTGTAAGCAAATAGACAATGCAATAGAAGCTCAAGAAGCTCATGGCAAGACCTTTTCGAATGGCTAAGAGCACAAGTATAATGCACATGGATAAATTATTGAGGAAAGTTCACACACAAGTATAATGCACATGGATAAATTGTTGAGGAAGGTTCACACAAGTGCCAAGAGTCAATCTAAGGAGCAAAAACCAAAGAGCCGATAGAAAACATCATCATCAACAAGAAGAACAAGAAGTGGAGTCAAGGTCATAGCAACCAAGAGGCTACCATGACATCAACATGAACACGAGCAACATAGGAGCTACCAACTGTCAGGCTAAAATCTGAGAGGTATTTTGGATCAGTGTACATATGGTGCGTGTGGCGTGTGAATAAAATTTGCCCTGAATGCCCTGGCAAGTGTACAGGCTGGGTGGTTTTGTTGAAAGCTGGATTATGCACGTGTTTGTTCCGGAGAAAATGCTGGTGATCTGGGAGTTTTATTGCATTGTGTGGTGTGCGGGTGGTTACTAAGCTGAGCACCGACTGAGAAATTGATGGGCAATTGTCGTGTTTGGCAAGTTAATGATGCAGCTGACCAGAATGCAGGCAACTCTCGCATTTTTTGGAAGATTCGGCGCGGTGGTATTTTCTGGGAAAGCTAGGAGAAGGAGGCTCTTTTAGTATTTGGATTAGTGGCCATTACCTTGTGGGTTTAAGGTTTTTTGGAAAAGAAATTAAAATATGATATAATATGGCAAATTTAGAAGGCCACGTAGAGCTTGGGTTGGCGGCCAGCAGCAGATCTTCGAGAAGCTGGCGGAAGTACTGCAGGCGTAGGGGGGGGTCGTGGCCCTTGTAAAAAAAGACAGAAGAGAGAGTCGCCTTGCAAGTGGGCTGCGACGCCAGACTGAGAAGTGGGTGGTCGCCTTGCTGACAGTAAAGGGCCGCTTCTGACGAGTAGAAGAGATCGCCTTGCTGTAGGCGTTTGAAGAGAGGCGCCGTGCTGTAGAGAAGGGGCGGCATCGCTTGCATCAGGAGTGGGTTCGTGGCGCTTCGAAGTGAAGGAGGGCGCTAAGGAGAGGAGAGCCGGTGGACAGTGTGTAGAGGTGGCTGTCGCATCGAACTGGGTCGCCTTCACTCGAAGTGTAGCTGCAGCGAGCTGGGTGCAGAAGTGGCGTCAGAAGTGGGCCCGGGGGGTTCCTTGGTCGCTGATAGGGTGCGCAGCCATCAAGAGTGCAGAGGTGGTGGGCCTTGTGTGGAGGCAACTAATGGGCTGGAGTACAGCCGGGTGAACAAGAGAAAGAGGCTGCAGGTCTCTTGGTTGTTGGGTCGAGGGTTGATGATTGAAGCAGCAGAGAGGGCTGCTGTGAGATCGAAGTGGTGAGATGTGGCTTTGGGCTAGATATCTGAGGATGCTGCGGTGAGCAGTGAGTTGTGGTGTTGAGGATTGTGCGAGGCTCTGGGGGTTGGTGAACTGCTGGTCACGACATACAGAGAGTGGGAGCTGCTGAGTGAAGGTTAGCTGGTGTGGGCGCCTTCTGGTGAGAGTAGCTGGTCTTGTGTGGGCGGTGATTGCAGGCAGTGTGTGGATGCTGACCGGAGAGGGAGCCTTGGGTTTTTGTGTGTGTTGGATGCAGAAGTGGTGCTGATGTGTGGGCTGGAGACAGTGGGGCTCGCCTACGACAATTGGCAGGTAGCAGCAGACAGAGAGTAGCCAGGCTACAGAGGAAGTGAAGAAGGGTTGCTGGTGTGGGCGCCCTCTGGAGATTACAGGGACCGGGAGACAGAGGCTTGGTCGTCAGACGCAAGGGTGTGATTCCCTTGGCAGTAAATCCTGGCCAGAGTCCTGGTCTTTGGTGTATTTGCTGTGTTTATACAGTGTGTATGGTGTTATGTTTTTTGTTGAATGATCATCTGTCCTTCATGGTTCTGAGCTGTCTTATGGTGTGGGTGGGTGGCGAATGTTGAGAGAGTGTTCCAGCCGGTGGCTGGTGGTGCCCCGTTCGTGGTAGTTTTTTCAAGTTTGGGAGGTGGAAGAGCTATAGAGGCAGGTTCTTTCTTCTTTTTTTCACCTCACATCCTTCTGGTGCCCCCACTGAGGATTTCTCAAGGTTTGTCCCACTGAGGAGTTGCTCAGGCATTGTGTGAGTGAGGAGTGGCTCAGTTGACAGAGGATAGCTCAGGGATTTCTCTTACGAGGGTGTATGCCCCAGAGTGAGAGATTGAAGGAAGGTGTTTGGGTTTTTGCTTGGGATTGAAGTGAAGTTTGGGGGTCAAGATGATGTCTTACCCAGAGTTTTATGGTGGTCCGAATGAGGATGTGGCAGACTTCTTGGAAAGGATGGAGGTTGCATGTATAAGCAACCATATTAGTGAGCAGGTACAGGTGTTGCGGCTGTTGAGCATCTGTTTGAAAGGGGATGCAAGGACCTGGTACAGGGCTTATGAGGAGTCGTTGAGGGATGCTGTTCCACGCATTGAGATGACTGAGGATGGATTGAAGACAGCACTCAGCAACAAGTTCAAGAAGGTAGAAGACCCCGACAAGGTTTGGCATGAGGTGCAAGCTCTGACACAAGGTGAGTTTGAATCAATAGATGATTATATGAAGAAATTTTCTTTGCTATGGGAAACTCTATGCAGGGCTTTGGGAGAAAACCAGGTGCCGCCTGATATGATGAAGAAGAACAAGTTTGTAGCTGGACTTAAGAGGAGTATTCGCTGGAAAGTGGAACTGAAGAAGCCCAGGTCTTTTGAGGATGCGGTGGAGATTGCTAAGTCAAAAGATTGGAAACTACAGCGGATGAATCAGCTGGGGATGATTCCAGTTGTAGCACAGCCGGAGATTCGGAGAGTGGAGGCTACACCCATGAGTGCAGTGATGGAGAGGATGAAGCCCACTGAAGGTCAAGCTATGCAGGTGGTACCTCAAGCTAGTCAGGGAGTACCTATGGTTCCTGCAGGTTCTGATGAGGGATTGCGGCAGGATATGAAGCAGATGGTTGATCTTATGAAGAATTTGAGTTTGAATTTAATGGGAAGTACAGGTGGTGGACGTGGTAGAGGTCGAGGTAATTTTCCTGAAGGGGGAGATGGACAAGCAGGATATGGACGTGGTCGCGGTAGGGGCCGTCATTTCATTCCTACATGCTGGAACTGTGGTGAGCTTGGTCATCTGAGTACAGATTGTGATAAGCCTCAACGTATGGGTGGTGACATGTACCCACTACCTTCACAACTACCTGACAGGTCGAATGATTATGGTATTGATATCAGGGATCAAGCAGGTCCGAGTGGAATTACAGCTGAGGAGAAGGGAAAAACTAAGGTGATAGATGTAGTCACCCTTGAGAAGACGAAGGGAGCAGAAGCTGATTTGATGCCTTTGGGGAAGCGGATGCCACAGGAGAGAGAAAGCAAGGATGCTGCAGGGCCCAGCAAGAAGAAAGGGAAAGTGAAGGAAGGAGAAGATGTAAAGGTCAAGCAGAAGAGGAAGCCTCGTAGGAAGTTTCAGGTAACTGATTTTCCACTAGGGGGTGGGCAGGATAGCTATAGTTTACAGGAGGACATGGCTGAAAGGAAGGCTAACATTACTTTTGGGCAATTGATAGAGTTAGCTCCTAATTTGAAGCGTCAGTGGAAGAGACTTGTGAACCCGAGAGAGAAGGAGCCGGCCAAAGGGATAGTGACTGTTCTATCTGTCCAGGAGTTACCTGACATATGTCCTGTGGTGAATGTGTGGTATAAAGGGAAGAATCTGGGAGAGGCATACATAGATGGTGGAGCACAGATTTGTGTGATCACATTAGCAGCTGTGGAGAGGCTTGGTCTTGATTTTACTGAAGCATCTGGATTTCGTATTCGGTTGGCTAATCATCAGAAAGTCAAATGCTTAGGTATGGTTAAGGAATTAGAATTGGAAGCTTTTGATGTGAAGGTGCTTGTGGATTGTCGTGTTATGCCTGCAGGAATGGGTGCATTCCCCATTATTTTGGGAAGACCATGGTTGAGAGCAGTAAAAGCTGTTCAGGATTGGAGGAAAGGGGTTATTACTTTGTATGACAGGAGAGGGGATAAGAAGCAGTTTAATATGGATAACCAGAAGCCTGTCAATGATGAAGAGGAAAGTGAAGCTGATTCGAGTGATGACACGACCAGTAGCACCACTACTAGTGAAGAAACAGAGGATACTTCATCGAGTGAGGAGGATGCAGAGATGGATGCCGTGGTTATTGATGAGGAAGTGCTTGGTGATGAGGTTGCTGAACAGAAAGAAGCCATACATGAGGAATGCGAGGAGGTACAAGTGAATCCTGAACAAAGGTATGCCTGTGATGTGAAAGAGCTTGCTTTTGAGTCTTTGGATAATGAACCTGTGTGGGATGAGTGGGAAATAGACAGTCTACAGGATGATGAACCTGAGTTGGAGATGGATGATGAAATGTGCATGAATGTTAAAAAAGCCATGATCAGAATTGAGGCTATGAAGAAAGAGAAACAACAGAAGGCTTTGAATGATGCTGCTGTTATAGATGAGTCTATGGATGCTGTAATGGGTGAATCTCTTGGTGACCTTGATGAAGATGAGCATACAGGAATTGAGGTGGATGCTTTGGGAATGGTGCCTGTTGAAGGGGAGTTTGTTTTGCCTGTGGTGGCCGGCTTTAATGGTGAAGCTTCTTATGTGGATGGACAGGAAAGTGTTATGGTAAAGCAGGTTTTTCTTGATGAAGCTTTCATCAATTTTTACCCTCAGCAAGAGCTGCTGCATTGGTTCTCCGATATTGGTGCTGATCGTATCAGGGATTTTGGGATTGAGATGAGGCAAGATGGTGTATATGTCAGGAGCTTTGTCGCGAGAGGTTCTGGTGATATGTTGTGGGATATGGGATGGCAAGACATGCCTGTGGAGGATGATAGAGGTTCTTGGATCACCTGGAACAGAGATGTGCTGGTTACATTGTATGATGCTCAGAGGATAGACGGAGGGAAACGTGGTCATCAGGGGAAAACATGGTTATATGCTTTCTGCTGATCATAAATGATTCAGCAGGCTAGGGGTTGGGCAAAGTATGTCAGGCTAAAATCTGAGAGGTATTTTGGATCAGTGTACATATGGTGCGTGTGGCGTGTGAATAAAATTTGCCCTGAATGCCCTGGCAAGTGTACAGGCTGGGTGGTTTTGTTGAAAGCTGGATTATGCACGTGTTTGTTCCGGAGAAAATGCTGGTGATCTGGGAGTTTTATTGCATTGTGTGGTGTGCGGGTGGTTACTAAGCTGAGCACCGACTGAGAAATTGATGGGCAATTGTCGTGTTTGGCAAGTTAATGATGCAGCTGACCAGAATGCAGGCAACTCTCGCATTTTTTGGAAGATTCGGCGCGGTGGTATTTTCTGGGAAAGCTAGGAGAAGGAGGCTCTTTTAGTATTTGGATTAGTGGCCATTACCTTGTGGGTTTAAGGTTTTTTGGAAAAGAAATTAAAATATGATATAATATGGCAAATTTAGAAGGCCACGTAGAGCTTGGGTTGGCGGCCAGCAGCAGATCTTCGAGAAGCTGGCGGAAGTACTGCAGGCGTAGGGGGGGGTCGTGGCCCTTGTAAAAAAAGACAGAAGAGAGAGTCGCCTTGCAAGTGGGCTGCGACGCCAGACTGAGAAGTGGGTGGTCGCCTTGCTGACAGTAAAGGGCCGCTTCTGACGAGTAGAAGAGATCGCCTTGCTGTAGGCGTTTGAAGAGAGGCGCCGTGCTGTAGAGAAGGGGCGGCATCGCTTGCATCAGGAGTGGGTTCGTGGCGCTTCGAAGTGAAGGAGGGCGCTAAGGAGAGGAGAGCCGGTGGACAGTGTGTAGAGGTGGCTGTCGCATCGAACTGGGTCGCCTTCACTCGAAGTGTAGCTGCAGCGAGCTGGGTGCAGAAGTGGCGTCAGAAGTGGGCCCGGGGGGTTCCTTGGTCGCTGATAGGGTGCGCAGCCATCAAGAGTGCAGAGGTGGTGGGCCTTGTGTGGAGGCAACTAATGGGCTGGAGTACAGCCGGGTGAACAAGAGAAAGAGGCTGCAGGTCTCTTGGTTGTTGGGTCGAGGGTTGATGATTGAAGCAGCAGAGAGGGCTGCTGTGAGATCGAAGTGGTGAGATGTGGCTTTGGGCTAGATATCTGAGGATGCTGCGGTGAGCAGTGAGTTGTGGTGTTGAGGATTGTGCGAGGCTCTGGGGGTTGGTGAACTGCTGGTCACGACATACAGAGAGTGGGAGCTGCTGAGTGAAGGTTAGCTGGTGTGGGCGCCTTCTGGTGAGAGTAGCTGGTCTTGTGTGGGCGGTGATTGCAGGCAGTGTGTGGATGCTGACCGGAGAGGGAGCCTTGGGTTTTTGTGTGTGTTGGATGCAGAAGTGGTGCTGATGTGTGGGCTGGAGACAGTGGGGCTCGCCTACGACAATTGGCAGGTAGCAGCAGACAGAGAGTAGCCAGGCTACAGAGGAAGTGAAGAAGGGTTGCTGGTGTGGGCGCCCTCTGGAGATTACAGGGACCGGGAGACAGAGGCTTGGTCGTCAGACGCAAGGGTGTGATTCCCTTGGCAGTAAATCCTGGCCAGAGTCCTGGTCTTTGGTGTATTTGCTGTGTTTATACAGTGTGTATGGTGTTATGTTTTTTGTTGAATGATCATCTGTCCTTCATGGTTCTAAGCTGTCTTATGGTGTGGGTGGGTGGCGAATGTTGAGAGAGTGTTCCAGCCGGTGGCTGGTGGTGCCCCGTTCGTGGTAGTTTTTTCAAGTTTGGGAGGTGGAAGAGCTATAGAGGCAGGTTCTTTCTTCTTTTTTTCACCTCACACCAACCACTACCTTAACCTAAATCATATATTGTAAAATCCACCAAATGAGTAGGCAATATGATATGCAAATATAAAACACTTGACCATGAGATTGTAGCCAAAGCACCCTAGGGGAGTGAAAAAATCAACTCGGCCATATATAAAATAATCTCTGATCTAGAGAATAACTAAGCCAAAGAGCCTCTGAGTTACCTAGCTAAGTTAAAAATGAAGGGGTGAAAATATACAGTAATACTTGCATCTAACCACCTTACAGTGGCTTAATAAAATGGCACCAAGCAGGGGTGTAGAGAAATGTGGTGCCATTGAGCACAAGGAAGAGGTAGGGAGTGAGAATGAGTAGCCAAGCAAGAGCAAAGTCTAGCATGAAGGCACATGAGCAAAGGGAATTATCCCACATTGATGTACAAGCCCGAGGGTATACCTCCTCATATAAAAGAGGGCCATTTCAATCAGTGAACATATCACTTGCACTTATCTCAAGTCTCTTTATGTATCCAAGCTAATTCATATTGGTGTCTAATTGTACTTGAGTGCATCTTAATTAGCACATACTCATGATGAGTCTTCTTCATTTTCATCCACCTTAGATTAGTGTTGTCATTAGAGTAGGATTAGTTTTTGATTAGATAGATGTTATGTCATTAGGAGAGCTTGAGTGCATCTTAATTAGCACATACTCATGATGAGTCTTCTTCATTTTCATCCACCTTAGATTAGTGTTGTCATTAGAGTAGGATTAGTTTTTGATTAGATAGATGTTATGTCATTAGGAGAGCTTGATCCATAGTTTTAACAGGGAACACCAATAGGAATCTTGAAAGAGGTAGAAGTATAGCCTAGTCTATGAGCACACCTTTGCCATTATTGACTTTGGAAGGCCACAAATTATGATGTAATTCTTGACCACACATTCGTGTGTCAAATGATACTAATCCATAATTGGGGGAGAGACGACATCCACCTCTGATAAGATGAATCTACATTAAGGTGAACATAAAGAAACACTCATACAAAGATGTAACTAGAATGCTAATCAATGGATACTACATCATATTTAGAATTCATAAACATGAGCCACATAAATGGATATAACTATAAGAGGTGTGAGTAGAGGAGGAAAATTCCATTGATTCACTACCTCACTACCTTACCCTGAGGAGGAGGAAAGTTGGATGCACTACTATATACACTTGTCCAAGAGCCACTGAAACTTGGTTCTATGATGAAGATGATAATGACATTGTTCCCATCAAAACCATATCCATTGTACTCACATAACCAAATTTAAAGGAGTTGAACAAATTCAACACCACAAAGAAACTACCCCTAAGAAATGCATCATTATACCACTTAAAGATTTCAGTGCGAGCTTTAAGCTGAACTGCACCTCAGAGTTGAATGATGATGAAAAGGATGAGGAGGTATCAAAAGAACACTAGTATCATCCGAGAGTTCCTTGAAAGTATTAAACGCTTCTCTAAAAAAGGTTTAAAAAGCTAATGGATAACAAAACGAGAGACACACCTAGCCTTAGGAATTAAGAACATTATTTACATTATGTTAAAGCCTTAAGAGCTACAAAGGAGTACTACTCAAATTAGAAGGATCTAATGAGAAAATCAAATCCACAAATCCACATCACATACTAGAATCTTCTCCCTTACAAATCGATTATGCACCTCAATGTGCTTCGTCCCATCATGCCATTGTATGCTATGAATGTTGTCACAATAAATGTCAACTGCCCTATCCATGGATTCATCCATGTCTATAAGTAGCTTCTCCAACTAAGCTACCTCACACGTTAGTGCCAGGACCTTTAAGACACTTGGAGAAGAAATTCTAATTCTCAAGCACAAAAATTAGAGCATCGCATAGACTTACGCAAATTAAAAAGAAAAATTAGAGCATATCATAGACTTGCACAAATTAAAAGCATAAACCTTAATAAACAAAATTAGATAAATAAAAGGCTGGAAAATAAGTAAGATATCACCGTCAATATGAGATTGGGTTGGAATCTTCCCTGGATGAGTGTGGCCCTTGTATCACTCACCCATATTTACCACTCATATTTATATGTGTTAAAAGCTTGCTTTTTAAAAAGATAACTCCAAAAACAAAGCATAAGTGATTTTAAGTTTTTAAACATAAAAGCTCTTACAGAAATATAGTAAGCCACAAATATAAAGTCTTGGGCCTACCAAAAGTATAAATACTAATTAGTATGTACAAAGGTTTGAGGCCTTAGCCTTACAAAAATATTAATGCCAAAATATAAAACCATAATGGGTGTTCACATGTCTTCCAAAATATCTCATAGTGGTCCACCCATGATCAACACCCATGATCAACACATTATCCGCCACTCAATCATTGCCTACATCCAAAATAATATTAGTTATCACACACAGCCAATTAAACATATTAAGCTTGCTATATCATACCACCACACATTAATCCTGAAAAATGATATAAATAAAAGGTCCATCCAAAATAAAATATTCTCGAAATAAAATAATGGGTATTCACATAGAGGTTATGACTAACATTCCCTTTTGCTCAGGTTGCAATTGACCTCAATTACGTGGATGGTGTGAATGGATAAGATTTTGGTAAGAACGGAAAATAGGATGATTCTTGAAAATCACAATATACTTAACATGAGTGTTGCATGTGCGTGTAGTGACAATCTCATGTAGTGTCAGAAATAACCAGTGAAAAAAGGATGACCTTGAAGTTCAATCGTTTTTTATTTAAAATTTGCATAGCTTCACTTGTTTTATAACTAAATTTTTTTATCTTCAAATTAAAGGCTAGCCAAAATTACAAGTTGTTTTTCTCAATTTGAGCCATAAAAGTTATACACTAAAGGATAGTTTTTTTTAACACTAGTCTCAATGATAGACTCAAGCACAAGATGTTCTTCTTTATCTACTAATTCAGAAGGTTCTTCTAATGTAGGATGATAAGGTAAAGTGTCCTCTAAAAGGTCTCAAAAGACTAATATGAAAAGAATTATGAATATGCCAATTGGAGGGTAGCTCCAACTTGTATGGATTATCATTTATCTTTGCAATTATCCTGAAAGGTCCATAAAATCTAGGAGCTAACTTTACTATACAGGATTGGTCTCTACAAACTTAAGTATCAATTTCTCAATACGAAGAAGTACATAATCACCTTCATTGAAGATGACACGTTTACGATTTTCATACTTCATGTACTTTTTCAATATTCAATTTTGCTAACTCATGAATTTGGTCAAAGTCTTTAACAAAAGAATCTGCAGCCTCTATAGAGTATGAAAGTCTAGTCGTAGGAGTTGGAAAAGCCTTACCACCATAGACTATGTCAAATGGTGCTTTGTTGAGCTAAACATACAACCTTGAGAGAGAGAGAGAAGAAGAGAAACAACCATGCAAGGGTCAATTCGGAGATTAGCACTTAGCCAACCCTAATGAGGGTTGACTCCCCTATGTGGCTCACTCCACCACCACTTGTGTCATCAGATTAGCACTTAGCCAACCCTAATGAGGGTTAACTCCCCTATGTGAGGCCGCTAGGGGCTCACTCCACCACCACTTGTGTCACCTAAGTGGAAATTCACAAGCTAAGTGAAGAGAAAAGAAGAAGGGAGCTATGGAAAGCTCTACCTTCACTCCATGCCAACATACATGAAAGAGGGATCTTGGTAGAGAGACAAGAGAGGGGAGAGGAGAAGAGAAGCTAGATTAACACCATTCCTAACATGCACACACAACAATCAAGCATGCAAGCATCTACAATACAAGGAAGCAACCAAAAGCTCAAGAGAGTGAGAGAGGGAGAGAGGGAGAGAGGGAGAGAGCAAAACTCAATTGAGACAAATGGGATTGTCCCTTTTCATATTCCATAAAATGTCTTATATACATGAGCTCACTTTTTACAATGGTCGGCTGCCCATTTACAATTAGGGGCCCAAACTAGCTTTCTAGCTCTATGTATATCTCATTCCTACAATCGGTGTTACACAAGCCGTAAGCTCGGTCATCCCATATCTCTTTTATCGATCAGCGCTTTGCACGGTTACAAAAAGATAAGTTACAAGAAGCATGACCATGCTTGAAAATTTATGTTAACCGGAGTGGTTAACATACCCCACTCCCTAATTTAGGTTCATCCTCGAAACTGGCATGGATCTAATGGTAGTAGATCGAGTAGGTCTGGACAAAGTCGCGGCGTGAGGTAGGATGCGGAGGGCTTGATGGAAGAAACGGTAGCTCATCCAAAAAGTTATCTCCATCATCTCTTTGAATGTTTGGAGGTGCTAGGCATGCATCCACTAGAGTCGCTTGTAGTAGCCAAAGATATGCTTCAATAATGGCCCTTTGTTGATGTCAAAGGACAATCCTTGAGTGCCTTCATAGTAATGGTTCCAATTTGGGAATGTCTCCCCAGTAGCATGATGATCAGATTGAAGAATGTGATGGTGTCGACCACCGCGGGATCTGGCGCCTGATCATATCAGCCGATGAACTTATGGAGGTGCTTTAATATGCTGGCTTTAGTGCACCGATTATGGGGCATCGAAGGAACAAACCATGGAAAATTGAAGAGAAGTTTCGGGTTCTTGATGCCTTGTAGTATTGTTCCCAAATGTAAGGCTTCAGCAAGAAATGTCACTGCCAGGTCGGTTGCTCACCCATGAGATCAAACATGATGGGACGAGCGGATGGCTGATGGTAGCCGCCGCGCCACGTTGTCAAGGGGGGGTGCTCGTGCTGCGATGCTTGGTGTTGATGTAGGGACACAGGATGTGGATGTCCATGCAATCCGTAACTTGGTGAGCGGCTCCTCTTGGAGTTGTCAATCGAGCAGGATTTGAATCGCTGGTGGCGGCGATGGGATCTCTCCTTCTTCCAAGGGTGGGGGGAGGGGATTCTGGGTAGCGGTGGGGACAAGGTTGGAGGGGTGTGTGATATCGAGGAAATGATGGCGAGGCTTGCTTTAAGGACTGGGGGAGGCATGTTCGATGTTGAGGGTAATTCAGTGAGGGTTGTTATGGGCTACCACACCTCCAAGAGGGAACTCAATGCATTCACCTTAGGGAAGAGAAATAGAAGACAACTGTCATAGGGCACTTACCAATGCTTCAAACTCCTGTCCCTTAAGGTTTCCAAGCTCACTTGAGAAGCTCCACCTCCACGTTGTCACCGTAGAGTCGCTCACACCACCACATAAGGCAATCACTCTCTCTCACTCCTCAACACAAGCATGCAACATACAAGTATAGAGGATTGTTTCCATTCATTATGAGAAAATGCCTTATATACAATTGGCCCTTATTCACACTTGGGCGTCCAAAACTTACTTAACTAAGGCATTGGGTGGCCAATATCTCATAATGTACAACTTTTATAGTGCCTTTGCATGACACTTATTAATGTCCTCAAATGGAGGAGCATATTTGTTAATCCAAAATGGGATTAACATCCCCCCTACCTGATGTAGGTTCTATCCTCAGAACCTGTTATATCGAGGTCGAAAGACCTAGTCATCGAACTTGTGTGATGATAGAAGTTACGACGTGACTGAAGTTTTTTTAGGGTTCTTCTGAATGCGACGTGTGATCTCCAATACCCAATGTCGACCATGTCTTTGAATGTGACATGCATATAGGCTAGTAGACACCTTAGGTGATGATAATACAACATCATGCCTCTGTCACTTGGTCCTTGATTCATGTTGAACTGCAGCTGATCAGCCTGATCAGCACCATATCCATCATACCTTTCCTTGGGTTGATCTATCAAGACCACGAGCAATTTTAGGAATCGAACGCTGGCCACAATTGTTGGGTCCGGGATACGGCGCCATGCCTATATCCAATTCAGCATTTGCTTCCTTTGCTCTCCTATATCTGTAAATGTGGCTGGCATGAAGATGGGAAGTTATAACATACATGTGAATCATGTTGCTTTACCTCTTGAAACTCCAAAGGTGTCCATCTTCTCTTCTCAGTGGCATGTACAAGAGATCTACTCTTTGAGTTGGTGGCACACACATATATTCATGGCTATATTCTAAGATTGTGAGATACTCTTTTCTCTAATCTGGCTATATTAAAAAATCCTCAAGGTTGGGGTTGGCATCATCTGTGCTAATTGCTGTATAACCCCCTCTTGTGTGGACCGAATGAGCCTTCCTCCACTTGCAAAAGCAGTAACTGATCATAAGTGTCACAATTCTTATTTCCCAGCAGATCTACCAATTGTGGATTTTCTAGCTTGGTGTGCCGTGCCATATTAGACCATAAAGTTCCCTCTCCAACCAAAGGTAGTAGCTCTTCTAATTTCGGTTTAGGTGCTCGAAGAGGGTATGGTACATACGGTTGCTTCGTCAATGTGACATCTAAGTATACTTCTGGTAAAATCTATCGAGTTGGTTCAAAGGGTGTTATTTGCCCATTAACACGTTGAACATGAGTTTTGGTTTGAGTAGCAGATTCCCAGCTCTTATGGTAAAATTTGTCGAGTTCGTTCAAAGGAAAGGGTGTTATTTGCCATTAACACATTGACCATGAGTTTTGGTTTGAGTAGCAGATTCCCGGCTCTTATGAATCCTTCGTACTCTGCAACAGACAAGGACTCAAGAATAGTATCATGAGTAAAAGATTTAATGGTGTCTTGTGGGAGAGTGCGACGTACCTCTTGAGTTTGTCGTGGGGGAGACGAGTCAGGTGAGTGTTGGTAACTCCTTGAGGGCAAGAGTATTAGTGGGAAATTCTAAGGGTTAAGAAGGGAGAGTAGAAAAAATATAGTCCGCTTTGAGATTTGTCAGTAGGCAGAGCATTTGGATATGGATTAAGTAATTTACTGGCGACATTAGAATATACGGGGTAAGTAGGGTTAAATGATGAACTTGATGTTTCTTCTTAACCATGGCCAGGTTTGTGGTGCCTTATAAAGTCTTGGAGCTCAGTTATATCCTCCGGATTTATGTTGGGATACTCAATATGTGTTTTATCAAAAGTATAAAGGACGTTGGTTAACATGGCTTCTAGATGCTTAAAGATATTATGATATAGTTTAAGAATACCAAAAGGATGATATGAAGAGGATTCACATAGATTTAAGTGCTGGTGAGTATTATATACCTCTAGCCACCCATGGCTTATGATCCATTGATAACTTTGGGCTACAACCTCGTAGTTAGCCGGTGTGTCAGGAATATCATCTAGAACAAACAGGTCTAATTTATTGACGTTGTTGTCTAGGATTTCGGAGTTTTGTAGCACCCAACACCAACTACGAAGGTTGAGCACAATTGGGCGCAAGGGATAAAAGTAAATATCTTAAGGATCAATTAGTACTACTTTCCCCTGAAAAATTCCCATGATGATGGTGGGATCAACATCACGTTCTATGTTTTGTTTAATGAGTGTTAGTTCTCCTAGGCTTAGGTCAACAGATAGGTTTACATCATATTGAAGGAAAGAGAGGGTTAGTGTAGACAAAAAGAGAGTCTGAGTTTTGAGGAGGGGCCCGAGGAGTTACTGGCAAATTGACCTATCTCTCCAAGACTCACTCAAGGAGTAGGCGCATCTCGTCTGTGGGTTCTTGTCGTTGTTGACTTCGTTCTTGGATGGCTAGTTGGTGTTCCAACTCTTGGATGCACAAGTCCTTGGTGCTGAGAAGGTTTAAAATAGATGTTTCTCTGACCATCCTGGCAACATCCAGCTCCTCAAAGCACCTTGTTGCTTCTTCTTGTGCTTGTCTGGCGGTAGCCTGTCTTCCTTGAGCCTCTATAATCCTTTGAAGTCTTTCTGCAAGCCAATTTTTGACTTTATTTTAGTTGTTACATGACTTGCACCATAGCTTATTGGTGTGTAATCATCATTCTTTGCATATCAGACTGTTTGGTTTGCTGATGGTGTCATTGAGTGCCCTAATCTTCTCAGCATTTGCTTTGTTAATATGTTCTCTTTCTTGTTGCAATTGGTTCACTTTGTTTTCTGCTTCCTTCAAAGTTAAGGATAGTGTATGGAGTTGGCCGTGTAGCTCTTCTTCCTTGGCTAGGAAGGTGTGCTTGAGCTCCTGCCCTTGAGCTCTTGCCCTGCTGAGCATGGATAGCTGCTTGCTCCTAGTTATGTATGACTTCCTTCTGAAGCTTCTCTTTGGCTTGCTCCAGGTGCGCTTTCAAATCTGTATTCTCTTTAATCCTTTGAAGTCTTCCTTGAGCCTCTATAATGCTTTGAAGTCTTTCTGCAAGCCAATTTTTGACTTTATTTTAGTTGTTACATGACTTGCACCATAGCTTCTTGGTGTGTAATCATCATTCTTTGCATATCAGACTGTTTGGTTTGCTGATGGTGTCATTGAGTGCCCTAATCTTCTCAGCATTTGCTTTGTTAATATGTTCTCTTTCTTGTTGCAAGTGGCTCACTTTGTTTTCTGCTTCCTTCAAAGTTAAGGATAGTGTATGGAGTTGGCCGTGTAGCTCTTCTTCCTTGGCTCTAGGAAGGTGTGCTTGAGCTCCTTCAGCTGCTGAGCATGGATAGCTGCTTGCTCCTAGTTATGTATGACTTCCTTCTGAAGCTTCTCTTTGGCTTGCTCCAGGCAGGTGCACTTTCAAATCTGTATTCTCTTTAATCCTTTGCAAAATTGTTTGGCTTAGAACCATATTATTGTTTTCTAGCACTTGGTATCTGGATTCCTACTCCTGAGTCGTCTTTAAGCTCTTTAGGATCACATCCTTATGGGTTGCTTCTGCTGCTGCTGTGAGGTGGTCTTGCAATGTCTGTATTTGGTTGGTTGCCTCTTGAACCTGCTTCCATAGTGTGGCATTGTGATCATGAAGCATGTGGGTCGTGAGGAGACGGCCCTGCCATACCAGTTGTTCTTGCTCTCCCAAAGGGAAGTGCTTATTGTTGCGGCCCCTTCTAGTCTAGTTTATGGCAAATTCAAGAGCTCGTCCAATCCCTCCATAATTTCTTGGAAGAATCTTTCATAATCCAAATTATGGTAGGAAGGATGTTTTTGGTATCACCTCCTCATCCTCCAGACGTCTCCTTTTGCTGGGACTTGGTGTATCTTCAGCCCGTGGTTGTTTTCCTGTATCCAGTGGCTCTTCTATGAGCTGCACTGGGAGCGATGTAGCTTCTTTAAGTCCTTGGGGGGCTCTGTTGCTGGCAATGCTTCTGGTTTAGGCTCTGTCTGTAACCTCGCAGGTGTGTCTGACATTGTGGAATTCTTTAGGGGAGAGATTCTTGAAGATTAATTGTGTCGGACTTTGAGGAGTCAGGTGTTGTACTTCCATCCTCTCTTGATATGTTGCCTCACTGAAACTAGCTTCCTACTGCCCTAGTCAGGGATTTCATTAACGTCTTCACAATTTCGTGATCACGTTAACAAAACCTGTTGTTAACATAAAAATTCTTGTGATCACAATGTATATTCACGGGCATTTTTTATGACCTGCAAAAACCTTCTCTGCCAGTAATCCCACCGGGAAAATGTACATTTCCCGGAGGGCCCGCCGGGAAAATGGGAAAACCCATTTTCCCGGCGGACAAATTAAAAAAATAAAAAAAATAAAAAAATAAAAAAAATAAAAAAAATAAAAAAAACATGTTCACAGTCATTCTTACCATTTTTGGGCCTTCTGGACTCATTTATGATGTCAAAAGTTCAAAATTCTTGGCACAAAAAAAGTTTTGTATAATTTGCTGGCCTTAAGTTCAATTGACACACCAATTAAATCTAACTATACTTACATCAATTGACTCAATTGTCCATGACATCATTGCACTCAATTGAGCCCAATTGGACTCAATTACACTTGATTTACACTCAATTGATATTAATTGGGTGTCAATTGATGTCAATTGTGCCTAATTCGACGCAATTGAGCCCAATTCACACCCAATTTGTATAAATTGGGTGTAAACTAAGTATCAATTGAGTCGAATTGGACTCAATTGATAATAATTGGATGTTAATTGATATTAATTAAGTCCAATTGACTTCAATTGGGTGTTAATTTATTACAATTAATGTCAATTAAGCTCAATTGAGCTCAGTTGACATCAATTGGGTGTCAATTGAGCTCAGTTGACATCAATTGGGTGTCAATTGATATCAATTAAGCTTAATTGAGCTCAGTTGACATCAATTGGGTGTCAATTGATATCAATTAAGCTCAATTGAGCTCAGTTGATATCAATTGGGTGTCAATTGATATCAATTGAGCTCAATTGGGCTCAATTGCACTCAATTGACACTCAATTGGGTGTTAATTACATCCTATTGTGCTCAATTGAGCCTAATAGGATGCAATTAACATCAATCGGGTGTCAATTGATCATAATTGATATCAATTGGGCTCAATTGCACTCAATTGTGTGATCGATTGTGTGTCAATTGATGTCAATTGAGCCTAATATGATACAATTGAGCTCAATTCACGCCCAATTGGATGTAAATTGAGTGTCAATTGAGCCGAATTAGACTCAATTGATAGCAATTGGGTATTAATTAATATCAATTAATATCCAATTAACACAATTGAAGTCAATTAAGTCTAATTGACTTCAATTGGATAATTTGGGTGTCAATTGAGCTCAATTGGACGTAAATGACATCAATTGGGGGTCAATTAACATCAATTGAACCTTATTGACATCAATTGGGTGTCAATTAACATCAATTGGACTCAATTGACATCAGTTGGGTTTCAATTGAGCCAAATTGGATGCAACTGACATCAATTGGGTGTCAATTGATTACAACTGAGCTGAATTGGGCTCAATTGCACTCAATTGATATTAATTGGGTGTCAGTTAAACTTAATTCCATGCAATTGAGCTCAATTGACATCAATTCACATCAATTGCTCTCAATTGATATTAATTGGGTGTCAATCGATGTCAATTGCTCTCAATTGATATTGATTGGGTGTCAATCGATGTCAATTGAGCCTAATTTGATGCAATTGAGCTCAATTCACATCAGTTCATATCAATTGGGTGTCAATTGATGTCAATTGAGTAAAATTGAGTCTAATTGGGTGTCAATTGAGTCAAATTGAGTATAATTGGGTGTCAATTGATATCAATTGAGCCAAATTGAGTCTAATTGAGTCCAATTAGACTTAATTAAGCTAAATTGAGTCTAATTGGGTGTCAATTGATGTCAATTGAGCCAAATTGAGTCTAATTGGGTGTCAATGGAGCCTAATTGACATCAATTGGGTGTCAATTGATGTCAATTGAGCCCAATTGAAGCTAATTGTGTATCAATTGACACACAATTGATGTCAATTGGGCTCAATTGACATCAATTGGATTCAATTGACACATAATTGATGTCACATGGGCTCAAATGACATCAATTAACACCTAATTGATGTCAATTGGGTGTCAATTGATTATAATTGATGCTAAATTGAATGAATTGAGTCCAATTGACATCCAATTAAGTCTAATTGGATATTAATTGATCAATTGGGCTCAATTGATATCAATTGACACCCAATTGGACTCAATTGACATCAATTGGACTCAAAAGGGTGTTAACTGATGTTAATTGAGCCCAATTGACATCAATTGGGTGTTAATTGAGCTCAATTGGACATAATTAACAATAATTGGGTATGAATTGAACTCAATTGACATCAATTAGGTGTCAATTGAGCCTAATTGCATCCAATTGAACTCAATTGACATCAATTGGATAAATTGCATCCAATTTAATTCAATTAATATCAATTAAGCTTAATTGCATCCAATTTAACCCAATTGGACTCAATTGACATCAGTTAGGTGTCAATTGAGCCTAATTGTATCTATTTGGACTTAATTGACATCAATTGGGTGTCAATTAAATCCAATTGGAGTCAATTGATATCAATTGGGTGTTTATTGATATTAATTGAGTTTAATTGACATCAATTGGGTGTTTATTGATGTCAATCGAGTCCAATTAGATGCAATTGGACTCAATTGGGTGTGAATTAGACTTAATTAATATCAATTGGGCTCAATTGATATCAATTAGGTGTGAATTGATGTCAATTGAGCCCAATTCGATGCAATTGATATCACTTGGGTGTCAACTAGACTCAATTGGCACCCAATTGATGTCAATTGAGTCCAAGTGGATGTCAATTGATATCAATTGAGCCCAATTGATCAATTGATACCCAATTAGACTTAATTGATATCAATTTGACTCAATTAGGTGTTAATTGATATCAATTAGACTCAATTGGGTGCTAATTGATGTTAGTTGAGCTCAATTAGACTCAATTGATATCAATTAGGTGCTAATTGAGTGTAATTGATGTCCATTAAGCCCAATTTGGCTTAATTGACATCAATTGGGTATCAATTGACTATAATTGATGTCATTTTAGCTCAATTGACATCTATTGGGTGTTAATTAATATCAATCGAGTCTAATTAATATCAATTAGGTATCAATTAAGCCAAATTGATATCAATTGGGTGTCAATTGAGCCCAATTCACATCAATTGGGTGTAAATTAAACCTAATTGGACTCAATTAACATCAATTAGGTGTGAATTGATGTCAATTGACCCCACTTGGATGCAATTGATATCAATTTGGTGTCAATTAGACTCAATTGACACCCAATTGATGTCAATTGAGTCCACTTGGATGTCAATTGATATCAATTGAGCCCAATTGATCAATTGACACCCAATTAGACTTAATTGATATCAATTTGACTCAATTGGGTATTAATTGATGTCAATTGAACTCAATTGGATGTTAATTGATGTTAATTGAGTCTCAATTGACATCAATTGGGTGCCAATTGAGTGCAATTGATGTCAATTAAGCCCAATTTGGCTCAATTAACATCAATTGGGTATCAATTAACTACGATTGATGTCAATTGAGCT